>NC_133621.1:147054086-147701774 GCF_048593235.1 Sminthopsis crassicaudata
TTCTCTTTTTTTCCCCCTGCTCCCTCCTCAAGACAACAAGCAATCCAATATAGGTTAAACATGTGCAATTCTTCTAAATATATTTCCATATTTATCATGCTACACCAAAAAAAAAAAAAAAAAAATTAATTAATTAATTGATTTTTTTAAAAAGCAGATTAAAAGGGAAAAAAGGGAAAAAAAAAAACACAAGCAAACAAACAACAACAATTAAAAAGTGAAAATATCATGCTTTGATCCTCTGGCAGTATCCATAGTTCTTTGTCTGGATGAGGATGGTTCTTTCCATCACAAGTCTATTGGAATTGCCTTGAATCACCTCATTGTTAAAAAGAACCAAGTCCATCATAATTGATCATCACATAATCTTGTTGTTACTATGTACATTGTTCTCTTAGTTCTGCTCACTTCACTCAACATCAATTAATATAAGTCTTTACAGGCTTTTCTGAAATTAGCCTGCTCATTATTTCTTATAGAACAACAATATTTCATTACATTCATATAGCATAGCTTATTTATCCATTCCCCAATTGAAGGGCATCCACCTCAATTTCACCTCAAAAACAGCTGCTACAAACATTTTTGCACAGGTGGGTCCTTTTCCCTTTTTATGATCTCTTTTGGATATAGACCCAATAGAAATACTGCTGGTTCAAAGGTATGCATAGTTTGATAGCACTTTGAGCATAGTTCCAAATTGTTCTCCAGAAAGGTTAGATTATTTCACAACTCCACCACCAACAATGCATTATTGTCCCAGTTTTCTCACACCCTCTCCAACATTCCTTCTTATCTTTTCCTATCATCTTACATAGCTGTCTTTTACAAATTGTTTTAAATTAGAAATGACCTTTACCTCATATCTAAAATTATGCAATTTTAAGTGACATGCCTAGGATCACACAGCTAGGAAGTGTTAAGTGTCTGAGATCACATTTGAACTCAGGTGCTCCTGACTTCAGGGCTGGTGCTCTATCCACTGCGCCACCTAGCTGCCCCCAATTCCAATAGACTTGTGACAGAAAGTGCCATCAGCATCCAAAGAGAGAACAATAGAGACTGAATATATATAAAAGCACAGTATTTTCTTTTTTTAAAATTAATTTTATAATTACAACATTTTTTGACAGTACATATACATAGGTAATTTTTTATAACATTATCCCTTGTACTACCTTCTGTTCCGAATTTTCCCTCCTTCCCTCCACCTCCTCCCCTAGATGGCAGGCATTCCCATACATATTAAATATGTTATAGTATATCCTAGGTACAATATATATGTGCAGAACCGAATTTTGTTGTTGTTGTTGCAAAGGAAAAATTGGATTCGGAAGGTAAAAATAACCTGGGGAGAAAAACAAAAAATTCTAACAATTTACACTCATTTCCCAGTGTTCCTTCTCTGGGTGTAGCTGATTCTGTCCATCATTGATTAATTGGAATTGGATTAGCTCTTCTCTATGTTGAAGATATCCACTTCCATCAGAATACATCCTCGTACAGTATCATTGTTGAAGTGTATAATGATCTCCTACTTCTGCTTGTTTCACTCAGCATCAGTTGATGTAAGTCTCTCCAAACCTCTCTGTATTCATCCTGCTGGTCATTTTTTACAGAAAAGCACTGTATTTTCACTTTTTTTGTGTTGTTTTGTTTTCTTGTGTATTTTTTCTTTTACCTTTTGATCTGATTTTTCTTGTGCATTATGATGAATATGGAAATATGTTTTTAAAAATTACATATGTTTAATCTGTTTTGGATTGCTTGCCATCTATAGGAGGGGGTGGGGCAAGGAGAGCAAGAAAGGTTTTTCAAAGGTGAATGCTGAAAACTATCTTTGCATATATTTGAAAAGAAAAAGCTATTAAGAAAGATAAAAAAAAGGGAAATATAAAACCACCTTAGCAGTTGCTTTGTACACATTAGGTATTTAATAAGGACTTTCTGAATGAATCAAAAAAATTGTTTTCAAAAGAGCAATTTAATGTGATTTTTTTGAAACTTGTAAATTATTTTATTATAGTTTAGTGGGAAAGAAGAAAGAAACTGGTTTTTTTTGACTGTCAAACTTAAAACAAGTGAAATGTCTTTGAGATACCAACAAAACATGATGCTTCTATGTTGCATTTCATGTTCAAACTTGAGACCACAGAGAGTTTTTGATGTTACACCCTATAAAGTGAGAGGTGACAATGGGAAATTTGTCTGTTAGTCTAGACATAAATCAATTGCCTTTGAAATTCTGGGTGACACACCTGAATCTGAAATACATGATATTGCACCAGCATCATGAATTATCCTATATCCTAACAAATGGTTCCCAACAGGAATGTCTATATCATGAACATAGAGCCCTGCTGTGCATACTTCTCCTAGAAACTTCCTTTCCTAAATACTGGTTTAGTTCCCTTTAGGTATGAAAATTCTGTTGTTTCCTGGAACATGATTCTAAGAATAAACAAGTCTGACAGGTATAGGTGTAAAAGGTTTCTGAAGTTCACTCCTTTCATATGTAATCAACTGAACTACTGAGGTCACTTTGAAATATATCTTTTAAATTAAGTACTCTATGCAGGTTAATTTTCTCATAACAGGCACATTTCTCATTTCTGTACATTTTGAAACAAATATACTTATAGTTTTCCAAGTATTTAATAATTAATTAGATTTTGTCCTTGGGGAAAATATTTTATGAAAGCCACTCCACTAGCGACAGCCTTTGTAAAGGCTGCCTTTCTGGCATTTTTTGGTGACATAGGAGAGGAAGATGATGACATGGAAGGTTTGGTATGTACCCAGAGTTCTGATACTTTGATGTGCAACCACACAAACATCCTTAAAGTCTCCCTTTTTAGGTTTCTAATCAGAAGCCAGGCTATGCTTCTAGCTTCCACCCCCTTCCTGTGAATTTTGATCTGACTTCATGTCATTAGCAAAAGCGTGAAGAGACATAAGTAATAGAGAGTAAAGGCAAGACAGTTGTAGAGAACTTCTGGAGCTGTCATTGGGTTACTTCTTATCTTCTTTAGTAATAATGTAACATATACTTAAAGATCCCTGTGCTCTATATTTATGTCTTATCATGGTATCAATGGAAACTGACAGAGAGAATTTAAGAATGAAATAATTCATGAAAATAATGTTCTTTTCTGGTACCCTCTAACAATGGATTCATTATCATCATAGTTAGATAGGCTAGTCTATGGAACCCAAAAGTAGCTATAAAGAGATGACCCTGATTGGAGAAGCTATGTTGGAGAAATATAATATCTAGCAGGTCTCATCAAGATGGAAATGCTTTCAAGTCTAGAGGAAGATTACAGATTGTGAGTCTGCTTCCAAGGACAAGCCTAGCTAAACTTAGAGAGGCTCACCAGCAGGTGTGCTCCAGGATGATGCATTTTGGGGTCATAGAAACTCTCAAAGACTCTGCTAAATTATAGAATACTTGAACTTGTCACCAACAGAATCATAGCCTCTTTAGGTCTGAAAGAATAATAATATGACATGTTAGGTACATTTGATTTCCCTCCCCCCCCCCAATGATGCTGGGCAAGTCATTTAACCCCAATTGCCTCCGCAAAAAAATAAATGAATAAATGAAATGAAACAAACACACAAAAACAATCCCTGTCTATTATAATTATAATAATAACATTTTGGCACACAAAAATAATAAATGATGTTTATATAGTGCTTAAAGTTTTGCCAAATGCTTTATATACATTATTTCATTTGATTCTCTCAAAGCCAAGCCTGTTGAAATGGACAGAGGGGTTGACTTGGAATAAGGAACATCTAAATTCAAATCCTGCCTTAGGATTTACTAGCTTTGGAGTCTTAGGTAAATCTTTTAAATTCTCACAGAATTTCCTCATCTGCAAATGAGGATAAAAAGAACATCTTTCTCACAGGCTTTTAGAATCAAATGAGATGGCATTATATAAAGCATTTTGCAAATCTTCAAGTGCTACATAAATGGTAGCCATTATTATAGATGTGAATTATTTACTTTTGCTCTGCTTGATTTCATGTTTACAACTCTTAATTTTTTTGAATTCATTTGATGGATAGTAATATTTGTTCTAGCTTTTAATTTTTATATATTTGTCTCTGCTTTTTAGATGTATTTCTTGTGTACAATGGATTGTGGGGTTTTGTTTTCTTATTAGTTTTATACATCTCATTAGTCCATTAACATTTAACACTATGAGAGTTTAGTTTATATCTTCCATTTATTTCTTTTTATTTAAAAAAGAAGATTTCATTCACTTGGTTTTAATGTGCACACAGACATAGACAAATACAGGCAGACAGACACAGACACAAATATAGACATAAACACACACACACATACACACAACACACATACCCCTCTTCCTCTGTCAAGGCAAAAATTTGTCCCTATCATCAGTTTTGTTTAAATAACTTTGATGAAGCCCAGGGGAAAAGATTGTATGTTCTCCCTATCTTCTCCTCCAATAGCTAGGCAGAACCCCTGTCACAAAGGAGACAGATGGATGGGCACAGAGTATTCTAGCAAAGTTTCTCTGGCAGGAAAGTGTCCCAATATGGGCTTCAGGCAAAAATTCTTGGGTTAATTTATTCATCCCTAAAAGGAGCAAAACTCTAGTAGGGTAGGGGCTGAATAATCATTTTAAGGATAAGCATTCTTCAGTCTTAATTTTATTTATCCTAATTTTTTTTTTGTTCCATGAATTCTTCTATTAATTACAAGTAGTATACAATTCCTCTTCTGAAGAATTTTTGAGATAAAGTAGGGGCTGAGGAAAGTCCCATTACTTATGAATGTACAGTATTTCATCTCATTCACATACCATTTGGTATACGGTATACTTGGAGTAAAGAACATTTGAATTCAAATCTTGCCTCTACAATTAATTCTATAATTAATTAAGTTTCTACAATTAATAGGCACCTACTTTGTTTTATTTTTGCCTCCACAAAAGATATTGCTATAGCTAGCATGGTATACATTTTATGCTGTTGTTGAACTTTTTTTAGGATATATGCTCAGTAATGAGATCACTGGAGAAAAGTTTAGTTACTTTTGTCACCTAATTCCAATTTTTCCCAGACTATTTTAGCCAATTCATAGGTCCACTAATAGTGTATTAATGTGTCTGTCCTCCCATAACCTCTTTGATAGTGACTGTTTTGATTGTAATTTTTACCAATTTGCTGAGTGTTATATAAAAACTTACAGCTATTTTAATTTGCATTTTTTATTAGTAGAAATTTGGAGAATGTTTTAATTTGGTCAGATAGTTGGCAACCCTACTTTTGAAAGTTATTTCTATCTTTTTATCAGTTAATTATTGGAAATGTCTCTTGGTATCACAAATTTGTGTCACTTCACTGTATCTTTTGAATATTTTTCCTGCTTGCTGGTTTCTTTTCTTATTGTAGCTGCATTTATTTTAATCAAGTAAAAAAAACCACATTTTAAGTAAATCAGCTTTGTATATTGTAACTTTTATGATTTTTCCACCTCATCCATTACTATTTCTCAATTGGCTCTTACTCTGATGAGCTGCCTAAATTGTCTAGAGATAAAACAAAAACAAAAAAAAATCATGTGAGACTTGAATTGCAGAGAAACAACTTTGGAAAGGAAAGTTACCTGGGTAGTTTCCCTTGGGTCTCTATGTTCATGCTCCCCTGGGTTGTGTGTGTGTCCTTAGAGTTCTTTATAATGGCTTTTACTTCAAGCTGTTGAAGGATTTATGGCACAAGATATAGCAAAGGGCTTGGGCAGTAATGAGGCTGAATCACAAGGTAAATTATGGCTATATATTTGATTTGACCTTTACTTAAAATTATCAAAGGTAAGGTTTCTTAATATAATCACAAATTTGGGAATTCTGATGGTAAAACAAAACAAAACAAAACAAAAACCAGTCTCCAAGGGATGATGAAAAACATTGAAATAGAGACATTGAGTCCTTCCCTTTTCTCTAGAGACTATACCAGAAGTCATGGAGGCCTGGCCACAATGTTTCCAAACTTATTCAGTCTTCCTGCTCTAAAATTATTATCTGTAAATAGTAATCTCAAAAGAAATGATGAGAGTTTTCATATTGTTTAAAATAAGGTAAAAGCTGGTTGCTATAGTGGATAAAGAGAGCTATGAGACCATGAACAATTCATTTAACCAATCGGTATTCTGGGCAATTGCTAAGACTATAAATTGCAGAAAAGGTGTTGATCTGCTTTGTTAGGATCTTACTTATGCTAGCACTACTTTGGTGGATGAGATCACAACCCTAATCTATATCTCTTCAAATAAGGCTACTTGATTAGTTTTTATTGTTTTTTCTCCCACTGAATATTCTAATTATTAGTCTAAATATAGTAAAATTCATTATCTGTCACAGGTAATTATTCTTTACTTCTTATATTTTGTTGAATCAGATCTCCCTCCATAGATACAACATGGAAACTCTCCATATCTCCTCTGCTAGACTAGGAGATCCTTATGAGCATGGATTATTTTTTGCCTTTCTTTGTAATCCCTTGAGTTTAACATAGGAACTTAATATATGTGCTTAAGAACATGATATCTCATTCTGTGTAATTCTTATCCAAGTCTTTCTGAAAATTTTCCAAAGAGGATCACTCACCGTGATGAAGGTCTTCCTCTGATCCCCATAAGATTTCATATAGATGTAGCATGTAGCATGTGGCTGTCCTTTTTTGTAATCTTTCTCTGTAGATGTATAACTGGACCAGTCAGCCAACAAAAATTTAAGAGACAACCATGTACAGACATTGAAGTAAGTGCTGAGATACAAAAGAAAGGCAAAAACATAGTCCCTATTTTCAAGGAGTTCACAGTCTAGTGGGAAAGATGATATACAAATAGCTATGTACAGACATGATATATACAGGATAATCTCAGAGGGAAGGCACTATAATTAAGGATAACTGAAGGAGAAATAAGGTACCAAAAACCTACATAAGGACATAGCAAAGCAGATGGTCTCATCCATTTTTGTAAAAAAACAAAACAAAACACAAACTATTTTTTACCTATGAATAAGAGACACCTAGAACTCTACCTAAATTGTTTGGCTCAACTTTGCTGTTTTAGATCAAATGGACTTCAACTATAATTTTTAAAGTATTTGGACCGCCCCTTCTTGCATGAATGTATTTCCTTTTTCTGGCATGTTTGCTTTTTCCAATAATCTCCCCCAAATTTTGCCTGATTCCCCCTTTCTGTATCTCTCTATCTTGTGTGAAAGGTAGTATTTATCTCAATTAAATTGCTTTGGAAAGATGAGGATTGGCTATATACTCTAATATATCTGACAAGAAAAAAATGAAATCTATACTCTAGAAAACTGAAGCTGCCATTAGTGAGTAGCCTTCTTTCCATACTAATAAATCTTCTTTTCACTTTGACTATATAGATCCTCCAATCAGGAAGTCCAGCTGGTGGCTAAGATTCTCCCTGAGTTCTCCAAGAACCCAGGATGAGAAATTCACCAAAAAGAACATGTATTTTTCTGCTCATATAGATCCCTGATGGTGTCTTTTCAACCAAGTGGCAATATAGCCTTCTCTATCAATCTACCTGCAAATATTCTCCTCCCAAAACAGGTAACCCAGAATCCCCATTCCAAAGATTCCTAAATCCCTTTTTCCCCTTTCCAAAGGAGATAAACAGTGCTTCTCCAGGTTCCTCCATTCTGTGGAGCAATGGGTATTCACGCCATTGGTATGAGCAATGAGTCACCAAGTATAGCTCTTCCAGTAAGTCAGGAGCCCTGCAGACCTTACCATCTGCCTTGAGTTTATGCTTCCAAACCCCTAAGTACAACTGTCTGACCTGTCATGAGTTTTCCCCATTTATCTTAAAGCTAAACCTTATATGTGTTATCTCTCAACCTCTTTAAGAATGGACTGTCTTTCCCTAGCAAGGATGAGGTCCTGGCCACTAGGTGAAGTACTGACAACTTACTCCCTGAGTCAATGATGGGGTCAATGAGCATGGGGATCAGCTCAATCTTATAGTTCCATCCTCTGTGGAGGTCTTGGGTAACCCCGCTTTATTGCATCCAATCAGAAAGCCAAGTTATGTCAAACCACTGAAGTTAAATTTCCCCTATAAATCTATCTATGGACCATCTTTGCTGAATCTCTTTTGAATTAGCCTGTCACATATTCTACCTTTCTTCCATCTCTTCCCCCATGCCTCATGATGTCTTTCTCCTTCTTATAGCTAACTAACTCTTTTAGGATGCTAACTCCTTTCTGGATTTAGCCTGCCAGTCAATAGCATATTCCCACCTCATGGTATATTTATTTTCTCCTAGCTTTTGTGAGTTCCACTGAGGAACTTGTCTTTTCCATTATTAATGGTTAAAACACTTTCCTTGCTAACTATTTGCTTTCCCAAATCTAGTGCATTTCTACTACTCCTAGTGTCTACTGTACCTCTTCATTTTGTATGAAACCTCTTCTCATAAATAAATGTACCTTTTGAAAAGGAAAAAAGGCTCCTGTCATATTGACTGAACCCCAATTTTTGGTATTGCTCTCCCCAATCTTGTCATTTGGTGCCTACATCAGTCTTATCATTTGGTGCCTACAATAATTTTATCAGCAAGTAGCACAGTGGTTGGGCCAGAGCAAAAACAAAAAATGCCTTTATTTCATTTCTTCTCTGTGTTTCAGTCACTTAGCATCACTTAGAATATTGGTGTTTAAAAAAAAAAAAAAAAAAAAAGGACTTTTCTAGAAGGAAGCAGTTTATAATCACTACAAATTCTGCACAATTTTCCACATGCTAACCAAGTCTACTCTCTTCCTCCTAAACAATTCTGGACCAAGTTCATTTTCCCCCTTTAGTACCTGTCTGAGATATATGTACTGATGAATTATGTAACTGGATTCTTCATCCAACTCACTGCCTGTCATATCCTGAGCAATAGTCACTTCATCCATTCTATTTTTACAATAAAGCAGTCATTGAAAACAAAACACATAAGAGGTCATGACTCACATTAATTCCCTCCTCCCCCCAAAAACTACTTTACAGATTTATTAAGTTTGAAATGCAATCCAATTTCTAAGTTCAATATATAGAAGTTTTTGAGGACTATATTTATTGCTTAAATCTAGTAAATCTCTACAATATATGTACATATTCATATAATTTATACAATTCTTTTTTAGTTCTGGGCTGAATTGCATGTGAATGTAAATACCAATTTTTTTTTTTTTTAAGGCATACACAGAAATTTGTGAGTACTAAACTTTGGAAACATAAAACTCAAACAAATTTCCAAAGCCAAAGGGGGCTGGCAGCCTGTTTGTTTATAGTTTTTAGTACTCTTGTCTGTGAAAATGGAGGCAAGTTGTTGGTGTTTTTATCCTGCCTCTTTACTTCCTGTTTATGGATTCAGAAGGGAGTTGTCCTGGTCTGGAAGCAGCTTTCATGTTCTTTTCCTTCCACTCCTTAATGAGCCGGATATAACACAACAGAATGTCTATTTAAGTCCTTAGGCATTTAAATGCATATGTATGAACAACCATCACCAAAACGAAATGATCATAAATATTTGCTTGTGTTTTTTTAATGAGCTTCCAGTTTTTAAAAATAAATACTAAGTAGAAATACTGACTGAATTCATTTCTACGGAATGATTAAAAGACTATTGTTTAATTTGGCTTGGGACTGGTGAAAAGACATAACAGCAATCTACAAAAATCTAAAGGGGGTAAAAATGCTGAAGAGGAAGAAAGCGTATTCATTCTGGAGTAATCAAGAGGATAGCATGATTGGAAGGAGTAATAGTTAAATATCAGGAAAAAACTTCCAAAAATGTCTTTTTTTTTTTTTTTTTTTTTTTTTTTTTTTTGTATCACAGATCCCACCCTTCTCAAAATCATGACTCTAAATGCATAAACTAAGACAGATTACAAGGGAAAACAATTATATTGAAATTTAGCTATAACTTTTTTTTAAGTTTGTGAACTTCAAGTTAAGAATCCCTGTTTTAGGAAAAATACATTCCAATAGCCAAAAATGACAATTTTTTCAGGTCCTCCCTCCAACTCATCATCAGAATTCTATCTATTTAATATTCTAGTGGGATTTCTATACAAAACTTTTATGCTAAGACTTTGGGGACATTGTGTTTTGTAACATTTAAAGTTAAATGGTGTTGAAGCGGAGAGAACATTGATTTCCTGGAAGTCAGGAATAGCAGATAAATTATATTCTGGTCTTTTCTATGGTATCAGCTGTTACCTTCAGAAGGGGAAATTGTTAGGCAGAATCCCTAGTCTTTTCCTAAAACTTTGAGGGAAATATGAAGATATTTATTAAAATGCTTATTTTGTGCTTAGCTCTGGGAATATATATAAAAGGAAATAAGGCAAAGCTTCTGCTTTCAGAGAGCTTAAAATCTACTAAGGAAGAAAAGATATGTACAAAAAAATCTACTAAGATAAAAATGGAACTAAATGAATATTGAAAAAGATACAAATTGAGTACCAGGGGTATCATGAAGAGAAAGAGACCTTTAGGATTTACAAAGTATTTTTCAAAATATATTACCTCATTTTATTCTCACAATATGTGATTCTCATTTTTTTTTAGGAAGGTAGATGCAATTATTATGCCCATTTCATAGATGAGGTAAATGTGGCAGACAGGGATTAAATGACTTGCCCAGAGTCACATAGCTAGTAAGGGTCTGAGGTGGGATTTCTTACAGAACATGGCATTTGAACCAGATTTTCAATGATGGATATTATTTCAAGACATAATGGAAGTTTTCCTTGGCATAGGAGAAAATTATAAGCAAAGGCAGGCAAATATCAAATATGTTTGTAGAACAGAAGGTGGTACAGTTTGGCTGGAGTATAGAAATTATAAATGAGAGGCATGATAAAGAAGCATAATTTATAGTTGTTTTTATAATACCTTATTATGAATTCAAATCCTCATTCAGTACTTGCTATCCATATAAAAATGGGCAAGTTGCAGAACATCTCTAGGTTTCAATTTTTGTAAAAGGAGGAGTTAGATTTAAATGATGTATAAGGAAGGTCACTTTCAGCTCTAAAACTCTAATCATATAATTCTATGATTATTTTTAGAGTAGATTCATTTGAAGATGACTATCAGGGAGAAATTCTAAAATAAACTTTAAATAGTCTTATGGCCAAGGAAATACAAAGAGATTTCTGGAACTCAGTAGAAACCAGGTGGGTAATTAGACATAATTAGATAATTTTATTTCTGCTTGTGGTAAGCTTGTTTTCATTGAGAGACGAAGGTATACATTTATCAATTAAAAATAGCTGAACATGAATTATATGTCAAGAGGGAAAAAACTCACTATAAATATATTAAAACTAGGCTCATAATCTCCTTTAACTACCCAGTCTCAAGGGCAATGAACAAAATTTGAATAGTTATCAAAAAAGCTACTAAACTGGAGAAAATGCCTTGAAGCAAGGATAGGATTACAGAGAACTAAGGATGTAGGGGCTGTGTTCCTATCTGTAACAAGAAAGACCTCCAAGAGCAACTCTCCACTCTTCAGTTTATCAGGAAGAATAAAATGTACTTTTAAAAAATGGGAAAAATGTGTCAAGGAATAAAAATGAGAAGAAAATATATATGAAGAAACAGGGGAAAGGAGGTTAGAGGATAAAACAATATAGTACAGAACTAAGAGAAAAAAAGGAAATTGAATTTTAAAATCTCACATATTTCCTAATTTCCCATCCACTACACTCATTTTGGACTTCTTTGATTTCTCCAATATGCTTTGGGTGCTTTCTTCTCCCTATTTTTCAGCTTTCTTTTGACTATCTTCTCTCATTAAATTATAAACTCTGAGGTCAGGGACTTTTTTTTTTCATATTTGTATTTTCAGAGTTTATTTCTGTACCTAAAACATAGTAGGTGCTTAATAAATGCTTATTGAATATTGATTACTAAATATTAGGGTAGAGTTCCTTTCACAATGAGGGGAGAGATTATCTCAAGAGGAAGCAGCTTCTTCTATTTCAAGTAATGTTGATATGACTCTACAGGTACCACTAAGTGAGAGGTCAGCCAGTAAAGCCAGGAAGAAGAGATGAGTAATGGTGGTTGATGATTCCTCTGCTAAGCGATACTGAGATGGCTATTTGTTGATCTGATATAAACCCCAGAATTGATGTATTCTTGTAGTATGAAGGAATATGATTAAGAGCCTTCCATCAGAATTTGTCATAGCTGATGATTGCTACCCACTCGTAATGATTCACATTGGAATAATATCCTTAGAAGGAATATAAAAAGTAACCTTAAGGATTATGAAGATTTAGGCAGAAAATTGTAGATTTTAATGACAAAGATGTGTTTGTTTTTGTTTTCCTATTAACTTTAGATTGAAAATAGAGATTTCAAAAGATGGGTTTGGAGAAGTTAACAAGGGATGAAATAGATGGTGTCTAAAAGTGGGATTTGGATTTCTGGATCACAGCTTAAAATAGAATGTATCTTCTGTCTTGGGGATACCCCAAGAATTTTGAGCTGGGACAAATGGGACAAAGAAAATGGTTGAATAAGAAGAGTAAACAATTAGTCTTATTTTTCTAAACCAAATAACTATTTAATTTTTGTCTATATCCCCAACATCTAGCATGTTTGACAAAAGTAAACACTTAATGAATGTTTGTTCAAATTTTGCTTCTATTTTCTCTTTCATGTGTAATGATCTTAGGCTTCAGAAGGTAGAAAAAAAATTGATTAAGTTGAAAAAGTATTTGAAACTGAAGAAAATTGAGATGATGATGAAAGCCCTGAACTGACTTCAACAAGTTCAACTCACAAATTACCTTCTAAAATACTAAAAGAATTGGCACATGTCAGCTGGTGTCAATAATTTTTGAAAGATGGAGAAAATGGGAGAAGTGCCACACAACTAAGTGAGGACAAATTTTGACCAAATTAGAATGGTAGCTATTCTTATTATAGGCCAATGAGTTTTATGTCTATTCCTAACAAAATTCTATGACAATTTAAATTTTTTTTTATTTTCAAAACATGCAAGGCTAATTTTTCAGTGTTGACCCTTGAAAAATCTTGTGTTCCCATTTTCCCCCTTCCTCCAGCTCCCTCCCGTAGATGGCATGCAATCCAATATATGTTAAATATGGTAAAAATACATGTTAAATCCCATATAGGCATTCATATTTATACAATTATCTTGCTGCACAAGAAAAATCAGATCAAAAAAGTAAAAAAAAAAAAAAAGAAAAAAGAAAATTCAAGCACCCCACAACAAAAAGAGTGAAAACACTATGTTGTGATCCACCATCAGTTCCCACAGTTCCCACTCTCTCTGGGTGTAGATGGCTTTCTTCATCACAAGATCATTGGAACTGGCCTTAATCATTTCATTGTTGAAAAGAGCTACATCCATCAGAATTGATTATTGTATAATCTTCTTGTTGCCATGTAAAATGATCTCTTGGTTCTACTCATTTCACTTAGCATTAATTCATGTAAGTCTCTTCAGACCTCTCTGAAACCATCCTGCTGATCGTTTCTTATAGAACAATAATATTCCATAATATTCAAATACTATAACTCATAACGCCATTCTCCAACTGATAGACATCCACTCAATTTCCAGTTTCTTGACATTACAATATTTTTTTACATGTGGGTCCTTTTCCCTCCTTTAAGATCACTTTGGGATACAAGCCTAATAGAAACACTGCTGGATCAAAGTTTGATACTCCTTTGAGTATAGTTCCAAATTGCTCTCCAGAACGGTTGAATCCGTCCACAATTACACTAACAATGTATTAGTGTCCCAGTTTTCCCATATCCCCTCCAACATTCATCAGTATCTTATTATTGAGCAAAATAGAGCCAAGTATACTAATTTCTGAGTAACCACCATTTTGAGGTGCTGCTGGGCTATACAGTTAGAGAGATCCAGAGTGTGGATGACAATGCAGGACAGGACATTAAGAGAAGTAGTATACCTGGATAGCTAGATCTTGGAGTTTGTCTGTAACTCAGACATAGGAGCAAACTAGAGGGAGAAGGCAGAGTAAGGGATAGAAAGCCCAATACAGAACCTGGAGGTGATATCTACACTCAAAGAACAAAAAAAGAAATGATGATTCAGTGAAGAAGATAGAGAAGGAGCAGAGAGGTATGAGAAAGCTACAAAATGGAAGCCAAAGGCAGATTATCCATAAATAAGAGATGTGTGACTGTATCAAAAGCAGCAGAAAAGTCAGGGCACAAGAGGACAAAGAAAAAATAATAACATTTAGCCGTTAAAAGGTTATTAATAATTCTGTATTCCCTTCCCACTCTGATATTCTAGGAAAACAGATTTCACCACAGAAATAATATTCTAATAGGTAAATTATATGCTTAACTGAGGGCTGAACTATTTCCTAGAATTAACATGATATTATTAACTTAATCAATAATAATAATGTGCCAGCCACAGTGCTAAGTACTTTACAATTATTTTCTTCTTTGATTTTCATAACAACCCTGGAAGGTAGGTGCTGTTAGTATCATATTTAATGATGAAGAAACTAAAGTAAACAAAATTATATGCCTGGATATTATATAGACTAAAATTTTGGTTTCATTAGTATATATATGTATTTCGTCTAAAAATACAGGTGGCCACCTCTCCATGCTTTAGCTGACTGCTTTATCGAATTGCTGTGACTTGAATATAGAATTTTCTTTTTTGGATCATCAGTAACTGTGGCTTCTAAGGAATCAGGATCTACCTTATCAAGAGACAGATGCCAGATCACACCTCTACAAGAACGACTACCTGGGGAAGCTACCCTAAGACGCTACCCTGAAAGCTGGTTGGGGAGTTAACAATGGAGGCTTCATTTTCATTAGGATCATGAAGCTTGGTGTTCTTTGGGAAAACTTGATGACTTTTTGAGAAACAGATCCAAGGACATTTATCTCTCCACAGATTTCTCTACCTTCTTTTTCTCATTATAAACTCTGCTATCATAAGTATAGACATTCAAGATCAAGTTGTTTTTGTTTTTCTGTCTAAGGTCTGTTTCTTATATTATGATGCTTTCCCTCCCAATTGGTAAGGCAACATGTCTATGCTACTCACATAAATATTATTGGTGCCAAAAATATAAATGGCAGAGAATCACATGAAGTTTGACTAAATTCAAAATTGCCTATTACACAATAAAATAATAAATGAAAATCTTTATTCTAAAGAAGTGTTGTAGTAGAACTTTTGTTGAGTGTGAAACTGATTTAGATTTTGTTTTAAACATAAGTTAACTTGGCCAGTTTTGTAAAACCAACTATTCAAGTCAGTGGAAATGTCAAACTAGTTGTTTGAATTAAATCTTCCTTTCCCCCAATTAATTCAGTCAAAACAGTTGATTCAAGAACTTTATGTTGTTACTTTTTTTTCTTCCTTAATGAGGGAAAAATTAGGTATTAAAAAGTAAATTTATAGTAGAGCAACAATTCAAAATTTTGCTTTATGAATTTTATCAACATGATTCTCTAGAATAAATAAGAAGGTGAAGTTAAGGAAGAAATCAGTTTTATAAACTGTATAATAAAACATAAATTGGTGTTAGTGAGGAACACACTTTTAAATTTTAACTCCTTAAAAATATATTTATTATTTTATTTTTCTTCAGTTACATGTAAAAACAATTTTAAATAATCATTTTTAAAACTTTGAGTTCCAAATTTTTCCCCTTTCTCCCTCCTCACTTTATTGAAAAAACAATCAATTTGAGATGTTATATGTAAGTAGCCTTGCAAAATAAGACAATAATAGCCATGTTGTAACAGAAAACAGATTTTAAAAAAAACTCAAGAAAAATAAAGCTTAAAAAGTATGCTTCAATCAAGACAATATCAACTCTTTGTCTAGGAATGGATAACATGTTTTATCATAAATCCTTCAGAATTATCTTGGATTATTATATTACTGAAATTAGCTAAGTTGTACACAGCTAATCATTTTTCAATATTGCTTTTTACTTGGCACAAAGTTCATTTCACTTTGTATCAGATCATGTACCTCTTTCCAGATTTTTCTGAAGCATTCTGCTCATCATTTTTCACAGTACAATAGTATTCTATCATAATCACATACCACAATTTGTACAGTCATTCCTCAGTTGGTAGGTATCACCTCAATTTCCAATTCTTTGCCCTAAAAAAGAGTAATTATAGTTTTATATATATATAGGTCTTTTTCCTTTTTTTTTTTTTTAATTTCTTTTGAGATATAGATCTAGTAGTGTTATTGTTAAGTCAAAGGGTATGTATGATTTTATAGTCCTTTGGGAATTCTGCTCTACAGAATGGAAGAATCAGTTCACAACTCCAAAAATAATAGCATTAATGTTTCATTTTTCCCACATCCCCTCTATCATTTGTTTTTTCCTTTTCTGTCCTATTAGCCAATATAATAGGTTTGAGGTAGTACCTCAGAATTATTTTTGTTTTCATTTTTCCACTCTATAGTGAGTAAGAGCATTTTTCCTGTGATTATAGATAGTTTTGATTACTTCATCTGAAAACTGTTCATATCTTTTGATCATTTTTCATGTGAAGAATGACTCTTACTTTTAAAAATTTAATTTAGGTCAAATTGTTTGAGAAATGAAATCTTTTTTTGGAGAAACTTGCTTTAAAATTATTTTTCCACATTTGTTATTACTATTTCTCTTCATCCTATTTCTCCCATTCATTCTATTCTTTCTTTCCTTTCACTGTGTC
The DNA here is from genome assembly GCF_048593235.1 of Sminthopsis crassicaudata. Taxonomy (NCBI): domain Eukaryota; kingdom Metazoa; phylum Chordata; class Mammalia; order Dasyuromorphia; family Dasyuridae; genus Sminthopsis; species Sminthopsis crassicaudata. Next base: position 147,070,888 of record NC_133621.1, read on the forward strand.
CTTCCTCAAAAGTGTTTTGCTTCTGACCTCCTCCTACCTTAATCTGTTCTCCCTTCTATCACATCTTCTCTTTCCCCTTTCTCTTCTCTCCTTCTCCTCTTACATTTCTATAGGATAAGTTAGATTTCTATACCCAATTGAGTGTATATGTAATTTCTTCTTTGAGTCAATTCTGGTGAGAGTAAGGTTCTCTCACTTCCCCTTTCTCCCTTTCCCCCTCCATTGAAAAAGCTTTTTCTTGCCTTTTTTATGTAAGATAATTTGCCCCATTCTACCTCTCATTCCCTTTCTCCTGATTCATTTCTTTCTCACCTCTTAATTTTATTTTTTAAGATATCACCCTTTCATATTTAATTAATACCTATGCCCTCTCTCTATATATACTCCTTCTAACTGTCCTAGTAATGAGAAAGGTTTTAGAAGTTATAAGCATCATTTTATGTAGCAATATAAACAGTTTAACCTTATTAAATCCTTTATGATTTTATTTTCCTGTTTGCTTTTTTATGCTTTGCTTGAGTGTTGTAATTGAAAGTCAGATTTTCTATTTAGCTCTAGGCCTTTCACCAAGAATATTTGAAAGTCCTCTATTTCATTGAATATCCACTTTTTTTCCACTGAAGAATTATACTCAGTTTTTCTGGGAAGGTAGTTTTTAGCTGTAGTAAAAAAAAAAAAAAAAAAAAGCACAAAGTGATCCCTAAACATTAGCATCTAGATGATCTCATCTAGATTAACATCTAGATAATCACTCTTCCAATTTGGAACTATGTAGCTCAAAGGGCTATCAAACCCTTTGAAACAGCAGTGTTTCTACTGGGTTTGTATCCCAAAGAGATCATAAAGGAGGGAAAGGGACCTGTATGTGCAAGAATGTTTGTGGCAGCCCTCTTTGTAGTGGCCAGAAACTGGAAACTACGTGGATGCCCATCAATTGGAGAATGGCTTTATAAGTTATAGTAGATGAATATTATGGAATATTATTGTTTTATAAGAAATGATCAGCAGGATGGTTTCAGAGAGGCCTGGAGAGACTTACATGAACTAATGCTAAGTGAAATGAGTAGACCCAAGAGATCATTTTATATGGCAACAACAAGATTATACAATAATCAATTCTGATGGATATGGCTCTTTTCAACAATGAGATGATTCAGGCCATTTCCAGTGGTTTTGTGATAAGGAAAGCCATCTGCACCCAGAGAGAAGACTATGGGAACAGTGTGGAGCATAACATAGTATTTTCACTTTTTTTGTTCTTATTTGTTTGTATTTTGTTTCTGTTTTTTTCTTTTTTGATCTGATTTTTCTTGTGCAGCAAGATAATTGCAAAAAGCAAGGTCAAACAAACTTGTTTCTATTACTTATATTTCTATTGCTTTATCTTTCAAGGAACTTTTTATAATTTTGATGTATATGTGGTAGATACCTTATTAGAGAAGAATCAAGATAGTGTTTTGATGTATTAAATGCTTTTTACAAACAAAGGCACATATCTGACAAATAGCACATCTTATAGTCTTTATAGCAATGTGAAGATTGTAGTCTGTTCTTTCAATAATATGCCCTCTCATGGGTCATTGGACAAAGATCTTACTTAGATGATCAACCAATAACTAAATTAATGTTTTTAGATCATCTAAAAATTGCAAATCTTAGCACTCTATCCTTTTCCCATTCTCTCATTATACAAATGGAAGAGGATAGCACAGGCCTCAAGGGCATTTTACATTTTCCTTTGTTTTGTGGGTTGCCAAGGGCAAAAAATTAATCATAGGGTGGTCAGTTTCCTGGTGATAAGACTTTCTGCTTGGTTAGGACTGGTTCTTGGAAAGCAGAATGTATGTTGCTGGATCTGAATTCAAAGGTTGAATTTTAAACATCAAACATGGTGCAATTTTCCAGAGCATGTACTTTTATGTACTAGTCTTTGAATCCCAAGGTCTTTCTCAATACTAAGATGAGGCATAAATGTAGGATTTGATAGAAGATACTCATACAAAGGATAGGAACAAACTAGAACTGTCTTTGTTATAGGGAATTTCCCAATAAAGAAACTGTCTATACTAAAAAATCTACCTATAGTATAAGGCAGATTTGGTACATTCTCTGTAGCTTAGAGATTTAAAGAATTGTCTCAGAATATTGAGAGATTAAGTGATCTATTTATCCCATGTCACACAACTAGGATGTATCAGAGGAGATACTAGAAAACAACCTCTCCTATACTACATTGTTTAATTGGTTTTCAGTCACATCTAACTCTTTGTAATCCCATTTGAGATTTTATTGGCAAAGATACTGGAGTTTGCCATTTGCTTTTCCAGCTTATTATACAGATGAGAAAACTGAGGAAAACAGGGTCAAGTGACTTAGCTAGGTTCACACAGCTGGTAAGTGTGGGGGGCCAAATTTGAATTCAGAAAGATGAGTTTTCCTAAACTCTAGGCTTGACACTCTATCAACTGTACCACCTAGCTATCTCTCACTTGTATAAAGAATACCTTCAAGAGCACTGTGAAATCTTCACTCTAGATTTTAGATGTTATTAGTACGCCAATAAAATAGATATTCCCATGATTTTTTTTATTTAAAAAAATCCATCCTATTGATCATCTTCTGGATATTTTATTTTCTAGATTTCATGGCATACATGTTTTCTTTAGGTTGTCCTATTCCTCTGAGTATCCCTTTTCTTGTCTCTTTTTCTTCCTATTTGTCCCCAAAAATGTATGGAATATTCAGGGAGGAGTAGCACCTCAGGCGTGAGAGCTTTCTGAGACCTTTTCAGGACTACTCATCTACCTTTGGTGTCTACCTCTCACCCACCTCTCTCACCTGTTGCTCCAAGAAGATGTTGCATTCACAGCAACCACACCTGTGTGGTTTTACTACAATTGACAATGACAATTTATGACAATAATGACAATAAACAATTTACCACAACCACAAATGACAGTAAATATTCTGTATTGTGCAGTCTTTTTTTAAAAAATGCTATTTGTTCATTTCCAAATATATACAAGTAGTCATCACTTGTTCTGGTTAGCAAAGTATTGATGATTAGTTCTAGCAGAACTGTTTTAATGAATAGGTAAAGAATTATAATTAGCACATTTATTTACATAAGCAAAATTAGACTATTATCTTAAATCTAGCTGAGTGTTCCTTAATAATGCTGTTAGCTTTACTATGTTGCTTAGGAAACACATTTTTCTAAGCTAATATAAATATAAGTTTTAACCCCTCCTGGGGCTAAATTATCTCAAATTCCAAGTTGATCAGGTCTTATTATATTAGTTTCTTGATTTATATTTTACAGAGGATTGCCTTATATTGTCCCTAAGACTAGTGAAAGAAAATTGAATAAAAAAAATGTACCAAAAACTTCTGCAAAGTTGATTCCACTCACCAATGGCACATAGAATGTGCGTACACTTATAGAAAACAGAAAATCCAGTAGACCAGAAAGATGAACAGCTCTTGTGGACAGAGAACTCAACAGGTATCATATTCAAATAGCAACCCTTAATTTAATAAGGTTGGCAAATGAAGATCAGCTTACTGAAGTCAGAGATGGATACACATTTTTCTGGAGTGATCACAGTGAAGGGGAGCACCATGAAACTGGTGTAGGTTTTACAACCCAAACTAATCTAGTAAACTAGCTTCCAAAAGGAGGGAACAATAGGCTCATGACAATGTGATTGCCAACTGCAGGAAAATGCCATGCCAACATTATCAGTACCTATGCTTCTACCATGAAGAACCCTGGCAAGGTCAAAGAAAAGATCTATATTCCATTTACCCAAATGCAATAAAACTTCATGGATGCAACATTGCAGCAAACCTTGCGGTTTAATAGACTATGTGACTGGAAGGAGAAGAGATAGAGAAGAATAATGCAGGCAATGTGTGGTGCAGAATGCTGGACTCATCACAGGCTTATCTTCTCAAACCTGAATATTCACATTCAACAAAATCAGCAGCCCCAAGGCAAAAAGACTACAAGAGGAATTAATGTCAACGGAGGGAACTGTTTATTGATAACTTGGAGGGTAAGTTGAGCTAATACACAGCTGATAACAGTGAGCAGCTCTCAGAGATTTAGTGTACAGCCCATTTGGTATGCAACACTCCAAATATAATGATATGGATATAACTTAGATAATAGAGTAACAGATACACAGAAAAATAGACAATGCATGTGAAGCTATGGATCAGATATACAACTAAAGGTTTTAAATGAACTGTGACACTTTGTGATTACAAAACATGTATAAAAAAGGTAACTAATTCTAGGGGGGTACATAACAGGGCCAAGAGAGGGAGTGTAGGCAGAGAAGAGGGAATAGAACAGACCCTTGGGAAATAACTACATGCAAGGAAAGAGAAGAGGAAGATGAATCAGCAAAAAGAAATTATAAAGGAGCAGTTAGACAGATAAGAGAATCAGAAGATGCACTAAATTATATAAGTGGAAAACAAAATAACTGGGTCCAAAAATTTTTTAGTTGAAGTAGATTCCCAAGATAGCATTTCTGTAAAATCAAGTCCTGGGTACATACCATGTTTCCTCCTAGTCACCTCATTGTGACTCTACAACAGGCCAAGCAAAACCCTGTAATTCAAACACCAGTGCACTAACGCTGAGTTGAACTGTGTCTTTTGTTTTAATATATTGCTTACTTCTCATGAGATGTAAGCCCCTTAAGGACAATTAGTGTTTTATTTTTAAATTTCTGTCTGCAGCACTTATACTTGTGGCACATAATATGTTCTTAATAAATGCTTATTTGGGAAAAGATATAGAAAATTAGAAAGAGTACTGCTTTTGAAGTCAGAGGATTTGGGTTCACATCCAGCTTGTGATTCTTGCTATTTTTTAATTTTGGGGAGCCTTCCTGAGCCTCAGTTTCTTTATCTGTAAAATATATGATTTAGAGCAGATCCCCACTTTTATTGGGTCTCATGTGTGTAGGATCACAAAAATATGATTTATTATCAGTAAATGATTTATATATCCATGGCCACCTAAAATTTCTTAGGTGAAAAGGAGTTGCAAAAAGTTGCTTCTTAAAATATAAGAAGCTCTGGACTAGATGACTTCTGAGCTCCTTTCTAGGTATAAATCTATGACCCTACAAATTAAATAATGAGTAAATAATTGAATTCCTAGAATTGAGAACAAAATACATTACTTCTCTGGACATCCATTTCCTCATATATAAAATGAAACAGTTATTCTAGACGGCATCTAAGGTTGAATACTTCCCAGAATTGAACCTTATAACCATAAAGTTACCTATTGTCAGTGGAAATGAGATGAATTAACTGTGAGATCCCAGAATTCCTGTTATGCAGGGAATCTTCTCTTAGTCTGAAAATATGGACATAATCTCTATTTTCAGGACAGATTAATAATAATAGTAAAAAATATTTGCATAACACTCATAAGATTTACAAAGAGTTTTGCCTTTATAACCTCATTTGCATCCCATAAAAACCCATAGGTATCACTTTCCTTATTTTACAGCTTGAAGAAAACACATTTCAAAGGGGTCAAGTTGATTTGTCCATGGCTACACAGTATCAGAAGAAAGGATTCAGAGCCAACTCTCTCCTAACTCTTAAGTTCACTTCTTGTTCTTTGCTCTGAGAGTCTTTGGTTGGAGAGAGCTATTGTGGAATCCCCACAAGAAACAGGGTTAAATGTTAAGCCCTTTCAAGGGCCAAGTAACAGTTGAATATTTGGACCCAAACTCTGATATATGTGAATGAATGAAGGAAAAACATTTGTTAAGTACTTTCTGTGCATCAAACATTAAGCTCAGGAATGGGAATACAAATACAAAAAGTTAGACAGTTCTTTTCTCAAAGAACTTACAATTGAATAGAGGAAACAACTTATATAGAGTAATGGTGATCAGGGAATGGAGTTGTAGTCTAGGGAGAAACATGATTATAAATTGATTCAAAAGGCAGTCAACTTACACAACCAATAGTACAGATGTTAAGAAATCAGTAAGCCTTAATTAAACACTTTCTATGCACTAGATATTTTGCTAAGTAACAGGGATAAAAAGAAAGACTAAAACAGTCCTGATTCTCAACTAGCTCACATTCTTATGGGAGAGACAATAGGCATATAGCTAGGTACATACAAGATATATACAAAATTGAAGGAAGGTCTTCTCAGAGGGAAAAATACTAGCATCCAGGATTGGAAAAGGCCATTTGCAGAAAGTGAGATTTGAAATAGGAAGAGAAAGTTCATTCAAATGTTACAAACTAAAAGAATAAAATAGTAAACAAAAATTTCTAATTAATGTTATTTCACTTTATAACATGTATTAGTTATAGGTGAATACATGGAATTTTTACATATTAGGGACTCTGTCAATAAATTAGTGATACCTATTCTATCAGCATCCCACCAGCAGCCCACCATCTTAAGCTTACTTTCCATCTTTGATGTCTTTAGTGTTAGTTACTTACAACATCATCATAGAATTATGAAATGGATCATTCCAAAAGCAATTATTTACATCTGTGCCAAATAGCAGATACAGAAAAAAAAAAAAAAAAACAACTAATACCCTAGGACTTACCCAAGCCCCCAGAAAAAGAAAAATCACATCAAGCTCAGTTTTGGCTTCATTCATTCAGTAGATTTATGATCTCTATCTTTTTTTTTAACTTTTCCCACCCACTCTGAAACTTCCCAAATTTGTTATGTTATTTATATTGCTGTAAAAATTAACTAAAACCTTGAATTATGTACACTAGACTGAAAGCAACATATTTGGGACTGACTGACATGGAGGAATAGCAGGACTTGTACCCTGATTACAGTTTATATTTATACAGTATGACAGATGGGAAGTAAATTAACCATATTTCATCTCTGTGTAATCTGACAGATCTTGAGCTTCTGATTATCAGGTCAATAATTACCAGAGGCTACTATTCACTTCCAACTCAAAGAATAATAACTATATCAAACCAATTTTAACACTGCCAATACCGACAGCATGACAACAAACTCTTCTATGTGTTGCTTATAAAAATTTCAAAAGACATAGTTTCTGGGTAATTAATCGTTTTATTAATTATGTTAGCATATGATTAATAAAAAGGGTCAGTGGTACTCTTAAATGCCAAAAAACCCTCATAGAATCTACTCTATATGCTCTTGCAAGAATGGATATTCCTAAGGGTGGCAATCAACTTGGATTAGTTAACAATTAATGAGAAGAATGAATATTATAAGAGGTAGACTTATTCTAACGAGAGGCTAGGGATGTGATTTTGATCACTCTTGCTCTAATCTAACTTTTCTCCCTCTAAAATATTTATTCTATTTTTGTTCTACTTTACACTGTCTTCTTCCTTTGATTCCCTTTATTATTATCATTCCATGAATTTATTCCTTTTCAAACTCCATTTCTAGGTTACTCCCATAATCCACCTGATTTTTTCTGCTTCTACTCAGTGCTATCAATACTGACAGAGGAAGTTAGAAAATAGTGCTGGTTGGATCTGCTACAAGTGTATGCTGTGTGATCTCAACTAATCTCTAACAAGGCAATACTTTTATTTGATTGATCCTTTTATCACATTCTACAGAGCATCTGTTCCACATCTCTTCTCTCATCAATTCACATATTCTACCTCTGTTGCTCTTTCTCAATAGAGGATTTGATTTTAGACTTTTCTAAAACAAACAAAATCAAAAAATCAAAATCATCTATTGGAGCTCCCATTTTTCCCCACTTCCATATTTCATCTTACTTTGATCTCCCATTTTCACTCTCTCTCCTCCTTTGCTTCAACTTAAGGGGATGAGGTGACTTATCTTACCAAAGCCAACCCCTCTACTTATGCCTTTAATATTTCAAAATTGTAACATAGATCTCATTGTTACTCTCATAGTCAAGAAGCTTTAACAACTCTTTATATCCTCTAAGATAAAATACAACCCCCTCTCCCTTTTTGGCATTTAAAAATCTTCATAATCTGGGTGCAGAATACCTTCCTAGGATGATTATACCTTACTCTTCCTTACAAATGTTGTTGCCAAATGGAATGGAATTAAATTAAATATATCTGTCAGGGTTGTAATTTATTTATACAACTTCTTAGGCTACCTGGAAATCAAGTATCATTAGTCAAGGCAGGGTTAGATCATCCCTAGGAAAATCTAAACTAAACTGAAAATATGTCAGTTTTGAAGATATGAGAAAGAAGACACACTATAGAGAGAAAAAAAGACTATAATGGTCTTTCAATCAGTGGATAATTCTTTTTTTATTTTATAATTATAAATTTTTTGACAGTATATATGCATGAGTAATTTTTTATAACATTTATCCCTTGTATTCATTTTTCCAAATTATCCCCTCCCTCCCTCCCTCTATTCCCTCCCTAGATGACAGGCAATCCCATAGATTTTACACGTGTTACAATATAACCTAGATACAATATATGTGTGTAAATACCATTTTCTTGTTGCACGTTAAGTATTAGATTCCGAAGGTATAAGTAACCTGGGTAGATAGACAGTAGTGCTAACAATTTACATTCACTTCCCAGTGTTCCTTCTTTAGGTGTAGTTGTTTCTGTCCATCATTGATCAATGGAAGTGAGTTGGATCTTTATGTTGAAGATATCCACTTCCATCAGAATACATCTTCATACAACATTCATACAGCGATCTTCTGGTTCTATTCATTTCACTCAGCAGCAGTTCATGTAAGTCTCTCTAAGCCTCTCTGAATACCTCCTGCTGGTCATTTCTTACAGAGAAATAATATTCCATAACCTTCATATACCACAATTTACCCAACCATTCTCCAATTGATGGACATCCATTCATCTTCCAGTTTCTAGCCACTACGAAAAGAGCTGCAGTGGACATAATTCTAATCTGAAGGTCATTAATCAACCTGAAATATCTCCAATAGTAACTAAGGCTTTTGGAATGCTACCAGAAGTTAATTGTGGATGTCATGTTTCTGACAATTCTCCCTCACAAACCTTCTAAAGTCTTCTATTTAGGGAGGTCTTTCAGTAAATGTGTCCTTCTAGACATACTTAGGCCTTCACTGATCTTTCATGTTAGAAGAAGATCAAAAAGTATACACTGAGGTAATCCTATCTCAGGATCCAGGGAACTATAGTATGGCATATTTTGCCCTTGTGTCTTGTAATCCCCAAAGTTATAAATGTCAAAAGTATAATTCTTGGGTAAATTTGTATTTTTCAATAGATAATCTTTGAGGTCTTGTACTTGACATCTCATTATTGTTAGGTCTGATCACTAAAACCTATAATATCCACATAGAGGCCAAAACCTAATAAGATGGACCTGATTCATCTCTGCTTGATTTTTCAGATTTACTAAATGTTAGGACAACAAACATATAGGCAGACTTTAAAAAGCCTATTTTCAGAATCTTCAAGAAGGGACAATCCTCCAACCAATTCTGGATCCTGAAAACTATGTCTCACTGATGTGGCAACAGTTCCAATCTTCATCAGTGATAGTAAAAATGACACTCTTGCCAGAAATGGAACTGTAGCCGTCAGTGAAGGTCCATCATGCAATTTGTCATTCAGTCAACAAACATTTATGAAAAACTTTCCTTATTGTAGGCTTGGTGCTAAGTAATCTCAGGGAGCTAATAGGAATACAAATGCAAATAAACATGCGTACAAGATATATACAGTTTTAATGGCAGGTAATCTCAGAAAGAAGGCTGAAGGGAAGAAGACAAGACTCTACTGTGGAGGATGGGATTTGGATCTTGAAAATCACAATCCTGGAAAGTAAGAGACAGAAGGGAGGAAGGGCAGCATTGTAGGATGGAATATATAATCAACATATAGGTGATGTGTCAAGAAATAGAGTGTTTTGTATAAGGAATGGAAAGTACATTGGTCTGACTGAATTATAAAGTGCATAGAAGTAAAATATTGCTAATATAGGAAGGAGTCAAGATGTTAAGTTCTCTAAATGCCAAACAGAATTTTATGCTTCATCTTAGAGGTAATGGGGAGTCGCAGGAATCTACTAAGTAGGAGGTCAGATTGGTACTTTAGAATAATCATAAAAGTAGCTGAGTAGAGCCTGGAATGGAATTGGAAGAGACTTGCAGCAAGGAAACCAACCAGAGACTATGACAAAGGGTCTAAACATGAGGTAATAAGGTCTTATACTAGGGTGGCATCTATGTGAATGAAGAGAAGACAATGTGAAAAGTAGTGTAGAGAGAGAATTGACAAGATTTGGTGACTAAATGGATATGTGCAGTGAGGAAGAAGTGAAGAGAATGACTCTAAGGTTGTAATTGGAACCTGCATGATTGCAAGAATGATGATTGATGTCTAGGGAAATAGTGAAGGAAGGTCACAATAATATGTCCTCTTTGGGACAAGTGAATTTGAGATGCCTACATGAGTTCTAGTTTGAAGTGTTCAATAGGTAGCTGATGATTCTGAAGAGATTAGGGCTGGATATAGATCTGTGAGTTGTTGATAAAGAAATGATAAGTGAATTCACAGGAGTTTTTAAGAGAGACAGGCCAAGAAATAGACAGAGAGAGAGAGTCCAGGAGAGACTCAAAATTAGGAGGTAGAATATGAAAGATGATATAGCAAAAGAAACTAAGAAAGAAAAGTCAAACTAGTAGGAGAACCAAGAGTGAACAGTGTCATGAAAGAGCTAAATGCTGTTGAGAAGTCAAGATGCATGAGGAGGATTGAGAAAATGTCATTGGATTTGGCAATGAAGAGATCATTGGCAACTTTGGAAAAACAAGTTTCAGTTGAGTAATGTTGTCAGAAGCCAAATTGCAAGAGGTTGAGAAATAAGTGAGAGGAGAGGAAGTGGAGGCAATGCTGTAAATGACCTTTTCTAGGAGTTTGACTGTAAAAGAGGAGAGAGAAATAGGGCAAGAGCGTGAGGGTTTCATAGAGTAAAATGAGAAAGTTGTTTTTGTTTTTTTTAAGGATGAGAAAGTTATAAGTTAAAAACAAACAAAACAAAAACAACATAGCCTTTCTTCTATCCTTCCCAGCCTTATTTCAAGCTTCAGATTCTTATGGGATCATTGCTACAATTTTTTTTATTCACCCTGTTTCTTTCCCTTGCATTCCTCTTCTGTACATCTCTTTAAACAAATCTGAATTAGTTCAAATCCCTATATATCCACATCATTCTTTTTGGACCATTTCCCATTTCCCTACTTTTCAGTTATATTTCTTTATGCTTCATAATGTTATTTTTTGTCCATTTCCACCTTCAAACCTTTCTTGCATTTTATCCTTTTTCTCATCCCTCATGGTCTAATTTTTTAAAAAATCTTAAGTCCATAAGATCCTATCTTTCCTTTCTTTTTTTGAAATATGTTCTCACAAAATGGATTTCTAATTCTAGTCAGCCTGAAACAAGACAGTTCTGTACATGCTCCATGGTTGAAATCCATGTTACATTTTTAAAAAATTTTTGAATAGGATAAACCCTTCCAGATCTCTGTTTCAGGAATGAGTCCTAACCCTACCAAGTGTCAGTGATAACTCTGAGGTCAAATTTGCCTCCTTTTGTTAGTATCTCCAGTTTATCTTGTTTGTTATCCATACTTTCTGAATTTATGTAAAGATAGCTAGGCTCTTTCTTGGATTTTATCTCCTATAAACTTTGAGATTCCAATGACATACTCATAGTCATTTTCTTTTTGCCCTTTCTTTTCAGTTTAAAACTTTTTAATTAGATTTACAAGACTCCAGGAAAATATATTCTCACCATTCCTTTGTTAAGTACATTCCATTTTTGTCCAAGAGCTCAATATTTCTATATTTTTAAGCCTGTGGTTTGGAAAAATATATATTTCTCAGACATAATCCTTTGAAACACTTAACTGTTCACATTCCTAACCATCTTTTCTCTTCTGAAGCCCTTGCAACAGTGATGAAAATATTACTGTGACCATAAGGTCTTCAGTTTCAATCTTAAAATTCTGTAATCTTTAACAACATTTCCTAGATTCCTTCTAGCAGTATCGTCTATGTTCATTTGAATCATCAGAAAGGAATAGTAGTCATCCGGTTTGACAAGTCTTTGTACATTTTTCACATCCTGGATAAACACCTACCAATAGAGAGTAGACCTCTATTGTTACCTGTCTGACAAATAGCTGCCTCAGAATCCTGACAGAGATTCTCCAACTGTAGTAGATTCATTATGCATCTTTTCTTTCCCTAACTTTGCTGGATGATGTCTTACAAAGTGCCTATCAAATATTTCAAACCGGATGTCCTAAAGACATCTTGAACTCAACATATATAAAACTGAACTCATATTTTCCCCTAAACTCTCCCTTCTTCCAAATTCACTGTTTCTGTAGAAGAAAACGCCATTCTTCTGATATCACTGTTTGTAATATTGGAACCTGGATTTCTCATTGTCCCTCATTTCATATATCCAATTAGTTGCCAAATTTTGCTGTTTCTACCTTCATGATATCTCTTATATCTGATTCCTTCTCTGCCTTTGCACAGTGACCACCTTCATTCATGTGTCATTACCTTTCACCTACCTTATTGCAACAGCTTCCTAAATGATTTCTCTGCTATAAAATTTTCACCACTCCAATCCCTCCTATACACTGTAGTCAAAGTAATTATCCTCAGCTATAGATATAGACCATATAACTCTCCTACTCAGAAAACACTATTGGCTCCCTATTATTCCTGAAATAAAATATTTAGTTTTTAAAACTCTCCACCACATGCTCCAACTTACTTTTCCAGTCTTCCTGAACATTTCTCTTCCTTTCTGCAATCCAGCCAAACTGGCCTACTCTCTGTTCCTCATCGATGACACTCCATCTTCAATCTCTTTACTTTTTCCAAGCTGACTTTCTCACATTCCCAGAATGTACTCTTTTTTTCCCTTCTATTTATATAGTTCCTCTCTTCCCTTATGATGCAGTTCAGGCACCATCTTCTGCATTGATTCATTTAACTGTTAGTACCTTCCTTCTAAAACTATCTTCAATTTAACTACTATTATGTGTATATTTATTATTGTTATGCTATATATTTCTTAACATGTGCTAGTCATCTCTCCTTTTAGCATGCAAACTCATTGTAAAAAGATATTATTTTATTCTCTGCATTTGTGTTTCTAGTACCTACCACTATGCTTGGCACAAAGTAGGCACTTAATAAATACTTGTTGATTATTGATTGACTGATAACCCCTTGGAACCCTATCATCATTGGAAGACAAGCAGCTGCTTCCTCTTAGATTATCCAACTAACTCCTGTTTGGCAAAAGTCTTATATCTGGTTGGTTTTGTGTGTGTGTGTGTGTGTGTGTGTGTGTGTGTGTGTGTGTGTGTGTTTTGGGGAAGGTACTGTTTGTTTTATTTTACTCTTAGGTGTTTAAAAGGTCTTTTCCTTTCTTCTCTTCACGAAAGTCATCCATTATTCAGCCTCCTGACACAGATCAGGACTCACTTTTCTCCTCTTCAGATACTTTTTATTGTTTTCACACTGAAGCCATTCTTCCATATTTTTACTTTACATTAAGACTTCATTCTCACTGATAACTGGGAGAGTAGGAAACTAATTAGTCTGCACTTGGATAATGGTCACATCCATGGCAGAAACATAAACATTACACAATCCATTCAAAGTCACTGCTAATTTCTCCCTGTTTTCCCCTCCTTTGCTAGAAGTAGGTTTCTTGGTTCTTTTCTGCTTCACCAGTAGTACCACCAGAGAACTGTGGTAGGAAAATGCTTATGGCCATTGTCAACTCAACTTTCTAATCTCCTTTTTTGTTTTGTATTTAATTTTTATTTTCAGTACCAAATTATCTCTCTTCCTCTACTCCCTCCCTCACTCACTGAGAAGACAAGAAATGATGCCCATCATACTTATGAAGTCATGAAAAACATTTCCACATTAGTCATGATGTGAAAAAAGAAGAAAAATATGCTTCAATCTGCACTCAGAGTCCATCAGCTTTCTCTCTGGAGGTGATAGTATCTTTCTTCATGAATGTTTTGGAATCATTGTAGATCATTGTATTGATCAGCATTACTAAGTCTTTCACTATTTCAATATTGCTATTATTGTGTATAGTGTTTTCATAGTTCTACTAGCTATATTTTGCTTTAGTTCATATAAGTCTTCCCGTTTTTATGATTCTATTCCCTTCATCATTTCCTATAACATAAATGATAAAATTTTATCATAATCATACACAATTTGTTCAGAGATTTTTAGCACTTTGATAGACACAACCAACTTCCTATCTTTTCTTTCACTAACATATTAAATTTGACTTAAATACCTTGTCTAACATACAAACATTTCTCATAAATGGATTGTTTGGCAAACTTACATTATACAAATGTGCCTGCAGATGTGCTGAGGGGAAAGGAGGTGGCAGGAAGGGAGCCCTTACTGCATAGAGGGAAGAGCAGATACATGATTCAAGGACACAGAATAGATTCAAAACCCAGGGATAGAGAAGAGAGCAGGATGAAGGGAAGGGTGGAGGGGGTAGCCTTAGATTTTTTGCTTTTACTAAGAATGGATGATTTTATTTGTTTGTTTTTGTTGGGATGAGGATGGGAGACCCTGGAGCAACAAAGGATCAGGAGGAGAGAGAGCACAATGCATTACTGTAAAGTTAACATAGGTTTTTTGGGGGGGTGATGCTGATTTCTTCCAGAATTCTTTGCATAAAGTCAAATTTATCCATTATGAACTTATGGGAAGCAAGAACTATTGGTACCTCCTCTACTCCTAAGTCCTTATTCTTTTCGCTCTGTTTCTCTCCCTTCTGATCATTTTTTAAAAACTCTTCCTTCAATCTGAGTCCTTTTTCTTCATCCTTCTTTCTTCTCTTGCTCAATTCCTTCACTTTTGTTTTCTTCATCTTAATCTCCTCCATTGTTCCTGCCATCTCAGGTCCTTTTCTTCCTTCAGTTACAACCTTTCTTCAACTCAAGTCTTTCTTCTTCTCCAACTTTTGCTCAACTCCTTACAAAATTTCTGTCATCAAAATCAAACTTTAGAATTACTGATAATTCCAATCCCCTCCAAGTTATGTTTACATATCCTTTATGTGAAGTCCTTCTCTTGTTTTTTTTCTTATACTACCTGCTTCTAAAGAAATCCACATTTTCTTCTCCACCAAAAAGAGGGAGGTAGGGAGCAGTAAAAAAAAAAAAAAAAAAAAAAAGGGGGGGGGGGAGAGCATTTGCCAGAAATGGTAACTAGGGGAAATAGGACACAGAATGCTGGACTCAGTCAGGAAAATCTGAGTCCAAATTTGGCCTCCTTATCTGTGTGACCCCCGACAACTCACTTAATTTTTGTCTCTCTTACTTTCCTCATCTATAGAGATAGATATAGAGAGAGATAATAATAGCACCTGTCTCCCAGAGTTGTTGTGAGGATCAAATGAGATAATATTTATAAAACACTTAGCAAATGCTAAATACATGCTTGCTATTAACAAATAGAAGAGGCCTTGTAAATTCAAATTAACATTGTTTTTCAGTCATCACCTTAGGGGAACATACATTTATTCAGATGATGCTGACATAACTCAAAAATATTTTGGAATCCTCTTTCATAACTGCCATCAAAACCAAGACACAACTCATTTTCCTCTGCTTACAGTTATAGTTGCTAAGGTGAATGTGTGGGACTAGTGCTAGATAACCTTTCCCAAATTAACTAATCAGAGACATTTTCAGGTACAAAGAGATAGCATTTATTTAATCCCTGCAGGGAGAGGCCCAGACACACATGGAAGCTATCCCAACTCCTGCCATGTGCTCCTGAAACCTGAAGTAAAACAGCCAGTTAAATAGGAAAAGACCCAAGTCTTTTCATTGGATAGACTAAAAGGACGTAACCATCCTTGACCAATGGTCACTAATTTTATCTGCTTTCTGTGGGTCAGGTCACTTGTAACTTCACTAACTTCTTGGGTCTCAGGATTCAAGATCTCACCCTCCAGAGATCATGTAACCCCCAGGATCCGTCCTGGACCCAGAGTACAAAGCCCAATCTCCCAGCTCTGGGAACAGGGATCATGTGACTCAATATTGAGAAATACTTAATCCAATCAGCCCCATTCTTGAATAACTTTACTTCTAGATTAGAAACTCAACAGTCATAGTAGCTATAGATCACTGGCAACTTGGATCTGAAATACCATGTATACCTTCTCTAATCTCTTGGTTCAGTCTGAAACAAAGAGGAGTAATCTTCAGGGTAGAAGAAATCTAAATAGGGAGCTACACCCAACCTCACTGATTTAACTATTCCCTATTCTTCACTTTGAGAGATACAAAAATAATAATAAACCTTGCTTTCAAAGAGCTGATAGTATAATAGAAAAAATCAAAATGATAAAAACCAGGTTGAGATTTTTTTTATATATAATAGTTTTTATTTACCAGATATTTGTATAGGTAATTTTACAACATTGACAATTGCCAAACCATTTATTCCAATTTTTCCCCTCCTTCCCTCTACCCCCATGGCAGGTCAACCAATACATGTTAAATATGTTAGAGTATAAATTAAATACAATATATGTATACATGACCAAACAGTTGTTTTGCTGAACAAAAAGAATTGGACTTTGAAATAGTGTACAATTAGCCTGTGAAGGAAATCCAAAATGCAGGCAGACAAAAATAGAGGGATTGGGAATTCTGTGTAGTGGTTCATAATCATCTCACAGAGTTTTTTTGCTGGGCATAATTGGTTCAGTTCATTACTGCTCTATTGGAACTGATTTGGTTCATCTCATTGTTGGAGAGGGCCTCATCCATCAGAACTCATCATCATATAGTATTGTTGTTGAAGTATATAATGATCTCCTGGTCCTGTTCATTTCACTCAGCATCAGCTCATGTGAGTCTCTCCAGGCCTTTCTGAAATCATCTTGCTGGTCATTTCTTACAGAACAATAATATTCCATAATATTCATATACCACAATTTTTCAGCCATTCTCCAATTGCGGGTATCCACTCAGTATCCAGTTTCTGGTCACCACAAAGAGGGCTGCCACAAACATTCTTGCACATACAGGCCCCTTTCCCTTCTTTAAGGAGATTTTTTTTTTTTTAAGCTGAAACTTAAAGGTAGGGTTTTTCCTGGTTGAAATTTGGCTGAGAAAATAGCATAAGCAAAGTTATGGAGGCTGGAAAATAGAATCTGAATTCAGGGAACAGTTTGTAGGATAGACAAAGTGGAAGATAAGCATAGAAAATTAGTTTGGATGATATTGTGGTGAGTCTTGAATTCAATAACTAACATAGTCTTATTTTATTGGCACTAAGGAACTACTAAAGTTTTTTGAATTACCGGGGGAATTATTTAATTGAATGTTTTTATTAAGGAATTTAATCTGGTATTGATAATCTGGCATATTGGATAGAGAATGAACCTCAGAGTTAGGAAGACATATGCTGGCTGTGAGACTCTGATCATGTTACTTATGCTCTCAATGCCTCCAGGAATTCTCTAAAAGTATATTTCATAGAGCAGAAACCAATCTGCATTTCTGTTCCTCTCTGTGCTTGACTCCAGACATTTCCTCCATTATTATTCAGCAATCTTCTCATTTTAGAAGCTACCTGTTCCCCTACAATCCCTTCCCCTGATTGATCAGTTCCATTGGGAACCTCCATTTTAAGAAAAGTATCCAGGGCAGCCAGGTTTCTCTTGGGAATGTGATCCTGACTTTTCGGACTTTTTTCCCCACTATACCCCAGAAGCCATTTCACCTTCATTCTAGCAGACTCTCATTGTGCAAACTTCCTCTTCTACTAGGCCTCCCTCCTTTGATTGGTCAGTTCCTCCCTGAACCACTCTTTTTCAATTAAGTATTCAGGCTAGCCAGATTCATTCCTTCACTCCTCTCTGGCTCTCCTAGTAAGTCTCTAGACTTCTATCTTCCGCTATTCTCCCACCTTTTCATCTATTTTTTTATATATTGCCTTCCCCATTAGAATATAACTTCCTTGGAGGCCTACTGTCATCACTGATTGCTACCCCAAGAAAATCTGACCAGTTTGAATAAATCTCTTGGCTATTTTCCTATATTATAAGTCCCCTTTGTGCCAGTGGCTTTGTGATTCAGAGTTAAATACACAAACACAAAGCCAAATGGAAAAAATCTCAGGTATTCTTGGGTATAGATTCTAGAGGATCAGTTTCTTAAGAAGAGCATCCTAGTTATGAAATTACACAAATTTTCTCCTAACCCCCATTCATTCTCATAATAACCTTTCCTACTATGATGGAAAAAAGGATCTAAAAAAAAAATTAAGACTCAGATTCTTACCTGACAGTGTAAGACCTAGCCTAACTATTTCCAGGCAAGGGCAATGAGTAATGAGCAGCAAAGATCCAAATACAGGGTGTGCAAGGTTGCTCCTAGTCTATCACATGCCTGAACCCCTTGTTTCCTCAGGGTATGTCAGCTGCTGCAGCTGAGGACACTGACAGTTGCTGATTGCTGGGTATGGTTTCAGCCAACACAGCGGGGGCGGTTTAACTCCTGCCCTGTGCCTGTGCTATCAGTCTCCAGGGAATTGCCACTGTGGAGCTGCCTTTGTTGTCAGCTGCACAAACCCTTAGCTGCCAATGCTAAATTAGTGTATTGGCAGTGGAAATAGGAAGGATGGGATGGATGCAAGAAATATTGTGGATGTAGAATCTACAAGACAACGATTGATTGGAAGTGGGGCATGAAGGAGAGGGCATAATCAAAGAGACTCCAAAGTTCTGAGCCTGAATAATTGAATGATGATTCTACTAATAGAAATAAGGATGTCCTCAAGAAGAGCAGGTTTAGTGAGGAAGGTGGTGGGTTCAGTTTGGAACATGTTGAACTTGAGGTGCAAGCTGGGTAGCCACACAAATGATGAATAATAAATGTTTGTTGATCTAGGTAGTGATTTTTGCCAGACAATTAGAAATTTATAAAAGAAACATGGGAGAAAGGGTGAAACCAGATACATCCAGTGTAAGAACCATCTTTGTAGAAGTGCTAGGGGAATTCATGGGTGTGGATCAACTTTCAAAAGGGGATAAGTCTTAAACTGGGAGAGAGGCTTGAAAATTTACTTCACTGAGAAAGGAAGAGAAAGTAAAGGAATCAGAGAGACAGAAAGAAGTCAGAGAAGAAACACAGAGGTCAAATAAGAGAATGTTGTGTTACAGACATCAGCTGAGGAGTTTTGAAAAGGAAGAAGTAGATGTGAAGGAAGGAGACTGAAAAAAAAGATCCCAAAATTTGTTGATTAGGTAATCATTGGTGACGTCAGTGAAGCAATATCAGTCAAGTGATTGAGATGGAAGTCAGATTGCAAGGAGTGGAAGGGTATGAGTGGGTAGTCAAAACAAAAAGCAGTGAAGGTATACTGCTTTTTTTTTTTTTTAGTTAGTTTGGTAATGAAGGGGAACAGAAAGATGATGACTTTAAGGATACCTGAGTGAAGGAAAATTTTATTTAGGGGAGATGTGAATACATTTGTAGAAAAGGAGAAAAGTCAGTAGAGAATGAGAAACTGAAAAGATAAGTGGTTAAATGGCTTGACTTTCCTGCCAGCACAGTGTCTAAAATGGGATTTAAATGTTGATCTTTTTGACTCCAAGTTAAACTCTCTATCCACTGTGCCATAATGCCTCTCAAATGTTTCTCTATTTGAAATGCAGACCACTGAATTTAAGGACTACAAAGCTCTATGAGATGAGGATATTAAAGGGAACATCAACATCGTTATTGAGCCCAATTACAGAGTAGAGGATAGTAAAGATGGTAGTATGTGATAGGTGCTTAAAAAAATATTTTGGGAGAGGATCCTAGAGATAAGTAAGGACTATGAAAAGAAGGGGAGGATGAAATAAACAGATGGCATGAACTTCAAAAGAGAAGAGGTTACTGAATAAAGGAAACAGAGCAAAGATCTAGGATAACTATGAAGAGGAAGGATTATGTCAATCCTACCTCATCTTCTAGGCCCCAGGTTGGAAAGAACGGTGGAAGCCTAAAAGGGACAGGAATGACCAGGTTAAAAAACACTTAATAACTTCTTACTGTCTGCTAATTTCTGGGGATATAACTATAAGTAAACAGGACCCTGTCCTCTAGAAATTTATGTTCCAATATGAAAAGGCAACACATAATTGGAATGTAGAAGAGGGATACAAAGTCAGTGACAGTGACAGTGTGGTAGGCCTCAGCTAGGGCAAGATAAATTGAAAAATCACCAATCAGGGACCAGGATCATACAGATAGGGCCTACAGTTTTAGTAAAACATTAGTTTGAGAGGAATACAGGCAAGAAGGCATGGAGATGGAAGTGGATAGCAGGCCATTAAAGGAAATGTTTTTGTTATGTCTGGAAGCACAATGAGCACTCAGAACAGAAATGCAAAAACCTAAAGGAGTTGTCACAGTAGAATGAGAATTCCAATTGGTATGAGAGGGGTGAAGAAGAATACAGTAGGCATGAAAAGTTCTTGGTTAAACTAGATATGGATTAGAGCAGGATTTCTTAGAATTTTTTCTACTTGCAACTCCTTTTTGCCTAAGAAGGTTTTATGTAACTCCAGATATATAAAATATGTATACAAACCAAACATTTACTGATAACTAATCATAATTTTGCAACCCCCCCACATTCAGTTTCTCAGAATCACAGATTAAGAAACTGGGATTAGAGTTCAAACAAAGGTGTGAGGCTTCCATTGGATAGGTGGGAGATAGCTGCAGCGGAATGTTGCATGCTCTTAGACTAGAAGGACACTGGTAGTTGATTTTGCTGAATTGTTTTTTCTAATAAGGAAAATGGAAAGCTGGTGGTGCATATCTGTAAATAAATATGAAAAGCCAAAGGCAATAAAACTTTTTAAAAAGAGTACAAGGTGAGGAGATTAAAGAATGTTATTTGTCTAGCTCTAGGTCAATAACAGAAATTAAGGAAGCAGAAAGTTGGGAAATGCTAATGATGAGAGGAAAAATTCTGAATAGATAGAACCTGGTTAAAGAGGAGCTAATCAAACCCAGAACCTCAAGGTTCCAATTAGAATGTTGGTGTGATAGTGAATACCTGTATATCTTAATGCAATCATGTATATTGGCATTCAGGATGAAGAGACAGACTTGATGACCAATTCACAACTTCCCATACTACTGTTGTCTTTGAGATGGGAGTGGAGTAACTGTGGGGAGAAAAAGAGAGCAGGGAGTAGGATCAGATTGACTTCCTCCCTTTGCAAAGGTACACTCCCCAAACCATTACCTTGCAATGAATGCGTTATAAAATCAGACAGAGTTTGTCAAATGTTGTTGGCTCTATGTGGAGACAAGGACCCCTTTTTGTTTACTCCCTAAGACAGCTGAAATTGCTAGAGAAGTAAATTCTTAAATGTTCTTGAAGACTTGATGCATATCTCTTTTAAATTATTCATTGAGGGATACTGAGGTTGTTCTTAAAATCCTAATACAAGATTTAGATTTTTAAAAGGTTTAAATGTCTTTATGCAATATGTTTAACAAACAAAATTTTAATCTGTTTTAAGCTAATTTTTAAATGTTCTAGGATATTAAATTTTGTTAGAATTCATTCAATTCAATTCACAGAATCATAAGATCACAGATTTAGAAGTGAAATTAACCTCAGAAAATAAATCTCATTTTGTCCAATACTCTCATTTTGCAAATGATGAAACTGAGGCCCAGGGAGCTTAAGTGACTTGTTCAAAGTCATCCAAGTAGCAAATAGAAGAATAAGAATTTGAACTCGACTTGCCTGATTTCAAATCCAGTGTTTCAAAACAAATGCTTTGGTTGTTTCAATTCAATTCAACAATCATTTATTAAGCACCTACTGTACGAGGTACAAATGGATAGAGGGCTAGGCCTGGAGTCAGGAGGAGCTGAGTTCAAAATGTAATCTCAGACACATACTGTGTGACCTTGGACAAGTCATTTAACTCTGCCTCAATTTCCTCATCTGTAAAATGAGCTGGAGAAGAAATGGCAAACCACTCCAATATCTCTGCCAAGAAAACTCTCAGTGGGATCGTGAAGAGTTGAACACAACTGAACAAAAAAAAAATTTGTAGAGAGCATACCATTCTAGTTATTCCTTAACTTCTGTCTTGCATTCTATTGCAAATAAAACTATTCCACGACCCAATTATTAGACACATGATCCTTTGTCACATATCATGAATAGAGTTAAAATAGTATTGATGTAATTGTGTAATACAAAGATCAGTTAAGGAGACCTGAGGTAAAAGTGGAGAACAAACTAGGTTTTGTTGAAAAAGCATTAAATCTCATAAGACCCAAGCTTCCATGTGAAAAAAGAAATTAAAGAGGGTTTGCCGACAACTTGTAATTGGTGGTGAGTCAGGGAATATTTAAGCAGAATTATGAGGACTTAGAAATATAGAGATTTGGCTAAATATAAGGAAACACTCCCAAACAATTAGAGCTGCCAAAGATGCATTATAGGAAATAAAACATATAAATGGGGAAATGATTGCTAAAATAGACCAAAAAAAAGGAGAAAATGTTCATTTGGGAGAAAATGTTTAAGAACACAGATCAAAATAAAGTTGAAACTTTTAAATAGCTTATTGTTTTAAAAATTAACTGGTATCTTAAAATTTGAAGTTAGCAAATATTTAGTAGTTGAAATGGTATAATAGGAAGTAAACAGTCCAATGAGTAGTAAACAGACAAATGTAACAAATTTCTCAGGTACAAAATGAATTTAATATGACTATAAAATGGGCAGTTTGTCATGTGATATTCCCTAAGGATAGGAAGTAATCACCTAATGATTTCACAGAATGAAACATAATATGCAAGCTAGTGTACCTCACGGAATTCCATAGGCATTAAAAGATTTCCATGTAATGTGATACAGAACTTTGGAAGTGAAATTTTTCCCTGTAGATTTTTATTTAACCTTTCACAATTCAGTAAAAACAGTAATTACTTATTTCTGAAATGGGCTGGTAATTGGGGGGGAGGGGAGCAGCAGCCCTGGAATCTATAATGACATGTTAAAAAAAATTAGAGAAGCTTTTCATACCTAAAAATGGCTAATGTTTAAGAAGCAAGAAAAAGAATGTGAACTTTGAATAAGGATTATTTTTTTCCTTAAGGAGAACAGTGAATCACTAACTGAAAATGACTTTTCTTGATAATTGTCTCACAAACAGGTAAATAAGTAAAGTCAGAATCACTGTCTTAATTTGCCTGAACTAAATCAATATTGCATATGGATTATATAGGATGCAATGGTTTCAGGGTTTTGGGACATTATACGTTTCTAAGTAGAGAAACCAGAGCTTTTCAGCATGAAACTAAATATCATCATTTTAAAGGAATTTAAATGAAATGATCTTGTATTTTATTCTGAAAAATTTTTTGAACACAAATGCTTTTTACTTTATTTGGGATTGGAAGAAGGGTGTCTAGAGCAGTCCAGACTTGTGATTCTCCTCATGTAAGGGGAATGATTCCTGGGTAGAGATCTGCTGCTCACTACAATCAATCCTTTTAAGAGTATTGCCTGGGGGTACTGAGAGGTCATGACTTACACATGGTCACATGGTAGTATGTGTCAAAAGCAGGATTTGATCATCTAAGCAGTTAGCCAGGCTATATCTCAGTCACTGATAAATGAAATAGCATAGGAAATATAAAAAGGCAATAAGAAAAGTCAGAGGTGGGGACTTAAAATATCAAATTGTCCCCTAATCAGTATTAATTATAGCTGCTTTTAACATTTGTTACACAACACACTTTGGAACACCCTCAGTGCAAGATTTTTTGTTTCATTCAGTTTTGTCACTAACAAGCTGTGTGGCTTTGAACAAAACCATTTTCCGTGTTTCATACTCATACAAATACAAAAGTAACCCAAGATTTTAAAATTACAGATGCAGAGCTTTGTGGGTACTTTGAAGTCACTAACCAAGTAATAGGAATGTAACAGGAAATTCATTCTCTGGTGTTCCCCCTATCATTCTCCATTTGAATGTGCCTTATGTCTATGATTATGATATCCTAGAAGATCAAGGTCAGAAGTAAAGCTCCTCTCTTTCTCTGCTGACATTTGGATGAGTGCTTTGGGTAAAGGTTGTTTCTCCTAATCAAACAAACATTTCTCAAGTACATTCTCAAGTAGATGGAATGCTGGACCTGGAGTTTTCCTGAGTTTCAAACCTGACCTCAAACAATTAGCTAATGTGATCCTGTTTGCCTCAGTTTCCTCATCTGTAAAATGAGCTTGAGATTTATAAATCACTCCAGTATCTTGACCAAAAAAACCCCACCAGGGATCACAAAAAGTTGTTTAGTACTAAAATGACCCAACTACAACAAAAGTGCCTAAGTCATAATCTTAAGAGCTGGGGGATACAAAGACAAAATAAAACCAGGTCTTCAAGGAGCTTATTGTTACAGGACATCACTGGAAGGGGAAGAGATTAGCAGAGGATTCCCGAGGGAAGGGGCACCTAAACTGAACCCTGAAAAAAATTATACATGGTAAAAGGCCTAAACCAGAAAAGTTCATTTCAAGGATGTAAAAGCATGGAGACAGAAACTGTAATACCAAACTCTAGGAAGAGAAAATAGATAGCTTTAGCTGAAATGCAGAGTGAATAATGTGCAGTTAGCCTAGAATTATAGTCTGTAGCTAGGTCTTGAAGGATTTTAAATGCATTACAAGAGGCAGTGTGACATAATGGAGAGACAGCCCGATTGGGAATTTCCTCATCAGAGAGTCTGTATTTCAATAAAATCATAAATCTCTTCCCTATGCCTTTAAAAGGAAAGCTGAGGAGTTTGTATTTTTGTCCCAGAGAGCCATTGAATGAATGGACTTGAGTAAGAGAATGGTAAGACTAAACTTTGCTGCCATTGATAGCCTTTTTATAAATCCAACAATAGAAAATACAATGTTTTTTTCTACATTCATTAATGTAGAATTCCTAAGAGAATTTAACATTACTTTTTAAAAATTAGACTTTGTGAGCAGTTCATGAAGGAGATGGGATAAATTCAGGAAAGCCAAAACAGAGCCTTTTCTATTTCTCCTTTATGATCATCAATTGGAGTTTATAGAGCATTATGTTTCCTATTTCTGGGGTTCAGAATGAACTTCAAATTATAACTATAAAATTTATCTATCAATCTAATTTATCTTTTATTGTCATCTAATCTATGATTTATCAATTTAATCTAATCATGTGTCTGTCTCTCTAAGATCTATTCTTCTTTAAAGGTATTGCTAGGGAGATACTCAGGAATAGATTTAATCTCCTTTTCTAGTTTCACATAAATTATTACAGTACAAAAGCATAATGACTCAGTGGTTTATGCAACAAGCTGGAAACTCAGGCCCTGTGGGTTTCTGGTCTTGCTTCTGCCATGTACTTTCTAACATTGTATAAGTCATTTCAAATCTGTTCTTTAGTTTCTTCACCTATGAGGGAAATTCTACCAAACTGCTTCCTCGATGCATAAGAAACAAAAGTAATTCATAGATTTAGAGCTATGCTATGAAATTCACATAATGCTGTTTTATGAGATCATAGTGATGTGTTTTAAAAATCAAAATTATATAAGTATAAAACATTACCAGTGTTAACGTGAAGAAAGGGGTACTATAAACTCGACATAGGTAGATGAATTTGAAATCTCTTGGACAAATAGGTTCACCCTCTTTCTCAGCTAAAATTTATCGAGAGCTCTGGAAAAGTAGCAGAATGGCTGATTTGCCTTTGTTTTTTTCTTCTTAACTTATTCCAAATAGTGGGGCTAATGATCAATGAAATAATCAAAAATATGACCAGAGGATAAAGGAGTGAAAATCCTTGAAAGACCAGTAACTAATTATCTTCAAATCCTGTCCACTGAGTCCTTCAAATGTTTTTTTCATATTTACACAGGTCTCCCCTATCTTGTGAAAAAGAAAACAAAATAAAATTTTGACTTGATTCCCCTCCCTCCAATTTTCTTGCTATTTTTTTTTACTTTAGTTGATAATTTTCTCAGTATATGCCTGTTTTTCTGATTGAACTCTTCATAGTCACCAGTATCTTCTTAATTTCCAGACCTAATTGCCTTGTATTGTTCTCATGGTTTTTTTTTTATTATTATATCTTTTTATTTACAAAACATATGCATGGGTAATTTTTTCAACATTGAACCTTGCAAAACCTTCTGTTCCAAATTTTTCCCTCCCTTAGATGGCAGGTAGTCCAATACATGTTAATATGCTAAATTACATGTTAAATCCAATATATGTATACATATTTATACAATTATCTTGCTGCACAAGAAAAATTGGATCTAGAAAGAAAAAAATAACCTGAAGAAAAACAAAAATTCAAGCAAACAGTAAGAGAGTTTTTTCTATGCTGTGGTCCTCACTCAGTTCTCATAGTCCTCCCTCTGGGTATAGATGGCCATCTTCATTACTGGATAATTGGAACTGGTTTAAATCATCTCGTTGAAGAGAACCACGTCCATCAGAATTGATCATCATATAGTCTTGTTGCCATGTACAATGATCTCCTGGTTCTGCTCATTTCACTCAGCATCAGTTCATGTAAGTCTCTCCAGGCCTTTCTGAAATCATCCTGCTGGTCATTTCTTACAGAAGAATAATATTCCATAATCTTCACATACCATAATTTATTCAGCCATTCTCCAATTGATGGGCATCCAGTTTCCAGATTCTGGCCACTACAAAGAGGGCTGCCACAAACATTCTTGCACATGTGGGTCCCTTTTCCTTCTTAAAGATCTTTTTGGTTTATAAGTCCAGTAGTAACACTTCTGGATCAAAGAGTTTGCACAGTATGATAACTTTTTAAACATAATTCCAAATTACTCTCCAGAATGGCTGGATGTATTCACAACTCCAATAACAATGCATCAGTGTCCCAGTTTTCCCACATCCCCTCCAACACCCATCATTATTTGTCCCTGTCATTTTAGCCAATCTGACAGGTGTATAGTGGTATCTAAGAGTTGTGTTAATTTACATTTTTCTAATCAATAGTGATTTGGAACACTTTCATATCTCATGAGGTTTTTAAAAATAAGATTAAATATAACTGAAAAACAGAACAATCATATATACAGGAATAACATTTAAAGGACTCTGGAATCTCTTTTTTTTTTTTAGCAATTTTTTAAAAAAATTATTTTTTAAATTTTATAATTATAAATTTTTTTGACAGTACATGTGCATGAGTAATTTTTTTTATAACATTATCCCCTGCATTCATTTTTCCAGATTTCCCCCTCCCTCCCTCTACTCCCTCTGATGACAGGCAATCCCATACATTTTACATGTGTTACAATATAACCTAGATACAATATATGTGTGTAAATACCATTTTCTTGTTGCACGGTAAGAATTGGATTCCGAAGGTATAAGTAACCTGGGTAGATAGACAGTAGTGCTAACAGTTTATATCCAATTCCCAGTGTTCCTTCTCTGGGTGTAGTTATTTCTGTCCATCATTGATCAACTGGAAGTGAGTTGGCTCTTCTTTATGTTGAAGATTTCCACTTCCATCAGAATATATCCTCATACAGTATTGTTGTTGAAGTGTACAGCGATCTTCTGGTTCTGCTCACTTAACTCCACATCAGTTGATGTCTCTCCAAGCCTCTCTGTATTCCTCCTGCTGGTCATTTCTTACAGAGCAATAATATTCCATAACCTTCATATACCACAATTTACCCAACCATTCTCCAATTGATGGACATCCATTCATCTTCCAGTTTCTAGCTACAACAAAAAGGGCTGCCACAAACATTTTGGCACATACAGGACCCTTTCTCTTTTTTAGTATTTCTTTGGGGTATAAGCCCAGTAGTAGCACTGCTGGATCAAAGGATATGTACATTTTGATAACTTTTTGGGCATAATTCCAGATTGCTCTCCAGAATGGCTGGATTCTTTCACAACTCCACCAACAATGCATCAGTGTCCCAGTTTTCCCACAGCCCCTCCAACATTCATTTGATCCCATCATCTTAGCCAATCTGACAGGTGTGTAGTGGTATCTCAGAGTTAGGACTCTGGAATCTTGACAGGCAAAGGCAGAGGTGTCAAACTGGCTGCTTGAAGGACTACAAATGTAGTTGGCCTAGATTAAGATATAAATGGGAAATGTTTTTAAAAATATATAAAATATACCATAGATCATATTAATTTCAGATCTCTTAAGTCATGGTTAAATAGTAGTTCTTCAAAAGATCTGGAAATTTTAGTGAACTGCAAGCATAATATGAATCAATAGTATGCTGTAGTAACCAACAAACCCAAATACAATCTTGAGCTGTATTAAGAGATCCATAGGTTTCAGGAACAGGGTGGTGATCAGCCCACTATACTTTGCCCTTCTCAGAATTGTGTTTAATTATGGATGTGGAGAGTATATGGAAGGCAATCAAGATGGTAAAGGGCCTGGTGAATCTGTGGCCTATGAGGACTAGTTAAAGGAGCTTGGAGAAAACTTGGGGGTGGGGAATGGGGAATAGAATACCTGTTTTCAAATATTTGAAGGCCTGTTACATAGAGGAGATAGCAGATTTATTCTTTTTGGCTTTACAGGCTAAACCAGGAACCAAGTGGAACTTGTAAAGAGATTAATTCAGGCTTGGGATCAGAAAAAAAAAATTCCTATAATTACAGTTATGTATAAGGATTGTCTTAGTACGGGTCTCTCTTCAAGCTGATACATGTTTAAATTTCTTTCATGCATAGGTTGGACTAGATGAGCATAGAGGTCCCTTCTAAACCACACATACACACATTGAAAATTATATCTACTGCATAATATAAACGTGTTATGTGAGTAACAACTTTTTGAACTGGACCCATAATTTCATGTGTTTAGGGAGCTCCTGATAATGCAGACTGGAACCTCTGTATTTCAAGAGAGTTTGGCAGCCAAGTGTTTGGAGATTGACCGCACTGAGGGCGGTGGGATTTAGCCCAGTACTTTGAATCCTATCGCAGCTTTCTATCCATTACAACCCAGTGCTTGTTTTCTTCAGGTTTAGTTATCTTAGGGAGATCTTAATGAGATGGTTGAGTTAAAAAATTATGATATCTAAGGATTAGTAAAGTTTCCACCTCCCAAGCTCTCATTTTCTTATCTCTAAACTGAGAATAAAACCGTCTCAGAGTTTTGGTGAGGAAAACCTTTTTGCACATTTTAAAACTTTATAAATGGATTAATAGTTGATTTCAAATATCTGTTCAAGTACTTAAATCTTTTATATCCTATGATTCAATGCACTGCTGTGGTTACTGTCTATATCCAAAGTCGACCCATTCCCCAAATAAATCTAGGGAGTAGGATCATCTTTTTAATGGAGTGATTGAGGGGAGCTACCTTCATCTAACTATCCCGTCAAGAACCGTGCACCAAGAAACACAAGATCCGATGGCTGCTAAATATCTGACTGCTGTTTGGGGAATGCAAATTTTGACAGAGCCACAAGAACCACAATTCCCAGCAAGCCCTACTTCTTCCAAGCTTCCTCACAATTACGAGGTCCCTAGGCTTCGGCTCCCCCTCCCGCCGCGAACGTTGCAAGCAGGGAATTGTAGTTCCAGCTTAGTAATGAGGGAGTGAGGTAAGAGGAACCTTAAACAGTTTCGGAAATGCACTCTTTCTCAGTATCGGGAATAAGATTTTCTCGTCACAGTTAAGGTCCTACTGGGCCTCATAAAGACAGAGCCCTAATAGATCAGAAAAAACTCTTATACCCGCAGAAGGAGGCCTATTTTACTTCGGAGAACAAATCTTCTGGCTAGCCAATTCACCATTAGGATAATGAGGGGGTGGGAACCCCGGGTCCGGAAGGAGAGCAATGATCGCTCCACCAGTCAACCGACGCCTCTTCCAGCCAGTTGGAGTCCGAAGGATTGGGAGCGGGGCGTGACTTACATCGGCGATTGGAAGAGAAAAGAAGGGCCGGTAAGATTGACAGGGAGTTCCGTTTGGGGCGGGGCTGCGGTCGCGGGGCCGCGCGTCGCGTCGGGGCGGCGGCGGGGACGCGCGCCTGGGGAAAGAGGTCGGCTGTACGGGGCGGAGGGGGCTGGGCAATCTAGGGGAGCCGCGTCCCGGGGGCGGCGGCGGCGGCGTCTCTGGCGGAGGCGGAGGAGGGCGGAGAAGGAGGATGGAACCAGCTTGGGGCTGGGGTTGGTTCTGAGGAGCTGCGCTGCTCCCCCTTGTACAGCTCCTGGAAATTGTGCGGGTGTGAGCTGGAAACCGGTGCCGCCCCTGCCGCTGCCGGCCGGGCTTGGCGGGAGAGCGGGTGGGCGGGAGGGGCTGCTGGGGCAGGCGGTGGTCGGGCAGAGAGGGGGGGGAAGGGAAGGGAGAGCGACCTGGGGAAGACGGAGCGCGCTCTGCGCCGGGCGGGCGGGCGGCGGCGGGGGGGCCAGCGGCCGCAGCCGCCGGGAGGACGCGAGGCGATGGAACAAGTGGAGATCCTGAGGAAATTCATCCAGAGGGTCCAGGCCATGAAGAGTCCGGACCACAATGGGGAAGACAACTTCGCCCGGGACTTCATGGTGAGTTCTGCTCCGCACTGTCCCCACCCTGCCGGGGATCGCTTTGTGGGGGTGCCCGGCCTGAGGAGGGGGTGTGAAAGAAAGCCAGGGGCGATGGGGCAGACGCCAACCTGCCGGCGTGGGGGGGGCCTGCCTCTCGGGGGGTGGGGCAGCCGCCGCCCCGAGCTCTTGTCCCTCTCCCAGCCCCCTCTCATGGAACGGGAGTGGCTGTGGCTGTGTGGTGTTTCTTCCCCCATTTTCACCCCCTCAGTCTTGTAGACCACCTATTGTTCCCCACACTACCCCCGCCTCGGACACCCTGAGGCTCAAGACGGGGGACTGGGTAAGTGGAGGGTGAATGGCTTTGGCACCTTTTCTCCTGCCTTGAAATACCCCTTCCTCTGCCAGCATAGGCTTTTCCTTTACTGTCTGCAAGGGTCAAGGGAGTGGGTGCTGGTTGGCCCTTTCCCTCCGATCCTGGCGTTACTGAGGTAGAGGAAGATTAGGGGTGAAAAGAGACAAATGGGTGAAATTGGTTTGTAGGACGCATCCAACTCCTAGGTGTCTTTCAAGCTCTTGGTGGTTATTGAGGGGAAGGACTTGACCATACCTGGATTCTCGGGTTTCCCCCCCCCACGTTTGGAGAAGACATATCCTTGAGAGATAGCATGTTCTGTATACAATAATTTCCAGTTTATCCCCCGAGTCCACACTTGAGAGTATGTGTTAACTAGGGTGTGTGTTATGCAAGGGAAGTAAAGTGAAGGAAGCTTTTTCCTAGGGGATTTTGTTGTAGGCAATTTAGGGGATGTGAATATATGGGGAGGGGAAGTAATGCTGAAGGAAGCTTTTTCCTAGGGGATTTTTTGTTGAAGGCAATGGAGGGGATGTGAATATCACTTCCCATCCGGGGTGGGGGTTGGGAACTTGGGAACAATAGTTCTGATGGGGCGGAGGCGATGGTACTCTGGGCTGGAGGCCTGAACTGGGAGATAACCTTCCTCACTCTTCCTCCCCTTTATTTCCCCTCCCTTTCCATCGAACCTCTCCCTTCCCCCTCCCTTTTCTGAACCGATTGAAGAAGATATGCTAAGGGGAGGGAAGACCTGAAGTTGTCTGCAGGTAGATTAGTTCTGTGAGGTTATATCTAGAGGAGGAGAGTTAATAAAGACAACATGCTTCTATTTACTATCCCTCCCCCCCCTTTTTTCCCCCTGGACAATGACCCCTCTAGAATTATTTCCCGTCCTGGGAGGAGGCGGTGGGAGGTGGCCGGTGGCTGCTGTTGCTCCTACGGATATTGCGCAAGACTGGGGCGTTGGAAACCCTGGAGGTCTGGGGAATGGAAGAGGAAGCGGGACTTTGGGAAGTGCTTATTCCTTCCAGTGGTTGTTTGAGGAGAGAGGGTTAAGAGCTGAGATCTGCTTGGGAAGGATTTTGCTCCTGAGGGAGCAAATAGTCCCATAACTATATTTAGAAAATGAAAAAGATGTAGTCCTGGCATCCATAGAAAAGGCTGGGGAGGAAATACTCCAAAAGAAGAGAATAGATCTATTTCTTTTGAGGTTCAGGTTATCCTTCGACTAAAGCAAAGTAGCAACATTCTTGTGGTTGAATGGTTGTAGCTTTAGAGTAGAACTCCCTACTTACATGTAGGTACAATGGATCATAGATCTTAGAATGAATTGTGTTAACTTTATAGAGCCTTGTGATTTTTCAGTTTTTCTTTTTTTTTGTGTGTGTGAAACCAGTAATATAAGGAATAAAGATATTGATGACCATAGTTTGAAGTTTTTGTCGAAAATGTATATTTGGGCTTTAAAGTGATAAAGTTTTGCCCAAGAGGGAAAGAAATATATGACAAATGGTTTAATACTTTCAAATAGAAATGGATATTTCTCTTTGATCTGTGTATTTGATTCCTTATTTTCCTGTGTTTTTATTAGAGAAATAAGAGCCATATTTAGGAGGAAATAAAATAAGTTATTCTCAATATTCTCTAAATATATATTTTGTTTCTTTTGACAAGAATTTTCAATGTGTTGAGGATTTTAATTTGGGTCATTTTTTACAGAAACTGGAATTTAAGGAAATTTCTTTTTTTACTTCACCAGGATGGATGAAGATATTTACTTTAAAATATGAACTTCCAGAAACATTTTTTTTCTGTCAGTGCTAACTAATGAAGTAGAGGAATTGTAATCTTTGTTCATCACCATTTGTTTTCTTGTTATTCTAGCTCTCCTTGGATACTTTTATCTACTTCACTTAAATTCTTCACACTTCTCTTAATGAAAAAGGATTAGATAACTTAGTGATTTGGTACCTGTGGTTTTATGATCATTACCTCAAGATTAGGGTCTTGTACTAGTATCATTTGGGGGGGGAATGTAAAATACCTTTTGGGGCTTTTCTTTCGATTGTTTTAGAGGACTGAATTGTGTTGGAGGCCATTTTTCTTTTATTGCCTTGGGGAAGAAAAAATTCTATACATTTTAGACACAAGATTTCTAGAGATAATTTATTAAACTATTTCATTACTAAGTACATTTGTTTAGGGAGAGAAATTAAAAAAAAAAGTCAATCTCAATTTGCTTCCATAATTGTATTGCTTGGTGACTCTAGTTTCAAAGTTTGATGATTAAGACTTATCTCATCATACCAACTCTGAAGCCAAAAGGGAAGAATTTAGATTATGCGTTATGTACTTTCTTGACAAGGTATTTACTCATGATCAGACATTGTGATATAGTTTCTTCCTGAGATTGCCGTATGTATGGATATTTGTAAATGAAACTTCTAAAACTTATTTGTAGCCTTGGAAAGGCATTTATAAACTTGTAGGATTTGTTTATCTTAAAAATTAGCTAATGTAACCCATTCATTATACAGATTTGTTTAAATTACCCGAACTAAAGTAACTAAAGATTATGTGCAAGTCAAAAACAAGATCATTTTCATAATAGAATCATAAATTTAGTACTCAAAGGTCATCAGGTGTTCATTTTTGTAGTTGAAAAAACTGATGTTTAGAGAACCAAAGTATCTTGCCTATGATCACAGAAGTAGTGAGTGGCAGTACAGGAATTTGAACTCAATTCTTCTGACTACAAATCTAGCACTCTTTCCATTGCATCATTGTCATCTTGCACTGATTGACTATATTGAGACCCAAAGAAATTGTGGCTTATTTTAGGTTACATTGTATATAGATTCAAACCCTTGTTTTCTGACTTGATCAAATGTTCTTTGCAGAAATATTGTGTGTGTGTGTGTGTGTGTGTGTGTGTGTGTGTGTGTGTGTGTGTGTGTGTGGTGTTGGAACCATTTCTGGAAAAGTGTTGTGTCAATGAGACTTTGGAGAGGTAGATATGTGAAGAGAGTCACATTCAGCCTTATATACTTGGGGGGGAAAGTAAAGGAGTGAAATTTTTATTATAGAAAGCATTATTAATCCAAATTTAAAAACTATATTTTGAAAAGGATTGTTATATACTAGTAATAGCAGTGGCAATGACCTTGGTTTTACGATCAAGTCTTTAAAAGAAATTGAAGTTGAGTAGGTAATATGCACAGCTTTTTAGTGGCAGAACTACAGCTAGAAGTTTTTAATAGATGAATCTTGAAAAATGTCTAACATTTATTGATGTCTGCACTAAGGTGACAATAGAAAAGCTTCAATTTACATATCTGTAAAATAAAATATTTGTACTGTCATCTCACAAGGTTGTTGTAAGAAAAGCCTTTTGTAAATCTTAAAATAGAAAGAGACATCAGAAAAGTTCCTCTCAGGAATTAACTATAGAAACTGTTAGTTATATTGAGATTGCAGATGCTTATCGAATCTAAGGGAAAAAAATTCAAAACAAATTTTTATTTATGGTTTAGAAGAATTTAATAAAGCCAATGCCAACATATGGTAATATTGTTTGTAATGTAATAATTTGTATAATAATAATTTCTTGTTTTAATTTCTTTGGGTAGTGTATAGCAGTTAAAGTACTACATTTGAACAAATGAGAGCAGTCTTGTAGATAGGTTTAGATAATCTTTAAGATTTAGCCATGCTTTGATGTTATCATAGCAGTGATGCTATTTCATGGCAATGATGAGGAAAAAGTATAGAAATAGTGTATAGGATAACTTTGTTGAATTAAACCAAGGAAAAACATTTTAAAATTTAGATTTTTTTCCATTATTTTGGCCTGTGAACTTTTACATAAATGAATAAGGATAGGAGGAGTGTTTGAATGAAATGTTTTAACGGGACCTAATATGCGTCCAAGAAAGGAGGTTAAAAAGTTTTTCTTTTTGCTTGTATTCTAAGATAAGTATTTTAGAGTGCTTATTAGGCAAGTCCTTTGACACTTAATCTTTGATGACTTTGGTATGGTCACTTAATCTTTAGTGCACCAGGCAATTCCTTAAGACTATTTGGTACTGAGATGTTATTGGCTGAAGATTTAAAAGAGATAAAAGAATTAGCTCTTTGCTTATATTTTGGGGAAATAGAGATGCCAAGATACAGCATGTATATCCAAATACTCTAATGTGGATAGGGAACTATAGGAAAGAACAAAGAGATCTAGGAATATTTGAATTAAATGAAAAAACACTTTTTAGTTGAGGAGGTAATGGCACCATAGCTGAGCCTTGAAGGGAATATAAGGGTTCTCTGAATGGTAGAATTTTTTTCTTCCTAATATTTTCTGTTAAAGGCATAAAAGAAAGAAACTTAGATTTACTACTTGGCTCATTTGTTAAAAGTTAAAATAAAAATTTAAATGAATTGACTCATCCCATTAAGCAAGATATGAAGAATGTATGAATGCTAGCAATCAACATTAACTTTCTGGGAAGTGTTTGATAAAAGATTTGTGAAGGAAGTGTTGGATATCTTCCTAAAGAAAAATTGGCATGAAAGTTGTAGGAGAGGTAATCTATTGAATTTGAATTTAATCAGAATTCAAAACCAAATGGTCTTCCCATTAAAGACATTACATAGGTATTTACAATGGGCTCTAATATATGATCTTCTCATGATTCTGTCTTTTAAAATTATATTGAGAGGTTATTCAGGCCAATTCCAATAAATTTGTAATGGAGAGAACCATCTGCATCCAGAGAGAGAGCAGAAGAAGCAGAATTAAAAAAAAAAATTATTCAAGGGAGTATTTGGTTCAATACTTAAAATGCATGACCAGACATTTGGGTTTTATAGGAATTTGCAACTATAATATTGTGTTTTAGAGGGTGTTTAGAAGCAGCTACGTGCATAGTAAATAGGGCTAGGAAAATCAAATTGCAAGAGTTCAAATTTGGCCTTAGACACTTAGTAACTGGGCAAGACCTTTGATCTCTGCCTTAGTTTCCTTATCTGTAATATGGTGATAATAGCACTTTTATAATATAGTATAACCCAGGGTTGTGAGGATGTACTTACACAATAATGATAATTGGACAAAATGTATTATTATTTTATGGTCTTGTTTAGTTTAATTAAATTTATGGCTTGTGATAGGAAACCTATAATATAATAATTTTCTTCTAAGAAAGCTATAATGGTTTTTAGAATCACTGACACTTACCTAGAACTCTTCCTTCAATCCCAGTCCCCACATTTCTTTAACAAAGATAGTAGTGAGCAAAGCAAATTGACACATAGACCTAGGTCTGAAAGCATCTGCTTCATTATGCATCTGTGGTTGTAGCATTTTTCAACTGAAAGGAGGAAGTATGTTTCATCATTACTCAGACTTATTTGATCTAAGTTTGGATGTTTTTTAGTTTAGTATATATTGTATATATACTCTTTAGTTATGCCTAGTTGCATTATGCATCTTTTCATGTAAGTTTTACTGAGTTTCTGAGTTAAATTTTAATAAAACATTTTTAACTCAGTTTTACTGAGTTAAATTGATGTTGTTTAAAGCTTTTAAAATTTCACATTTAAGAATTGTCCTTTATCCTATATCATGGTTATGTATTTTCTTTTTAACTATAGAAAAGAAAGATTTCTTTCTATTCTATTTTTGCTTTTGTGATTTTTTTAAAGTTCACATATCCCCTTGGAAATTATTTTGAAATATGGTATAAAATGTTCATAAAAACTTAATTGCTGCTTAACTGCTTGCCAGTTTATTTTAGTTCTTGTTAATTTGCAAGCCCTTCTTGGATTTATTAGATTAGACTCTTGAATTTATTGAACAGTGACCTACTTTGTTCGTTTGCCATGGTTCTTATTTATCTACTTTGTTCCAGTGAGGTATTTTTGTTTTTAACCAGAATAAATTATTTTACTACTTTGTTAAGGACCTTTCATTTCTACTTTTTATCATTTACTTTTTGCTTTTCTAAAGGAATTTTTAGTTTGGGTTTTTTTTTTTTGTCTGTTAAATTGATTTTATTTGTGCAAAGCTTTTTAATTAAAAATGAAAAATTGTCTTTCTACAGAGTAAATCCCCTTGGAAGTTTGGCAATATCACTAATTGTGTAGATTTGGTAATATATTTGTTTGTTTGGGGGGGTTGGTAGTGACCCACAGAAGATCTCCTTATTCTCCTTTACTTTTTGATCAGAAAGCAAATGGTTTGTATGTTTGATGGACCTTTTAAAAAAATTATAAATCTTAGATTTATCATTTCCATATTCTTTCTGTGTTCAATTGTATTTCTTTGATTTTCAAGAGTAGTAGTTCTTGTTTGGGATTATTAATTTGTTTTGTAGTTTTTGGAATTTTGTCAATTCATTAATCTTTATTTTCAAGTTTCCTTTATTGGTTTCAATTTTTATTGTATTATCTGCAAAGCATATATACAACACTTTTGGCTGTATTATTATCAACCTTCTAGTTTTCTAAAGAAATTTTTAGGGTTTTTTTGTTTGTTAAATTGATTTTATTTGTGCAAAGCTTTTAAATTAAAAACATGATCATTTTTAGTAAAGGTAAAGACTTCAGTTGACCTTCCATTTGAATTCTTTTAAGTCTTTTATTTGTATTTCTTGTAAACACCAAATGGTTAGTTTTGCTTTTTGATCTGTTGTGCTGTCCTTCATGTTTTAAGAACATATTTGTTCCTATTAACATATGTAGCT
The DNA here is from genome assembly GCF_048593235.1 of Sminthopsis crassicaudata. Classification (NCBI taxonomy): domain Eukaryota; kingdom Metazoa; phylum Chordata; class Mammalia; order Dasyuromorphia; family Dasyuridae; genus Sminthopsis; species Sminthopsis crassicaudata. The sequence goes on from NC_133621.1 coordinate 147,108,646, forward strand.
CTGATTATTAGATTTACTACTTTTTTGAATCTATCTCTTTTTACAAGGTTTTTTCTTTTGGTTTTCCCATCCCTTTCTTTTTAGAAGAAAGAATAAAGTTAGGAAGAAAGCAATGATAACTATTGTAAATATTAGTAGTTTATTTTGCTCAGCTGAGCTATCTGGTCTCAGATCTTTCATTTTACATTTAGCTGGATCTTGATATTAAAAAAAAATTTGTAATATGTAAAATTGGAACATGGGTAATTGTAGTTTATCTTGTAATTATCTCTGCCCCAACTTTACTTTTGATTTTAATATTTTATTAAGCATTTTAGCAACTACTTAGTGTGTTCTGGGGAACAATGCTAGGTATTCAGGATACAAAGAAATAATTAAAGGAGCCCCTGACCTCAGGGAGCTTACATTTTACCAAGGAAACAACACGTACCTACATAAGAACTGCATACATGGTATAAACAAAATAAATGCAAGATAATTTTGCTTGGGAAAGCTCTCATCCAGGAGTTGGCATCTAAGCTTTGAATGAAATAAGAGATTCTACAAGGAGAGGATGGCATTTATTACAGGAATGGGAGATTGTCCTTGGAAAGAAAGGCATAGAAGCAGGAGATGGAATGTTGTGTTTGAGAATAGTTAAGAAGACCATTTTTAGCTTGCACGGAGGGGTTCAATGTATGTTTAAAAAAAAAACAACTGACCATGTTATATATGTCATCTTTGGTCTTGAGGGGACTTTTTCCTACAAAAGGATCCAGGTTTAAGGACACCTCTCCCAAAAGAAAGCCTTGCTGCTAGACTAATTTTTTTGACCTTGGATTTATTCCTGGCACATCATAATCTCTAAAGAAAGGGTCAAGCTTTTCCTTGAATTCTCTCTCTTGCCCCACATAGTAAAGTACAATTACAGGGTAAAATAACTAAAATATTAACTTTGGTTAATGTCTGAGATCATCTTAAAAAGGATTAATAATTTAATTTAGAAGAATTAATTATTGTCTATTTCAGTTGTGTTAAAACTTTTTCTACTATGTTTGGTTTTCTGAGAGTCTACAAGTAACATAAACCAATTTTGTAAAGTCTACTTTCCCTCACTGTAAGTTTAATGCTCAGATTTCTAATATAATTTATTCCTAGTTTTGTGTCTTTACTTTTTAGTATTATATTCGAATCTTTATTTCCTCTTTTTATTTGATCTTGTGTAATTCTGACACATTCCTTAATATTTGTGTATTCCTACCAAATTAACAATTAATTTCTCTTTAGCAAAGGAACTCGGGTCTTTGGTGATTACCTTTCTTGTTTTTTAAATTTGGAATTTTGTTTTTCTTTTTTTTTTTTTTGGCTAGGACCTATACATTTTCACTTTGCTTTCTAATTCCAATTTTAGGTTAAAGAAAGCTGAGGAGAGTAGATGTCGATTGATAGAATAATCAGTATCTAAAAGGATGTCCATAGACTGTAGTAATGGGCTAACAACATCAAATAGGAATGGATTTAAAGCTATACATTTACATTTTGAAGCTTAACTGAATGCATTTATAATTTTTAGTATTTTCATGTCAATATTCATCTTAACGGATTCAGAGTTAAGTGTCATGGTTTTTCTAAAAGCAAAGATAGTCTTAGAAAGTTTAATATCAAAAAACTAAGCTCCTTAATAACTAATTTACATAATAATTTCATGCATGAAATGAGTCACTCCCCAAATCTCTGTTAAAAATTTTTTTTGTCCATTGATTCGTGATTCTTTCATTATTATGTTAGTGTTGGTATTTTTCTATTTCTTAAAATAACTTCTAAGATCTTTTTGTTTTTCTCATATTTTTCAGTTTCTGCATTATACTTTTCCATTACCTTACTGAACCACAATATTTTAACTATAATTTTACTGTTGAATGTTTAGGTTGCTTCCAATTTTTTTATGATTATATGATGCAGCCTTGAAAATCTTGGAGATAATTCTTTTTATTTTTGATAATAATTCATGATGTATTGCTAGTAATGGAATTATCAGGTTAGAGTTATGATTGTTTTTGCAATTTACTAAATTCTGCCAGAGTACTCTCCAAAAAGATCCCATAAGTTGTCAGTTCGGCTAGCAATGAAGGTAAGTATATTTGCATTGTTTTTGGTTGTTTTTGCTAGTTAGATAGATGTGTACTTTAAAATAATTTTTAAATTTTCATCTCTTGTTAATTTTTAGTACTTTCTCAAATAAAGTTAGTTCATGGTGTGTTTTCCTTACATGAAAATTGTTAATTGACTTCATCTGTAACTGATTAGGAATTCCCATTTTTGTTAAATGTGTTTAAGATGTCATGTTTTTTAATCTCATTTGCCATACATTTTCCACAATCTGTTATTCTTTATTTTAAATACATTGCCTTTGTTGAGAATATTTCTATTTTGATTTATTCAAACATAACAGTTTTGTCATAAATAATTCTTCCCATTGACTGAAAAATATTCACCTATACATAATCAGTAAAAATAATTTGAATTTTCTAATTTTTTTACTTTATTTTTATCTCTGTGTGTACACACACACACACACACACCCCTTATCCTGCTGAGTATAGTGTAGTTCAATTTTTGGGGGGTGGGGGTGGGGGAAGTTTAACAGATCTGTCCCTTTGGACTGGGCTGAGAAGCTGCTACATAATTTAACGGTTTCACATGATAAACCCCTGCTTATTTGGAATTTTACTACTAACACTATTATTTACATGAGTTAAATAGAAACATAGTAGCTAATACGGTTTTTTTTTTAACTTGAGCACTTAAATATTGGGTTTTTTTTTTTTTTTTTTAATTTCAAAATGGTGTGTTGGAGTTTCAGAATGGTGTATACACACACAAAAAAGGTTATTTCCTTATTGTTGCTGCAGTTTAGTTGCTGAAATATATATAACTAAAGGAAGAGAAAAAGATGGTAGCCTAGAAAAGTAGTGCAGCTTTGAACTTTAGACTAGGAAGGGAATAGTTTTATTGTACTTGTTGAGGTAAATCTCTGTTCAGTATTCAGATTGTATTCAGTTCTAGATATTTTCATTTGGGAGAAGACATTGATTAAATCAGAGTATCTAGGAGTGGGAAGCCAAAATAGTAAAATTATATTATCATTAAAGTAATTGGGAATGTTTAGCCTGGAAAAGATAAGACTTATTAAGGACATACTATTAATAAATATTTCAAGTTTTATCATGTAGAAGAAAGATCAGATTTATATTTCATGATCACAGAAGGTAGAACTTGGAACAATGAATGGGAGTTACAAATAGACATTTGCATTTGTAAGGAAAAGACTTCTCATTAAAAATCTTTAAAAGCTTGAATGATCACGTGTTAGGTATGTATTAAAGTTCATGTATGAGCTGGATTAAAATGGCTTCTAAGGTTTTTTCCATTTGTGGAAATTGCTTGACTTCCTAGAGTATTCCCATCCTTTTCCCTCTCATAGTCCAAAATGCTAAAGTAAAAATACAATTTCCTTTGTGCAATCAAAACTCAGAGAAATTGAGTCATCATTGATAGTAAAATGAGGCCTCTGAAAAAAACTTATCAGGTTTAAGGAAATTATTTATAAGACTGAAATTATAAAGAATGGTATTAGTGGGGTGTAAAGTAAAATTGAATTTGCTAAGTGGAACTAAAAAGGATAACCTAAATTATACTGCTTTCAATTCGGTAGGCAGGTCTTGGTAACAGATCCTCCTTATGGAAACAGTCCCAATTGCTTAATTTTTATGAAATAATTGCCATGATTAAAAAAGATACCTGTTGTAAAAACAAAATTTACTATATGGTTTGAATTCCTTGTATTAATTTCTATGAAATACTTGAATAACAAAATTTAGTATATTGTACATCATAAAATAGGATCTAATGAATGAATTTCCAAATTGTGGGTTTTAAAAGAAGTATGTTTTAAAAACATTATGTCTTGAATGTTACAGTAGAGCTTTTCTGGGAGTGATTGTACATGTCTGTAATTCCTGCTACTGGGGACACAGAGGTGGTGATAAGGCCCTGGGATTCTAAGATACTGGAGGCCTTAAAATTCATAATTGGGTGACCACAGTAAGTCTGTCCTCATTATGAATATGAGGCCCCAGAAGCAGTGTTCTACCAGGTTGACTTAGGAGTAGCAAATTAGCTCTAGTTGTAAAACTATCAAGTTAAGAGTTTCTTTGCTTATTAGGTGTCTCAATTCTGGGTCTTCTTCTCCTTCTGTACCATTTAAACTTGTTGATCTTATTATTGTCCCTCTTTTCTGATTGATTCCCTTTCCAGACATAACTTCTCTGCTGACTTTAAATCTCTAGCTTCCTATTAGATTTCTCTAAGTAGATGACTGTTAAGCGTCTTAAACTCCAAAACTGATCTTGTCATCTTTATACCCAAAATTGCCCCCCTTTCAACCTCATTACTGTGGAAGGTACCACCATCTTCACAGTCTTCCAAGCTTGTAACCTAGGTGTCATTCTCAACTCTTCTCTCTTACCTCATCTAATGTATTGTCAAGGTCTGTCAGTTTTATCTTTCCTCATCTTGACACCTCCCTCCCTCCCCAAAGCTTCCCTCTGATACTGTTACATTTTAACATTAAATGCCTGGTAATTGCAAGAGCCTGTTTTTGTGTTGGCCTGCTACAAATCAGTCCATCCTCTTTTCAACTGTTCTAAAGCACAGGCCCAACCATGTCATATCTTTCCCTTACCTCCTACTACTTGATAGTCTCTACTGGCTCCCCAAACAATACTGTTTGGGGCTGAAAACCCTTTATAAATCAGCATCCTCTTACTCTTTTCAGTTGTGTTACACTCCACCACTACTCTTTGATTCATTGATAGTGACCTTGTTTATCTTTACACAAAACATTCTATTTTCTGACTTTAGGCATTTTCAATGCTATTTTCAATAATCCCAATAAAATTGGAAACTCTTAGATGAATGATTTTATTAAGCTGAATGATTCAAAAGGAGTGGAGGACTGGTATGGTTAATGGTTAGCAAGACTGTGAGCCTTTGACACACTAACTACTAATCATTGGTAAGAGATTTAATTCCTTAGATCTAGATATATAAGACTGAACTAAAATTTCACTTGAGATGGGGAGGAGGGGAATGCATCAAGTCTATTAGAACAAGCATTCTGAAGCAGAGATACATAATTTGCTTATAGTGGAGAATAGTTCCACTAGTCTGACTTAATTTTTTTTTTTTTTAATTACACAGACCTATTTGTATGTTTCAGTCTTCTCAATGTGTAGTTTAGAGAATACCAGACAGGGAATTTGGGAATTGTTCCAAGTCATAGATCCTATCATTTATATATTTACCTTGGTTAAGTCACTTTACTTTTTGATCTTAATTTCCTTATTTTCAAAAAGCTAAAACATCATTTTTGCTTTACAACTTCCTATATGAATTTGTGGGCAAGTCAGTTACTTGTAAAATAAAGGAGTCGAAATGAATGGCTTCTAAGGTCTCTTCCATTTCTAAATCTATGATTTTATAACTGTCTTAAAAGATGTCAAACCCTTTTCATCTACAAGTCTTTAATTCTGTGAATTAAGGAACATTTTATCTTTTCTTTATAAGATCTATAACATTAAATGTTTAGCCATTATCACAAATTGGACAATTTGGGTTATTTGGTAATATGGTAGTAAAGTGTGATATGTTTGGCAATTATTAAAAATCACATTCCTTGTTAATGTCAAAGTTGAGGAAACTGGTAAGGGGTAAAGCATTTCTTTTGTCAAAGTTAGTTTTTTTATTCATTTTGAACTTAGATAAAGATAAAAAAAATTTTTTTCATGTACACAACACAACATAAAAAGAGAATTGACTATAAAGTCAGTCGTTTATTTTTTAAATAGATCTTAATTACTGAGCACTTTCAGATAAACATAGGAAGTACAATCAGAACAGCGTATTTTTTACATGTATCAGAACAAAGATCACAGCTTTTAGTGACCAGAAGGAAACTAATGTGTTCTTTTTTCGACCATAAATGACACAGTAAATGGAGGATTTAGACTTAAGAAAAATCATTGAGATTTAAAAAAATTTATCATTTTGAAATAGATAATTTTGCTACTGTTCAAGAATTTGAAGGGGTGATAATACATTGATAAGCAGCTTACTGAATTTTTGCTCGGTCAAGATTTATGTTTTTAAAAAATTATATATATGCATATTTTCAGTCAGCAAACATCTACCCTCTCTCCATCCTACCCTGCCAGTCAATGACTTCATTGTAGAAAGAAGAGGAGTGCATCCTATAAGCCAGACAACAGATAGCAGAATTTTGATTGGAATGGTAGATTTGAATGGATCTGAAAAAAGGAAAGATTATTGAATAATGACTGTAGAAGTAGAATCTGGAAGTGACAATGGGGAACCAGAAATGTTGCAAACTGTTCCACTTCAACCAGTGATCTTGAGGAACAAGAGTGAAAATTTTTGTTACAAAACATGGAGGAAGATATTTAGATAGACACATTGGTGTATAATAGCAGTATATCCCAACAACTAAAGTACAATATAATTCATAGTTGTGTTTTCTTTTGTTATACTTTGACCATTTCTCCATTGAGGGTGTGTGTATTACTATAATAGATAAGAGCCAGTTTTCTTTACATTGTGTCAGAACTTTTTATGTGATAGATTATTTTAGCTGCACATGTTTTTCTCCCTTTTGTTTTTATTTTTAGAGATTAATGCTTTATTATGCAAACTCCTTTTATCTTTGTTTAGTTAAACTCATCAGCTTTGGTCTGCAATAATTTCCTCTATTTGATACAAAAGGTTCCTCTTTGTTGGAGATAAATAGTTTTCTTTCTCCCCAATTTTTAAATGATGTGTATTTTTAGTGTATTTACTCTAGTTGTATGAGATACAGACTCAATTATTTTTTCTCTTACTTCTCAGCAGTTTTCACTAAATTTATATTTCCCGATGTTCCTTAGACGGACTTTTTGCCTCATTTGTATCAGGTTCTATTGTTGGACTCTGTTTTCTTCTATTATTTATTTTTTCTCCCTCTTTCCCCGTCCCTTCTCTCTCTCTCTCTCTCTCTCTCTCTCTCTCTCTCTCTCTCTCTCTCTCTCTCTCTCTCTCTCTCTCTCTCTCTCTCTCTCTCTCCCTCTCTCTCTCTCTCCCTCTCTCTCTCTCTCCCTCTCTCTCTCTCTCCCTCTCTCTCTCTCTCTCCTCTCCCCTCTCCCTCTCCCTCTCCCTCTCTCCCTCTCCCTCTCCCTCTCCCTCTCCCTCTCCCTCTCCCTCTCTCCCTCTCCCTCTCCCTCTCCCTCTCCCTCTCCCTCTCCCTCTCCCTCTCCCTCTCCCTCTCCCTCTCCCTCTCCCTCTCCCTCTCCCTCTCCCTCTCCCTCTCCCTCTCCCTCTCCCTCTCCCTCTCCTCTCTCTCTCTCTCTCTCTCTCTCTCTCTCTCTCTCCCTCTCTCTCTCTCTCCCTCTCTCTCCCTCTCTCTCTCTCTCTCCTCTCCCTCTCTCTCTTTCCTCTCCCTCTCTCTCTCTCCTCTCCCTCTCCCTCCCTCCCTTTCCTTTCCCCCTTTATCTCTCTCTTTCTCTGTATCTCTCTGGGTCTCTCTGTCTCTCTTTCTCTCCAGTTCCAGAAAGTTTTTATGATTACTTTATTGAACTACAAATGAAGTTGGTGCAAATCCTATTATACCCTTTTTTACTTTGTAATTTTTGATATTCTTTCCCTCTTTTTTTTTTTTTTTTTTTTTTTTGAGAACTTTATGCCTATGTTTTTTGTTTTATTTTGGTTATTTATTACATTAAATCTGTAAATCAGTTTGGGAAGTATTGGCATTGATATTAATTTTTTCCTTACTGACATTAGGAGATGGTTATTTCTCTATTTGTCTAAAGTTGTTCCTTGTTTTTTTGTCCAGAAACAATTTTGAAATAGCATTCATATAGATTCATAGATGTTTTTAATTGCTTAATTTGTAAGCATTTAATGCCTTTCATGCGCTTATTATGTGTTTGTGGGCTTAAGAATTTGTATTCCATAACTCTAGATTTCCATACTTCAGTCTTGCTTTTAAAAAATTGTTTATTTGTGGCCTCTGTCCACTAAAGGTGCATTTGAAATCACTGACTTGGGAAACACTGAGGCTTGAAAAGGTGAAATCTAACCCTGTGGTAGTTGGATTTTCAAACTGTTCATTTGCCTGCAGTGAAATCAACTTCTGTGGATAGATGTGGTACATTTGTCCCATTTTAAAGGAAAGGTGTAGAGAAAAGAAAAGGATTTCCTTCTAAGTCTCTCTCCTTGTGCCCCTTTAGATTCTCTTATTTTAATATATTCTCAGTTATGGATACTTGACTGGAAATAATAGACATTTGAGTAACCATTGTGCAGCAATAACTAAGAGGCTGTTGTAAATGCCTGCACTTAAATTAAAAAATTAATAATATTTCATTCAGCAGGCTCCTGCTACATGCTGCATACTATATGCTAGGTACTGAGGATATATAAAGACAAGAAAATTAAGCCCTCTTTATTTTTATTGGTCTTATTCTTTTAGGAGAGACATGTACATATATAAATATATGAAAATTAAACTTTTTACAATCATATTAGTAGTTATAGGGAATCAGTAAAGGCTTCATATAACTTGAACTGAACTTTGAAGAAAACTAAGGATTCTCAGGTGCATATGAGGAGTGGTACATAGGATAGTGCATAGATGTTGGAAGTGGTAGATGGATTGCGTGTAAGGAATAGTAATGTCAGTTTGGCTGGATCATATTGTTTATAAAAGGGAATAATGATCTTATAAAGTATAAATCTTATAAAGAAAGGAAACTTAGGTTGGACGCAGGTTATAAAGGGTTTAAAATGTCAAATAGTAGATTATTTACGTGTGTGTGTGTGTGTGTGTGTGTGTGTGTGTGTGTGTGTGTAAATCATCAAGATAAGGGCCCAGTGGAATTGGTGTAGAAAGAGTAGTATGGTCATTTCTATATTTTAGGAAAATCACTTTAGCTGTTGTATGGAGGATAGAGTGAATGGAAGGGAGACAAGCAAAAACGCCCAAAAACCAACAATTAGGAAGCTGTTGCAGTAGTACATATAAGAAGTGTGTTGAGTGTCTGAAATAGTAAATTGTAAATGGAGAAGTTGTGATGGATTTGATATTCTATTTAAGAAAGAGGGAAGTTATCTTTTTAAAAATGTTATTTTTACATATATTCTGTATTTAACAAAGAACTTTACTTTATTGCTAAATTACTTTTCTCATTTGGGCTTTTTCATTTATCCTATGGGGAGCAGATCTTATGTTTGAGACAAACTTCCTGTAATTTGAAACAATTAAACCATATATAAATAGTAAAATAATGTCAGATAACAATATGTAGTTCTGAAATATTAATTGAAGCAGAGATAAGTGACTTTATCTAATCCACTTTTTCATTTTGTATATGAGGAAATTGAGACCTAATAAAGTTAAATGACCTGCCCAGGATAGCATATCAAATTGACAACTGAAATAGTGGTAGCATAGGAACTAGAATTCAGGTTTCAGGATCAGGTTTTTCTTCCTGAAAATAGCACCTTATTTCCTGCCTGAAAATGATTGCTCAAAATTAGTATATTGTATAGATAGCTTTAAAATTTTTTCTTATTTTTGTTACTCTTTTTCGATGAGGCAGTAGGTTTAAAAATATATCCAAATAATTCAAGTGTGTATCTTGAAGAGCATTAGATATTTGTGTGGTTAAATCACATGAAAATGTAACTAAGTAGATCCTTGAGCTTTTTCTGTAGTTCTAGCCTCTTTAACTCATTAAACTTTGATGGCCACTTTTGGTTCCTTGTCATTGGGACTTCATTTCATGTGGTGATGACATTTTAATCATAAACTATGACCATGCAACTGTACTTTTCTTGTTTAATACTTAGATATATATTCTTAATATAAGTTGATGGAACTGATGGATAATATCCATTGGTAGATAAGGAGGAAGTCCTGGTGGTAAAGAGCTGTTAGGTTTGGTGGCAGCAATATGTGTGTGTATGTGCCTGTGAATGCACACACACACACACATATATTTATGAGACAACTTGAATCCAGATCTTCCTGACTTCAAGGCTAACACCTTTTTCAGTAGACCAAACTTCCCTTTGTTTTGACTAATAGGCACTTAATAAAATGAATTATCTATAAAGTCATCTTTGAGATAGTGGATAGTTGGCTCCTGAACTAGCCCTAGGTTCAAGTCCTGATTCTGTCTGATAATGTGGTCCCAGGCCAGAGCATTTAACCTCTCAAATGTGATTTAAGATTATAAAATTTTGCTAAAAAGAGGAGGTCCTGCATTAGTAGGGGTAGTTCTTTACCAGATGTTGCCTGTCCCAATCAGATTACAGATTCAGCTCCTGTTCCCAAGTCAAATTGAATGGGAGTACATTCTCAGTGAACCAGATTTTTAGAGTTGACAGTTAAGTTATAAATTATATATAATTACCTGGTTCTGGCTATTTCAACACGTTCTCCCCTTCCCCCCCACCCCCTGCCTTTTTTTTTTTTTTTTTTTTTTTTTTTTTCCCCTGTTAGGCATTTGGGCTCAAATGACTTGCCTAGGATCACACAGCTTGTAAGTGTTTAAGATTGTCTTGAATGTGGATTTGGTCCTCTTGACTTCAAGGCTGGTATTCTGTGAACTGGGACATCTAGTTGCCTGCTCTACTCCCCTCCTGTTCCACAGATTTTAACCACCATTACAAGGTTAAAAGTTAGTGATAGTTGGTATATTAATGAATAGCAAAATCATAGATTGGTTGCTAAAGGTATTTTCTCCTGAATAGTTTAAATTTTTTAATTTAAAAAAATTGTTGGGTTTTCAATGATTAGTGGTCAAGAAGAAAGTAGTAATTTCTATTGTTATTGTGTATTTACTGATTCTTTGTATTTAATAATAACTAATATTTATATTATATATAATAATATAAATATTTGTATAATGTTTATATTATATTTATATAAGTTTGCAAAGCACTTTATATGTTATCTCATCTGATGTTCATAACGGCTTCATGAAGGGAGATACCATTATTTATATTCTATAGATGAGGAAATTGGCACTAAGAGGTTAAGTGATTTGTCTAAGTTCACAAAGCCAAGGGAGTATCTGAGCAGAATACAAACTCTTGTCTTTCTCATTCTCAGTTCAGTGCTATATCTGTTTAAGTATTCATTCTCTCTCCTCAAAACCCTGCTTCTGGTCAGTGTTAGTTTCTTTTGCTCAGTACGTTTTTATTTTTCCAAATACATGTAAAGATAGTTTTCAACATTCATTTTTGTAAAACTATGTGTTTTAAATCAATGTTAATTTCGAAGTTAGCATTAGATATTAAGCTACTTATGTGTTGAATTTACTCAGATTTCCAGTCCACACATATATGTGTACCTTCACTTTAAATTGCAGGGGCCTTGGAATCCCTAGCTCTTCTATATAATGCTCCTGTAATCGATTCTCCATCTTATTTACTGCAGAAGTTTTTCTCCTTTTGATTTCTCCACACATCTCTCTCTCCCTCCTCAACTGAGAGGCTCATTTATTTTATGGAGGAAATTGAGGCAATTCAACATATCCTCCCTTGTCTCCCTGCTCTTAATCTCTAAACCCCTTGATGTTATGCTCCACTCTTTTTTTCTTCTTTTTTTTCCCTTCCTTTACCCTAATTTATGACAATGGAGTGAGCTACTGCATTTGACATTGCTGATCATTTTTTCAGTTTTCATCATAATAACTCTCTGATCACTTCTCTACTATCTCTTTTCTTGGTTAGTCATCCAGATCCCACACTCTGTTGTAGTATCTCCTAAATGCTTCTGTTGTTACCTGCCTTCTCCAAGTGACTTTATTAGCTCCTATGCATTTAGTTGCATTTCTTTACCAGTGACACTTGGATATCTATGTCCATTTCTCTCCCCATCTCTCACTCTCTCAAGGTTCATTCTTATATCACCATTTCTTATTTGGCATTTCAAATTGCGTGTCCTGAAAATAGCTCAAATCCAGCAGGCCTAAAACATAACTCATTATTCTTCCACAAAAACCTACCTATCCACCCCACTTCCAAATGTCTGTGGATTGTGGTCTTGAATAATTATGGTCTTCCAGGTTTTTGTAACTTGAATGTTATTTTCAACTTCTCATTTTATCTCATCCCCACATAGCCATCAAATTGAAATCTTGCTGGGGCATTACCCTAATCAGAGTGTACACTGACTCCCTATTTCCTCTAGAATGAAATATGAACTCTTCTGTTTGCCTTTTAAAGCCCTCCACAATTCACCTCCAACTGGACCTTCTAGTTTTATGCATATTACATTCCTTCATATACTCCATAGTTTAGCCAAACTGGCCTTACACGTCTTTCCTCACACATGGCATTCTATCTCCTTGCCTTTCTGTAGAGTCTCTTGGTCCCTAAAGTGTACTCCTCCTTTTCTGCCTCACCAGTTTCTTTCTACATCACCACCTCCTATGGGACAGACCTTTCCTGATCTCTTCTCCACTTGGTAGTAATCCAACCTCTTTCCCCACTTTCTCTAACTTACCCTGTATGTTTAATGTGGTTTTGTATCTTCCTGTGTGTCTAAATTACTCAAAATTAATACTATATATAGAATGTAAACTTTCTGAGGGACAAGAACTAATTCATTTTTGTATTTCTGTCCACAGTTACTTAGTACATGGTAGGTATTTCATAAATTCTTATTCATTGATTTTGTGTGTGTGTGTTTCACATAACTGGCATTATAGATTTGGAGAAATAAAGAACCATCTTATCCTTTACAAATGAGAAAATTGAGGCCCATAGAGATTAATAAATGAGACCAGCTCAAAGCCACATTGAAACCGGTCAAATCTTCAACACATTGCTCTGGAGAATTAACTCATATTTGATTACTAGTCTTCTGCCTTTTTACATTTATAAACTGTTCTTTCCTCTTCTCTTTCTTTTAGATTGTACTTCTTTCTCCAGGGTTCAAGTTGGGATTTTTCTACTTAATCTTATTATCCTTTCCTTTCATTAAATATATATATATATATATATATATATATATATATATATATATATATATATATATATATATATATATATATATATATATATTTTTTTTTTTTTTTTTTTTTTTTTTTTTTGCTGAGGCAATTGGGGTTAAATGACTTGTCCAGCTAGGAAGTGTGAAGTGTGTGAGGCCAAATTTGAACTCAGATCCTCCTGGCTTCAGGGTTGGTGCTCTATCCACTGTGTCACCTAGCTGCTCCCTCATTAAATATTCTTAAAGCAGAGGTTCTTAATTTTATGTAACAGAACCTCTTGAAGGTCTGGTAAAACCTATGGATTCCATCTGAGACTAATGTTTTTTATATGTATAAAGCAAAGTACAAAGGATTTCAAAGGAAATTATTTATATTGAAAGTAACTTATCAAAAGTTTTAAAAATAACTTCACAGACCCTAATATAAGTGCCATTCTTCTAGAGTGTTTTGTCTAATCTCCCCTTTGCTTTAAGTACATTTTAACTTTGTATTATACTTAATTGTGTACACATATCTTTGTTTCCTCAAAACCCCCACCCCAGTAAAATAAAAATTTCTGGAGGTCAGTTGGCATTTCATTATTGTCATTATGTTCCTTATTGTTTATGTGATATCTTGTACATAACTGGTGGGAAAGTGCTTATTAGCATATGCTTTTTAAATGAAGTAGCCATGTCAGCAATTATTTATTATTTCAGCAAAATTTATTATTTCATAAGGCTGGCATACAGACTAGCCCTGGCATACAACAGGTCTGCAAAAGTGATCTTTGCACAACAATATCAAGATGTGATAATGTATCTTCAGAAGCAGAGATAGAAGTTTTGACTATCTTGTATATAGTTGAAGAGACTGAGGCCAAATCTCTAATGTATATTGTCTTTAATATCCATGAATGTCATCATCAGTGTGACATCTTTTAATATAAAGGATAATTGTTTTTAAGCTTTAAAATTAACTAATTAAATGTGTTATACATTGTTAGTAGAATATATTACCACACGTTTTTATTTTGCCATGACAATCTCATATTGCATATCTCATGACAATCGATTTTGATGTTTTCTTCCATTTTTGATTGTCTTGCTCATGGAAGTAATGTAGAAAAGTTGCAAGTATTAATTTCTCCAGCAGTGATAAATTGGATTTTTCCTAAGTTCTGAATCTGCAGTAGTTTTTCTTTTTTAGAATAAGGGAATTTCAGAGGAGTAAGATTTTTTTGTGCTTTGTGCTTGTAAATGTTTTTCCACAGTTATGTGTCTTCTTTAGTTCTAGTACTTAAATAACTTCATAGACTGACTTTATAAAACACAGCCTTAAGCTTGATGCATAATATGTTCATATATTCTAAATGTTGTGTCTTTTGTTTGATATAAGGAAGATAAAATTAATTCCACTTTTGTATTAGGATACTTATATATATATGTATATATAGTTGGGTAGTAATCCAACTGAACTTGAAGTAACAGGTCATGAGTTTAAAATGCCAGCTCTGTTGCTAACCTGTGTGATCTTAGAAAAGGGATTTAACTTTTGGGGGGCTTAGTTTATTCATTTCTGAAATGTGAAGAGATTTGACCAATTAACCTCTCAGATCACTTAGAGTTTTCTACTTTTGATTCTAATAATATTGCAATTATTTGATTAAAAAAAAAAAAAACATTCATTCTTTCAGGGAGAAACTTCTTGTTATTAAAAGAATTTAGAAGTTTTCCTAAAGGCAAGCTAGCCTATCCTCATTCAATTTTGGGCCCAACTGATAATCCATTTGCAATCTTAAGTTTGTCCCATTTCATGAAATACACTGTTGAAGGCAATCTTTGAGTGATCCTCCAAACTAAATCTCATTATCTAAACAATTCTTTATTTGATTTTCAGCCTTCCCTTCCCTCCCAGGGTTAAACCAAATGCTATCAGTTGATAACAGATTGCATTTAGAAGAGCAATAAAGTTGAGTGTCAGCACTCTGTCAACTACAAATAGGAACAGTTAGGATCTGAAAGACTTCAATACTTAAAGAAACTTCTCTTAAACTCATATTTACATGTTTGTTTGTTTGTTTCCAAGGCTAAGATTCTACAACATTTTCATGCACTAAGTTTTAGTAGTTCTGAATATTAAATATTACATTAACTTACGTTGTATTTTAAAACATCCCTATCTTCACTCCAAATATTTGGATAAATTAAGCATATTTTATATTTTTAGTAGAGCATACTTAGATAAATTCTCTTTGTCTAGAATCATTCTCACATTTTGAGATTCTGTCATAACGAGATTATTTACATGTATGTTAGACCACATTGATGTTTTTCAGTTACTAAAATTTGCTTCTTCAAAAATCAGAACAGTAAAGTATATTGGCAAGGGAACATGCTATTAGTAAGATTTATTCATTTTGTATTTAAGGTTACTTCCTTTTTTAAAAGGAATTTTAAATTTTTATATAGTTTAAATATATAAATAGAAGAAGAAAATAAAAAAGTGAGACAAAGCTTGAGTTAAAAATCTATGCAGTCTTGGAGGAAGATGTACCTACTTAGGGATATAATCACAAAGTTGTTTTTTATTTTGCTTTTTAAGCATATTGCATAACAGTTCTGTCATAAGTCTATGAAGCTTAATAAGTCCAAGGATTATTAGCTTGGTTTTAAGGATTTTATTTTAGGAAGACAAAGTTCTGAAAGTGATTTGCCTGTGATTGCACAACTAAGTACATTTTAGAAGCAGGATGTGAATCCACATCTCCAAAGCTTTTTTTATGCCCTTTCTCTCAGTATGATTTTATATTTGCTTCATACTAAAACTTTCAAGGACTTAAGCAATAAAGGATAATTGTTAATGACCTTTGTTGTAGGGTAACAGTACTAAAGTTGATTCTGTAGTTACAATATTATTTTAACCAATCTTCTCTGAACATTAAGAATGCATTAAGTCTGGAGATGGTACTGATTTAATAGTTCATATTAGTTCATCAGTAATTTATTAATTGGAAATGATCTGCAGGGTACTATGGTTTTTCGCTGTCCAAGATCAAAAAAAAGAAATTAATCATTCTCTTCAAGGAACTTAGATTATATTGGAATATGAAAAATAGCAAAGTAAAATACTAAAAAGTATATTGAAGCCAAATTTTAGAGGCTTATGAATGCATGGACTCATGAACTCATATTCAATCAAGTAAATAGGCCATAAGAATCTTTTGACTGACTTGAGTTGTATTAAAAAGATTGTACACAATACTGTGAAGTGTAAATTGTATGGGAGAGATTGGCATTGGGAATATCATTAGGAACCATCTAATAATGGTTATAATAGTAGTAAAGACCTGACGTGTGCTTACACTGTGAAAAGAAAAAAAGGGAGCATTTTTCCATCTGAGTTGAGAAATTCTCATTGTAAAAATAGTTTTAAGGTAGAATACCGGGACTTAATAACTGATTAAGTGTGGTTTGAAGTGGTAAAGAATAAGCATGAATTAGGTTTTTTAGCCTGTGAGATTAAAAAAGTGGTGATGTTATTGATAGAACTTTAGGAATTAGAAAAGGAAGGAGTTATAAGGAAAAAGGAATTTAGGAAGTGAAATGGAGTTTTATCATTCTGTTTAATAAAAATATAATAAATCAGTTTGAGATTTGGTAATACAGCTGTGGGGAGATGAAGTACTTGGTGGTCATCTGCTTATTGGTGATAGATAAAACCATGGGAGTGGATGAGATTGTTAAGAGTAAAGAATGTATAATATAAAGAAAAGATGAGAGGAACAAAGTGAGAACCCAAGTTTTAAGTGATAAGTAGAAGATGAGACTTGCAAAGGAGATGAAGTGGCTACATGATTATAAGGAGAAGCAGGTGAGGAAAATGCTAAATTATAAAGGAAAATGATGTTACAGGTGTCAATCACAGAAGGGCCAAAGAAAATGAGAACTGAAAAAAACATTTGATAAAAAAAGAGAGTCATGTTTCCTTTTGAGGATGGATAGGGTGAAAGGAGAAAGCAGGATAACCAGGGGAAAAATAAGATGGAAAGAAATATACAGTAATCATAACTGTGAAAAAGTTTTCACCAATATCTCTGATAACTCATTTCTCAAACATAAGGAGAATTGAATACAATTTATAAAGATAGGAGCCATTCTTCAATTGATAAATGGTCAGAAGATGTGAACAGATTTGAACAAAGTAATCAAAACTATTTATAGCAATATTTTAAAAATGTTCTAATTTACTAATGATTTTAAAAATGCAAATTAAAACAATTGAGGTACCACCCCAAATCTATCAGATTGGTTAATATACAGAAAAAGGAAATGGCAGATATTGAAAATTGAGAAATTAAGGCAGGTAGAGTTGTATCCCAGAGATAAAAATTTTAAAAGGTGTAAAGGACCTATATGTACAAAAATATTTGTAGCAACTCTTTTAGGAATGACAAAGAATTGGAAACTATGGGGATGTTCATTAATTGGGGAATGGCTAAACAAGTTGTAGTATTTTCTATTAAAAAAAGATGAGCAGAGGTTTTTTTTTTTGTTTTGTTTTGTTTTGTTTGCTAAGGCATTTGGGTTAAGTGATTTGCATAACTTTACATTGACTGTTTTTCCTACTCTCCCTAGTATGCCCTTCCTCTTCACAGAATCCCTTGCTTTCTTCTAAAACTTAGCCTAAGCACCAGCTTTACCATGAAACCTTTCCTATCCTCTCTCCCCCCCCCAAGCTACTACTAGTTCTCCCCCTTCCAAAACTGCCTTATATATATTTAGCACATATTTATACATGTATGTTCCTTCCCCAACCCATAAAATAGAATCACCTAAAGGAAAAAGAGACTTGTTTTATTTTTGCCTTTTTTATTCCAGTGCCCATTATAATGTCATTGTGTATATGTTTTTTTTTTTTTTTTAATTTAGTTTTTTTATAACTTTTTATTGACAGAACATATGCTTGGGTAATTTTTTACAACATTATTGCTTGCACTCACTTCTGTTCCGACTTTTCCCTTACCTCCCTCCACCTCCTTCCCTAGATGGCAAGCAGTCTTATACATGTTAAATATGTTCTATAGTATATCCTAGATACAATATATGTGTGTAGGACCAAACAGTTCTCTTGTTGCACAGGGAGAATTGGATTCAGAAGGTAAAAAATAACCTGGGAAGAAAAACGAAAACGCAAACAGTTTAGTGTATATGTTTTTAAAAGAAAAATTGAATCAATTTTTAGGTACCTACAGTTTTTTTTTTTTTTTAATTTTTTTATTAATTTTTATAATTATAACACTTTCTTTGACAGTACATATTCATAGGTATTTTTTTTTTTTAATACATTATCCATTGTACTCCCTTCTGTTCCAAATTTTTCCCCTCCTTCCCTCCACCCCCTCCCCTAGATGGCAGGCATTCCCATACATATTAAATATACCTACAGTTTTCCAAGCACTGCAAGGTGCTGGTAATATAAAGATTAACTAGATTATATTCTAGCAGAGCATATGAATTTAGTATTTTAAGGTTCGTAATGCACCATTATGTACATTAACTTCATTTACAAGGGATTTCAGAATTTTAAAAATTCAGTATTGGGAGGGACTAAGAGAAGCTTAATGAAATCTTGTTGACTGATGAATTAAAGGTATTTCTTAAAACAGTTGAAGATAGGTAGAACAAGTATTAGCTTTCCCATTATACACATGAAACAATTGAGTTTCTGAGAACTTTTGCTTTTCCCATGAAGTATACTTATATTAGGCATGGTTGTGGGAGGGGAAAAGACATGATAGAATATTTCGGGCATTTTCCCCACTTTCAATAACACATGGAATTGCTAGGTTTCTCTTTTCTTCCTTACTTGGAGAATAAAAAAATATTCTTATGTAAAATTCCAGATGATGTTGACACTATAAGAAATTTCAGAAATAATACATATTTTGGTAAGAAGACAAAGAAGGTATAGAAATTATAATTTAATGTATAGAAACCCTGCTAATATTTTTGAATTAAATCAAGAATTTTAAAAATTGTATCTTAGTGATTTACATTTTTCTTTTTGGACATATTTTCTATTAATGTATTCATTAGGGTGTTTAGAGAACTATAGTACTATAGGAAATCACAAATGTAGGAAATTTCATATTGGCCCTATTCAGTTCATGATTCTAGTTAGATTTTTCAATTACTATTATTATTAATTTCAAAAATATGATTCTGTTCTTTGTAGGGAGAATGAGGGAGAAGGACAAGTCCAGAAAAATCTCTCAACAGCCTAGCAGATGGCATTCATCTCACATCTTATATTATACATCTGTTCACTTTTTTTCTCCATTCATATGGTGTATTAAAGGAAAGAAAATCAGTAAAGAAATGTTTCTTTCCTTGTAACAGTTTTTGAGTAAGTAAACTCTATTTTAAACAGTTAACCATCCTGCAATTTTGGGAAATGGTGAGGAGCAAAAGAACTAATCTGCTCCCTACAGAAACAGCAATGCTTGTATAAAATAAGATTTTTTTTCCTCCTGTTCGTCCAACGTAGACACTTTCTCAGGCAAATGGCAAGTTGCAAAGCAGTGAAGGTCATGTATGTTCAGGACAATGAAAGATATGTAAAGTAAAATAGATTAAGTAGCTGTGGTAGACAAATGACCAATTAACTTGGGTTTTTTTTGGGGGGGGGGGTGAGACACTTGGGTTAAGTGACTTGCCCAAGGTCACACAGCCAGGATATGTTAAGTGACTAAGATCGTGTTTGAACTCAGGGCCTCCTAAGTTCGGAGCTGGTCCTCTATCCATTGCGCCATCTAGCTGTCCCAAGTAACTTCCTTTTTTGTGTGAAATTATTGGTCTCTTTTATATGCCAAACAGAAAAGAATATTTAAATTATATCTTGACTTGGCATCAACTAAATAATTTTTTTTAATAATTTTTATTTACCAGATATATGCATGGGTAATTTTACAATATTGACAATTGCCAAACCTTTTGTTCTAATTTTTCCCCTCCCCCCCCCAGATGGCAGGTTGACCAATACATATTCAGTATGTTAAAGTATAAATTAAATACAATATATGTATATATGACCAAACAGTTGTTTTGCTGTCCAAAAAGAATCGGACTTTGAAATAATGTACAATTAGCCTGTGAATGAAATCAAAATGTAGGCAGACAAAAATAGAGGGATTGGGAATTCTATGTAGTGGTTCATGGTCATCTCCCAGAGTTCTTTTGCTGGCTGTAGCTGGTTCAGTTAATTTCTGCTCTATTGGAAGTGATTTGGTTCATCTCATTGTTGAAAATGGCCACATTCGTCAGAATTGATCATCATACAGTATTGTTGTTGTTGAAAAAACGATCTCCTGGTCCTACTCATTTCACTCAGCATCAGTTCATGTAACTCTCTCCAGGCCTTTCTGAAATCATTTTGTTGGTCATTTCTTACAGAACAATAATATTCCATAATATTCATATACCATAATTTATTCAGCCATTCTCCAATTGATGGACATCCAGGTAGTTTCCATCAACTTAATAATTTTGATGTGAATACTTTCAATGTCTCTAAATATTTTTTTTAAAACAGGAATTGAATGGAATTTAATTTCAGTGCTATAGTTGTAGAATTTCAACAACTTAGAATATTAACTTTTCAGTGCTTTTGAAAGCAGGAAGTTTTATTAGTGACAGAAGTATTCAAGCTCAAAGAATATCCCTGTTGCCATATGTGGTAAGAGTTTGTCACTAACCCACAAGCTGCTTCTGTAGTAACAGTGAATAAGCAGAATTGGTCTTTGTTGGGCCTTCATAAGAGATATGAAAAAAAAGCACTATTAAAAAATGCATCCGAAGTAATTTGTATTACCTAAAGAATTTAAGAAATAAATTCAGATATGGGTGAGGTTTTGTTCTGTTTTCAATTGGAAGCAATTTGGAAGAATTTTAAGACAAATAGCTGCTCATGAACATTAAGTGAGTTGGATGTAGGGTTTTCACATTAATGTTGGAAATAGGACATTGGACTAGATACAGAGGATGTAGATTTTTAGCTACAATTTTGAGCTCTCCTATTTGAACAAGTCCTGATTTCCCTGTAATTACCTGAGTTTTATTGTCTATATGTAAAATAAATAAGGTAATGTGTGCATAATAGTCTTACAAAAATATTGAGGAAAATACATTTTAAATCTGAAATTCTGAGTTTGAAAAGTGCTCCAACTCTTGCTGATTATAAAAAATGACACATCCTATTTCATTTGTATGCCATCCCCCAACTTCCTGTACACTGTCATACTTTGGAAAAATGGAATCATAAGTCATTCAGCATTTCTTAAATGTGTGACGTATACTAACGCTGTATAGAGTATATATAGAGTAGGAAATATTTTGTTACTTTAGATCCATAATCTCATGGATGGGAGAATTTTTTTTCCCCCGATGGTACCTATCTCATTTTGTTAGTACCTTCCCATAAAAATCTTTCATGGATTCCAATACAGGAGAGGCCTTCTATAGGATATTGTTCTGAGTTCATTTGATGTGCAGAGCACTGTAGTAGGGCACTGGGTACAGAAATAAGGTACAAAGACAAGGATGGTAATAATTCTTGCACCTTTCAGGGCTTACACAGAGATGATAACCTGTTCTTACACAAGGAGACAAAGTAATTTCAAGAGAGGAAGAGAGATTGCTTCCACCTTAAAGAGGTCACAAAAGGCTTTGTAAGGGAAGTAATGAAGCTGTACTTTAAATGTAGTAGGATTCTAACAGGTGAAACTCTATAGAGTCAAGTGCATTCCAGATAGAGGGCAAAAGGCATGGACGTATTAAATGAGCCATAATGTAGAGTCTACTATGACAAATATTGATGGTATAAGTATAGATAAATAATACCAAAAAATGGGAGGTGAATCATAGAAAACTTGAAATGGCAGGTTGGAAAGGTATAGCCACTAGAAAAAAAATTTTTTTTTAGAAGGGTAGATGCATCTATTTGAAGAATATATATCAGCATGGTAGTTGTGATTAAATATGGGAGAGACAGGAAATAGGAAGACCCACTTAGATGAGGTGATAGATGATGAGAGAAGGGGACAGATTCAAAATATTGTGAAAGTATCAAACAGCAAGACTGATAGCAAATGGAAGGTGAAGCCCCATGGAAAAGTCAAGGAATACTTTTCATGTTTTTATGAATATCAACATGTCCCTTTCTGTCCTTTTGTAATCCTTCATTCTAACTATAGTCAGCCAATTGCCTTTTCTCCTTATATATATCTGGAAGACTTCAGATCTGATGGTATACTTTTGAATGTCTTACCTCATTTTAGAGTAAAATCCTATTCCCTTGTTTAGTTATAAAATTAGATTTGCTTTGAAAACTATCACCTCCTTGAGGATGGGAAAGGGTGAAAAGAATACTTTGAATCTATAAGCATTTTGGGAAAATGTTGTAGATCCAGATTCTTTTTTTTTTTTTTTTGGCACCCAATCTGTAGGGCTAAAGTTAATAATTTTCTAAATGCATTAAATACTTTATATATGAACATACTTGACAAATTTTTTTTTTTCTTCCTAGCGATTAAGACGATTATCTACCAAATATAGAACAGAAAAAATTTACCCAACAGCTACTGGAGAAAAAGAAGAAAATGTTAAAAAGAACAGATACAAAGACATATTACCGTGTAAGTTTGAATTATCTTTCACCAAAACAAATAAAAAGTGCTAATTATTTTTGTGGCCTCATCAGTTCCTTTTTCTGTTGCTTTAGATGTCTAAATTAGGTATTTATGCTTTTGTCTTAAAAGTTCACTCTTATGACAGTTACATCTAAATTGAAGTATTGCTTAAATGTGTATATTTCCTTTTAAAGCTTATTTTTTAGAATTTTTCTTATAAAATGTTTTTAAAAGTTTATTTAGATACTTTTAATGTTAATTTCTTAATTTTAATTTCTAAATTCTTTTCTTCCTTTCCATATCCCCTCCCACGTTAATAAGGCAAACTACATATCAATTATATGTGTGTTGAAGTTACGCAAAACATTTTTCCATATTAGCCATGTTGCCCCAAAAAAAAAAAAATTAAAAAAAAAATGATCAGGAGACCTCAAGAAAATGAAAAAAACATTATGTTGAATCTGCAATTAGAGTTCATCAGTTCTCTCTTTGGAGGTAGATAGCATTTTTTCATCATAGATCTTTTAAAATTGTCTTGGATCATTATCTTGATTAGTTAAATCTTTCACAGCTGATTATCATTACAGTACTGCTGTTACTGTATAAAATGTTCCCTCGGTTCTGCTTACTTTACTTTGTATCAGTTCATATAAGTCTTTCAGGTTTTTTGGAAACTATTCTGCTCATCGTGTTTTATAGCACAGTTGTATCCATTACAGTCATATACCATAACGGGATCAGCCTTTGATGAGTGATGTCCATTGATAGGCATTTTTTGAAATTTCCTCCTCTTTGCCACCACAAAAGAGCTGGTATGAATATTTTTGAACTATAGATAGATCCTTTCTCCATTTCTTTGGCCTGATAATAATTTTTTAAAAACCCTGAAGTTCTAGTGGGAAAATCTTTTTTGTGAAACTTTAGAGGCTCTTCAGTTAGGGAAACAAGGTGTATATTAAATTTTTCAAAAGTAAACTTTGGATATACAGAGCATATAGGTACATGGTATCTCCATAACTGCTACTCTTCATATTACCAATTTATCTTAGTCCTTATTTTATGTTGGAGTAGTAAGAGGTTGAAAGTAGAAACATTTCTAAATAGGTTCAAAGATCCACTGTGAATTTTATCTTCCAAAACCAAAAGGAAAAGATTTCCAAATTACTTTCTATTTTTTCTTTGTAGGCTTGACTAATGGAGTGAAGACTATGTACTGTAGCCATAATCTGGTATAATCTATATGGTATTTCAGTTCTTGATTTATTAGCTGAACTCCGACGTAGAATAATTCTAAAAAATTAGGAAATAAATTACCTAATTTACAGTTTGATGTGGATAATAGAGGATTGATTTCTTGGCCAGGAAAGCAGTTACAAGCCCTACATCAAACACATGTGATCATTGGCATCTCACTTAATTGATCAATATCCCAGGCAAGTCAATAAGAAGATAAATTGCAGGGTAGTTGCTTTTCTGATTAGAGGCAGTTTGCTTACATGGGAGTTCCTTATGCCAAAGCCAACAGTTTTTGTAAAAGAAACTTCTCTTTTTCAGTTCTTTACTCTTCCAATACCATATTTTGGGATCAGGGGGTTTGAAGTATTTGAATAATTTATCTTTTTCTTTTTTTCTTTTAAACTAGTATACGTATATCTTAGACAAAAAGCAAAGTTTACAAAGTGGGGGAAAATAGCTGAAATCCAGAGTATAGTGCTACCTTTGGATTAGCCCCATCTGTATGTATATTTAGTTTTTTTTTGACAATTTTGTTTAATTTTACTTATAAGGTAATACCTTCCATTGGTATAGAATGCTTATCTTGTGTTTTTAAGCATTTTGGAAAGATCTCAAATTGTTTTTAAAAAATACAATTTTGTCATTCATGCCAAGGATTATTATCTGATATCGAATTGTCTAGTTTCTATGTAACTTAATTACTTTTTTTTTTTTTTTTTTTAACTAACAATCTTTTAGACAGGATTAGGCATTGATGATTGGAATACCAGTGAACTTCTGTAGGTCAGGGATTCTTAAACCTTTTTGAATCTCAGATCCCTTTAGCAGTCTGAGGGAATCTATATGGACACTTTCCAGAATAATGTTAAGTGTATTAAGTAAAATGCATAGAATTATAAAGAGAAGCAATCATATTGAAATAGTTAACAAAATACCAGAATTTTTTAAAATTAGAGGACCCCACATTAAGAAATGTTACTCAGGTAGTTGTTGGAAGATGGGTTTTTAGTACAGATGGTCTACAGAGAAATTAATTTTGCTTTTTCTTAAAATTATGGGTCTATCTGAATTTTCCTATTTCTGTTAATGGCACCACCTTGATTGGATTATTTGTAGTAGCCTCATTTCTTTTTCTCCTTTCTAGTTCATACTTCCAATCATTGTTAAGATGTCGTCTATATCTGTCACTCAAAATCTTTTATTGGCTTCTTTTCGCCTAATGATTTCCAAATTCCTTTGCCTGGAATCCAAAACTTTCCAAAATCTGGTGCCATTCTACTTTTATTACTAACTTTATAGTACTCCCTTTAATAAAGTGTTCACTTTAGACAAACTAAAATACTGAGTTTCTCTAATCTGTGTCCCCCAGTTTGATTGTATCCATTTGGTCATACCTAATTCAAGAAATATCCATCATCACCACAGTTGAAATTCTTGGGAAATTATGACATAATAGATAAAGTGCTGGCCTTTTTTGAGACATTCAACTTTGAATCCTATTTCACTTGTTGACTAGTTCTCTGGTCTTTGGCCACTCGTAACTATCTCTGAAAATAGGGATTGCTTTTAGGATTTAGAATGAGATAAAATTTGGAAAGTACTATATCGAGTTTAGCTATTGTTTATATTACAATTAATTGTTCTCCTCTGTACTTTTCAATCTGAAGTCTTAAAAGTTTGTGTATCATTTGTATCTCTTGTGTTTATTATGTATATTTTATATTCCCAGTTGTTTTGTGTACTTATCTCTGGTATGGAGTTCCTTTAGAGCTGGAACTGTCTTATATATCTGAATCTCCTCAGCACCTAGCTCACATTTTACTCTTAAAATATTTGATTTGATATCATCAGCGTGGGTACTTTTGTAATGATGAGAAGAGACATCTTACCCATACCTGTTTCATTCTGTTCCACTCTTGTTCATGGCCTCTTGTAAACTCTCCATAAAGGTATTGTCTATTTTGCTGGGTACGTGTCTCTAGATCCTTAGACACTAAGGAAATAGTGGTGTAGCACACAAACTGTTGGTAATAACCTTCTCTTTTCCCATATACCATATGCCTTTATATTCGGTGACCCTTGACTGGAATTATTCAGAGATTGTCAGTCATATAATATCACCCCCCAAATTGATATTTTTTTAAAAAGGAAGCATGCTTGTAGTTTTCCAAAGTTTTCTGTAAACTGTATTGAACAAAGTTACTTGATTGATTTTTGGACTCAGTTCTTCTTCAGATAATGAGTGTTGATGGATTACTGATGGATTGATTAATGATTTTAAACTTTCACCTGTCCTTAGAACTTTATATCAATTTGTACGCTAAACATTCTTCATCTATTTTGTCTTCACTATCTGTATGTCTCATTTAGGAATCTTTTGGATAAAATTTGTTGGAGTTAGCAAGAAAGTAGCATATCATTATAGTGCAGCATAGTGCAGTCAAGGATCTTCATTCAAATTCCATCTGCCACTTCTGTATAAATTTGGACAAGTCTTTTTGATCTCTGAGTATCATATGGCTCAACTGTATAATTATGGGTCTTGACTAGACATCTTCAAATTTTTATTCTAAATTCAGCTCCAATCTATATTTTTATGATTTAGAGATCTTTTCTATTTTTAAGGAATTTTTCATTGATTTGAATTTTGCTTCTAAATTTGTCTGACACTGTTCACACTGTTTAATGTGAATTTTTGTTTTTGTTTTTTGTTGTTTTGCAAGGCATTTGGGGTTAACTAACTTGTTAAGTGATTTATCACACAGCTAAGAAGTGCCAAGTGTCTGAGGCCAGATTTGAACTTGGGTCTTCCTTACTCCAGGGCTGATGCTCTATCTATTACAACAACTAGCTGCCCCTCAAGTTTGATGTTTAGAAAAAAAAATTATGTGATTTGGAAGAGCATAATGTTTAAAGGTTGGCCTTTTAAAAAGATGCCTACTGCGCATGTATAATAAATATGTAAAGTTCCTTAAAAGATTAAACAAGAGAGAATTTTGAATGAATTCACACACACACACAAAATTCAGTTAACATTGATTAAACTTCAACTATAATCCCACCGTACTGAGTGCTAGTGCTATAATTTCAACCCACATCTTGATTTCAGTTTCAGTGCTTTGTCCACTATGCTATATCAGCCTCAGTTTATTTGTTTTCTTGATTATGATAACTTCCATGTTTAATACAACTACACAAGCAATGAGAAATGGACTAGATCTAAAATAAATTGTAGGGTAAGGAGTTAAAGAAATGTGTAATGCTTTTTCTATTTTCTGTTAGGATTTTCTGTTTGCCAGATAGTGTTGTTATCCATAGTGTTGTTTTTCATGGTTTAATGATGTGTTGTTAGGCATTATACGCTGTACCTTTTTAGTAATTTGAATGAAATTCATTATTTATGGAGACAAAGTTTATTATTTTATAAAACACCCTGCAGTTGATTCCTTTGACAGTATGTGACTCATAAGCCAAAACTTTATGAGTCTATCTTATATGCCTATAGCTCTAAACTTCCTTTCTCACAGAGATAACTTATGCAAAGCAATTAATAGTTAAAAAGCCATATTTAATTTCCATCATTCTTTTGTTGCTAAATTTGGGAATGTCAATACTTAATCTCACAATATTCTGGATGTTAGTGATCCCACCCTATCAGGACTTCCTTTTCCTTAGATAGGATACAGCTCTTTGTTCAGACTTTTGTTCCCCTTTTCCTTTAACAACTGGAAATTTGAGAGGAAATTCATTTAGATTTACATTTTCTGTGAATGGGAGAACATTTTTTGCAGTTGTCCTGCATCTTTTTTTGGGGGGTTGGGGGGTATGAAGATGGGGATAGAGTAGAGTTGGGGTGAAACCTAATAACAGATTACTGGTCACAAATCTTCATATCTGACATCAGAGAGAGTCTTTTTATTATTGATGAAGTCATTTTTGGGTCTATAAAGGTTAATTTGTAAAAGAGATAATCTCTTCCCATATTATTTGATATATTTTATGACAAATACCTTTGTGATTAGTATATACCTGTGATAGAACAGATAAAAACAATAATGCTTCGGTAATATTTGTTGTCACACTTTTCCCCTCTCCCCCTTCTAATCTTTCAACTCAAATTCTTATTTGTAGGTTAGTTCTCCCAGAAAGTAGCTGTTCCTAAATTCAAAAAGTACTTTATAAGGGTCTATTCAAAGAATACTTTAAAAGAGTCCATACTTCTTTGATCCTCATGGATTTACTTATTTTAACAGTTAGCCTAGTAGACATGAGTTTGAAGTATATAGTTGGTTACCTTTTTTGTCACTGCACATTTTTCAAATCTTGAGCAGGACTGTCTGATACTATATTTGATGTAAAGCATTTTCCGACAGGTCCCAGAAAATAATAAATAGAATTAACTTTTTGCCTTACCAACAATATATTATTGCCATCTAGTGGTGAAGATAATTATGGCATGTTTTCTAGGAAGTTTGAAAAAAACACGGTATTTGAGAAGGAATAGGTTTTCCATTTGGGCAAGTAGGTATGAAGTCATATAAATCTTATTTTTAGAGTAGTTGTGTTGGAGGGGAGGGAAAAGAGGAAGGAACATTAAGACTTCTCCAAAAGTTTAATTTCTGTCTCTGGAGGTTGGTAGTATTTTTCATCAGGGG
Organism: Sminthopsis crassicaudata; assembly: GCF_048593235.1. Lineage (NCBI taxonomy): Eukaryota > Metazoa > Chordata > Mammalia > Dasyuromorphia > Dasyuridae > Sminthopsis > Sminthopsis crassicaudata. Next base: position 147,137,301 of record NC_133621.1, read on the forward strand.
GACACTTTAGAATTGTTGTGTATCAGTGTATTAAAGTAGCTAATAAGTCTTTCATGGTTAATTAGCTTTGCTAATTTCATAGCATAATTCATTGCAATATTGCTCTTATTGTCGACAATTTTTTTTCTTATTTTGCTCACTTCACTTTATATCAGCTTATGATGTTTCCTGAATTTTCTGATACTATTGTCATCACTTCTTAACAACACAGTATGCTGTGTCACACTTCTTAACAAGACAGTATAGTATGCTGTCAGTCACATAATATAGCTTATTTAGCCATTCCCTAATTGATGAGCATCCCCTTGGTTTGATTTTTTTTTTTTTTTTTTTTTTTTTTTTTTTTTTTTTTTTTTTTTTTTTTTTTTTTTGTTGCTACCTCAAAGAGCTATTGTGAATATTGCATTTTGAGTTCTTTTCCTTTTCCTTTGATCTCTTTGAGGTATAAATCTAATAAAGATATTTTAAAGGGACATGAAGTTGTATAGCCCTTTTGGTACAGTTCTAAATTGTTTTCCAGCTCCATCAGTTGTGTGTCAATGCAACTATTTTCCAGTATCCCCTCTAGCACTTGTCATTTATTTTTTTCTGACATATTAGGCAAGCTGATGGGTGTGGGGTAACACAAAGTTTTAATTTGCTTTTTTTCTAATCAGTAGTTACTTAGAGCATTTTTTTGTATGACTAGATAGGTTTGGTTTATTTTGAAATCTCCCTGTTCATGTCTTTTGACCATTTATCATTTGGGCAATGGCTCTTATTTTTACAAATTTGGCTTAGCTACCTATATATTTGAGAAATGAGATCTTTATTGGTAAACCTTTCTATGAAATTCTTCTATCCCCTCCCCAATTTTCTTACTACTTTGGTTGGATTAGTTTTGTTTGTAGAAACCCTTTTTAATTTCAAGTAATCAAAATTACTCTTTTTGCCTTCTTTCATGGCCACGAACTCTTTACTTACCCATAGAGCTGACTTTTTAAGCTTCCCTAATTTATTTCTGAAATGACCTGTTATATCTAAGTCATGTATTCATTTTGACCTTATCTTGGAATATGGAATGAGATATTGGTCTTTGCCTAGTTTCTGCCAGACTGCTTTCCAGTTTTTACAGCAGTTTTTATTAAATAGTGAGTTGTTTCCCCAATAACTTACTTAGAGCTTTGAATTTGTTTTTTTTGTTTTTTTTTTGTTTTTTTTCATACATTAGTTAACTGTGGTTTTTTACTTCTGCATAATCTGTCCCATTAATCACACTCACTCTGTTTCTTATCCTTAGATTGTTTTGATAATTGCTTTTTTTGGTAATATGAAATCTCTAGTTTAAAAATTTGATTCCCTTGAGATGCTTGATCTTTTGTTTTTCTAGATGGGATTTTTTTTTTTTTTTAGCCCACAAAATAATTTTTGGTAGTTTGATGGGTGTGTCAATGAATAAAAGCAAGTTTATTTAGGTGGTATTACCATTTTTACTATATGTTGGCTCTATATGAGCAATTAATATTTCTCCTATTGTATAATTTGTCTTTGTTTTTGTAAAGAGTTTTATAATTGTGTTTACATAATTCCTTTATATTTTGGCAGGTAAATTCCCAAGTATTTTTATATTTTGCAGTTATTTTCCTTGGAATTTTTCTTTTTATTTCTTCCTCCTGGGTTTAGATATTACTTCCTATAATAGATACAAATACTTTGTTATTCAGAGATAAGTAGGTTTGTGTTTACATCCTGTAGCTTTGCTAAAAGTTAATTGTTTTGATTAGTTTTTTAAACTGCTTCTCTACAGTTCTCAATGTATATTGTCATATGTAATCTGCAAAGAATGTTAGTTTTGTTTCCTTATTGTCTTTTCTTACATTTCTTTTCTTTCTTTTCTTTTCTTTTTCTTTCTTTCCTTTTTTTTTTTTCTCTAGCCAGCATTTCTAGTACAATATTGAATAATAGTGGTGATGATAATGGGCATCTTTGCTTCATTTCTAATCTACAAATTTATCTTCATTACAGGTAATGCTGGTTCTTGATTTCAGATAGATATTGTTCAACATTTTAAGAAAGCCTCTTAATAAGAATGAGTGCTTTTATTTTGTCAATTTTTTTTTTTAAACTTCTGTTGATATGAGTTTAGTTTGGTTGGGCTTTGATAATGATGCTAATAGTTTTTTCCTAATATTGAATCAGCTCTGTATTCCTTATATAGATTTCTCCAGATCATAATGTGTGATCTTTGTGATCTATTACTGGTTCTGGAGTTTTATTCTTTGGGAGGTAATTGATGGCTTGTTCAATTTCTTTCTTTAAAATAGAGTTAAGCAAGTTTTTGAGTTCCAAATTCTATTCTTTCCTTCTTCCCTGATAAGCAATTCAATCTTATAGGTTACATATGTACGCTCAAAAATGTTTCATTTAGGTTGGCAATTTTATGGTATGTAATTGAGCAAAATAATTCCTAATAATTGCTTTAATTTCATCTTCATTGGTAGTACAGTCATCCTTTTCATTTTTGTTACTGGCCATTTGGTTTTCTTTCTTTTTGAATAAAACATCTCAATAGTTTTGGTTTTTTTTTTAACCTCTTCCTTCTCCCCTTCCCTCCAAAAAAGAGCAGTTAGTTATATTAGGTGATTTTTTTTTTTTAACTTTGAGCTTTATTAATCTCTCCTTTGATTTTCAATATGTGTTTGGATTTTTATTGGGATTTTTTCATTTGTTCTTTTTTTATTTATTCATTTGTATATCCAATTTCAGTGATTTCTTTCTCTGTATGTGTTTACCTTAATTTGAGAATTAGGTTTTGAGGTTTGATTTTTTTCATCAAAGACTCTTGATTCTTGGTTTTTATATTTTCAGAGTTTAAATTTTCAAACAGTTTTGTGCATAGGATTGGACTTGGAGTCAAGAAAATGCAGGTTTTAAACCTCCCTCAAAAGACTTAACATTAACAGTTATTAGTCCCTAAAAAAATATTTTAACCTTTCTAAGCTTCAGTTTCCTCCTGTAATATGAGTAGGCTAAATTTCAATCTGTAAAGATCACTTTCAGCTTTGAGTCTGATCAAATGTCTTTATGTAAAAAATTGAGTTCTGCTGGATAAATCAGTCTAGGATGATAGTATCATCTTTTAAATTTTAATCATATTACATTCCAATCTCCCGTTTTTCTTTTAGAAGTTCACTTGTTTTTCCACAAGATGTCTTGGTAAATTATTTGGTCTGACATTTCAGAATATCTTGTCCATATTTTATGGTGGTTTTTTTTTTTTCCCATAAAGTTTCTGATATTTGGTCATCTGTCTTTTATATGTTAATTCTATATTTTCTCAATTTAGGGTGATTCAGGTTTTTTTTTTTTGTTTGTTTGTTTTTAATTTTATTTAATTTATTATTATTATTATTTTTTTTTTGAGCTTCTATTTCTTCTAGTTGGCTTAGGTTGACTTTTTTGATGTCAGTGTCTCCATGTTCATTTTTCTTTTAGTTCTGATTTTTGTCATCTGATAGCTTGACTTCATAAGTGATGAAAAAATCCCTCCCCGCCCCCAATAGACTTTTGATTTATAATTTTCTTGCAAAATTCTTAAAATCAGTTTATCAACTAGCATTACTTAGGTGCTCTGGACCATAAATTTGCTTTGTGCCATGAACTATATTTCTGCAAGTGTATTATTTGGAGATGTCTCAGGTTATCTTTTCCCCATATAATGATACTTAAGCTATTTTAGTTGTCTCATATAGAGTTTAAAAAAATTGATTTTTATTTTTTAATTTTTTTAGTACTTTTCTCCCCCCCTCACTCCCCTTATTAGTGTCTCAGTTAGTAGTTTATTGTGGTAGATGTGAAGACTTTCATCACCAGATATTCTTTAAGTGCCTACTCTGTGCTAATTGCTTTATTAAGTGCTGAGGACATAATGGCAACAAATAACAATCCATGCTGTCAAAGAGGAGGACAGCATTTTTACATGTATAAATGCATATACAGAGATATATACACACACACACATACAGTACATGTATATTATATAACAGAATAAATATAGTATAGATGTAGTTAAGGAGGGAGGACAGACACTTAAGAGTTAGAGATAGGGATACATGTAAAACATGTTATTTAAACTTTGAAAAAGTGAGGAATCTTTTGAGGTGAAAAGGAAGTATGTTTTACTTCTGGGAGAGGGTCAGGGAAAAGGCCCAAAGGAGCCAGGTGAACGATTTTGTGTGAGGAAGAGCAATTTGGATTGTAAAGAGTAGATCTGATATTTCATGAAGTTGCAAAGATACATTGATTACAGGTTTATAGAGAACTTTAATAGCCAAACCTGAAGTGTTTATTTTGTCTTAGAATCAACACCACAGGATTTTCAGGAGGGAAATGATACATAAAGACAATTATTTTGACATCTATGTGAAGGGTGGATGTTGTTGCATTAATTTATCTTAGGGATTTGCAAACTGGGGAGGTAGGGAAAGGTAGGATTGGGAGAGTTGGTATTTATTCTATGGCCCATGAGCTAAGAATTTTTTAAGTAAAATTTTAATGTATTTTAAAATGTAAAAACCATTCTTAGCTATAAAAAGTCACTGGATCATATTTTATCACATAATTATGGTATTAGGTGTGAGAATGAATGTCATCAAGAGAGTGTAAGGGAGTCAACAGCTTCTGTATCAATAGAAATCCTCAAAAGGACAAAAAAGTAAATCAGTCATACAAATAATCAACAGAATAAAATCATTCATACAATGAAACATTATGGAATTAAAGATAAAACTATTTTGTGAAACTGAACAATAGCAGCAGGAACAAAACTATGATTTCATATCATAAAAATGGATAGGAGACAGAATGGCATAGTAGATAGTAGGCCATCCCTGAAGTTAAGAGGACCTGAGCTCTAGTTTGGCCACAGACATTTAACACTTATTAGCAGTGTGACTGGGTAAATTACTTAACCCAATTGCCTTGCAAATTAAAAAAAAATGTTTAAAAATTAAAGATACACTGATAATAAATGCACTGAAAGGATTAGACAAAGGAGAATAGTGAAAATATCATAAAATGAAGAAACTGAAATCAGAATTTCTATATCTCATTTCTGGAATTTATGCATCATCCTCCCAGTCACCTAACTTTGGGATCATCTTTGACTCCTCCCTTCCATGTCCAATCAATTGTCACATTTTATCAATTTTGCTTTATACCACTTCTTTAGTTCAGGCCACCATCATCTCTAACATGGATTATTGTAATAGTGTTATAATTAGTCTCTTTACAGACCCTTCAATTCTTAATACAGTCTCTTAATAGCTGACAAAATAATCTTTACAAGGAGAAATGTCATTTCAGTATTAAAAACTGTTAGTAATTTTCTGATTGTCTAGAGAGTGATTGATACTCCTTCGTTTGGAGTGCAGCCAGCAAGCACAGTGTTCCCTCTGTATGTACTCTGTTTTGAGATTGGAACACAGCTAGAATATTGCATCTTTTTTTTATGTTTATGATTGTAGTTTCTTCACTTTTCCTAGATAATGATGTATACTTGTAAAACTGTGTAGTTTTATCAGTGTTTTGACCCTTTGATTCCTTATTTCTAAACCATGTTTCCAGCTTCTTTCTTTGCCTTCCTCTTCTTTACTTTGAAGTCACTTTATTTGAAGTTTGCATTTTACTTTGGGAGGGCTCTGTTAGATTCATAAATTTTCTCTTATTTCCTTATCTTTTACAAATGATTCAGGCATATTTAAAGCATATATAACATAACATTTTAGAAGTACTAATCATGAAGATTGAAATATGCTGGGATTAAGTACAAGTGATATTTCAGTAGCCTTTTAAGGTTTCCTTGGTTTGTCACTCTTCAGTCATCTTTTCTCCTAAATTGTTTGTAGGCTTTTTTTTTTTTGCTATCCATATCATTTCACTTAAGGCAAACAAATATATCCATGTATTTAATTATCATATTAATATAGCAAATAAGATATATATCTATTATATTATTGCTATTTCCTCCATTAGATTGAAAATTAGAGGGCAGGGACTGGCAGGGACTCATTTCTTTTTGTATCCACAATGCTTAACACAGTGCCTGACACATATAGTAGGTGCATAATAATTGTTTATTGATTAATTATTATCTCTCCAAGTCTAACACACTTTCCCACCAATACATATAGATCATATGGGAAATTGGGCTCAGGTTTGCAGAACCCCTGTGGCAAAGGAGTTACTCTCAGCTGGGCTTGGTGGCTGGAAGTCCTTTTCACATCTTTGTGGAGAATTGCAGATCTAATGTAGTGTATAATGAAAAAAAGAACTAATTAGGGTCCTTACAGCAGGCACACTGAAGTTGTAAAGAGTGAATTCTAAAGTAACTGAATAATTTCATTGCTAAACTTAAAACATTTTGTAGTTTCTATATTTAGTGGATTAAGTATGGAAATATTTCTTGAGTTCTTGAAGCGGGAAAAACAGAAAGATATTAAAATAGTCATTTGATAAAGTGATTTAAATAGAAATGGTAAAGCAATATAGGAAAACAATGTCACCTTCCTGAGTGAAGGACATGAAGTGATTGAATAAAAGATATTTCTTTGCAGATCTTTTCATTCTATTTGTCCATTCCTTTTTATGTATTTTTCATTTTCCTTTTCCAGAAATCACAAGATAAGAATTTTTAGTAAATATTTCATAATGAAATTATACTTTTTTAATTGTAGGTTTAGCTCACAGAAAAGTTTTGGCCATAAGTGATGATTTTTTCATTTCCCCCACACATACTCAATCATATTTTAGAATTCTAATTTTTTCCCCTCCCTTACCTCCTCTAACCCTAAGATAGCAAGCAATCTGATAGGTTATACACATACATTTAATTAAAATTTTTTTTTAAATTTCATTTTATTTATTTATTTTGTTACAGCTTTTTATTTACAAAACATATGCATGGTAATTTTCAACATTGGCCCTTGCAAAACTTTCTGTTTCAAATTTTTCCCTCCTTACCGCCACTTCATCTCCTAGATGGCAGATAGTCCGATACATGTTAAATATGTTAAAATATATGTTAAATCTAATATATGTATACATATTTATACAGTTACATATGCACATACATTTTAAACATTTCCCTATTAGGATGACATATTATTAGTTGCTAACTTCTAACCAGATTATTAAGTTACCATTGTGGAGCTACAATTTGTATAGGCAAGGAAGGTTATCTTTTTTATTTTCTGTTTACCACATCCTATTCACCACCATGGAGAAATTGAAGTAATAGTTAGACATTATATTTTTTCCATCTCAAACTACCTATTAGGCTTAGAGCACCAAAGTAGTAGATGTTACCTATGTAGTTAGGTAAAGCTGAAATAAAGCAAGCATATCCTGACAATCAACTTTAATTTCCATAATAGTAGTAAGAGTTTCTACCAGTGTAATTTATCTATTGTTCATTGACCCCATTTGGAGTGATGCTGGAGTGGTTTGCCACTTCCTTCTCCACTTCATTTTATAGCTTTAGTTGCTTCTTAGTTTATAGAAATTTTTTATATTTTATTAGACTTTTGGTACCATTAATTAAAATAGGAAAAAAATTAATTTTGTTATGAAAACAGGATCATTTAGTTTAAGTTACTTAGCTTTTCTTTACCAATAAGCATTTTGGGAAGATGAATTCAGCATTCAGGATTCCCATTTTTATGCCTCCGTTATTCTGGGAACAGCTACATCGTTTGACTGTTTTTAATGTAATTGTTTCATTTATTTTGTTCAGATTGTTTTTGCATTTTAAAATATCGCCACATAAAATGGGGTGTCATTTACTGGAATCTTTTCTTTTATAGTTGATCACAGTCGAGTTAAACTGACTCTAAAGACTCCTTCCCAAGATTCAGACTACATCAATGCGAATTTTATTAAGGTATATTTTAATACATAATAATGTCTAGTATTTACATTGTACTTTTGAGGTTTGTAAAGCAATTTTACATGTATTTTTGTTTGATTTTCTGAACCCTGTGAGATAGATAATGAAACCAATTAAATTATCTTTGAAATATTGACTTAGTACATAATCAAATATACCTGCTTGAATAATCAATTTATTTTGGTTTATGGTAACAATCTGAACTTTAGGCATAGCAAAAAATTTATCTTGGTGCTCTTTTGAATAGCAAGTGTTGCACAGTAGATGAAAGAGCTAGGCTTTGTCAGAAAAATTCCAAAGATGAGTTTAAATCTCACTTCTGATACATACTCTCTTTAAGATGTGACCCAGAACCAAATCTCTTAACCTCTGGAGGAAGAGATACAGCAGTACATAATTGCTAATCCTAATGAAATTTCAGTCTGGGCAAAAAGCTTTTCATTTGGTCAAAAATAGTTTTACTTTCAGTCCTTTATTTTGTATTTTATATTATTTATAAATGATATTTCTATTTCTTAATAACTTTAAGGATCCTTATTTTGTTTGACTAATTTTGCTATAGCCTGCTATTTTGAATTATGCTAACAATAGTAACATTTTTCATGGGATTCTTTTAAGGTGAATCTTAGGAGTTAATTTGGACACCTTAATTTAAAATTATAATTAAAAAATTTTTAATGATGGGTTGGATTCTGTTTTGATTTAAAAACTTTGTTTTCATTACATGTTCTTGTTACCAATACATATAAAATTAGTTTCTAAAATCACTTGTGGCATATTTTTTTTTAAAGTCCATTCAGGATTGAACACAGCATAAAAGTATTATTTGTCAGTTCCATTTTTGCTTGTGTTCATTTACTGTATTTTTTTGTTATTTCCTCTAGCTTTATAAGAGATAAAATAAGTGAGTTGTATGTAGACATGGAGAAGATCTTTAGAGGCCATCTAGTGGACCATTCATATTATACAAGTTGCTTTACCATTGAATCCCAGGTCTCTCATAAAATGAAGGTGGTATCTACATGAACTTTAAGGTTTTGTTATCCTCATTATACATGTATGTTTAAGAATGTGTTTTAGAAGGTTGAGATGCTATCATAATGAGAAAACATTTTGGAAATATAAGAGAAGTGGAAGTTAGATTTGAGATGCTTAGAAATGATGTCATTAATATTCCTTTGCATGTGAATTTTGCTTTTTACTTTTTTTAGGGAGTCTATGGGCCAAAAGCATATGTTGCAACCCAAGGACCATTAGCAAATACAGTTATAGATTTTTGGAGGATGATATGGGAATACAATGTTGTAGTAAGTAATTTGTTTCCAAATCTCTTTTATAAGGATAAGTAGTGAGATTTATGTGAAACTAAAAGGTAAAAGAAACTTTTTGTGATTGTCATGTTTCCCTAAATATATTTATACTTAACATTTAATTTTTTTTTCCCCATTGTTTCAATGAAGTTTAACTATATTGCATCAAAATTTGATTTTAAATTATGGGTTTATTAAGACATTTCACACTTCAGTTATTTTCCTAATATCTGTTGAGTCATTACTGGGGTTTTTTTTTGGTTTTTATGTTCTTCACAGGAAAGAATTTAATGTAAGAAATAAAATTATATCATTTTAGAAAATTCTGTGAAAGTTACTTAAAATGTTTAATATTTCTAATCTAAAAGCACTAAAGTATAGTTTAAACAATAAGAAATATTGCTAAAATAAGCATATAAATTACATTAAAATTAGATAAGACTGCAGTTTATTGCTCTTGATCTATAAACTAAATTTATATCATTCTTCACATATATCTGTGTATTTGTTTCTAGTATACTTTTAGATTATAAATAGCAGTTTAAAACTTCATAAAACAGTTTCTTCTATCTTAATTTGTTCAAAATGATTCAAAGAAATGGAATTATTGCGGTGTGATTTTTGATGATTGATTAACTTTTATAAGTAAACTTAAGTGAATACAGAAGAGAAAAATTGTTCCAAATTTATATCTTTTTAAAAATATGTGTAAATTTGTGCTTAAAATTGATGTGTATATATATTCTTTTTTTTTTTTTTTTTTTTTTTTTTTAAGATCATTGTAATGGCATGTCGAGAATTTGAAATGGGAAGGGTATGTAAACAAATTATTACTTCCTACAGGGTGTACTATTTTATCACAGTATTAAAGGTGGATATACTTAAATTTCAGTGTATCATGATTCAGCTATTATGCAGAATTAGCCCTTTGAATATAATAGTCATATTATATAATTCCTAAAAGTGGCAGGATGACTCTAACATAATATTTTACCTACACTCTAGTCTGACACCTCAGACCTCAGGTCCACATTACAGTGGGCTATTTTCAGAACATGAATGTGTCATTTTTAGCATAATAGAGAAAAAATGTTATATGATAGGCAAATTATAGAGTAAAATTTCACTTTGTTGTAAAGATTTAAGTGGAAAGACATTACACATATAACAGGAAGACTACTTGGCACCAAAGGCAACCATGGCCAGACAAAAGTTTCTTAAATTGTGGGTTATGACCACATATGGGGTTGTTTAACTGAAAGTAGGGGCTTCAAAATTATGGTTTTATTATCACTTACTGTTTTTGTGTACCTTTTTTTATATACCTATATCCCAAGGTTATTTAAAAATTTCTCAGGTGAAAAAGGCATACCTGCTAATCTAATAAACCTTCTCCCCTCCTCAAACAAAAGCCCTGGCCTAGGTTGTTCAGTTAATACTAAAAGATCCCAAGAATGGATTTGCTTGGGCCTGCTTTCTAGACTGTGGCTAAGGAATGAAGAAAAATGAACGATTTTTATTTGGTTTTTAAAAATTTTTCCAGGAACCCTTTGGTAGAGATGTTAATTTGTATTATGTATAATGAAAATGGGGCTACAAGAGGGTTATAAAAAGAATTGTGTGAATAAAAAGAAATTTGACAATTGAAGATACTAAACTACAAATCACTTTGTTAAGAGGCTTACTGAGAGAGACTGGTACTTTGTGACTTTATCAAGGAATCTTATGTCAGGAAAGTTAGAGAGAGAGGTTTTGCCAGTGGTATAAGTCACCTAGCAGTTGCATACTTTTATGTGCAACGTAGTCATGTCTATACTCTTTTCTGTCCTCTGACACTGCCATCCCTTCAAGCCTAGACCTTTGAATGGTCTCTCTGCTTCAAGCATCTTCTACTCCAAGCCTTCTTCCCCCTTGCTGTCAAATTGGTCTTTCTACAACATATGCTCCTAATCAGGCCACTTGACCTCTGACTCATACTTTGTAGTAGACTCCAGTGACCCCCATATTATCTTCAGAATCAATTTTAAAACTCTTTATTTGGCTTTTAAAGCCCTTTCCAACCTGACTCTTTCTAGGCTTTCCAGTTTTCTCACAACTCTCTCTCTCTAGTTCTTTTGTGGTCCAGTAATATTGGTTGTCTTAATGTTCCTTGGACAGAACATCTATTTCCTGGCTATACATTTTTACTGATTCATTTTTTCTGAATTACCTGACTTCCTTTAGAGCATAGCTAAAATGCCACCTTCTTTAAGAAGCCAAGTCTGATCTCCCTAAATGCTAGTGTCTCACATCTGAATCTCCTGTTTGTTATCTCACCAATTAAACTGTAATTCTTTTGATAGCAGGGATGTTTTTTTGTGCTTAGCACCACGCCTGGCATATAGTTGACACTTAATTCTTGTTTATATGACTTTACTTTCCCTTCAGATTTTCTACTGCCACTTGCCCATTTTAGCAATTTTATTAGTATTGAATCCAAAGGAAGGGCATGAGAAAACAGACTATTCTGTTTTTGCTAAGGTTATAGAAGTTCTTTTTAAACTGTATAGTCACTGAAGAGTTTAAAAATGTGACCAGAAATGTGCTGTTTGTTTTTATTGCTTTTTAAAATGAAACTTCCACTTTCAGTGATATGACACTAGAAATTCTGTGCCCTCTGAGATGATTTTAGTTGACTGGCTCATATTTCTAAGAGCACATATACCAATTGTATGCTTTAATTTTTATAACTGAATTAATTTATAAATCCCTCTGTTTAAAATGAATTTTTAAAAAATATTAAATTCTCATTATGTTTTAAGTCATGATGGTAAAACCTGGGAATAAAAATATATAAAATGGTTCTCCATGCTCATAAGCATACATTCTACTGGGTAAGCAAGGCCCTAATACTATTGATTTTCTTCATATTAAATTGTTGAATCATTGATCTTGTGATTCACCAGAGCTACAAATCTTTTTCAGAAGAACTGTTGCATAGCTGAATTCTTGTATTTCATGGAGTTTTTGACTCCCAAGTATAAATCTTTACATTTGTCTCTAGTTAAGTTTGTCTTAACTTAATTTCTAACAACATTCTAAATGTGTCAATTTTTATAGATCCTGATTGTTTTCAGCATGTTATCTATTTCTCTCTTCTTTATATTCATAGATTTGATAAAAACATCATGGTCTGCTTCTTCTAATGTGTAAACATGTGTTTAACCTTTAGTTGTTCAATAGAATACAATCAAGGATAGGTCCACAAGACTGAGTTAGAGACTTTCATGTTAACTCAGGCCACGTTTGAATTTGAATCTTCCTGACACTAGGCCTTGTACTCTCTTTCAAACGTATTACCTATCTGTCCCTGGTGACTAAAGATTTTAGTTGGAAATTAGTGGAAATATATTGGTATATAAAGAAATGTGTTTTGAATGTCAAATGGATTCTATAAAATTAGAAGTAGAAAATATTTGGGATTAAGGGGGGGAAAAGTTTTCTTCCACACACTTCTATCTCTTCATAGTCCCTTTATTTCTTCCTGGTTTTCCAGATTCCTGTAGAAAAGAAAATCATTGCCTCACAAGACTAAGGAATGTATTTTGGGAGATTAGAGATTTTTTTTTTTTTTTTAGGAGTATTATGAATAGAGTATTAGAATTGGGATAATTGGTTGTATAGCCTTTTTTCTGCCTATGTGAAAATATTAGGACAAGTCTGTTCTTATCTATAAATAAAGACAATACTTGTGCCACCTATTTTATAAAACTATTGGAAGGAAAGATCTTCACAAGTCTTAAAGCCTTACATAAAAATGATTTATCTTGGAAGTCTGAATAAAAGATAAAGCAGGAAAAGCATGAGTGTCTTGTCACCTGATCTGCTTTTAGTTAATGAATTGAAACTCTTAATTAATACAACTCTGTACTAGCAGATATATAATAGAATAGGACCAGCTGTGTCCAGACCTTGGGATCATGTAGATAATAGCATTAGTCATATTGAAACATTTGAATGAGGACTAGAAGATGAGTACAAAGTTGGAAATTGGTGGTGTCTTTATTTTTATTAGTAGAAAGCAGACTGTTAAGAGAACTTAGATGTTTAAGAAAAGCTGAACCTATAAGTAACTTAATTTGAATAATTTTCTTTGGCCAACAGAAAAAATGTGAACGTTACTGGCCTTTGTATGGGGAAGATTCTCTTACATTTGCACCATTTCAAATTTCTTGTGTAAGTATCTATATTACAGTAACTCTAATTACTCTTTAAGAGGTTGGGTTTTGTGATTTCATTAATGTATAGGGAACTTTTGGTGAGATGTCTTCCACTAATGAACTTTAGCAAATGTTCTACAATTTATAATCTTGGAGAATTGCCCAGGAAGACTGAGGAGTTTAAATGATTTTACCCAGAATCTTACAATCAGTATGTTAAAGAGATTGAATGTGAATCCAGATCTTCCTGACTCTCAGACCTGCTCTGAAAAATGGAACAGCAGTCTTGAGTTATAAAACCAGTGTTGTAAATTATTCAGCACATGTACTCCTCATGCTATACCTTAGGTTTTGTCATACTGCTTTAATAGGTGATTGCTTTGATACTCAATTTGTAAATATTAATATGAACAGCTTTTTTTTTTTTTTTTTTTTTTTTATAACATATAGGATCCTAGAATTTAAAACTGGGGATTTTAGAGGTCATCTAGTCCAACCTCCTAATTTTACAGATGAGGATGTGATTCTCTTTCCTTTCTTTCTCTCCTTCCCTATCTTTCTTCCTCTCTTCCCCCCTAAGGTTTCACAAGTAATAAATTGCATTTTAGTGGTAAACAAACTCCTCCTAAAATGATAAGAACATTATATTTCTATGTAGTGTTTTTAAAATCAGAAAAATCAGAAATTCCTTTTCTGATGCACACTTTCATGATACTGAATTGATGTATGAACCTTATTAACTGAAAACAAGGCATCATAGCATTATATAGTATACCACATGAAAAGAATTAAGACTATCAGTATATAGAAATAAAAGGAAAATGGATGCTGATTATACAAGGTCCTAGAAAATTGTGCATTGTGGATATTTAATTGAAGGAAGGTTTGTCTTATTAACTGAAATTTAGAGATTTCTTTTCTCATCCATTTGTACTGCCTTACAGATGTTATGGGATCCTTATAAATTTTGGGGTGCTTGTAGAACAAATGGCATAGTTGGCAAAATTTGGGGGCTAGATTTTTCTTTTTTTTTTTTTCTTTTTCCTTGAGGCTGGGGTTAAGTGACTTGCCCAGGGCTAGGAAGTGTTAAGTATCAGACCAGATTTGAACTTGGGTCCTCCTGAATTCAGGGCTGGTGCTCTATCCACTGTGCTACCTAGCTGCCCCTAGATTTTTCTTACTTTGCTTGATGTTGCTGGTAATTACTCTTTTAGACTCTGAAAACCCTTCCATATTTTTAGATTTCTAATAAAATTACACAACTATTCTAAGTATTCTAATTAGTTTGCTCTAAATTTCAAATTGTCAAGTAGTGACCTCTCCTTTCCTTTCCCCATCTTCCTTTTCTTTTATGTCTACTATAGTTCAGTGGTTATGGTACCTCACAGTTGTTTCTTTTCATTTAGGAAGCTGAACAAGCTAGGACAGACTACTATATTAGAACATTGTTACTTGAATTTCAAAACGTAAGTACGTTAAGCTTAGAGTTCTACCTTCAGGATGTGATTCAGAGGGGTGGGGTGTGTGTGTGTGTGTGTGTGTGTGTGTGTGTGTGTGTGTGTGTGTGTGTGTGTGTGTGTGTGTGTGTGTGTATGTATGTGTGTATCTGTATGTATCTTAAATATTTTTAGGTGATTTACAAACTTTTTATAGTTATGTAAAAACTGAAAAAAATCCATGACTAAGAATTTGATTTTCTTTCCGTACTAAGACTTTAAGTAACTATTTCTAGTTAGAATTCATCTATGTATATTGTTTTTAAAAATGCAGCATCATTTACTTTAAAGGTCAATAGTTATTTCTTAGTATATGCCAAGTATACTTAATATATTAACACTCAGTATATGCCAAGCAGTGTACTCTTTGTTGGGAATTATAAGCAAGGACAGTTCTTGAGCTTAGCTTTTCTTGGTGGAAGACAGTATATAAAGGGAAATTTCACACATAAAAAAGTCTGTGGGGACATAGCTTTAAAAAAAAAAAGTCCTAAGAGGAATGATTGAATGAATGGAGCTGGACTGGGGTTTTACATTAAATGGAAGTTCAGGGAAAAACTATTTAGTCAGAACAAAGGGCTCCAGGGTCAGAGTGGTCTGACTGGATCATGGTAGAGAAAGGAGTTAAGAGTAGAGACCTGAGAGCAATGTTCATCATTTTCTGCATAAAATAAAAAGATTTCTCCCCTCCTTCCCCCCACATTTTGAGTAATGGTTGAAATATTTTTCATTTGCTTCATCTAAAAATATTAGGACCAACTGTTCTTTACAAAATGCACTGGCTTTCTAAGCCTACAATATTTTCTTGACCACTCATGTAGCAGAATTTATTTTTAAATTAGTATGTGAAATTTTAAGTAATTGAAAAGTTTATGATTAGCTTGTTTCCAGTAATTGTAGGTACTTCAAATTATTTCTTGTATATAGTAGTTGAGATTGGTGATTGTCATTAATTTTAGCATTGATACTACAGCTGAAAGATAGTGATTCCTTGTAATGTCTACAAATTACTAATAATGAGTTTACAATACATTAAAATACATTGATCTTTTAAATGGGGGAGGGGAGAGCACTTGAAACATAGTCATTTAATTGGAGTTTTGTGCCAAGTTCAGCAATTCACCCAAGTATCATTACTATCATATTACCATTCTTTAAAAAAAAATTTTTAAGCTGATGTTTTTCTGCTGTTTTTGTACAATTTATTTTATATGTTAATGTTTAAATGCTTATTTGTAGACTTCATTGTGAAGTTTTAGATTCAAATTCCTTAAATATATCTAATTTTAATTTGAATCAACAAATGTTAGTTGAAATATGTGATATGCTAGGCAACTGAATTTAAATTTCCTGATTAATAATTATTTCATTTAATTAGAGAACTTTTAGTAACTGAATACAAACATTTGAAAAGCTGGCAGATATTCTTTTAGTACAAGGGCTAGAATTTTTCTAAGACATTAAAGTTTAAATTAGTCTTTTTTTTTTTTTTTTTTAACATTAATTGATTAGCTTCAACCTTCCTTCCAACTCAGCTTCTAGTTAGGATAGTTATTCAGCATTGAGTTATAATTTAGAATTGTAACCTTTTTCTCACTTCTCCTGGAGATTTTATATTCTGGATCTTAGCTAATCTTAAATTGGTTTCTAATTTTCTAATAGAACTTGTATTTATAAGTGTATATATAGGATCAGTTGTAATAAAACAGTATATATAAAATAATAATAGTGATAATAATTGCTAGTATTCATAGTGTCTATATGTGCCAGGCATTGTGCTTAACCACCTTAAAAGTGTCTTATTTGATCCTAACAACTCTGGAAGATAGATGACATTATATTTTTGTTTTACAGATGAGGGAACTGAGGAAGTCAGAGATTAAGTGCCTTGCCCAGAGTAGTGTAGCTATTCAGGTATCTGAGAATGTATTTGAAATTAGATCTTCTTGATTATTAAAATGTAACAAATATAGTTATAATATACTGTATATATATTAGAGAACTTTTAGTAACTGAATACAAACATATGAAAATAATTCAAATAATTACCTCCTGCCTTTCTCCCCATTGATCCCAGTATTCTCATATCATTATTAAACTGTTCTCCCATAATAGCTTATTTGAAACCTAAGGGATCAGGAAATCTCTCCAAAGTAGGGGGAAAAAGGAGAAAAAAAAATGGATCAGTATTATTGTTATTCCCACTTAATCTTATCTCTAAATTTAAACTGCTTTCATGTACTTTTTAGTTCTAACCTACACTGTGACTTAATGCTTTTTTTTGTTTTAATTGGGGGATCAGGATAAAGTCGTATGTAAAGCTTTATAAAGTTTTTACAGCACTTTGTGTGTGTATGTATGTGTGTGTGTGTAAAGTTTGATTTAATCTGAACACGTGAAGTAGGTACTAGTATCTATATTTTACAGATGATTATACTAAGGCTACAGGAGATTTATTTACTGTCCAAGGCCCTAAATTAATAAAGGTGCAGGCTTCTTCCTGAAACCTTCTTGATTCCAAATCTAATACTCTCTTCACTTTATCTCTTAGCTTTCTTATCCCTAATACCTTCCCCATCTGAAACATTATTACCAAATCAAAGATTAGAAATGGGTTTCTATAAGGCTCCATGTTGCTGTCCCTAGCGTGAGACCCACCCACATCCTTTTTGGACAAGAGAGTCTCAGAAATGTGGATTTCTGATTCTGCTACTAACTGGCTCTCAACTCAGTGTTTTCACCTAGCCTCTCTGGGCCTCTGTTTTTTAAATATGAAATAAAAATTTTGAGCTTAACTCCGAAAGGCTCTCACATTCTATGCAACTATTATTTATTGCAGTGTAAAAGATTCTTATGCCATTCTTTTTCCCCTTTCCTCAAAGTAGAGCTTGGGAGTACAGTATAAAGGAGGGAATAATTTATACTTTATTTCAGACTGTTTTTTACACAAAAAGTTTTTATGAAAATCTAAACTTTTGTAGATTAAAACCATTTCTTATTTTTACCCTTTTTAATCCTTATAGTATCTACCACAGTTGTAGGAACATATTAATTTATCAATAAATAGTGCATTTTAAAAACAATAACTAATAAGCAGTGCAAATGTCTTAGAAAAATGGGCAAAAAAGTCCCTCACATCTGAAAATTGTTATATAGTATAAAATTTCAAAGAGGATTTTCATAGTTGTTGAATTTCTTAATTTCTTCAAGGAATCCCGTAGACTGTATCAGTTTCATTATGTGAACTGGCCAGATCATGATGTTCCTTCATCATTTGATTCTATTCTGGACATGATCAGCCTTATGAGGGAATACCAAGAACATGAAGATGTGCCTATTTGTATACACTGCAGGTACAAAATAGTTTTCAAATATATTGTTGTAATTTTTTTTTTTCTGCTTGAAATTTAAAGTTGTAAACCTTAATTTTTTGCTTAATATTGAGTGGCAGTATTTTAGGCATGATAATTATTTGCATTAACTCACATGTTTTTGTGATGTTTTTTCACAGAAATGTTCATTGAATTGAAGGAATTTTTTTTTCTGTAAAACGTTATTATGAAAATAGCTTGAAATATGGTATCAATTGTATTAATAAATATTAAGTACAAATGTTAAAAAGGATCGAGGGCACTAATAGTTGTGGAGTAAACTTGTAGACTAAACTTCCTGTTACCCTTGAGAAAAAGAAATATGTCTTGAGTTGGATTAATAGGGGCACCAATGGCCAGCCATACTTAAGAAAACTATTTTGTCATCAGTGTGTTAAGATAACTAGAGAGGAAGCAGGAAACAAATTAGGAGGTTATTACAAGTAGGGAAAATGTTAAAAACTTGAACTAAACCAACAATTTGGGTGAATGAAAAGGAAGGATCAAGTGCTGGAAATGTTGTGACTAAAGACAAGATTTGGCGATGATATTGTGTATGTACTTTGGGGGAAATGAAGGATTAGATTATAATTATAATAACTTGGGAGAGTAGAAGGATGATGGTGGCTCTTAAGGGAAGGAATTGAGTTTGGAAGTAAATATAACGGGTTTAGTTTAAAATGTGTTTAAAATAGCTCTTGGGACCTTCATTTTGCAGATGTCCTAAGGGGAAAGTTAGTGATTTTGGGACTGAATTTATGTCAGAGATTTTTGGGGGGGTTGAATATATAGTACTGCATATATAACTGAAGTTACCAAAAGGGGGAAAAAAGAGAAAAGTAAATTCCCGACTGAACTTTAGGGAACAACTAACAGCCAGAATTGTGATTTGGATGAAGAGTTAACAAAGGAGACTATTAAACAGAATCAGTGAATCAGAAGACAATCTCTTTTATGGGTTTCCATGTTGCTAGAGTATTCAGGAGAAGAGTATGTAGTCAGCAATGTATGGTGCAACAGAGAAAGATGAGGACTGAGAAAAGATCATTGCATTTGACAGTTGAGAATCTGATAAATTTGGATAGAGCCTTTTCAGTTGATTGAGATTGAAAGCCAGGTTAATTGAGTGATTGAGAGGACAGGAAGTAGAGGCAGAGAGTATATCCAGCTTTTTCAAAGAATTTAACTAAAAGGAAGGATAATTGCTTTAGAAAATGGTAGTCTTTGATGAAGATTTTTGAAAGATGGGTAGACTTTTAGGCAGTTGGGGAGTAATTATTTGACAAGAAAGAGTATGGAGAAGGAAGAAGTTGAGTTAAGTCTGTTGCAGAACAGGTGGTATGATATTCATTTATATAGTGGTAAGCTTTGCCAAGGAGAAGGGCTGTCTCTTGTCAGACTGGAGGAAAAGAAGAGAGGATGAGAGATGCTGTTGAAAGGATTTGAGATAAAGAGAATAGGAAAAAAGAAAACTCACTTCTAATAGCCTTAGTTTAAAAAATAAATCAAGAGTCAAGGCCCTCTCCTGTGAAATAGGGGTCTTTGGAGTGGAGAAGGTCTGGAACACCTGTGGGGAAGGAAAGGTGAAACCAATATCAGGCAGGAATAGTAGAATTGCCTTGTTGCAATAAGGACACATTTGAGGTTGAATCACATGAATTTTCAGTGTGTTTCACTCAACATTTCTTCTAGCTTTGCTTAGTGGCTTGTGAGTAGGAGTAGAAGCAGTAGATGATGGGGAGTAGTCCACTAAAGTCAAAGTCAGAATAGGGTTAATGACTGAAGTATTGAGGATTAGCAGGCTTAAGGATAATTTGGTGAAGTTTGATGAAGTATGCAATGTTAGGAGTTATGATCAGGTAAAGAAGTTATCAATTCTTTTAATTAGAGGATAGTGGCATCCTTGTACCCATTAATCACACCTATTGAATGAAAATCCCCTCTGTTGTTGGTATGGAATAAAGAAGTAGGGCATGGGACTTTTGGAATTTGAGGAATTGGGAAGTTAGGGAGTTTGGGGGAATACCTCCTTGGTTATTAGAAGAACACAAATTGGGGAGATGGAGAAGAGTGTGCTGAAATCCTTCAGAAAAAAGAAAAAAATTACTTATTTGAAAATCAGTATTCTACAGCTGTAATAATTAATTTTGATTGAGTGGATTTCAAAGGAATAAAAGGTTACTATGTTACATATTGCAATATCGCCCTTTTCCCATCGTTTGTTTGTTGTTAAACAAGTATGTAGGCAAAAATTTTGTTCTACCTGAAGCACACCTTCCTGATGTTGATAAATCAACTTATTTATATAGTATTGTTTCATCATCCCCTTCTCCCTGGTTTCTGTCCTTTTCTAGTCACTATTCAGCTATTCCTTATTTCTCAAGAACTATTTTAGGACCATCTTTTATATCCTTATGTCCTTTTTGGATACTTTAATTTTCCTGATTCCCTTGTCAGAATCCATCCTTCAGATTTTGTCTATAATCTCTTGTGAATTGATCTCCTTTCTCTTTTCATTAGATAAGGCTCTCATTATTATCTCCATGGACTCTTTAATATTTTAACTAAATTTACTGCAGCTTTCTTTTGTGCTACTGCTGTTAGGTTAATCTTTCTTTAATCCAAATATGAAGTTATTTCTTTGTTGAAAATACTTCTTTGGCTCCCTTTTGCCTATCAAAAGAAATCTAAATACCTTCGCCTTTAAGCTAAAGTCCCTCTAAAACCCAATGTATTCTGTATATTTCCAGCCTTAGGGCAGTCAGCCAAACCAGATTAACCACTACCCTTGTGGTTATACCACTATTTCTTTTGCTTATGAAGACAATGTCTGCTTTCTTACCCATATCTTCAGAAATCCACTTTCCTCCACAAAGTCTTCACTGAATTCTCTCTCACTAAGTTGGAAAATCTTTTTGCTCTGATCTTGTACTTTTTTCAGAATTTAGGTCATTAATTACTTTATTTAGTAGGCATTTAAGAAAGTAGAATACATTTCATTTCATTTTGCTTGGGTTTTAAAATTTTAATATTTTTCTATATAGAAGTCATATATGATATGTATATTTTTCCTCCCTAAAGAAAAAAAATTATGGTAAAAAATAAAAATTTAAAAGAACAACAAAATCTTAGAGTGGCTGTAATGATGAAAAGGAAAGTCTCTAAAAGCTTGGTTTTTTTGTGTTTTATTGGTTAAAAGCTTTTGTCTTCCAAAAAATCTCCTAACCCTTGAAAGATATTTTTGCAAATTCAGATTTTTGAGCACAAATTTACTTTTCCCCAAACTTTTATTTAATTTCATTCCTTATACAAGAATTTTTAAAAGCCATCAATTTATTGATTGATCATTTAGGTGAGTTACATCTGTTTTCAGTTGACTACAAATTATAAATGATATTCAACAGACGTAGGATTTTTAACTAGTTTTTAAAAAGAATTTTAGTTGAAGTGTAGTTACAAATCAGTTTCTGTCCATCTTGGAGTCTGTGATTAGGAAATTGTTTAGGTTAGCATTTTTTTTTCCTATAGTTGAGAAGTTATAGATGATATATTTTCCTCCTTAAAGGGAAAATTTAATTACAGCAAAAAACAAAACCAAGTGAATTTAAAAGAATATTAAAATCTTGGAGTAAGTGTGATCATGTGAAACTATTGATCTTAAAAAAAAAAAGGAGTTGTTTTCATTAAGGTTACTTAAAGAGTCAGTATATTTTAATTTTAATTATTCAACTAGCTAAACTTGTTGTATAGTTCAAAAATAATACCCAAGTAATTAGTTATGATGTATAGCTAAATCAATTCAGGGTAAAGCAGAACCAGTATAGGAATGTACAAATCATGACTACAAAAATGTGAATAGGAGACATGAAAATTTTTTTTTTCTAATTCAGTAGTGGATATACTTGGAAAGTAACTTTTCTCTCTTCTTTTCAGAGGTGAGGAATTACGGGTGTGCCAACATTGCATATACTGTCAAAATTCATTTGGTGTTGCTCAACTGCTTTACTTTATAATTTCCATTCTTTATTAAAAGGAATGGGATCACTTGGTAGCAGGAGTGAGGAAAAGCATTTATTTGCACACGAAGATAGTGTAAAAAGAAAATGTATCATTAAAAATATAAATTAAAGTAAGAGGATGGGACTAGAAGACTTCTGAGATCTAGCTGTGACGTTGATTGTGACATTTTTCATCTCTACAAAACTTCTGAGTCTGACCTACCTATGTAGTAGGCACCATTGATGCAGAAAGAGAAAGAAGGGGCAAACTTTCACAACAGATTTCTAGAGAAGACTAGATCTTCATAGCTACACAGTTGACTTAATACTTTAAATAGCCCTTTTAACAAGAATTTCTCCTTATATTAAAATCTATCAGATTATTTGAAATAATAGCAATTATAATGATAAGATACTCATAATGAGTATCTTAATTATTGGACAAAATAAAATAAGCTGCTTCTAAAGAGTTCATTGACATACAGGGTGGTCTTATATTGAATGAAGGTTTGTATAGAGAAGTCCTAAAAATACTTCTTCAGGATGACCTATGATCACATCAAGCCTTTCAGTTCTTTTTGCAGCAAGGTCTACTATATCAAGAAAACAATTCTTATAGGAAAAATCAAATAGATGATGAATTACTTTTGTCCATAATATGCCCAATAATTATGTCTAGTAATGTAGTGAGATATGGACGGCTTTTTAAGTTACACAAATCTTGAACAGAAACAGAAGATAAATGATGAACTGAGTCTAGTGATTAGGAGAAAGTATATTGGATTGCATTTAGGAAATTGCGTGGTGCTATAGAGATCTCAAATTGTTCACTCATAAACACCAGTCTTCTCCTATTGATGCTATAATGAATCACTTCATTTTCCAGTAGATTAGAATTTTTGGTGACCACAGGGCAGGGGCAAGAAATGATTAGAAGATGGTAGTATATTATCAACAAAGATTAAAAATTGGAAGATTGAAATGTGTTATTGGAAAAGTAATTGGGGGCAGCTAGGTGGCGCAGTGGATAGAGCACCAGCCTTGAATTCAGGAGGACCCAAGTTCAAATGTGATCTCAAACACTTAACACTTCCTAGCTGTGTAACCCTGGCCAAGTCACTTAACCCCAGCCTCAGGGGGGGGAAAAAAAAGATAAATTACTTTTCCTTTTTTTTTTTTTTTTTTTTTTTAAATTAAATTTTGTAAGATCCAAAGATAAATATGGCCTCCCATAGCAGATATTGGTATACTGAGAATGTTAAAATATATATATGTGAATGCTTTTAGCCTATCAACTAGACCCTTAATTAGAAGATTTATATATATGGATGAAAGAATAGTGGAGAGGAATCATATATAGTTACCTTCATTATTGGAGGGCACAGTTACTTCACTGAGATTACTAGGCTTAACTGAATTCAGTACAGCATTAATTTGCATAGTTAATAAAAATGGCATTACTAGGATAAAATATGTTTAATGTGAATAGTGTATTTTAATTGAAAAGTAAATGTACTTTAAATAATTTAACAATTTTAATTTTCTGAGTGAAAATAGCCATTACATTGCTATGTTAATTATTTTTTAAATAAGTTTTATCAAATAGTATTTTTAAAAATTATGTATCCATAGTGCAGGTTGTGGACGAACAGGAGCCATTTGTGCCATAGATTATACATGGAATTTGCTAAAAGCTGGGGTAAGGATTAAAAATTTTAATCAACTATTATGGCTTGCTTTTTTTGGGGTGGGGGCACTTATTCACAATTTGGAGTGAGGAATTAACTTTTATATTTATGTGGTTCATTGTGTTGGTATACAATATGCACAGATAACTACTATCTGGATATGTAAGCAGTTATGAATAATATACATACTGGTAATAATCATTTAGGGTGTGGGGTTTGGAGGATGATGAAGATGCCACTATTTGACTTAAGTGGATACTTTCAGTAGCTCTTTAAAATATCTCTTGACTAAAAAGGTTTTTTTTTTCTTAAGCTAATATAATTCTCAAATTTTTAATTATATACTTATGTAAGACAGCTTTGTTACAGGCCAAACTTTTTTAATTTAAAAAAATTATGAAGGGTAATCATTGAAAGATGTTTTACTCCTGCTTTTCTTTATCTTGTACAGCTTTTAAATGAAATTATATGTGATTTTAAAGGGGGGAAAAACAGAATTCAGCATTGAGGCATACCATTTTGTTTTAAACATTAGCAATCTTTTCATTGAATTGAGAAACTTCCTTGAGCCAAAGGCAAAAGAAAGAAGGGGAACAATGTTGACATATCTGTAATATAATTTTTCAAATATCTAAAATAATGTTTTTCTCATAGTTAATTTTTGCTAAAAATACTTAAGTGCTATTGCCAAGGATCTGCTATTTTATATATGTCCCTCTTTTCTATGTCAAAGAAATGAGAAGCTAGAAAGTAAAAGACGCTACCCATAGTGATACCAGGATAGAATTTTCCCTACAAGTAGGACAGGAAATAGCAAGAGGAGTATTTTGGAGACTGCTTGGCAGGATTAGGAAAGAGAAGGAAAGGAAACTCCTATAGCTGCTTGCTAAGGGGGAATGAATGGTTACCAATAGGTGAAGGGCATGGGTAAATGAGGCATAAGGCACAAACTATAATTTACAATTATTTCTCAGAATTCATGCAATAAATTATTTGTTCTAGAAAATACCCGAGGAGTTTAATGTATTCAACTTAATACAAGAAATGAGAACACAAAGGCATTCTGCAGTACAAACAAAGGTATATTTTTTTGTTCCTTTTCAACTCTGTTATTACATTAGTAAGATTCCATGGTTATTTTAAAATAAATGTATTTTGTTTATTATTCTTTTATTGATCTACAATAGGAACAATATGAACTTGTTCATCGAGCTATAGCCCAGTTGTTTGAAAAGCAACTTCAAAAATATGAAAAATACACAGACTGGAAAATTTCTGATGTAGTGGTAAGTTATTGGGACTTAACTTTCCAGGAAATTTATTTCTTACTAATACAAACCAGGTATCTTGGCTTTTAATTATCCATTTAAGTATGAACTTTTAAGAATTCTCTTATTCACAGCAGTATTTCTTAAATATGGTGGCAGCTACTTAATGCTTCTGGGATATAATTATTAAAACCAAATGGAAGTTGGAAGTGAAGGGTTTTGCTCTTAAAATCATGCAATACATGATAGTGCCAAATATAATTTTTAGATTGTCTGTGGCATTCCTGTTTCTGATTCTGATACTGAATTTTTAATCTTATTTCTCCTATTCTTTGTGTGTTGTTTTCCATTCTACTTCTTGATCTGAAATTCTTTGTTTAGTCATTTTTGAATCATCAACATTATTAAGTTAATTAAAAAGAAATAAGATTTATTTTGACACCTATATTAACATACTTAGAATTTTGGGTTTCAAGTCAGAAATTTTTTTTAAAGATATCTGGGACTTAGGTTACTACTATAAGCTATTTCTATACATAAAAGACCTTTTTATAGGTTTAGATTCAAATTCTGAGTAACAGAAGTAACCTTTTACTCTGTTGTTTTCCTTCTCCATTAGAATCCCATTGTGAAGTCTGTGTATGTATCTGATTGTGTTTCTGTGTGTGTCACCCATTCTTATCATTTGAATTTCCTATGTCTCATTGCTTCTGCTAAATGACAGGATTCTATGTTTAAAGTAGGAAATGCCTTTGAGCTAGCACTAAATAATTATTGTGATCTAATGATCCAGCCAGTCCAAATAATAGTAGTTTTGAAAAAAGAAAATGCAGTTTTAAATTAAGTTCCTCTTTTTTTCTTTGTGATATGCCAATTTGTTTATTTGTTATGAATGAGGAAATACAACTTAAAGAAGAGGTAGGTAATGAAGAGGTAATTTCTCTAAGGTCACTGACCTAATTGTGATAGAATTAGGTTTTTATTAAAAAAAAAAAAAAACAAAAAAACCTTTCTCAGTTGCCAGATTGGGATCTTTATACCATTGTATATCATTGTATTTGAGAGGAGAATTGGAATACTTCTGGATAATTATGAAGCTCAGGAAAGTAAAGTTCTAAGGACCTAGAATTTAGGAATTGTTGAATCTTGTCAAATATGTCTTGATGTAACAAACCCTGAAAATGAATTTTTAGAATAAATTCCTATTGGTAGATTACCTGTCACTTTCTCTCTTCAGGTAGTATAGAAAATAGAAATTCTGGTCATTTGGATTTCAGATAAACAAAGATTTTTCAATGTATTGGTCATTTTTGTTAACTTTTCTTTTCCCCCTTTTTTGTAAAAATAAAATATTTTAAACATACTTTTCTTCTTTTGAGTTTCAAATTTCTCTTCAATGCTTCCTTCTCAATGAATGAAGGGAGAAGTGTAAGATACTAACTACACATGTGAAATCATAACATTTAAAAATATTGTTATATGGTTGTCCTGGTATTAACATAAATCACTAAAAAAATTGCCTTTTTAAAATTAAAGCTTTTTGTTTTCAAAACATATTCATGAATAAGTTTTCAACATTAACCCTTGCAAATCCTTGTGTTACAATCCCCCCCCCCCCAACATGGCAAGTAATCCAATATATTTTAAACATGGTAAAAAATGTTAGATCCAATATGTGCATATATATTTATACAATTATTTTGCTGCACAACAAAAATCAAAAAGGAAAAAATGAGGAAGAAAATAAAATGCAAGCAAACAGCAACAAATAGAGTGAAAATGCTATGTTGTGATCCACACATACTTCCCACAATCCTCTCTCTGGGTGTAGATGGCTCTCTTCATCACAAGATCATTGGGACTGGCCTGAATCATCTCATTGTCGAAAAGAGCCATATCCATCAGAATTCTGGTTGCTAGAAATTTAAAAAACAAAACAAAACAAAATAAAAAAAAACAGGAAGAGATATAGGAATCAGACCTATGATTTCATGAATATAGAGTACTCTGCAGAGAATTTTTTTTTTTTTTTTTTAAGAATGAACATCAGCACCTTCTCTGAAAACAATTTTTATTTCAAGATTAAGGGATGTGAAACTAGCTCCAAGATTAACTTTATCCCCTAGGCCAATGGATAAAACAGAAGGACCAGCAAATTATAGAGTAGTTGCCCTCTCTTAAATTGTAGCAACCAAAAATGCCTTAGAAAATAATTATTTTCTGGACAAAAAACAAATACAATTGAATTTGGAAGACAAAAGATCATACCTAACCTTACATATGTTAAAAATTTTGAAGATGTTGGAAACAAAATTAAAACATAAGAGTTCTCTCAAGTGTCCTTTTCAATATCCTGAAATATAAACAAGCTTACCAACTTGGGATTTAGGGTCCATCTTGGAACTTTGCTTCCCTCCCACTCACACAAAGCCACTAAGTCTATCCAGTGGACAGATACCACAGGAAATGGTGCACATTAGCTACTAGCCACAAATGACAGGGAAGGAAGTGGGCGGAAAATGCTATCAGGAGGAGAAACTTGGGTCTATACTCAAGAGCCAAAAGCTAGAAAGAGAAAGAGCAATGAGCTTGAGGGAAAGGGAAATGGAAAACCAGTCCAAGTTGTCTTCTTTCCATAGAGTAAAGGAACCTGGCAGGCTCACTGCTGGGAATGTAATTGGTTTGGGGGGTTTATGTTACCATAAGCATCCAGGTCCTCTCTTTGAGTTGGAAGTTCCCACACATTTCCTATTAACAGTTAAAAATTCATGTATATTTGTTCCTATTGAATTTAACTAATCTATTAAAAGAGAAAAGACACAATAGTGTTAGCAACTTAGGACACATCACACTCCCTTTCTGCCACCCTTACCATTTGGAATAAATTCACTGTTATTTCTATTAAATTGTTTTAAGTGAAAGTAATGTTTAAAAGCAAAAGCAAAAATGTTTTCCAAAAAGGAAGTGAAGAAATATTTATATGGTAGTTGTACATGGAAATAACCATTAATTCTGTTCTTTGAATTCCTCCTCCCTACACTAAGAAGTCAGGTTAGGCCCATTTGGAAAAATTTGCCTAACAGTAATATGTCTTGTTAGTGAGTTTTGGAGAAAGTGTGCAAGAACCTTTTCTTTTTCAAGGTTTGTTTTTGATGATCTTGATTCACTGATTTGACAGTACTAATATTAAAAGGGATTTTCAAGAACAGACCCCTTGCCATATTTAATCATTTAAGATTTTCTTAACTTTTTTGAACTTAAATATCTATTTTGGTGCTGTAACTAAGAGTACTGGAGTTCAGGTATTTACCATTCTAAATGTAATTGGACCTCAGGGTTTTACTAAGACCACTTTTTTTTTTTTTTTTTTTAATCTGGGATGATTGACTTGTATTATGCAATGTTTTTGCCAGGAGCACCCAAGAAGATTGAGAAAAAATTAGAAAATAATTTTGTTTTCTTTTTTTCCTTTGCCAGGATGAAATTAGCCCAGAAAAGATTGTCAGCTCTCTGAACCTTGAAAAATCAGATTCTCCACCTCCAAAACCTCCACGTACCCGCAGGTACCACATCACTATATTTTCCTTTTTGGTCTGGAGGAATTCTTTCTCATGATAGCATATAAAATTAATAAAGTTGTTGCATATTTTAATCACAAAATAGGAATGCTTTGTTAGGGTTCTTTTTGTTAGCCTATAGTCTCTGATAGACTTCTTAATTTTAAGCACAGGCCATTGAATAAATGTTTTATAAAAATAATGGAAAATAAAAATAAGATTTAAGTGCAAGAAAGTTTTTTGATCAGGAAAGGCTTCACACAGACATTTGAGATAAATTGTAAAAGAAGAGCAGAATTCTGTGAGGAAGAAGGAGGAATTTGAGGGACTAAGAGGATGGCATTGTCCCCTAGAGTAAAAGTAAATGTAGGAAGGGGGAAGTATTTATGGAGAATTTAGGCCACAGAAGCAAGGGGAGGAAGCCATAGAGTATGGCAAGGACCGACCATAGGAGGGCAACTGAGATGATGCCAGGATCAAGTGAAGGTGTTAGAATGACAAGGAAGTGGGGAAAAGGAGAGAAGGGCGAGAAGAAAGAAAGGAGTAATCTTGAAGTCAGATGATTTAAGCTTTAAATTTCAGTTATGTCACTAGCTTTCTGGCTTAACAGGTTTCCTTTTCTGGAAAATGGAATAAATAATACATATATCACATTCTAACCAGGTTAAGAATCAGGTGAGAGATAATGGCCATGAAAAAGTATATTATGAATTCAAAGTGCTATTATGCACATATGTTGTTACTATTGTTAAGCAATTATATTATTGCAAATTTCACTCTCATACTCAAAGAATTTAATGTCATCCATTTTTTTTTCTCAGTTGCCTTGTTGAAGGTGATGCTAAAGAAGAAATATTACAGCCTCCTGAACCTCACCCTGTACCACCCATCTTGACACCTTCTCCTCCTTCAGCCTATCCAACAGTTACCACAGTATGGCAAGACAATGACAGATACCATCCAAAGCCCGTGTTGCATATAGTTTCATCAGAACAGCAGTCAACAGACCTCAATAAAAATTATAATAAACCAACAGAACTTCCAGGAAAGAATGAATCAATAGTTGAACATATGGAGAAGAAACTGGAACGAAACTTGAGTTTTGAAATTAAAAAGGTTCCCTTACAGGAAGGACCAAAAAGTTTTGATGGAAATTCTCTCTTGAATAGAGGACATGCAATCAAGATTAAATCTGTTTCTCCTTGTACAACTGAAAAACTCTCAAAGTCACAGGAGCCAAGTTCAGGGAATTCAATTGAAGATGTTTCTCAAAACTCTTGTGTGGACTGTGATGTATCACCATCTAGCAAAGTCTCAGTAACTACACAAGAAAGAATGCAGAGAAGTTTTGATACACCTCCAAGACCAGATTGTTTGCCTCTTAAAGAGAAAGGACATACTATATGGCCATTACATGGTTCTGAAAATGCATTGTCTATCCCTGATGAGTCTGAGAGCAAACCCTCAGATAATCAATGTCAGGCTACTAAAACTATTTCTCTAACACCAAGCCCCACGTTACAAGTAGAAGCCAACAGTCTTGTGGATAGTAATACACCTTCAGTTAGAGCACCCCTCAGTTTTACTAACCCTCTTCATTCTGATGATTCTGACAGTGATGAAGGGAACTGTGATGGAGCCATGCCTAAGAATGTGACTAATATTTCGACAGCAAGTGCTACAGTTTCTGCTGCCACTAGCACTGAAAACATTTCTACTAGAAAAGTATTACCAATGTCCATTGCTAGACATGATGTACCAGTTACAATATGTTCAGGGCCTGAAAAAGGTAGGTTTTATTCAGCTTCGCCCAATAGATCTCAAAGTATGATTGGCTTGTGAGTTGTTAAAATGGTTTTTCTTCTAAATTTCATAACCTAAATGATAAGGTATTTTTAGCACATAGGTTTGAAAATGATTGAAAATGAATTTTGTTGTCATAAAGTATAAGTCACAAATAATGGTAGATAACAAAGTTAGAGATATTTTATGTATCATACCCTGCAAAGTAAGAAGGGACATTGTAATTCAAAATGTTGTTGAAACCCACTGGAATAATTTAGGCCACTTGATATTATTTCTAACGAATATCCATTAAATAATCTTTTTATTTAGATGAATAACTTTCCTCTTTGACTGTAAACAACTTCATCAAATCAACTTAGAATTAAAACCAATTTTGAATTAAAAACTAAACAAAATTTCATCAAATTAACTTAGAATTAAAGCATTTTCAGTGTCTCTGAGATTTGTAGTTAAACTGAAGGATGGGAGCATTAATCTGCACAGAGATTGCTAGTTATTGGAGCCACATAAAATCTGAAGGGTAATAATATAGACCACATTGGAACAAAACAATCATAGTCTAGAACAGAGCTTTATAAATAAGGCTGTCTCTCTAAAATGAAATTTTACTTAAGTAAATGGTAATACTCCAATAAAATTTACACCAATTCGTAGCTTAAGAACTAGAGTTCTTTGTAAGCTAAATTAGGGGAGAAATGAAACCTACATTCTTTGGTGGACTAATAGTTATAATTCCATGTATATGCATTCATTTTATATATATATATATATATATATACACACATGCTATGCATGTGCACACATATATATTAGATTATTCTTATGTTTAATACTTCTACAGTTTGACCATTTTTAATTTTATTTTTGGTGACTGCCACCATGATTAAAATATTTGCAGAAAAGTATTAATTTTTAAATGCCCCCTTCTGTTGTAGTATATGGTAATAGAAATAATTGTTTACCTTCAGACAACAAAAAGGAATGTGAACACAAGTAATATGTTGGTAGTTATCAGTAACTAAGCAGTGCTACACATATATGAAAAATATGAGTGTCATAAAACATCTGTTTGCAAGTACTATATAAGGCATGATTTCCCCTCTTTAAGGTCCACAATAATTGTGTGTATACATGTATATTTGTATATGTATGTTTGTATACATACGTATGTTTAAAAACTGGAAAAGGATATATTGTTTAAAATTAAAATGTTTAATGTGTACATACATATACATACATACAGGTTAAATGGTGCCTTTATTTTTCAAACATTTTATCTTCTCTATAGTTGTGGATGGTATTCAAACATTTTATCTTCTCTATCTGTAGTTGTGGATGATGTTCTATAGGTTGAGAGATTTAGGCACAGTGATATTGGTCCAAGTTTTGTGAGAATTACTGTTGTGTCTTTGTAGATAAAATTTTTTTTGTTGGAAAACTTTTTTTGTTGGAATTCTTATGTTACTTAAAATTTTTATGTCTATAGAAAGCAGTTAATGATAGTTACCATGCTATCAACTTACTATTTCATATTTTAAATGTTTTCTTTTCATTTACTAGAATTTGAAAAATAATTACCAAATTGACTACATAGTATGTTTGTATAAAAACTGGATAACATGCCATGTGTTTTATACTTGAGGAAATATTTTACTCATATATTTTTTCCCTTGTTTGGTTGAGGGGGAAAGGTTTTGAGGAGGAGAATGCCTGAATTGTTGTTAGCCACAATATCATTTAAGGAATGGCTTGCCTTTGAAAAGCTCTTATTTTAAAGGGATGTGTGAAATTATATGTTGTTTCTTAAGCCTTGTTCTTTTTTGACCAGTTTACTTTCTAATGTTTTTGTTATTTTTATATTATTAACTAGACGAAAAGGGACTATTAAATAAGCTTGACATTACCAAAGCTTTTATCTGGAATATACTTTTGAGTTCAAAAAAATCTTTTTATCGCCTTGGCCTTGGATAAGTCAAATCATTGAAACTCTGTTTTCCTTCAGAAGCCAT
Source organism: Sminthopsis crassicaudata (assembly GCF_048593235.1). NCBI lineage: Eukaryota > Metazoa > Chordata > Mammalia > Dasyuromorphia > Dasyuridae > Sminthopsis > Sminthopsis crassicaudata. The sequence continues at coordinate 147,169,927 of NC_133621.1, forward strand.
GTATATATCTTTTAAGTGAATAAGTAGTGGAAGAGAACATTGGCTATGGATTGCTAGTGAGTCCCGAGTTCACTTGTTAACTATTTGACCAGGAGCAAATCATCTACTTTGGCTCCCTTAAATTTGCTCATCTACAAAATGAGGTAATAATAGCAAACTCTCAGGGTTGTTGTGAGGTTAAGATCTTTTGCAGATCTTACATATATACAATCTTAAATATAAATATTATCACCACTTTTTAGCCACCTTTGACAGTGGCAGTTCTAAAGGATCCTTTTTTAGAGGAGACTTGTCTAATCAATAGTATTAGAAATTCAGGTGTTTTGCTTTTTTTTTTTTTTTTTTTTTTTTTTTTTTTTTTTTTTTTTTTTTTTTTAATTAAAATCATTGAATGATTTCAATGCTATTTGTCTTTGGAAAATATTTTTTTAACCAATTTTTAATTTTGAATTAATTTAAAATAAGTGACTTAATCAGATTTTGTCAAAGCTATATTCTAATGGACAATATAGTGAATATTTGAAAATGTCTATAGAGATTGTACAAACTGTTAACTGACAAATCTTAATCCTAGGAGAATGTTGATAAAGAATTTTGACTTAAATTTTGGGGTTATTTTAACAGCAAAAGTTGTCCAAAGAGTAAGTTTCTAGAAAGCTAGTTTACAAACTCTATATGCAATATAACTAATGGTGAGTTGGTCCTTTTTGGCTAGAACACTTTCTACTAAGATAAAGATCTTGGGTGGATGGTTATATAGCCAGAGGCTATCCCCTCTAATCTGGGTTACTTCCAAAGATTACAAAGGCTATCTGGATTTTAGAATCTAAAGCTATCCAGAATCTAAAGCTAGAAGAAACTTCAAAAACTATTTATTCCAGTTCCCCTCAGTTTACAGTGGAACTGAAGGTGAGAGAAGTTAAGTGACCCACTCAAGGAAAATTAAATGGCAGGATTTGGATTTACATCTTGTGACTTCCATCTGGTCTTCCTCCAGAGTATGTGTAGATGGCTCAAGTATAAACCAGAACTGTCAAAAATGCAACCCACAGTACTCCCTATTAGAGCTGGGACCCTATTAAAATATAATTAGTAAATATTAAAGAAAAACACATTTAAACATAATGTTAATTTATGTGGTTTTCGAAGACAATTAGGGATTCTTAATGCATCATTCTACTTGAGTCTGATGCCAGTAGTGTACACTATATAGGAAAATTGTGGCTGATCTTAGGCAAAATAACTGTGAAATAAGAAAAACTTTAGAGTCTTTTAGCTGCTCATTTTTCTTCGCCTTGTTCCTTTCTTCTGCTTCTTTTTATCTCCTTTTATCTCCTGAGGCATTGCCTGTCACTCTGGCAGAAAAAGTTATGGATAATACTCTTTTTGATACATTTTGTTACCTCACAGATATTCTTAAATCAAAATATGAATTATAAAGTTATGAGAAACCTTTCTTGTATTCACTGAAAGCCCAGCAAATAGGTTACCTATTTTCCTTACTAAGGAAAATCCTGGGGGCCAAATCCTAATTAGTACTAAGTAGACTACTTTAGCCTTTATCTCTTGAGCATTAGAAAAAATTTGTGGGAGAACTGTCTTGTTAAAAATACATTCTTAGATGCAGTTCATATTTTCATTTTAGTGTTTGATTTCCTCAGAATGGATAGTAGAAAGATATTAAGGAATAAAAATCGATTATATTATTTTTGCTATTTTGAGTTTTCTTTGAGAAACTATTAACTATATCGCCGTTCTTGAAATGAATATAAGAATGCTTTCATTCTGTTTAAATGACATTTAATTTCATTCTTAATCATGTGTATTTAATTTAGATGTTGATGTTAGCGAAGATTCACCTCCCCCACTACCTGAAAGAACTCCTGAATCTTTTGTATTAGCAAGTGAGCATAGTGAGTTTCTTTTATATTGTTTTATACTGTTACATTTTTTTAGTCTTTGATGAAATATTTCACTTCATATATAAAAATTTCCTCAGTGCATTATGTAAATTGATTAAGAACTAGATTTAAAAGCATTTTGTACAATAGTTAAGAATAAAATTTTTAAATTAATATTGCAAATTTTAAACTAAAATTTTGACAAATTGGTCTTTTTCAACCATTGAAGTTTTTTCCTATGTTATACCTGATTGATGACTTTATAGCTAACTAAATTAAGCTTTTCACTTTGAGATCTGCAAATATGTTTACAAATGTGTAAGTTACTTTTTGGAGATAAATATTCTTAAAGATATTAGGAATTTCAGAACTGGCATGCTACACTTAATGACATTTTTATTGTGTTCTCATAACAAACTTATTTTAATTATGATAAAGAAACTTTGAATTTTATGATGGAATTCCAGGATTCTTTAAACTAAGGCTTATTATTGTTTCTCCTTAAACTAAGCAAAGTAGCACTACTACAATACAACTGCATATTTGTATTGGCTTCCTTAATTACTGTATTTTTAATTTTAAATTACTGTTATCAATATTTTAGAGAATTTACTTTTCTAATTTGTTTCTCACCAGCATTTCACTAATATTTGGTATTTTATTGAGTTTTAGTATGTTTCATTCTAAGCATTTTTTTGGGGGGGGGCAGTAGTACACACACACTCTACATGCATGCATATACATATATACATATGTGTGTACACATATATTTATAGATTGAAAATTGTTTAAACTTAATAAATGTGCAATCTATTTATGTCAGCATTTTTTAAAATTTATACCTTGAATGTTCTGTTTTCATAAATATTACTGAAATATAAAGGAATTTCATGATTAAAGAATTTAGGTTTTGATCACAGCAATCTATTTTTCTCAGATACACCTGTAAGATCACTTGAGTGGAATGAACTTCATACCCAAGAGCAGTCTGAACAAAAGAAATCTGAAGTAAGAGTTTTATTTTTAGACAAGCTACAAGAATCTTAGAAATATTACTCTTTTTTGGTATTACTTAAATATACTGATTTGCAGATTGTAATTATATTACAATTTAGATTTGTAACTATGAAGTGAAAATGAAACATGAATTACCACGATAAGAAATTATGGCATTTTACCTTGTACTCACATACTGTACCATTATCAGAAATTAGATTTGATGGCTACAAAATTTGCATAATAGTTAATAAGCATGATATTCCAGAGTCAGTTGGGAGCAAGTATGGGTAGGGATTTAATTCAAACAGTGAACTGAATTTGGAACTTCCATTGGGCTTTCAAGAAAAGAGACTGAAGATGAAATTCCTGTTTTCATGACTATCGGAGGAATGCAGAGGGGAGAGGGGGGAGGAAGAGAGAAGGAGAGAGGGGGAGAGAGAATGTGTGTGTGTGTGTGTGTGTGTGTGTGTGTGTGTGTGTGTGTGTGTGTGTGTGTGTGTGTGTAAAACATTTCTTGATTTTTATTTAAACTGCACTGGAAGCACTATTTTCCTCAGTTATCACTTGGAAAATTCTGACACCTGATAAAAGATTTAAGGTTTCGTAGATGCATGTTAATTAAAAAAAAAAAAATTAAGTTTTCCAAATAATTATTTAACAGGGCTTGATATCTACCGACAATAAAACATTTGGTAAGTGATTAAGCTTTCTTTCCATTTTGTTTTCTACATAAATGAAAAAATGTTTTATTATTTCATCATTCAAAAAAGAATTCCATTTCTTAAAACTTTTGAGTTACATTTTGTGGTTTACTTCAAGGAAGACAGGATTTCATCTATCAAGGACATCTTATTTAGTGCAAATCATCTTATTTGGTGCAAATCTTGATCATATTCTATAAATCTGTCAGGAGATTTACTTGACATATTGGGGCCCATCTTCTTGCAGTCCCCTTCTTCATTTCTGGTCATACATCTCTTTAAAAATATCGTTTTGATCTTTTTTACACATAGTTCATTGTAAGGTAATGGCTGCCAGATTAGATAATTGCACTTGGTGAAAGCTTAGAAAATTCTTGGAATATTTTCTTCTATTTTTATTTAAAATATACATATGTGGATTTGGTTCCCTGTTTCGATTGTATGATAGTCAAGATTTATAACTGAAATTCAAACCAATCTAACAGGGTCAAATTAGAAAACTTCTTAATCAAGTGACTGCCATAATTATGTAATATAGTATACACCGTCCTGATTTAGTTATTTATAAATATTTATAATACCACTGAACTGTAACTATAATTTCACTGTCATGCCAAAAGTGATTATTATACATAATGTAATCAAGCGTTTCATTTAAGCTTTTTATTTTTCAAAACATATGTATGGACAATTCAACATTAGCCCTTGCAAAACCTTGTGTTCCAATTCTCCCCCTTCTCCCCCATGACTTCCCCTAGATGGTAAGTAGTCTAATACATTTTAAAAATCTATCTTAAATCCAATATATGCATACATTGTAATCAAGCATTTCAATGCTTGATATATTGCAGTTTAATAGCATGCTTTATTTACTGTTTAATTTAAAATTATGCACAATAATTTAAAATTAGCACCATAATCAGTTTGATAAAATTGACCTTTTGGGCGATAAGTGATGATACTTAATATATTTCTTTTTAGGTGGAAAAGCTAGCGTGTCAATTCATTAATAATTCACTTTTAAGATGAAAAATATTTAATTCACTTTTAAGATGAAAAATATTGCTAAAAACTGATTTTTTTCTAAAAGGTAAAATTGTTAAAAAGAAAAAATTTGATTCCCAACTTTATATTCCCTAGACATTACAATTTAGCTTTTAAGCAGATTCTGCATATAAGTCAAAAACAGTATAGAAATCTTATATTATGGTATATTGAAGAACAAACTTGCCAAAAATCTTTTGCATCAAATATAATTCAAGTAGGGTTTACACCTATCATCCTACAGACACTGTGTAGTCAGAAACCTGTCTGTAACCAGAACCAGAATTGCTTCTGGAAGAAGAGTACCATCTTCCTGGATATTAATTCTGTGACATCCATTTTTCAAACGCCAATCTCAACACAAAATCTAGGAGGACAAAACACAAGGCATTAAAAGTCTAGGAGGACAAAACACAAGGCATTACACTTTAAATTAAATTTAAACATTTAGCATTAGACTCAGTATATTTATAGGTTTTATTTTTTATTACTTTTGGTGGTGTGAACTATTGTGTTAAATAAAGAAGTATATAAAGAAAACATAGTGTGGCATAGTGTATAGAAACCTGGACTAAAACCAGGAAGCTGTGATTATTTTAACTACCTTTGAAACAGACTGTGACACACCTTAAGTCACTTAACCCTGTCTCAAACTTAAAGATAAGGTGCTGACTTTCACTGATAAGCAGGGATTTTCTTACCTGACAGTTGTTAACTCTACCAGTTAAATCACAGGTCCAGGACTTATTCCCTTCCCTTTAAGTACTTAGGATCACAAATTTAGTTTTGGAGAAGACTTTAGAAATGTTCTCCATTTATATAAGTTGTAACTTGTTCAAGGTCATGTATAATAAGGTTCATGTATAATAAACTGAAACATAAACCCAGGTATTTAGATTCAACTTAACCATTATATCCATATTACCTACCACACTTTCATAAAATAACTGAATAGATGATTACAAAGAAAATGCTCTTGAAATAGCATGGTTTAAGCATCCAGCTATAGAAACCTAAAACTCCTGTTAAATTTAGTTGTTTTATTTTCCATGTTGCTGTGGGTACACCATAATTGTATCCCTATCCCCACTTTAAGAAAAATTTAAAAAATGAAGACCATATCATATAATATTGGAAAATTTAACAACTGGCTCATATCAAGATATATAGTCACCTAATGCTCACATGACTTTCAGAAACACATAGTGTTGTTCAGAGTATACTTACGTTTACCTGGGTATTTCAGTAATCTCCTTTGTTATTTCTATTAGAGCTCTAAATTCAGAATGTTACAAATGATTATAGCTAATAAATTTTTATTCTGTTTTGTCTTTTAGATCATCCCATAGTGAGTGATGAGATAGAGACTAATCCAGAATGTTTACTCGCTACTTTAGGTAACAAAGATCATATTTCAGAAAGTCCAGCTGAAGCCACGGATATTGGTAATAATTCCATTAAACAATTTGTTGTTTTTACCTTTTATCGATTATTGTCCTCCCCAAATTTATAACTAAGCAGCATATATTAGAAAGAAGAGAGAAGGCCAAACTTTCCTGTACTGGTGTGGTAGTGTTTTATGTGAGTTCTAATATACTAGCTAAAAATAAGTGTTTGCTACATTAATCGAGGAATAAATGAAAGCATACTTAAATGAATATACCCCATCAGAATGAATGAACAAAGAAAAATATTTATTGTTGAAATGGTTTTACTTTAGTTTGGAAGCAGTATCAAATTTATTATTTTTTTTTTCTCAAGTTGTATTTTGATTGAATAAAATATTTTTGTTAGGTCCGACACAGGATTTTTTTTTTTTTTTTTTTTTTTTTTTTTTGAGGCTGGGGTTAAGTGCCTTGGCCAGGGTCACACAGCTAGGAAGTGTTAAGTGTCTGAGATCAGATTTGAACTCAGGTCCTCCTGAATTCAAGGCTGGTGCTCTATCCACTGCACCACCTAGCTGCCCCCACAGAGGATTTTTTTTTTAATGTAAAATTTCTTTATAGAAAATTGTGTTCCTAAAGATAAAGGCAGAGTAAGATAGTTGTAAATAATATGCTTCAAAACTTTGAAAGTTTATCCTCTCTATATTTTGACTGTAGGTTTTGGTAATCGTTGTGGAAAACCTAAAGGACCAAGAGATCCACCTTCAGAATGGACATGATGCAGCGAAACAAAGGATATACAGAATTATACTGGAAAATTCAAGTGCCACTGAAAACCAGATTGATGTATTTCACTTCCCCAAAAATAGAGAAAAGATTGGGTTATTGTGGGTGGGAGCAGTTTTGAGCAGTTTCTAAGAGAGCAGTGTTGATTGTAACCTACAAAGGATATAAAGGTTTTTAAGTACATCCATTTTAAACTTAAACATTCACAACAATGGATTCCAGTATTACATTTGAATTTTTTGGGGGAGGGAGGGAATGGGACCATCTACTCTGCCTTATTGTACACTTAGGAAAAAGTATTACATATGATTTATTTTGTAACTTCAAGTATTATTGCCTTAATGTCTCTTAACCCTGTTACACGCTGCTTGTAGACATATGTTAATACAGTAATACTTTTATGAGAAATTGAGTTTATGGACTACTCTTTTGCTAATGTTTTATCATGTATGCATTATTTTGTATATGTACAGGGCAAGTAGGTATATAATTTGATAAAGTTGGAATCATAAGATATTAACAGAAGATGTAAGGAATCTCTGCATGGTCTAAATCTTTGTCTACCTTATTTGTAAATTATTTGCCCTGATGTTTTAGAAAATAGTTTTGGATTTTTAAAATTGCTGGACACATGCTGTCAGCATTACAAGTTAGCAGAGATAAAAAGAGATTGTAATAATTTTGTAAATTGTATGCAAAGGTTATTTTTATATTATATACTGTTTGTTGATCCTAATTTGTCCTGGTTTTCATCTAGTTATAGAGATTCAGTAAGTGCCTTGGAACAATATTGAATTCTCTTAGCTCATGTGTGTTACTTTAATATTTGAGTTCAACTGGGATTAGAAAACTATCAAAATTGTCTTATGTTTAGGATATTTCACCTGCCAGTAAAAAATCAAAACAAAACCAATTCTACAAATTTCTGTCTCTTTTGGTTATCATTTTAGCTTTCTTAAGAAACTTGAACTTAAATGGGAATTTTGTTTCTTTTCTTTTTTTTTTTTTTTTTTTTTGATTGAAGTCCTGTTTTAATTATTCTTCCTAATTACCCTTCATGCCATATACCCTTCATGTCATAAGGACTAATTGAAATATCTTCAAAGCTAGGGCAAAAGCTACAATCAGGTTTGGATACTGCAAGAGATTTCTTTCTTTTGCTTTATAGTAAGAGGCTTTTTAGACGTTCCCTTATTATCAAACAATTTGGAGAGATACAGAATGTGGAGAGAAGCTTTGAAGAAGAAAAGTGTGACCACTATGAATGGAAAAGGAATTTACAAAACATGCATGGGTAATTTTTCAACATTGACCCTTGCAAAACCTTCTGTTCCAAATTTTCCCCTTCTTCCCCCTAACCCCTCCCCTAGATGGCAGGTAGTTTAATACCTTAAATATGTTGAAATATATGTTAAATCCACTATATGTACACATATTTATACAGTTATCTTGCTGCACAAGAAAAATCAGATCAAAAAAAGGACAAAAACTGCAAAAGAAAACAATGCAGGCAAACAACAACAGAGAATAAGAATGCTATGTTGTGGTCCATACTCTGTTCCCACAGTTTTCTTTCTGGATGTAGATGGTTCTCTTCATCACTGAGCAAGTGGAATTGGTTTGAATCATCTCATTGTTGGAGAGAGTCAGGTCACTGACGGCTTTTTTAATGGTAGAAAAATTTTAAATCAATTCTCCTTCCATATTTATCTTCAATTTGATTTTTGCTGTTTACTCAGGAATTTTTTGTATTGAATCAACAAAAATTTACTCAGTTCATCCAGTCACTATGCTAGTTGTTAGGTTTGCAAAAATACACATACATACACAAATCTCTTCTCCCAAGCTTACATGTTATCAGAGACAATAAGTATTTATACAAGTAGATACAGAATAAATAAAATGTAGTTAGGAAAGGAGAGGGCAGTAGTAGTTGTGGGAATTCAGTGAAGTTGGTGCTTGAACTGAGCACTGAAAGAGGCAGAGGACAGGAGAAAGTGCTTTACCATTTACTACTTAATTAGTCAAGTATTAGAAAGCCATGGAATTAATGAAGAAGAACACATGATGAACAGAGAATGCCAGTTTGGCTGGATAATAAGACTTCAGAAAGATCCCATATGAGGTTAGAATAATGTCTCTCCAAGATTTAAAATTTTTGAGTAGAAATGGTAAGCCAGCAAACAAGACAGTTGAAGACTTAAATTCTAATGAGAACATTCAACACTTAAGAGGAGAGGATTACAAGCATGTTATACAAAAATGGGTTTCAAGAAGGAAGGAGATGTAATACTTTTCCCACTTCTGTAAAAAATTTTCTCAACTTCTAGTGCATATTTGGAAATTAAGGCAAGGCATATTGCTATTTTTGGTACTTGAAATGCCATTGCTATTGGAAAGAATCTTAGAATGAATCTTAAATGGGCTGTTAAATAAGCATTTGAATTATGAAGGCTCAGATTGATTAAGTGATTTACCCAAAGCCCAAAGTAGTGACGCAGTGGCAGTGGGAGAGATACCAAACTGAATGGACGAGTGATTTACTTTTAAAATGAATTTGGTAATATCATGAATTTTGGAATGGAGACACATTAGTTAATAGTTTAAGTCAAAAATAATATTTACTAAGCATGTGTTTTTTGCCAAAAATGTATACACAGTTCTTCATATAGTTTGCTTTTGCCCAAAGGTATCTGTGTGCTTTTAAGAATTAATAATAGACTAGAATAATAATTGGATTCATGGATGAAATTATTAGCCTATCTGGGAATTAAGAACATTTGTCACAAATGGACATTTTAAAATATAAAATCCATGTAGTTATTCATTTATTTTAGGATTCATTGCAGGGGTCTTTCATTCATATTCCTGAGTTTCAAAACACTTGTCTTTTCATTTTTGACCCAAATGTTTCCTCCAATCCTTTATATAGATATATATTACATTCTATGAGTACATACCTCATATATTAAAAATTAGATTGTTGTAAAATGCAACAAATCTACATATTTTTTTAAATAGCTCCACCTTGATTTTCAATTTTTCTTTTCTAATTTTTTTTTTTTACATAATCCTGAAAAGTTGAAATCTCATTTTTTTGGTAAATGCAAAAGTTTAGGCAAAATGCAAAAATAGATGCAAAAATTCTAACAGACTTTCAGCATAATCTCAGGAATTTTTTTTTTTTTTTACATTATACTGAATAATGCCTCTATGAGCTGTTTTATATAGTATTTGTTGTAACTTATTGCCTGTAAGGACACAGAAAATTAACAATTTAAGACTTGTCATTTAAAAACAGCATTTGGATTGTTCTATATGATTAACCTAAGAAAAAAACAACTGAATATTCAGAAAGTTGATAATAATGATGATAACATTTTTACAGAGCTTACGTTATATGCCAGACACAGTGCTTCTAAGTGCTTCATAATTCTTATTTCATTTCAGCCTCACACCTGGAATAGAAGTGCTTTTCTTACTCCTATTTTACATTTTATCCCTGAGGCATAGAGGTTAAATAACTTGCCCAAGGCCAAACTTGTAGAAATGTTTGAGATCATATTTGAACTTGGGTCTTAGGCTCTATCCATTGTGCCAGATGGATTTATTGAATTATCCTTATTTTATGACTCCTTTCCACAAACTGCATTCAAGCCAAACAGGATTACTCTACTCAGATACATTCTATGCTTACCTTTCGTAGCCATGCTAACTGTTCTTTGTATTTCAAACCTGCTAGCTCTTCCTCTTCAGTTCCTCCTCAAGCATAAAAAGTATAGCTTAAATACCATTTTTATTATGAAGGGGATTACTTCCTTGAGGGTCTCAACATGTAACATTTTATTTGCCCCCTCTCTGAGTGTAAGCGTTCCTGAGATTATAGTATCATAGGTAGAAATCTGAAAAGATCTCAGAATTCATCTAGTCCAGCCCTCATTTTATAGATGAGGAAACTAAGGTCTAAGAAAGACAAATGATATGCCCAAGGTTATATAGCACAATGGAGAAAAAATTTGAATTTTGATCACTTAACCCTAGAGTCAGTATTATTTCTACTGTGCTGCTTTCTAGTCAAGGATAACATTCTATTATTCTGATATGAAGTAACTATATAAATAACAAGGTATGGATGTGTCTGATAATTTATTGCTGTGAGATATGATTCTTCTTCTGATGTTAAGCATACTTCCATTTCTTTTTTCTACCTATGCAATTTGTAGTTATCCAGAACAGTCAAATGCTTCAGAAATTGAAGAACTGAGATAATTTTCTCCTGCCTTGATCCCTGGAGGCTTTAGTAAATTGTCTTCTCACTAGCTTGAAGATTAAAGCCTGAGTGGGGCCTTGAAGGAATGAAGCTTAAACATATAAATTCTTCCCTTGAGGGTGTATTCCATTCTTACATAAAGGTAGAGAGAAATAAGAGAAGATGAAGATTTACAGAAGTAGCCTATTTGGCTAGGATATAGAATATGTGAAGGTGTGAGAAGACAGTACTGTAGATGATATGCTTACCTAAAGAGTTTGCCTTCTGTTTGTTGAACATTAATGGGGAGTCATTAAAGGTTTATGAACAAAGCATGAAGAGACCTATTAATTAGAAAAAGTTCCTGGACAGCAGTGTGAATGATGGATTGAAGAAGGTAGAAGCAAGGAAAGGAGATTAACTTGATTATTAGAATATTCTAGGGAAGAAGCTATGAGTATCTGAGCCATGTTGACTGGTGGATAGAGATGCGAGATTATAAAAACTAATAAGGATTTAAAACCTGTATATGGCAGGTGAGGGAAAAAAATTAGAACACAACTTATGTTTGTGAACCTAAACCTACTTCATTGTTTCCCAGAGGGAAAAGGATATGAATTCAGATATATGCAATTTTAAGTTTGTTCTCAAGAAACAAGAGAGTAAATTGGAAGTTTAGGGAAGAGAGCCAAGGATAAAACCAATGCTTAGGATAACTAGAGGGAGAAAGGAAACCAGGTCAAAAAATTATTGTGGTATATAACAATTTAATAGTTAGAGATCTGCATCACTAGAAGAACCAAGAACCAACCATGTTGATTAAGTCAAACAATTTAATAGAGATCTGCATCACTAGAAGAACCAAGAACCAACCATGTTGATTAAGTCAAAGATTAAGTTAAAGTAAGGGATTTGGAGTACTAATCTCCAGTGCTAATATATTTAAACATTTGTTCTTCTAAATGTAAGTAATTTCCTGACATTGGAAACAAAAAAATTAACACTCTGGAAAATATAACCTGTGTATGTAAGTAAATATAAGGTAATTTGAATCAAGGAAGATTTAAAGACCAAGTCACTAAAGTGAACTTTTTAAGAAAAGATAAAGGTTCTAAGAAATGAGAAAGGGAAATAAATTCAAGGCTTGGAGTGTGAAAAGAGGAAAGATACAGAATATGAGATTCAGGAAGAGCCAGTAGTAACTGGATTGGAAAAGCTATGAAGAGGAATAGTAATAAATCTGTCAAGGTTGGAATTAAAAATTGCAAGGTGGCTTTAAGTCAGGATAGGGTAGAGTCTGCTATCATTAATATGACTTCATTACCTAATGTCTTGTTTGTGAGTGTGCCTCTTCCCAAATTTTATATTTTTTTATATTAAATTTTTCTTGACTAAGAAATTTTAAGTTCAGTTCTTCCACTGTAGTCTTGGCAGTACCTTGGTGAGACACTCTGTTAATCTGGTGATTGAGAGAACTTTCTGGTATGTATCTGCCTATGCCAACTGATTATTTTTCTGATTCCTTTGTTGTTTTAGTTCCCAGTATTTTAACAACCCATCTCTAAATCAAAAAAAAAGTTTCCTCCAAACACTTCAAAAATGAATTTTCTGGATAAATGTCTATTTTGAACCAAAGGGAATACTCTTTATTGGACCTGAAATTATAGAACTGACTAGATTATAGGTAATAATAACATTCAATATCAAACAAAAGACTTGAAAAATAAAAATGTGAAATTGAAAATTATGAACAAAAAAACTTTTTATGTCCCCTTTTCAAGCATCTTTCAGTAGTTATTAGGAAAATGAACATTTCATTTTTGTGATCACATCATCTTAGGTTCAGCTCTTTACATTGCTCAGAAGATACAAGTAAAGGTAACAGATTAGACACTATTTTTACCAGTCACTGTTTTAGAAACTTTATTAAGAAAAGAAAACTAATGTGAGAATAATAGGGCATTTTTTTGTTTGTTTTATAAAACCAACTACCCACTACCCCTTCAATAATCTGATCTGATACTTGTATCATTGAATGGCTGGCAGAGGTCATACCTTGAAATGTAGACCTACAGATTTTCCTGTCTCTAATTTTTCCCAAGTCCTTACTTGTAAATAATACTATATAATAAATATAATTTAGATATTTAATTTTTTGTGTGTATTTGCTATCTTTCTCTCCCCCACCATGAGTTATAATTTGCTACCACCATTGTCTCCTTACCCTCCTCAAAAAAAATTTTTTTTTTGAAGAGATTTTTATTTTTTTTACTTGATCTCTTATACGTTTTGTTTTTAAGAAAAACCCTGTGAAAATAGAGTATCATGTTCAGGTGAAGAATTTATATTTTTATTATATTTTCAATTGTGTTTATTTTCATATTTGTTACTATGTTATTTATATCAATTATGTTTGTAATGTTATAGTATATTATTGTATCAGAGAAATAATATAGATTTTTTTTTCCTTTTTTTTTTTCAGCAAAAGTGATAAGATTAGATCCGTTCTTTAGGAAAGATGTTTTGGTAGCTGTTTAAGGATAAGTTGGGAAAGAAGGCTAGAAAGAAGAAATTAAATTAGGAAACTATTACAAATATCCATGAGACAAGTAATGAAAGTATAAACTATAATGATAACTTTATAGGTAGATAGGCAGCTATGCTATGTGAGATAATTGAGGAAATTTATTAGATTTGACAAGTGATTGGAGAGGTTTTTAAAAAAGGGCATGTATATCAAATTTTCTATACAACTTGGGTCTTCACCTAAGGAATGCTTGGAAGTCCTCATTTTTAAGGGTTCTTAATACCATTCCAACTCTCCCCCCCCCCCCCCCAAGATTATGTTTATTTTTGCTGGTTAGCTCATTCTAGGTATACATATGATTTTGTTCCAGGCTTTCTACTCTTTGCCATAATGACTTGCTAAATTTTGTGTGATACTGATTGTGGATCCTTAGTACTTTCTAGTTGCTCATAATATTTTTTTCCTGGACCTGTGAGTTCTAAATTTTGGTTAAATTCCTGGAAGTTTTCATTTTAGAATTTTCAATGAGGGGTGAATTGTTACTATCATATCTGGAGAGCTTTATGATGCCTTTTTGTTTTTGGTCATGATGTTCAGGTAGTTGAATCTTAAATGATCACTCTTTCATTTGTTTTGTAGGCCAGTTGTTTTTCCTGTGAAATACTTTGCATTTTATTCTACTTTTCAGGCTTTTGACTTTGTCTCAATGAGTTTTCTTCAATTTGGTCAGTTCTAAGTTTCAAGGATTTTTTTTAAATCTTTTCCCCATATACTCAATATACTTTTCATATCTTTGCTAACTTTAGCTTCTTAACTTATCCTCCCCCCCACTCTCATTTTTAAAGTAATTGTTTTTAGCTCTAACTTTTTTAGAAATTATGTAAAGTTTTTAACTCTTCTAGGGATTCTTTTTACTTGTGGGCAGCATTTTTCTTTAAGATTTTCTTGTAGACTTTTTTTTTCCCTTGGGGGAGGTGGGAGGTTGTTTTGTTAAGTCTTGAGCTTCTTTGTTGCCATAATAGCTCTTTATGCCAGGGATGGGTGGTAGGAGCGATGCTATATAGGTGATAGGTGATTCTACTTTTGTTTGCTTATTCTTCCAGGCTACTTCTTTCTTGACTTTGTAATTTTGGGTTAGTGCTAAATGCTACAGATTTCTAGGAAATATTTTTGACCTGAGCTTCTGTCCTCATGTTCTGTTGCTGCTTAGTGCTTCTAAAGTTTTATGATCTGGGAGTAGGTCTACTTACTGCCTTCCTGATTTGATTTCTTCAAGTTTTTGGCCTGGCTTTGGTTGTCAGAATTGTCCGCTTGATTCAGTAGACTGCTGCTAGACTCCCTCTCTAACATTCTCCAAGTTCAAGGCAAGTACCAACTTCTCTTTAGTGTGAGATTACATAAACTTCTGTAATCAGCATTACGGAGCTACTATAAGCTTCCAGTGCTTATTCTTTTGTTCATTACATCAGTACAATGGCTCTCCAGCCTAGAACTGGGTAGGGACGACAGAACTGCCAGTTGGCAGCTGTTCATGTGCCTAATGCTACAGAAGATCCTTTGGCATTTCTTTCTATTCTTATGCCTTTTTTTTCTGTCAGCTTTTAGTCCAGAGATGGTGGCATCCTCTCCCCTTCTCCCTAACATAAGCTCCAGATTAGACCCTATCTCTAAGGCGTTTGTCCCAACTTCTCTGTCTCCTTAAGCCACTCTGTGCTTTAAAAAAAGACTCGTTACTAATATTCACTTTGCTGATTAATACTCAGTTTTCAGAGATGTTTGAGATTTATAGGAAGACATTTCACAGGATGTCTCTAGCATGCAACTGTTAATGTGGATTAAGAAGGACCATAGAGTGCATAGAATTAGAGTTGGGACATAGACTTGAGGTTCACAGAGATAAGGAACTGTTAGAAGTTAATAAGATCACACAGGATATAGAAACAGAAGAGGAAAGGGCTCAGTAGGGGGCTTTGAGTGATACTCAGGTTTAGAGGACAGGAGTGAAATGATAGGGTCTGACAAATCACTTAAGTGATAAAAGCAAGATAAGCCAAGAGAAGATGCTCCATAGTGTCAAGATAACTGAAAAAGCTGTCTGATTGTGCATCTGAGACCACTAGTAACCTTTGATAAGAGCAATTTGGATCAGGCTAAAAGTCAGAACAAGAAGTTGAAAAAACACCAGCCCTGAAGTCAGGACCACCTGAGTTCAAATATGTTCTCAGACACTTAACATGTCCTACCTGTGTGATCCTGGGCAAGTCACTTAACCCCAATTGTCTCAGCAAAAAAACAAACAAACAAAAAAAAACTAGCAAGAAAAAGAAGATAAAAGTGTGCTTACTAGAGTAGGAAATGAGTCTGAGTAAAGAATTTTAGAATGATTTCCACCTGATAGGGCAAATCAAACCAACTATGAGGTGCCACCTTATGAAGGGGTGCCCATCATTTGGGGAATGGCTAGTCAAATTATGGTATTTGAATGTGCTTTGATTGTGGTATATGATTGTGATGGAGAACTATTATGTTGTAATAAATGATGAAAGGGATGATTTCAGAAAACCAGAAAAAAATTTTAAGTGAGCTGATAGAGAAGTAAGCAGAAATCAGGAGAATGATTTATATGAGTGATGTTAATGAATGATAATAAATACGATTCTAAAGGACTCAAGTGATCCATTTTCATACAGAGAACTGACACTCTACAGAATGAAGCATTTTTTCTTTGCCTTTAGAAAAACATGCCTAGTTTATTTTGTAAGATTATATGCATTTGTAATGGTTTTCTTTATTATTGCTTTCTTAGTGAGTGGCAGGGGAAGGGAAAGAATTTGGAACTGGGGGGGAAAATTTAAAAAGATAAAACTAGGGAACCCAACGAGTTCAAATTGAAGGAGTGTTGTAAGTTGGTAATAGGTAAGTTGGTGCTGAAGTTTTTCTTCTATTTTATGTTCTACAAATTATTTTGGGAGAAAGATAAAATAAAAATAAAGGGTTGTAATGCTATATACAATTAATTTTATATTTTAACTCTTGTACAAAATTCTTTTCTTTCCTGCCTTCCTGCCATCCAGGGATAAATCAATGTATGTATTGCTGGAGTCAAGAGTTGGGGATCTCCCTTACATGACACTGTCACTTAATTCCTAAAATTTTGTCCTATCGCCACTTTCAACTATTAACAGGTTCATAGGAACAGATATGTGGAACTGCCCATAGAATGGAATTAAGTCTCTTTCATTGCTGGCAGTATAATTTTGCTTGTCATTCTAAAAATACTTAACTATTCTTTAATGCCACTTGAACTCAAGTGGGTTGCAAAATAGCTACTTAATGAATATTGAATAAAGAATGTTTTATGAAATGTTTCCCCTTAACTAGTACATTGCCTAGTAAAAAAAAGTTATCTTACTGAGACCTAGGAAAGACCTTAGGTCATAAAGGACATGGCCTCCTACTATATCTGGGGCCATTTCCATTTGCCCTGATTATGTGGACCCAGATGGCTCCATAGAGGTAAGGTAATTTTGCACAGCCCTGAATCACTTAAATTCACTTGCCATTGAATTTTCTCTTTCCTCATGTCATGGTTCTCTTTAAGAATGAAGTGACAAACAACATTTTTCTTATCTTTCTTGAATGAGGTTCTGGATCTCAAAGTATACAGTACAAGGAGAAGGTGGCAGTCTTATGTAACATTTATGCTTCCAGGGGAAGGAGTCCAAAGGAGATATTGTTAGGGTAGGCTCCTAGTAACATCTCTGGTGTTTGAGAGACCAATAGGTCCAAACTTTGGGGCTTAGGGCTCCCATCCCACTCTGTGCCCTAGGGTCATGGTTTTTGAAGTTTGGGCAGCTGCCAAAAGCCATTAGTTCTAGGCTTTGGCAACAGTTAATGATTCTACAGAGATAAAAAAAAGTAATACTTGGTAGGCAAAGCATTATTAAGATAGAAAACAGCACAAGAAAAGAGCCAGCAAGCAGTCTTGGAAAAAATTTAAGAGGAGAATGTCAGAGAAAAAATAATTTGCTCAGGAATTCCTAAGTATCTGATGTAAGGGGGTTCTAACAGTAAAGTCTGGGTTTTGTTGTTGTTGTTTAATAGAATTATGTAGTCAAGCAGGACCAGAAATTGGAGTATAAAGCTGGATCCTGGTTGAAGAGAGCATTTGTGTTTGACCTTTCCTATGGAGTGAGAAAGCTATTTGAGGTCCTTAAAACTATACATGGTTATTCAGTTTAACAAAGACATGTCATATTCGATTTATGGTGAAACTTCTTCCACTTCATTGAAAAGTGAAAGGGAAGGAGTAAGCTAAGGGGAAGGGAATACAGTAATTTCGAGGAAAAGGGGTAAAATAAGGGGAGGATCTTTAAGGTGGGGGAGGGATACTAAAAAGGGAGGGCTGTGAAAAGCAAGTGGTGTTCACCAATTTAATACTGGATAGGAGGGTAAAAGGGAAGGAAAGGGGAAAAGCATAAGCAGGGGTTAATAGGATGGCAAGCAATATAGAATTAGTCCTTCTAACCATAAATGTGAATGGGGCAAACTGCCTCATAAAGAGGAAGCAGTTAGCAGACTGGATTAAAAGTCAGAATCCTACTATATGTTGTTTACAGGAAACACACCTGAAACAGGGTGAGACATTCAAACTAAAAGTAAAAGGGTGGAGCAGAATCTATTATGCTTCAGGCAAAACCAAAAAAGCGGGAGTAGCCATCCTGATCTCAGATCAAGCAAAAACAAAAATTGATCTAATTAAAAGAGATAAGGAAGGGCATTATATCCTCCTAAAGGGCAGCATCAATAATGAAGCAGTATCAATATTAAACATATATGCACCAAGTGGTGCAGCATCTAAATTCTTAAAAGAGAAATTAAGAGAGCTGCAAGAGGAAATAGATAGCAAAACTATAATAGCGGGAGATCTCAACCTTGCACTCTCAGAATTAGATAAATCAAACCACAAAATAAATAAGAAAGAATTCAAAAAGGTAAATAGAATACTAGAAAAGTTTGATATGATAGATCTTTGGCGAAAGCTAAATGGAGACAGAAAGGAATATACTTTCTTCTCAGCAGTTCATGGAACCTATACAAAAATTGATCATATACTAGGGCATAAAAACCTCAAAATCAAATGCAGTAAGGCAGAAATAGTAAATGCATCCTTTTCAGACCATAATGCAATCAAAATAACATTTAATAAAAAGCCAGGGGAAAATAGACCAAAAAATAACTGGAAACTAAATAATCTTATACTAAAGAATGATTGGGTAAAACAGCAAATCATAGACATAACTAATAACTTCACCCAAGAAAATGACAATAATGAGACATCATACCAAAATGTGTGGGATACAGCCAAAGCAGTAATAAGGGGAAGTTTTATATCTCTACAGGCCTACTTGCATAAAATAGAGAAAGAGAGGGCCAACAAATTGGGCTTACAACTAAAATTGCTAGAAAAGGAACAAATTAAAAACCCCCAGACAAACACAAAACTTGAAATTCAAAAAATAAAAGGTGAGATTAATAAAATTGAAAGTAAAAAAACTTGAATTAATTAATAAAACTAAGAGTTGGTTTTATGAAAAAACCAACAAAATAGACAAATCCTTAGTAAACCTGATTAAAAAAAGGAAAGAGAAAAAGCAAATTGATAGTCTTGAAAATGAAAAGGGTGAACTCACCACTAATGAAGAGGAAATTAGAACAATAGTTAGGAGCTACTTTGCTCAACTTTATGCCGATAAATTCGATAACTTAAATGAAATGGAAGAATACCTTCAAAAATATAGCTTGCCCAGATTAACAGAGGAAGAAGTAAGTAGTCTAAATAGTCCCATCTCAGAAAAAGAAATAGACCAAGCTATTAACCAACTTCCTAAGAAAAAGTCCCCAGGACCAGATGGATTTACAGGTGAATTCTACCAAACATTTAAAGAACAACTAACTCCAATGCTATGTAAACTATTTGAAAAAATAGGGATTGAAGGAGTCCTACCAAATTCCTTCTATGACACAGACATGGTACTGATACCTAAACCAGGTAGATCGAAAACTGAGAAAGAAAACTATAGACCAATTTCCTTAATGAATATTGATGCTAAAATCTTAAATAAGATATTAGCAAATAGACTTCAGAAAATCATCCCCAGGATAATACACTATGACCAAGTGGGATTTATACCAGGAATGCACGGCTGGTTTAATATTAGGAAAACTATTAGTATAATTGACCATATTAATAATCAAATTAATAAAAACCATATGATCATCTCAATAGATGCAGAAAAAGCATTTGATAAAATCCAACATCCATTCCTACTAAAAACGCTTGAGAGTATAGGAATAAATGGACTATTCCTTAAAATAATAAGGAGCATATATTTAAAACCTTCAGTAAACATCATATGTAATGGTGATAAACTAGAACCTTTCCCTGTAAGATCAGGAGTGAAACAAGGTTGCCCACTATCACCATTACTATTCAATATAGTACTAGAAACTCTAGCCTTGGCAATAAGAGCCGAGAAAGAGATTCAAGGAATTAGAGTAGGAAATGAAGAAAATCAAATTGTCACTTTTCGCAGATGACATGATGGTATACTTAGAGAACCCCAAAGACTCTGCTAAAAAGCTATTAGAAATAATTCAGAATTTTAGCAAAGTCGCAGGATACAAAATAAATCCACATAAATCCTCAGGATTTTTATACATTACCAACACAATCCAACAGCAAGAGATACAAAGAGAAATTCCATTCAAAATAACAGTCGATAGTATAAAATATTTGGGAATATATCTACCAAAGGAGAGTCAGGAATTATATGAGCAAAACTACAAAACACTTGCCACAAAAATAAAGTCAGATTTAAATAATTGGAAAGACATTCAGTGTTCTTGGATAGGCCGAGCGAATATAATAAAGATGACAATACTCCCCAAACTAATCTATTTATTTAGTGCTATACCAATCAGACTCCCAAGAAACTATTTTAATGACCTAGAAAAAATAACAACAAAATTCATATGGAAGAATAAAAGGTCGAGAATTGCAAGGGAACTAATGAAAAAAAAGTCAGAGGAAGGTGGTCTAAGTGTACCTGATTTAAAGCTATATTATAAAGCAACAGTCACCAAAACCATTTGGTATTGGCTAAGAAATAGACTAGTTGATCAGTGGCATAGGTTAGGTTCACAGGGCAAGATAGTGAATAAAAATAGCAATCTAGTGTTTGACAAACCCAAACATCCCAACTTTTGGGATAAGAATTCATTATTTGACAAAAACTGCTGGGAAAACTGGAAATTAGTATGGCAGAAACTAGGCATGGACCCACATTTAACACCACATACTAAGATTAGATCAAAATGGGTCCAAGATTTAGGCATAAAGAACGAAATCATAAATAAATTGGAGGAACATGGGATGGTTTACCTCTCAGACTTGTGGAGGAGGAAGGAGTTTGTGTCCAAGGGAGAACTAGAGACC
Source organism: Sminthopsis crassicaudata (assembly GCF_048593235.1). Classification (NCBI taxonomy): domain Eukaryota; kingdom Metazoa; phylum Chordata; class Mammalia; order Dasyuromorphia; family Dasyuridae; genus Sminthopsis; species Sminthopsis crassicaudata. The sequence goes on from NC_133621.1 coordinate 147,191,017, forward strand.
ATTATTGATCACAAAATAGAACATTTTGATTACACCAAATTAAAAAGTTTCTGCACAAACAAAACTAATGCAAACAAGATTAGGAGGGAAGTAACAAATTGGGAAAAAATTTTTACAGTTAAAGGTTCTGATAAAGGCCTCATCTCCAAAATATACAGAGAATTGACTTTAATTTATAAGAAATCAAGCCATTCTCCAATTGATAAATGGTCAAAGGATATGAACAGACAATTTTCAGATGATGAAATTAAAACTATTTCCACTCATATGAAAGAGTGTTCCAAATCACTATTGATCAGAGAAATGCAAATTAAGACAACTCTGAGGTATCATTACACACCTGTCAGATTGGCTAAGATGACAGGAACAAATAACGATGAATGTTGGAGGGGCTGTGGGAAAACTAGGACACTGATGCATTGTTGGTGGAGTTGTGAAAGAATCCAACCATTCTGGAGAGCAATCTGGAATTATGCCCAAAAAGTTATCAAAATGTGCATACCCTTTGACCCAGCCATACTACTACTGGGCTTATACCCCAAGGAACTACTAAAGAAGGGAAAGGGACCTGTATGTGCCAAAATGTTTGTGGCAGCCCTTTTCATAGTGGCTAGAAGCTGGAAGATGAATGGATGTCCATCAATTGGAGAATGGTTGGGTAAACTATGGTATATGAATGTTATGGAATATTATTGTTCTATAAGAAATGACCAACAGGAGAAATACAGAGAGGCTTGGAGAGACTTACATCAACTGATGCTGAGTGAAACGAGCAGAACCAGAAGATCATTATACACTTCAACAATGATACTGTACGAGGATGTATGCTGATGGAAGTGGATTTCTTCAACATAGAGAAGAGCTAATCCAATTCCAGTTGATTAATGATGGACAGAACCAGCTACATCCAGAAAAGGAACACTGGGAAATGAATGTAAACTGTTATTTTTACCTTCTGAATCCAATTCTTCCTGTGCAACAAAAAATTCGGTTCTACACACATATATTGTATCTAGAATATACTGTAATATATTTAACATATATAAGACTGCTTGCCATCTGGGGGAGGGGGTTGGGGAGGAAGGGAAAAAAATCTGAATAGAAGTAAGTGCAAGGGATAATGTTGTAAAAAATTACCCATGCATATGTACTGTCAAAAAAAATGTTATAATTATAAAATAAAATAAAAATAAAAAAAGAAAAAGAAAAAACAAAGACATGTCAGCATGTCTTTCTCCAGCACTTTGCAATTTTTAAAGCCTTTCATATTGTCATTTCATTAGGTTTTCATTGCAATCGTGAGGAAAATAGAATGTTAATTTTTATTAGATATTTAATACCAATTCTAACCCACTTCATTTATTCTATCTACATTGATTTTGTGAAAAAATTTAACATTATAAATGTTTTCTTTAGAAAAAGGATTAATTTTTAAAATAGTAAAAGGCATAACAAAAGTAACTCAAACCACTTTTTTGAGCTAAAATAAAGGTAATTCAGTTACGTGATAGGGTACTGATTTTGCCTTAAGACACTATGGTAGTATGGAAAAGTCATTAGATTTTATGTCAGAAGACCTGGATTTGATTCTTGATTGTATCAATAGCTATGTGACACTAGGCAAGACATAGAATGAGAATAATAGCTGTTACTATTTTCCTCACAATTGCTATGAAGACCTAATGAAATGACAACGTGAAAGGCTTTTAAAATTGCAAAGTGCTGGATAAAGACATGCTGACATGTCTTTGTTAAACTGAATAAACATGTACAATTTTAAGGACCTCAAATAGCTTCCTCACTCCATAGGAAAGGTCAAGTCCTCTGAGTCTTACACTGCTAGGGAGAGTTTGAATAGCAACTAGTTCAGTGATTACCAAGGTGCTTTCCCCAGCACAAAATAGTAACAGCTATTATTCTCATTCTATGTCTTGCCTAGTGTCACACAGCTATTGATACATTGATAAATTTATAGAAATAACACATCTCGTAAGATTGAGAGCAATCCCACAATAGATCTAATAATTTGACCTTAAAAGGAGACAAATTCTGAAAAATTATATAAAAATGTTTTAAAACACTAAAAATCAGAAAAACAAATGGAAACAGGTTTTATTTATGACTTAATCACTTAAGCTCAGTAAGTATTACTAATCAAAAAGCATCTTGTATTCTTCCAACTCTTCAGCAAAGAGAGGTTTGTAACTATCTCAGTGGAAATAATCATCCTTCCCTAACATTTTTAGAGGTCTAGTCCTTTAACTTCAACATGACCTGATTGCTTCTGGTAATGCCACCTAAATTAGCAAGGATAGAGGATTTTGTTTCTTTTTAAAAATTTTTCTCTCTTTTTTTAAGCAACTATGAATCAGTTCAATAAATCCTAGCAAACAATGTTGCTTTTAGTTTTGAAAGAAATAGGAGTTCAAATTGAAGAAGGAACAAAGCCTTGAACCAAATGGGAGGTTGATTGAGATTAAGACTATGATTTGGAAAGTACTACAATAATGAAGCTGCTTCTACCTGAATTATTGTACTATGAGAAAGTGAAGAGCCAGTGAAATTCCCTCTTTCCCTTATGCTTCTGTCTCCATCTATAGATAACATTTATTTCTAACTTGTTCTATCATTTATAGTGTGTAACTATTGATTTGTCTTTGAACATGTTTTTCCTTGACATGAAACTTCTGATTTGTAATGACTATGTGGATATTAATTGCATGCAAATTAAAAGATGACTAGTTTTAATAAGGCAGAAGGCTGAACCTTGATCTAAAATTGATGCATCTCTAATTTGGGTAAGACATGTTAGGCTTTAGATGATCACTCTTTATAAGTTCCTAAAATAGCAGAGAGATGACTCACATAAAATACAAAGCTAGGCTAAATGAATCATTTTAATTTAAGCTTGATTCATAGGAAGAAAAAAAACCAGCCTTAGTTTCCTAAATAAAGAAGGTGGAGGTGGAGAGGAGGACATAGATCAAATAAAAGAGAGGTATGATATGAAACACTGGCCCCTTCTGGGGAAGGCCACTCTATGGCAGGGAAAGCCCACTCACAGCCAAACCTTCCTTCACAGAAACCCCTTCTGATTTTAGTTGAACAGAATATTACTGCATTGTGATGAATGATAAATATAAAGAATTTGAAGAAACATGGAAAAAAATTTAAATTTTTAAAATGTATGCACAATGACTACAGCAATAAAATGAGGTCACTGCTAAGAGATGACAAAACAGAGGTCAAAATAAAACAGACAGCATTGGACCAACAATATAAAAGTTAAACCATGTCTTTTGTTTCTGTTAAAAATACATAAACTACAGAAGTAGAGAGTGGTATGTATTATCAGTTACAATCATGTTATGTGATTTTGCTTAATTGTTTCCTGGAAATTTTACACTTAGCTTGTTTCAGTGTTTGGAAGTATTCTGTTTCAAATCAAGTTATAACTAATGTTTGTTGCTAGGGCTAAAGTTTTTAAAATTGAAATAGTTGGTATTTAAATCTAACCTTTTCCATCTTTTCTAGTCCTCTTGTACTTTACTCTTTTCCTCAGACTCTGTAATCTATGGACCCTAGTCTTTCTTGCTGTTCCTCATCTCTTGACTCTGTCATTTTGCTCTCAGTCCTTCCTTTCTGAAATGCTCTGTAATGTTCTTCTCTAAAATATAATGTTCTCTGGGAGCAGGTTTCTTGGGGGGCTTCTGGAGGCAGCCTTCGTTTCAGTTCAGAGTAATAATCACCTCAAATGCAGCCAGGAGTTAAAGTCCAAATCCTTTATTGTCTCCTTCAAAATAGCCTGGTTAGCTTTCTTAGAGGCCTATCTCTCTCCTTGGTTCCGAGAGCTCTTGCTGCTAGTCCTTTGTCTCTGCCAGCTTTAGCCTCTCTTCCTCCAAATGTCTCCAGCCAGCACAAAGATAGAAGTTAGAATGATTCTGCCTCCTTATATATGCTCTCTTAAAGGAGTGAATCTTGTGGAACTCTAATAAGTATTAAGTACATTAGTGAACAAGACAACTGTTAAGTACCATGCTAAATTAGATAACTGATTTAGCACCTTGTAAGAATCCTGACAATGCTCTGCTTTCTTACCTTTTTTTTTTTTCTTTTCTGAGACTGGGATTAAGTGACTTGCCCAGGGTCACATAGCTAGTTAGTGTTAAGCTAGTTAGTTGTCTGAGACCAGATTTGAACTCGGGTCCTCCTGAATTCAAGGCTGGTGCTCTACCCACTGCGCCACCTAGCTGTCCCCCTTACCTTCTTACAAGATTGTAGCAAGCCTTTCCTATCCTTCCCAGGCTTTTCCCTCTTAAGACTATTTTCATTTAGATTGTGTTTGTATATGTCTTCTGTATACATGAACGTACATGCAAATACTGTCTCTTTTATTGTAATGTGAGCTCCCTAAAAGCAGGGAATACATTTCCCCCTTTTTTTGTATTTCCAGGGCTTAGTACAGCCCCCCTGGCATGTAGTAAATATTAAATAAGTGCTTGTTGACTGACTTGTTGGCCAATTTTGCTTTGTAACAGGCCTTCTGATGAACATAGGGCAGACAAAATGGTAAAATGGTAAGAGCCCTGGTTCAAGACAAGAAGATATGGGTCCAAAAACTTCTTCTGAAGATTTACTGTGTTTCCTTTGGCAAGTAATGATTATGATTAGATGGCCTCCAATGTCCTTTTCAAATCTAGAGTAATGACCCTCTAATTCTTTTTCTGCAGTAACCGGAAAAGCTTTGGACTGGAAATCAAGAACCCAAGGACCCTATATCAGAAGTTTTCAGTACTGTGGTTTCATAAAATCACAATTTCATACTTGGAAGAAAATTTAAAATCCATCTAGTTGAAACTTCTGAAATTGTATTGATTATAAAGCTTTGTACTAAGAAAATCGAGTAACCTAATGTGCCTTATATTTTAAATAAAGCAATTGTACCTGGGTGCTAAAATTCTATAAAATTCCAATTTTACAAAGTTTATTTGATTGAAAACATTAATTTTAAGGCTGACTATAAAACAAAACTTACCATTTTTTTGAGTATTCTTTTGGCCACTGGAGGGCTTTCAAATGCAATATAATTGACTGTGGCACTTAAATATTTCTGATGCTTTTCCTTCAAGGATATGAGGATATAATCCAGAAAGAACTAGTGAGTAGAGTATGGATAGCATGTGGGAGATACTAGTAGGTTGAAGGGATTTGGGAATTTTTTTGAAATTCCACATGATGCCAGAAACAACTAGATTTAGTCATATGATTATACGCATTATAGATTTTAAAAAAAGGTAAAGTTGAAGGAAATGGTAAAGGCTATCTATAACAATGCATAAAGGAGAACATTTTTTTTAGGTTAGTGAAACCAACAACTTCCTTTATCCTGTCTATTTCTGTCCATTATATTAAGCTATTTTCACAAAGGAAAGTTTCTGTAGGCTTCATAGGAATAATTGTGAATTCACACAAAATGTGAAGTAGAGCATATTAATTCCAAAATAGTTTTCACTGAGTTTAACTTAATATCGTAGATTATCCCCATTCAAAACAACACAAAATTATTGAAGTCAGAGGGGAAAATTAGTATTCACAATCATCAAACAAGTCCTGCTTCCAAATACACCTCTTGTTAAAACTCCTATCTGAAGCCAAATCTAGCAACTTTAGTGTATTAGAGACACTCCTAGGCAAAGCCACAGAACTTGTTAAGATACCTCTGTAGTTGGTTGTGGTTGTTTAGTCAATTCTGTTATCCCATATGGGATTTCTTGGCAAAGATATTGGAAACATTTTTTTTTTTTAAGTGAAGCAAACAATGTTAAGTGATTTAGTCAGAGTCACAGCTAGTGTCTGAAGCCACATTTGAACTCAGAAAAATGGGTCTTCCTGATTCCAAGCCTAGCATTCTATCCATTATACCACCTAGATATCCTGTCTCGATAATGCTAAAGTTAAAAAAAAAAAAAAAATTAAAGCTGTCATTCCTTCAAACACAGGAAAAAAATATGTAACTGAAAAATAAAAATTATCTATGGAATTCCTACTTTATAGAAATATTTTCTTCTCATGCTCTGTCTTCTAGCCCTATTAGTTATCTTTTTATGTACTTGGAAGACATATCTATAGTCCTCATTTCCAGTACCAACTTTTCTAATATTCCCACCACTCCTTTACTGCCTCTCCTTTGCCCCCTTACTCCCATCCTACTGATTCTGGAGGAGCAGTACTTAAAACTACCTTGTTCCCCAATGCAACTTTCAAATACTCTCTCTGTTACCATTACTTCATTCCTATTCAAATGTCATCAAATCCAGAATTTGGTGACAGCTATTTATTGGTCTATTCTCCTTTTCTCAAGGAATTCAATACCTAGTTCTATCTTCCAGTCTATCTGAAACTCTGTCCTTATATGAGAGGACTTAAATAGACACACTATTTTTAATCAAACACCCTTGGCCTTCCTGTTCTTATATTTTTCTTCTTTCAAATTTCCTGTTTTTAACCATGTCAAATTCCAAACCTGATTTCCATTATCTCCCTTCTCTGATCCTGTTCTGCTATTTAATCTTGAATCCTTACCATATGTAATAAGACTTTATTACTAAAATCACTTTTTATTCCATTCTCCACAGAAGCTCTTATATTCTTTGAAGCTTTCTTTCTATGCTATCTCTTCATTCCAAACTGTCAGCACAGAACCTACTCTCAATTTTTACTGAGAAATATCTTTGTCTATGAGTATCTGCTTTCAAATTACTTTTAACACAATTCAAAACGCTTTGATGTCATAATCCACTTTTTACTTTACTGGAGTTTCCTCCTCACCTCCTCCCATTTCCCCATACAAAGACTTATACTCATCTCCTTTTATTTTCTCTGGCATAATGTTCTCTTATTTATTTCTTCTTCTCCCCAACTCCCTTCTTCATTTTGTCTACCTACCGGATCTTTCTCCATTGACTGTACACTCAAATCTCCTTCATCGCTAAGACAACCATCCCCTCAAGTTATTCTTATATTTTTCCTTTCTTTCACAGCTAAACTCCTAGAAAAAGCTGTCTACACTTGCAGGCTTTCTCTTTTCTCCTTTCATCTACTTGCAACATGACTTCTGACCACCATAACTGAAACTACTCCCTCCAAAATTATCCAAATTCAATAATCTACTATTCCTAAACCATTACCCATCTTGATCTCTCTAAATTACTGTCCACCATTCTCAGAATTTTCACATAGCATGCTTTCTCTCACTATACTCCCTATCTGCTGCTTCTCAGTGCCCTTGCTGATTATGGATATTCTGTCTACTTAGTCTGAAAAAATCCCACGGCTCCATCCTAAGCTATCTTCTTTAAACTTTCTGAATGATTTCATTAGCTTCTATGAGTTTAATTATCTCTAAACAGATTCAGATCTCTTTCTCTAAGTACTTTGATAATCTAGAGAGCACCAGAAGGGGGCAAATGAGATGCCTAGGGCACTGGAAACCTGGAAATAAGGATCAGTTAAAGGAACTGGTGATTACATTTATTCTGATGACTGAATATCAGAAGAATCTAATAATTTTCTACTTGAAGATTTGTCATGTGGAAGAGGAATTTGTTCTGCTAAGGTTTCAGAAGGGCAAGCTGGAATAAATGGATGGAATTTACAGAAGGCTTATTTCAGTTTAGTGAAAGAAATAACATCTAGGAGAGGAATGATAATTACTAATTAGAGGACTTTAAGGGATCAAAGAAGAAATGACATTTTCTTTTTCCTTTTATTTTAAACAAGAAAGTTACTAAACAACAAGCTGCTTGACTTGAAGGGAAAACTAGGGTCATTTTTAAAATAGTAATTTATCCCTACCAAGAGACAGATTGCCTTTACATGTAATAGGTAGGTACAAAAAAGTTACAAAATTATCCTTGGCTTTACAATGATAAAAGATAAAACACTGAATATTATCCAAAGTATTTGGGGGGAGGCGTTTTTGTTGTTGCTGTTGTAAACTGACAGCAAAATAACTTACTGGAATATAAAGATAAAAGTTGAATAAGCATGCTACTAATGGAAAAAAGGGATATTTTCATAGAACCAGTTTGTTTTTTTTCCCTCCCCATTTCCATTTGATATTAATCAATTTAGTTTTTTAAAAATTCATTATGCCTATGCATACATTTTATGCATTTACTTTATGTACAGAGAAGGGAATCAAAGAGATAAAACTATACTGCAGTTTTCTAATTGTGAATGTATTATTTTCCTTGGAAGCATAGTTTTGGAGTAGAGTTGTAAATTCTCTTTTTAGTAAATACCTCCTATCTGTTGCTGGAATACATCAATTATATCTTCATCTTCTATTTCCAGTTGTGCAGGTGTGTGTTTCATTGATTGTCCATCAAACTGGAATCTACTCTGCCTCATTAACAAACTGGTCATCCACAATTGGTTTTCCTTAGTTTACTAAGTGGTATGTACCTCTTAATTTTAAAGTGCACCACTGAACCATCTCTCGCTGCCACCTTCAAATTAATGTAGTCATTGTTTTGTCTTGCTCCTTTGGCTTTTTGTTGGCCATGGCCAGTCCAGGGATCTTCTTAGCACTACTTCACAAGAGAGGCTGAAGAATGGGTTACAGCAGCTGAAGTAGGAGGAAGATGGTGGTAATGATGGGGGAGGATGAGGAAGAGTGAACTTTTCGTTATAAAATCTGTCCTTTCATTATTCAATCTGTGGATCATCCAATGTTGAATTAATCTGTTTTACTGGTGAAAAAAACTGAAGCCCAGAGGTGAATTCATTTGTCTGAATCATACAGGTAGTAAAATAAAGTTTGCATTTGGACCCATGTCCTTTGACAACAAATACACATGTTAAATCTGTTTTTGAAGCAGAGTCTGCCTGTCAAGTCTGATGTAAAATATCAAAATATAGATATCCTAAAGTAACCATAGATTAATCATGATTTAAGACTAAATGCCACCCAGCTTTTTTGGGTATATGAGATTATATTAGTAGTTCTTTTATCAGCACAAACAAAACATGTCTAGATTTCATTTATAGGTATAAAAAATATTATTTTATCTGGCATTGATTGGGCAGGTCTCTATTTAAACCACATATATATATATATATATATACACACACACACACACACACATATATATATATATATATATATATATATATATATATATATATATATATATATATATATATATATATTTTTTTTTTTTTTTTTACCAAATTGATATACAGTAGAATATAAGCTGCTTAAGGGTGGAAAGTATTCTAATTTTTGTTTTTATATTCTAATAAATGCTAATTAGATTAAAATGAGCTAAACCCTAATCCACAAAAGCTCTAAGTTTCTGCAGAACATCCTTTTTTTGAGTAGTTCAGGAAATTTCTTCTTGACAAAAATGTCATTAAAAATGCTAATAATTTAAAAAGTACTGAGTTCCTCCTTCATCCTCATTCTCCCCTTGTGTATTCCTTTCCCCCCTTCCTTAAAATCAGAAAGAAAAAAAAAAGACATCCAGCTCTTGTATTATTTGTTACTTTATTCCATTTAAAATACTTGAAGACAGTGGGATTCTGAAGAAATGCTTTTTTTTTTTTTTCCTACTAGAATAAAGCATGCCAATTTAGCATCCTTCTAATTGCTCAAATGTATTTATCTTTATAGGTTTCTCTGTGTTTGTGTTTTAAAAATCTGTTCAGGAATACTTGAAAGTCTTCTATTCCATTTAAGAACCATTTTCCCATTTTTAGGATTACAGTCAATTTTGCCATGTAAATTATTTTTGCTCATTTTTCTTTTGTCTTGTGAAAACATTGTATTTTAGTTTTTCTTCATCCTTATAGTAGTTGCAACAGATTTGTATAATCTTGATTACAATTCCTACTAATTCTTTCTTTCTAGCTGTTCCCTACATATATATATATAAATTTTTTTTTTTTTTTGCATTGAAAGCTCTAAATTTGTGGCATGACATTCCCAATTGTATTCAATTTAGGTTTTTTCCAATGGATTTTCATTTTTGAACCTCTTGTTCTTAAAGACATATCTGGCCAATTTTCTTTTTATGATTTCTTGAAATATCATGGTCAAGTTTCTTCTTTAGTCGAGGTTTTCAGGAAGTCCTATTCTTAAATTCTCTTCAACTTATTTTTCAGGTTAATTGTTTTCAGAATAGATACTTCATTTTTTCTCCTAGTAGTTTGCTTTGAAAGTAGTTTCACTTTGTTGTAATATTTTTTGCTATATTATGAAGTCATTGAGTTCTGATAGTTCCATTCAAAATAGAATGAAAATCTGTAGGCAAAGGTTTTTTATTTTCCATTTTAAACTTTTTTATTCTTTCAGTTTTTCCTCTGGCACTCATTTCAATTTGAATTTCATTTTTCTTTTGTTATTTCTTTCAGTCATGTTTATAATCCTTTTGGCCACAGTTATTTTCTATAAGGATAGGGAGCTTTTACATGAATTTTACAGAGAGTTTGTGAGAGAGGGGGGTGGGGAAGAAAAGAGGAGGGAGGGAGGAAGGGAGGAAGGGAAGATAAGGAGGATGACAACAGCAACTGTACTAATGGACTGTACATATTCCTCATTTTACATGACTACTTGAGTCCTGTGGTCATGTGATATTCTTACAATTAATTCTATTGGCTGTTTTCTGGCATTTTTTCTTCTTAATATAGTTTTCTAGTATCTGTATAGTTTTCTCCTGGCTCTTTTTTACATTCTATCATTTCATCACAATCTTGCTAAGTTCCTCTGACTTCCTTAACTGATGGACATCCACTTTGTTTCCAGCTTTTTGCTACTACCAAAAAAGTGTAAATGTTTTATTTTTTTGATCTTCCTAGGATAAATGCCCAATACTGGGATCAAAGGGGGTATGAAGAGTATTATTAGTTTTAGTGACCTGAGAGTAGAGTATTTCCTCTTGATACAAAGATCAAGTTAGTTTTTTTTTCTTTCACTTCATAAAAAGTGAATAAAAAGACTTAAAAATTATTTGCTTTTGGAAATAATATCTATTATCAAGACTAGCTACAGCAATATTTACATTCACTTTAATAGTTCAGTTTATTGAGTCTATATAGAGCAACAGGTGTTAAAATTTTATGTTATAAATAGGCAGTGCAAAGATCTCAGGTGGATCCTATTACATTGGGTAATAACATTTTCTTGTTTTTCTTTTAAGTTCTCAAAAATATCTTACATCTACAATTCTGGGTATCAAATCTTGTCCAGTTTAAGCCTTAACAGTTTTCACAGGAGTGAATGGAAATTGAGGTGATTACATTGTAATTAAATATAGCATTTCTATACATAATGTATTCAAGGAAAATTTTCTTGCTGCCTTTATGTTTGCATGTAATAATGCATGTTGAAGTCTTAGAGAAAAAATGTATTTCCTTTTTAGTATAAGAATTCAATTTTGCTAAAAATTATCAATAATAACTATCATGATTCTGCTGCTTTACTAAAACAATCAGTCCCTTTTATTTTAGTACCTCTGTAAAAGGACTCTTATGAAATATAATTTATGGGTTGACAGATTAGCCACTTTACCTTTCAGGGTTGCTGTACTTAATGGATTAACACACCCCCAAGTTTAAAAAGTAGTAATTCTACAAGTCAACCTTTCTCCTAATAAATATATGGCAATATGGGGAAAAAAAGAAAAAAACTTGGATCAGTAATAATGAAAACGAATGCATGCACATATTTTAAAACATGATCAATATGGGAATTTGCTTTGTTTGACTATGCATACTGACTGCAAAGATTTTGTTTTTTCTCTTCTCTCTCCACACACTCCCCACCCCCACCCCGGCCCCCCAGGATGGAAGGTGGGAAGAGAAAATACTTATTGGAAATTATATTAATTTTTTTAAAGCAAAAAGGAAATGGATGGAGAATGTAGAAAAAGGAGTAAATAACCTCAAATGCAGATCACCATATATGCACCTTATTGTGATTATATATATATATATATATATATATATATATATATATATATGTGCATTGGGGGAGGGGAGGGATATGACTTGGAGACAAAATAAGACTTTGTGCTAAAGTTGCCAAACAGGTTTTTTGAGTCTATTAAAAGTCCAAGGCAGAAGAGGTATAGTGAAATGAGCATAACACAAAAATAAAAGAATTAAAGGAAGATGGTAGGCATCTAAAATATACAAAGCATAGAAACATCAGGAGAACTTATATTTAGAAAATTAACAGAAGTCAACTTTGATTTTAATCCCTGTTAATTTATTACTTTTGTTCAGATGCCAAAATCTGTGCCCTGTTGGTTAGGAACAAAGAAATCAGAAAAATGATGGCTAGGATAGGGGGAAGACAAGACAGGATAGTGGCAAAAATTTTAAGTATCAACATTTAAAAATTCTTTTTTTTTGCATATAAGGAAGCTAAAAGAAAATGAATGTTTTCATAATTCCTTTGCCATCACTGGAAAGCAAATTCAAAACAATAGGTCACTAGTACTACTTTTATAAAGAGAGGAAAACATTCTTGTCCTCAGAAATTATATGCCTTTTAACAAACAACAAAGAAGCAGAATATTAAAATTCAAGATATAATTATCAGTCAAGATATGAGGAAATAAATGTAAAGCTTTTAAGAAAATCAAGAGAATTCTGAAGTTTCTTTATCATTTTTACTCTTCTATTTCAAAAGTATTTTTTTTTCCTCCTAATTTGTTTTTGGTGAGGCAATTTGGGTAAAATGACTTGCCCAGAATCACACAGTTAATAAGTATTAAATGTCTAAGAACTGGTTCTGTCCACTGTACCATCCAGCTGCCCCAATTCCAAGGTATTTTTTAAATGTCTTAATCAAAAAATAGATCTCAATGTTTTATAAAATTACTCCTGAAAATTATCTCGAGGTCAGTAGAGCTAAATAATTCTTGGCCTATAAGAGATCATTAATTCTTTTTTTTTTTTAATTTTTCCTTTTTCTTTTTCTGAGGCTGGGGTTATGTGACTTGCCCAGGGTCACACAGCGAGGAAGTGTTAAGTGTCTGAGACCAGATTTGAACTCGGGTCCTCCTGATAGATCATTAATTCTTGAAAGAAAAGTAGAGTTAAGTACTCATACCTATAGTTAATATTATAGCTTAATTCTAAAGATATCTATCTAGATCAAGAAAGTTATGTTAGTCCTAAAGATTTTTTCTGTCATCAGTTTTAAGAACATAAGACCCAGTATGAATATTAAGTGTTCTAAAAGCCAATCTAGTTTTAGTATTTTTAAGAGTTTAAAACTGGGCCTGGACTTTGGAATAAGGCTAATTGTCTTTAATTTCTGAAGATGTTATAGTTTTAAAAAATTGTGCATTATTAATAGTTCTTTCCACTTGACACATTATTTCTTGTTATATAGCTACGTCCACAGCTTATAGGATCCATTATTCTTTCAGGTCCATTTTTGTCTTGTGATTTTAAAATGTCAATACTTCTCAAATTACATATCCTCAGTGATGAGGTCCTGGGTTACTAGGTGGGATTGGCAGAGAGTACTAATAAAATTACTCCCTGAGGCAAACAGGGAAGGGCATTGATGGGGATCGGTTCAACCTTTTGCCCCATTCTCTGTGTAAGTTTTGTATAGCCCTACCTTGCTGTGTCCAGTCAGTCCCATCTGTGTTAAATCCAAGCCATGTCAATTCTCCGAGGTTAAATTTCTCCTTTGAGTCTGTCCATGGCTCACAGCATCTCTGCTGAATCCCTTTTGGGTTAAGCCCACTACAACACTGACTCAAGGTGTCTTTCTCCTCACTTCTCCCCCATGCCTCATGTTGTCTTTCCTTTCATTTCCCACTTTGCCTCATGGTTTTTCTTTCTTCCTTATAGCTAACTCTTTTAGGATGTTAAATCCCTGTTAGGATTTACCTGTAAGTCAATGGTATGTTCCCACCTCAAGAAGTATTTTCTTTCTTCTGGTTAATTTTGAATTTCTAGGGGAAATGTCTTTTCCATTGTTAATGGTTAAAACCCCTTTCCTTGCTAACTATATATACTTTTCCAACTCTGTTATATTTGCATTTCCTAGTTTTCATTGTATTTCTTTATTTCCTCTGTAATCTCTTCTCCTTAATAAACCTATTTTTTGCCATTGTGAATTCTTCATATGACCAAACCCCAACCTTTGGTGCCTTTTGTCTGAACATTGTTCTCAATATCTGGTGTGCTGAACCCCCAAACACATCACTCAAATTTAATTAGTTCATACCAGCATCATCTGTTTTTGAGTAAAGGCAATACACATTCCTCATCCAATTTATCTTTCGTTTGAATAGAAATGGCTTGGTTTTGCTTTATTTTTTTAAACATTATATCCAAATTTGAATAAACTGTGTCTCTATCTAATGCCTTCTAATAGGTATTAGAAAATTACTAGGGAGCCAAAAATCTATTTTAATACAGATTTATGGATACCATAAAAATACTAACAAACCACTTGGGCTTCAGTTTTTATAATGCTAGGAAGAGCATATTAAGAAGATAGGTAACTTGTAAACAATAATTTAGACCATATAAAACATTTTTAGTTTGAAAATGTTTAATGTAATACCATTGACCAGAATCTTTCCTATTTTCCTTTTCAAATATACATTGTGCAGTCATCTAAAGTCACTCTTAGATCTAATAGTCTGTTATTTAAAAAAAAATTAAGATATTTCTTCCATTTAATTTGTTGTATCTTCAAGGAGTTTATCTAATCTGAAAATTAGCAATATAAATACATGTATAACTCATATCTCTTCTAACTCATGCCTCAGAAAGTAGGCAGTATGTGTCCCCTCATGGGAGGTTTTTGCAGAGAGATTTGGTAATATTGTAGAATTTTTAGGCAGTTATGGGTTAAAATAGATGTTCCTTCTATTTCTGAGATTCTAGGAGGCAGCATGATGTCTAATGCTATGAGGGTTTGTTGGATTTTTCCTCTTTGAGTTTATTAATCTTATGATCTGATTATTTACGGGGGAAAGGTGGACCCCAAAGAATCTTAGAAAAGAATACTGTAAGTCAATTCTGGGTAAGTTTGAATGACAAGTAATTTTCAGCAATAAATTAGATACAATAATAAATATCTCATTTGATCTTACAATTCTGGGAGGTAGGTGCTATTATCCCCATTTTACAGTTGAGGAAACTTAGGCAAAGGATAAATGACTTGCCCCAAGGTCACAAAGTTAGTAAATGTATGAGGGTAAATAAGATAAAAACAGTTATTAAATGAAAATCAAACTAGAACTGTCTGTAGCTAAATAAATCTTTGTGAGATCTCAGGGTAAATTTGGGCTGTACTTTCTAAATTTTCAAAGTAAAGAGGTGATTATTATGATTCTAAGGCAAATAAAGGAGGGCCAGAAATTGATTTGCTCCTCTTAAAACATTCAGGTAGCATGAAAGTCTAAGATAGTTAAAAGCTTATGAGAGTGAAGAAAGGAAAAAAAAAAAAAAAAGTATGCCTTTCCTCATGAGGAAATAGGGGAAGGGAAAGAGTAGGGAATCAGAGATTTGGACATGGAGATAGTGCCTTTTTGTCCTCAAGTAATTTATCTTATTAATTTAATATACTCAAGTAGAGAATTAATGGGAAAAAACAAAAAATGAGTTTTAGAGTGTATAGGCTATTTCTCCTGAGGTATCAGATTAGTTTGATTAAAGATTGCTCTGAAAATTTCAATATTTGTTTGATTTTGCTTTTGTATGACTGCTTTAGTTTTATTTTTTTAATATTAGAAAAATTAATGATTAAAGATTTATAAGGTTGTAGGCAGGGAGTCACATGTCAAATTTTAGTTTAGCCATGCCTTATTTGGCCATGGAACAGTACTGCCACTCTGTGGCAGCATATCTATTTCAAAGGGCCAGCTGCTTTTAAAAACTATAGCCTAAAATTTTTCCTTTGGACTAATGAAAAAGTAATAGATTATAAATGCCATAATAGAGCAGAAATTAAAAAATTAAGATCAAGCTCAATTTTTAAATGATCTTACTTTCTTTCACATGATCAATTTTTCCCCTTATAAACTTTACCCTTGATCATAAAGTTGCCTCACCATTTATGAAAGACTTCATACTATATCCAATGACTTATCAATCTGTTATCTGGAAATCATCTTTTACCTCTGCCTCTGAAGTCAAAAGGATGGTGCAGAGTTAGGGTAGAGTAGACAAAGCTTAAAAATATACTATTAACATGTGAACTTACTATATGTATATGTGGAACCTACACTTCTACCTTCTGATTTCCTCCCACTCAAGGCCAGATTGAGCTTCTTGAAAGTTAATATAATTTTTTCTTATGAAACATCCATTAACATTCTTCTGTGAGCTAAAAGTTCTCGTGGGGCTAATTGGAACCCAAGAATTCACAGGTACTCATGGCATACTCTTGTCTAGTACTAATAAGTACGTACTTATAATCTGCTTTGTAGATTAGATGAACTTTTAAGGTAACTGACTTGGTTGTATCTTCCTCTGAGGGTAGCCCCTTGGTGTCTCCTGGTAGATAAATCTCAGTAACTGAGGATGAATTGTTCAATTAATTCTAGGAGAATAAACTTTTGTGGGAACCATTACCATGTAAGAGTCTACATCTTACAACTAGCCCTTTTTGTTTTTTATTGAACCATTGTCTGCTTTTGAGCAAGGAACATAGGAGTCAAATCATATCCACCATGTAGCATCAATGGAAAAAGGAACCATATGATCAAATGGTACAGAGATGGCAGTCTCTTGTCCCAATAGATAAGTAATAGCTGGAGAAACAATAGAATATTGAGAGTGCCTGCAACTATTCCTAGAGCTTTCTTTAGGAGAGAGCCAAGGTATATATGCCCTCAATCCTGAAAGAGGGACACAATCTGAGTGGTAAGAGCCTCAATTTCCAAAGGACTGCTAAAGAATCTTGGAGATTGAAGTTCTAGTAACTACTAATTCAAGAGTACCAGAATCTAGCCTTTTACCAGAGAGGGGAGTTTCTAAATGTTTTTGTTCCAAGAATCTAGCTTCATTGGAGAGAAGAGGAGTGCATATATGAAACCTAAAGCAGGAACAGTTACAAGGAATTAAGCTCATGACAGAATAGGTTTTCAGATACAAAGCAGTGTATTTGCTGACCTTAAGAGTTAGGAGGGTTTCTCAGTGGGCATTATAAATACTTGTATGAAAATACAAGTCTAAACCCATCTCTTTTACCTGCTCCCCCACTCTAATCAGATGACATATGAAGGAAGGAGGTTTGCCTATCTAACACCTCCAAATGTATTTTTTTCTCAAGAGGAATTTAAACCCTCAGATCTGTACCAAAAAGCTGGGTGCCTGTGTGATTATGAACTGGAAGTGGTACTTACTGGAATGTTGAAGTTTTTGTTTATCTAGAACCTTTCTGAGGGGAGTCCAAAGCATGGGGTAAATAAATGTATATATCCCTCACCAGAATGAAGGGAAGATGTCGGGGAGGGGGAGGGAACAAGAGAGGTCCTGCTAGTAATTTGTTTCCCTTCCTAGAGGTGTCTTAACCACAAGGTGGTGCTATGGGTCTGGAGGACTCTTCCAGACATAGTTGTGCAATTTTCCACTGATATAGACTGATAATTTGGGTTAGAAACCGTGGGGATGACAGTATAAATCCAGAATTGGACAAATATGAAGATGTTGTGAAAGTAAAATCAAGAGGACTAGACAATTTAATCTGAGAAGGAAAGGCGTTTGCTGTATAGAAAAGTCTTTTAATTAACCTAGTATTAATTAGTGATGGAAGATGTTTAATCCTGAATCAACTTCTATGTGTCACAATAGGAAAATAGTGTGCTCCTATCATCAAGTGGTGTGAATTCAGCAAATGCAACTGATTTGAATCTAATTCTTGGATAAATATGGTTAGAAGATAAACCCATTATGAAAATTACACAAAATATATTCATTCCAAAGCCAAAAAAAAAATTACCTACTATATTAGATAATGTGGATCACATATTTCTTTAGTGGATGAAATGAAGGTGGAAAAACATTTTTAGACCTTCTAGGTCTTCTTTGTGAAAGTAAAGTAGAAGTGGTCTCCCATATTTGAATTCAACCAGAAGATGACTTCAGAAGACATTTAAAGATGGTTCAAATTTATTGGGGTTTTGGGGGCACTTTTCCCACCTTTTTCTAAATGTAACATTCAAATAGTTGCCTCACCTATGTCAGCGTTCTATCTTGTATAATTATAACCAGTAGCATCATCAACAAAATATTGTATTATTGGGGATATTAGGAAAGCGTAAAAAAATTTTAAAATGCTTCCTTAATGATAGGCAAACAAGTATGTACACAGAATGTAAAGTATAAAATGGAAGGTAATCTCTGAAGTTAGGTGTGGCCACAAGTGTGGCTATAGATTCCTCTTGCAAGGAGATTTTGTACTGAGTCTTTGAAGGAAGCCAGTGTTACCTTAACTTCCTGTCTTAACAAAAACAAAACAAAATAAGGTCAAAGTAGAAATAAAACTATGTAGTTTTTTTTTTTTAAGCAAGTACAAGGAATTATAGGTTTAGAGTTAGAAGGCACCTTAGAGATCATCAAAAGTAACCTTATATTATACATGAAGAAACTGAAGCTCAGAAAGTGACTTACCTAGCATTTCATAGCTACAAACCTTCAGCCTATCCACTATATTATATTGTAGTGAAATCATGTAAAGGATTATGTGGTGAGGAGTTATATCACCTAAAATTTTTAAATTGAACTGAAATTTTAAAAAAAATTTAAAATGTACTGTAACCTTTTGAAAAATAGACATGTATTGATACCTTTACAGGTTTTCTTGGTTGGCTACTTCTCTGACTGGCTTTCTCCCTCTTCCCTCCCCACCCTTTACCCTAAGTTAATGTTAACTTGAATTTTTTTCTCTCTACAACTTAAAAAAAAGAATGATTTTAAAAACAACAATGAGTTACAAATACTAATATTAGACAAAACAAGTCTTCTAGTAGTTACTTCCTTACAACTCAAAGCAAATATTGCTTTCAAATTTTATGACAATTACTTTGTTTTGTTGATTATCTATCTTTGAAATTTACTCCAGCTCAATTACTTATCCTATTAATTTCTTAGCTCTCTTTTTTTGTAAAGCATTTTCTCAAAAAATTTTTCTGAAATCCAGTACTTAAAGACCTACCTTACTTTAGGGAAAGTTTGAAAGAAGTCATCTGGTCAGGCATTTCTGAGAAACATGGAGAAAATAAAAGCTCACATTTATATTAGAACTTTAAAATACTTTTTAAATAAGAATTCTGTGAGATGGGTCATCTCTGGGTCATTCACTGGGACCTACCTAAAAGACAGGTCATTATTATTTTCTTTGAAGTGTATTCCTATATTCTCATTTTATAAAGAGTCAAGTTTTACAAGAACTTAATTTAGACAAGGGAAATCTCATACCTCATAAGGTATCCAGCTGAGAGAACAGCTGAGAACATTACAGATACTTAAAGTATAACATTTCATTTTAAGGCCTAATCTTAAAAGCAGGATCCATAATAAGAGTGTCAGAGGGTGAATGATCTCTTCACACAAAGGCTACTGCCTTATAACCTTGTCCATGGTCCTGCTATTTCAGAGGCTTTTCCCCAACAAGTATCAACAGAATTGAGTAATCCTCCCTCTAGTGGTAAACACCTTGACAAAAGGCATGGAAAAAAAAAATTATGTCACACCTACCATGTGCTCAAAGATTTATAGTTGAAAGAAACTTTAGGGCAAGCCAGTCCAACACTTATTGTATAGATAAGAAAATTGAGATCCAGAGAGTTTTAAATGAAAGGGGCAGAGAAGGAATATTCAGAGACATAAAGGTTCCCACAGCTCACAATAAACCAGAACACTTTTGTAAGAGATGAGATTTGTTATAAAGAAAGCCAGCCTTGAAGTTTCCACCACCCCCTTCAATGCTCAAGTCAATTGCTTCCTGTTTTATGAAGATTTCTTTTAATTTCCCCAGTCAGAATCAATCACTTCTTTCTCAAATTTCTTAAGAGAATGAATGATTATAGTAGAAAAGTGGGAAAAACATTGTGCTTGGCTCTGGAGGACCCAGGTGAGAAGATCATCTCTTTGATCTCCTAACTGCCAGACTTCGGGGAAGACATTTAACTTCCATGGGCCTCTTTCTACTTCTGCAAAATGAGTTCCTATAAAATCCCTTCCAGTTTTCAACCTAAGAACCTTCTATCTATTGCCTTAAAATCATGATTATTTATATCCTACCTTATACCTAATTCACATATTTTCTCAATGATTTATTTGTACTATTGTAGGCTGATGTTATATCTAAGTTCATTTTTTTTTTTAAACTGCCATCACAGTTTTTTGATCAGTCATTACAAAATGTTTGTTGAATTGGACTGAATTAATTTATGAGTAATTTGAGAAACAGAGACAAGAGACGAGAGAGAACTGGTGACCTGAAGAGTACAAATATGAATGTACATTGCTGCATTTTCTTGCTATGCATATGTATTTTTAGATTATTAATAAATTTTCCTTATCTGTACAACTACAGGACTAATTTCAACTGCTTCTAGGTAAAATAACCTTGGGTTAGTAATCTCATATATTGAAGGCTATGGTAACTCAGGCATTCAATTATGTTTTTCATCTAGTAGGGATCAGGAGAAGAACTTAGAAGTAGGATTTCATTAGTAAAGATTATGTTCCAGGTTAAGAACTCCCTCTACCAATGCAAGTTGATACTTTCTCTGTAAAATCTACTTGAATTGGACTAACTGAAACATTTTAATTATAGATAATAGAGTCTTTCGCTTTGTAATATAGAACTATAGAATCAAGGTTGGAAAAAAAATCTTAAAAGTCATTTAGTCCAACCACCACTTGAATCATGCATGCCTTTTATAGCAACTCCAATGAATAACTGGTCATTTAGAAGACTTCTAGTGAAAGAGAATTCATTAGTTCTTAGGGTAGTCAATTCCATTTTTTGAGTTTTTTTAAATATTGAGATTCCATCTATGTGGCCTCTTGGGTAAAGCAGAATAAATTTTTTTCACATGACAAATTTTCAAATATTTTAAGATGATAATAACCTGGCCTCCCTCAAATCCTCTCTTCTCCAAGTGAAACATTACCAAATCTATCAATCAGTCCTCTTATTTTACCATCTTGACTCTCCTTTTCTCAGAAAATCCACCTTTTTACTAATTTACACAACATAGATAGAGCCTAGGGCTCAACATAATAATCCATATGCAGTATAACTAAGGCTAAATATAATAGGACTTTCTCACTTCCCTCACTTTAAATAGAAGCTGCCCCAGAAAACCAAACAGTGACTTTGTATCTGTTACCCAGCAGTCAGATAGATCCGATATCTTTTTCATATGAACTGCTAAGGAAGATAAGGCTAAACATATACCTATAGAGTTGGTATTTACCGTTTTTAAACTATTTTGTTTTTACATCATTACTATTTCCCCAATATATTCCTTCACCTCTGAGTTATTCCTTGTAACAAAGAATAAAAATAAATTACTTAAGTAATTAATAAGTAAAAGTAAATATATCAACCAAGCCCAACATTGTTTGTAGTGTTTCAACACCTTCCTCTTCCCCCTCCAGGGTTTATTCAATTTATCTTTTGAATTTAAATGTGAATCCAAATTGACATTTTTTATATATTGAATAAGGTCAATTTAGCTTAAAAGCATACTCGTTTATGAATTCAAGTCTTGTCATACAATGTGTCAGAATCAATATTGGAAATATTCAGTTCAGGAAGAAATGGCTTGGAGTTAAGAAGAGGAATTTTTTAGGGGCTCTTAAGATAACAGAAAACCTTGAGGAATAGGGTGGAGGTATTTATTGGTAAAGTCAGTAGTATATGGTCTGAAATGGAGAAGAATCAGAAAGAAATTAAACTTTGGGAGTATGGGAAATGCCTTATCCAGAGTGCCAGGGTCCAGGCAGAAGCTCAAACAGCCAATAAAAATATAGCCTACCCTAACATCCTTGGAGGGTCAAATTTGGAAATGACAATGCCAACAGGTTTTGGGAGGTCTGAAAATGAGAATAGTAGTGTTAATCCTAAATAACCTTGAGATGGAAAGATAGTATATTTCTCTTGCAAAAATTATAATGCAATCTAGAAAATTTTGATTTGAGGGGAAAGGATTGGAAATTTGATTTGTTAGAATTATTAATCTACATTTTACAAAGTCTTTTTTTTTTTTTAAGTTTTTGGTTGTTAATTTTTTTTTTCTGGTGGGATAAGGAGTAAGGCAGTATTATTTACTTTTCATTAAGTTTTCTCAAAAAAATTCCTTCTGAAATGTTCAATCTTGTCTCAAATGAAACCAAGAAAAAAAGGATTTTTATATAGGACAGTTATGGAAATTAGTTTCTCCAATTGGTCAGATGTAGTGGTGATGGCAGCAGCACTAAACTGTTTAAAAAAAAAAAAACAAAACTCAAGAAAACTTTCAGAGCAACTTTGAAATACAGGTACTTCTAATTTGTCTCATTCAACAAACATTTACTTTAGAAAGAATGCAGGAGTAAAACAAGAATGTCATATAGTTGTGTGGAAGAAACTTTGGGAGAATTGTTAATTTAGACTTTACTTAATTGGAAAGATTTGAAAACAAAACCAATAAATGTTTTGCAGTTGAATAAAGGTTTCAGAATTTAAAATTCTTAAATTTATTACAAAATTTATTTTCTACTTATTTAGTTGTTAAATAACTACATTAGCAAGATGAAAATTATCTTTATTATCTTTCATTTTAATCATATTGATGTTTTAAGGTAAACCCCAGCTCACAAGTTAAAATTAATTAAAAACTTTCCAATTAGTTTTAGTAGAGTGTACATAGCTATCCTAAATGTGAATTGTACATACCTCTATGATTAGTTTATATTTACATATTGGAATATGTTTTATAATGTGGTTTCTCCAGAATTAAAGTATTTCTTACTATGCTAAATGGCACAGTGTGATAGACATGGAGTTATCAAGCTCTGAATTCAAATGTAGCCTTAGAACTAGCTGTGTGGCAAGTCATTTAATCTCCATAGTTTTGAGGATTAAATGAGGTAATATTTATAAAGTGGGTTATATTAAAAAAAATAATTTTGCTAATTATCTTGTATTTTAAACAATATTCATAAAAATGTGTACAGTCTTTATATATATATATATATATATATATATATATACATATATATGTATATTAATTCATTTGATCCTCACAACAAACCTGGGATTAGTTTCTACTACTCCTCTTATTTTACAGTTGAAAAAAACCGAGGCAGAGAGCTTAAGGGCCTACCATATTACCTAGCTGCCTCTATCAGTCATTCAGCCAGCCACTCAGTCAATAAGCATTTATTATGTGCTTATAATATGTTAGGGCAGCACTGCAAAACACTGGCAATACAAAGAAAGGGAAAGTAACTCCCAGAGGTAGGGAGTATATCATCATCTCCATTTACAGATAAGAAAACTAGCTCAGAGAGGTCAAATAACTTACCCATAGTAGAAGAGATATGACTCAAACTTAAGGTTTTTATTTCAAGTTTAGGATTTCCAAGTTATGTAGGATCATAGGATTTAGAACCAGATTTTTTTTTAACTTATTGCAACTTCATTTTATAGATGAGAAAACAGATACTGAGAAGTAACTTGTCCAAAGTCACAGTGGTAGTAAAGCAACAGAGACAAAATTTGAACTCTGTTCAACTGACTTCAAATCCAGTGATTATTACATTATATTATGCTCGTTTCTGGAAATTCAAAATTTTTAAAAGATATTTTAATAATAAAAAGAAACTGTAAAATCTCCACTTAAGACTAAGGTTGATTTCAAAGACCCTCAAAAATATACATGTTCAAAGATTTTAAACACATGGAATTTTTTTTTGTAATAAGTGTCTACTCATCTCGCCTTGACTAATACAATTTAATAATCTTATCTTATTGACATTTTCCCCATTTATATCTTAAATCAATTCTAATGGTTAATGTTAAAAATCACTCTATTCATTAGTCATCTCTTCTTAATAACTTTACAATCTACACCGAAGATTCCCTTCATTCTGACATTAAGTCAGTTTCAAAAGCTAGTAGCAAACAAGTCACCTTTAGCATTACTGGTTATTACAAATTACTTTTAAAAAAACTTCTCAAATCCCTTTCCCTTTAAGTAGGCAGTGTACAAAAACAGGATACTTAATAAAACACTCAAAAATACAGTAATCTTAAAAAACTTAGTTTTCAAAACTCTTAGATTTTTCGTATGAATAAATTGGTAGGCTTTTAAAAAAAAATGCCATCGACTTTTCTGTTCGCTTCGGCCGGAATTAGCTATTTGACTTTTTTTAAAATTGACAGATATAACTCAAAGAAAGAAAGAAAAAAACTTTTTTTTTAATTGAAAAAAGTTAATATTTTAAAGTGGAACATTTGTAAGTGAAAATATCTTAGTCAATTCCAATGGTTAATGTTAAACCAACACCAATCGTGATAGGTGAGAATGACCCAAAAGTCCTGACATAAGCAGGCGATTAAAAAGTCTAGCTGACCCGAGACTGATCCCAGCTTTCAACTTTTTAGACAGCAGGAAAATGATGTGGAAAGGCAGACGGCAGAGACAACAACGACAATAACAACAGCAGCACCACCAGCATTTTGCCAGAAACACTAACTTTAGGTCCCTTCCTCCATCCCGGATGCGAACTTAAACCGAAAAAACGACTTACTCCCCTCTCCGCCTGCAGCTTCCCTCCTCTGAACATCCCAGAATTAAGTCGTCAGAGATCAGTGAGCCAGGAAGGGGGCCCAGTGAACAGGAAGAGAAGGTAATGAAGCGTAAAAGAAAAGAGAAGAGGAAAAAAAATTAGTTGTATTGACGGAGAGGTGCGAGACCTGGGGAGACGCATATATGGGCATCTCGGGCGGGGCCCCAAGCTCGGCAGTCACCCCCTCGAGCCCCTGGAGGCGCCGAACCAGGGGGCGGTTGGCAGACCTTCCCCGCCCCCTCTCCGTCTCGCGCCGCGTGCCGCAGAATCCTACTCAACTTCTCCACTCTGCTTTTCGGTTCCACCCCTCCTTTCCCCGTCCGCGAGTATGATTGGCGAGAGTAGGGATCCCTCAGCATCGCTCGTCCTATGGAGAATGCCTTCGGGCCGCCCCTCCTCTGCTCCGCCCCTTCCCCGTCTTCCCCCTCCCCTCCCGATGATGGCCCGCCCCTCTCGCCTCAGCGCTTGGGAGCGGAGGGAGAGTAAATACAACAGGAGCGCAAAATGGCGGAGCCGCTGAGCCCAGTTCACGGTGCTGCCGCCGCCCCAGAGAAAGAATCGTTCTGCAAACCGCCGCCGCCTCCCTCTACTCGAGACCCATCATGCTCTCTGTCGGCCAAGAAAGTCAGGACGGAGGAAAAGAAGCCGTCGCGAAGAGTAAACGGGGAAGGGGGCGGTGGCAGCGGCGGGAATAGCAGGCAGCAGCCGCCTCCGCCTCAGAGCTATGGCAGCCCCGCGTTGTGGAGCTTCGCGGCCGTGGCCGCAGCCGCCACCCCTCCCGGCGCCTTCTCCTTTCCCGCCGGCACCGCCACTACTTCCTCCTCTTCCTCTTCCTCCTCCTCCTCCTCCTCTTCTTCCTCTTCGTCCTCCTCTTCTTCCTCCTCCTCCTCCTCTTCTTCACTCTCTCCTCAACCTCTGCCCCGCAAACTGCTGGTCTCCCCGACGCTGCTTCACGCTCAGCCCCACCACCATCTTCTGCTCCCGGCCCCCGCTGCAGCTAACGCCAAGCCTCGGAGACCCAAGGAGAAGCGGGAGAAGGAGAAGAGGAGGCACATCGTCGCCGGGTCGGGGGAGGCCGGAGGGGCCGGAGAGGAGAACGGGGAGGTGAAACTCCTGCAGAGAGGTGAGTGCTCGCCCGGGCCCGTGGGGTGGCGGGCGCAGAGGGCAAGATAGGGAGCGGGCCGCGCGAGCTGGGCAGGGGACAGTGCCCGGACTCTAGAGCTCCAGCCTCTTTCCGTCGCTCTCCCCTGGGCAGGGGGAGGGGTCGTGGTACCCAAGAAAAGATTGGCTAAGGGCTGTCCAGCCTCCGGCAAGGATGGGGTGGCCCAGGTTGGCAGCGCGCCCCGGGAAAGGACCTCTCTCCCCGAGGTGACTTGGTCGTCACCCCTGGGACAGGAAATGGAGCCTGTAATTTTAGTAGCCAAGGAAGGGAATGACCGAAACTCTTCCTTCTCATCCTTCTCCACGCCCGTTTGAGCCTTCCAGATGATGCGCCGTGCGACTGGGCAGAGCTTCCTATAGGGGACCCACGTAAGATGTCTCTAGGTGCTGCTGCACCAGATCCTGGGGAGGGAGGCGTGGGGCGTGTTGCTGAGTGCCTAGATTTGATCTGCGAACCGTATATTTGAGATGCGGTCCCCCCTCACCTATGCCAGCGGTAGCTGCTGCTTCTGAAGATCCTGTCAAAAAAAAAGGGGGGGGTGTTGGTGTGAGAACACTGGCGTCAGCTGGAAGCTACCAGAGGCCTGAGCTTTTCATCCCTATTAGGGAAATGAGGTAGCGTCCTGGGCGCTGAGTATGCTATTTCTGTTTCTCTCTCCAACATAGACGAGTTCTTGAGATTTTGGTGACCTTGCTCCAAACTCTTGCCCTTGCCCCTCAAAAGGTATATATGTTTACTGTTATTTCTCCTATAATGGAGATTGATACATAAGGGAGATTTAACTTTAAAAAAAAAAAAATGACAGAAGTGGAGGTATATTTCAGAAGCAGGGGCTTAAGGATCTGATCCTGGAAAAAGTATTTGAGTTGTAGAACTGTTAACATTTTTCAGGCACTACTTGTTATTTTAAAAAATTGTTTATGGCCTCTTACAGTATGATAATCTACCTGGTATTGCGTTTATAACTCAGAGAGTAATTGAGAATTAGAAATGTATGTGGTTTTTCAATTCCAATAAATAGAAATAGCAGAAAACTTTAGTATTGTTGCTGATTTTGGTTAGCGTCTTGCAATCATGAAAATCGTTTATCATTGACAATATTACTCTTTCATATGATTTCGTAGCAACATTGTTACTTCCGTTTTCGTGTTTTATCTGTAACAACTATGCGTCTAAGCTCAGCCATTTAATACTTTGGGATTCCCCACCTTTGGGGAATTTCCTTTAATGTACTTTTTGAGAGTGACAGTTATTCTGGTTATATTCAGAAATACTAAGGAGCATTTATCTTGAAGTTATTTTGTTTTCATTATTGGAAATCTTGATAATGATGACAAAATTTTTTAAAGTACATGCTCCTTGAATGTTTTTCAGTTTCTGTTCTTAGTAATTAGGGAATAAACTTATGACTCCTTTGCCATATTGGTCTTCATGATCAAAAAGGAGTTTAATGATACATTTTCTTTAGGTTTCTTTTCCTTCAGTTTGTGAATAATAAATGAAATTTCTAAGATTATGGCCAGAAAAAATTGGGATTTAGAATGCTTTAAAATATAAAATACACCCAAGCAGTTATTAGTAATGCTTCTGATCTTAAGCAACATTGAAAATCTCTTATTCTTAGGGTTATGGCTATTTTAACCAGATAAACAACTGAATTATATTTGTTTTGTAATTTATGTAAATTTAGTTACATAATTTCTTTTTTTTTATTGTTTGAATTGTGTGTTGAAATTCTCTCAAGATGGCATATTACCTTCTTGAAATTTTTTTTTCTCAAAAAGAATACCTAGGTAGTCAATCTGGCATATTGGATAGAGGATCAGTTTTGTAGTCAGAATAGTCTTAGATTCAAGTCTTTTCTGGCAGATCTCTGAATGGGCTTCTTAATCTTTTTGATGGTTTAGGACATTTTGTCAAACTAGCAAAATTGATTCACTTCATCTCAGAATAATACAAAGAATTACCAAGGAAATTAATTAGATTGAAATATGGTTTATAATAATGATCTAGGAAAGATCAAATTGTGGCATGTTTGAGAAGACTCATACACTTTTGCTTTAAGACTTTAAAGCTACAGATCTGTGTCTTAGAGGTTGTTTTCACATCTGGAATTCCCTACACTCATGAACTAGATATCAGCCTAGGGGTTATTCTTTTTTTCTTTTTAATGACCATGTTACTGTTTCTTTGAGGGGAAAATAAACCTCAAGAAAATATAATAACTAGTAGTTTTGAGCCTTTTGTTGGTATATTTGTAGAAATCTTAGCTTTCTAATTGAGAAAGATTGACCCATATCCTATTGAAATACAGCATTGACTGAATTAAGAAATACAAATAATTTTCTCTCTGAATAGTAAGTTCTTTGAGCAGATTAATGACATTTGACTAAGATGTTCCATTCAGATAGACATGTATAATTATAATTCAATCTTGCAAATATGGGATCTCATGGTATACTTATATGCAGTATAAGATATACTTAATTTTTTTTTTAAACTAGAGATAATAAGCTGAACAGTTATAACTGTAGAGAAGCTGTGTTGTTTAACCAACAAAGTCAGCTTCGAAGCCAGTAAGACCTAAGTTCAAGTTCTGCTTTTCAAATATATTGGTGGTATGACCCTGGGTAAATCATTTAACTTTTCAGTGCTCCAACCCACTTTCTAAGACTATTGATTGCAGAGATGTTATAGACCTTCATTGATAGGGGTATTCTTTCATCTGGGAATCCCCTATACCTGCAAATTTTTGGGATCACTTTTTCTCTCCAACATTAAGAGCATTTTTCTAGACATCTTAACTTAATTGGTTCTATTAGCTGGTTAGAGTGTCACACATATAGAATGTCTTTAGTTTTCTTAAAATATATATCATGCTAAATTCCCTAAAGTATATGCATATATATATATATATATATATATATGATGCAGATCTGCCATTTGTCTGTGATTTAGGTTTAGAAAAACTGTACTTAGTCCTTAGTCTTAGAGATTTGCTTTGGCCCTGAGGTTGAATAACTTGCCTTACTCAGCAAATGTGACTCAAACAGGACTTGAATCTCAAGTATTTGAGGATCCAAGGTCTACATTCTATTCATTAGACTGCTCTGCCACTCAAAGATATATTTCCAAAATATATTTTAATACTAAGTTAAAAGATTAGTTGTGTAATTTTGCTGCTCTGTTAGGCCCAAATCAGAAGGACATAAAACTGTTTATGTTATTGCCACATGAACTTGGCTTATGGAGAAGAATGGTGTTAAATTTACTGCCGCCTACCCAGCGTTTGCTGGACCTGTCTTTCAAGTGGCATGCAGAAGCTTGAACTCCTAATTTTTTTTCCCCCTGAACTTCATTCTAAAAGTCAGACAACAATTCAGATTAAGGGGAAAACTATTTTCAAGGTTAAGAAATTTCTATGAAGGACATCAATTTTTCTGTTTACAAAAGTTTTTCTTTTTTGAAAGTAAAATTAATTTGTTGCAAACATTTCCAGACAAATGTAACTAAACGGTATTTTGGTACATTTAGTTGAATACATTTTTGTGTATTTATATCTATGTATATGTTATTCCCCCTATGAGGCAGAAATATAATAAATTTTATTGGCCAGATTTTAAGATTAAGGAAGTTTGTGAAAGTTATCTATTTATCCTTTTGGGCTCAGACCTTTTGGCCTTAGACTTTGTTTCATTTCCCAGTTTTTAGCAATTGTAAATAGGAAAGAAGGATCTTGGCTGTTAGAGATAGGTCGGCTAAAAAATGGCTATTATATCTGACAGTTTTGAGTGAGGAACTATTTACATATCGATTTCAATGCCTTTTACATATTTTTCCCTTTTTTTTTATCATAAGCTTAAAAAAAATCAACAAACTTGAATATTTCTGTATAGAAAGAACAAAAAGAATTGCATATAAAGCTGAACCTTAAGAACATCCTTTGATATTTTTTAAAGTGCATATAAATGTTAATACAGTAGTTCCCACACTTCCCTCCTTGAATGTTTACCTTTCTGAACTTTCCTTTTCTGAGTTGGTTTTAAATGTTTCACTGAAGATCTTTTTATAAAAAATCTTTTACTACCAGTTGATCAACAAAAGCATAATTACTAACCACTCACTCTTCACTACTCTCTTCTACATTGCCTCTCTCCAAAAGCTCACTTGTAACAACTTAAATTGATTCTAATGTCTTTTTAAAAGCCTGTAGCATCAAGTAGTTTCTCCTATTTCTGAACTAATAGACTATTTCCATTTTGACATTATGCTCTCTATCAATATGTATGTGTTTATTATATACATGTCTTGTTTCTTCAACAAAGCTGTAAGCTCCTGAAGGCTTGGATCTTAAAGTCCCCATGCTGCCTTGCACAATAACTAATGAATAATAACTGTAGAAGCTGTATTGAACATATGCAGCAAATAAAAGATAATATTTTGTGAAAGAATTGATTTGTCTTAAATAAACTTGAAAATAAACAGACTAATTTTCTGGATATGTGTTGTTTCTTCCAAATAGAAATTCTCTCTTGATAGAACCTGTATTATTTTGTCCTTGTGTCTCCAGTGATTAGTCATAAATGTTTGTGTTTAAATTAAGAATCATTAGAATTTAGTTAGTGATTAGTTTATCCTTAATTTCATTTTTATTCCTCTCCCCAATACAACCAAAGGACAAAAATCACAAATAGCAGAGCCCCCATTTTGGGGGGAGGAGATGAAGTGATGAGATTAAACTTGGCTCTGTGTTGTGAGGCAATGATAGATATTTTTGGACTGTACAATTACAATTCTGTCATACAGAACATTGCTCAAACAAGAAGACCATTAACTTAGGCTTGGGAAAATATTTATTTACAAATGAATGGTTTTTCTTTTCTACCTTTTGCTAATCACCTTCTGGCCTTTATTCTTAAGATCTTGGAATCTTTTTCCATTTTTTTTTAGTCTTCCTCTCTGGCTTTGCTATTTACCCTTTCTGTACTGCAACTGTCAGCTTTTTCAGTCCCTAATAGAAACAGTTCTGACAATTTTCCATTCTCTTGCTGTCATTTATAAGTTTGTTTAAAAAAAACACACACACACACACCAGTACATTCTTTTGTAAGAGTTGTTAGAATATGAATATGGAAATATGTTTAGAAGAATTGCACATGTTTAACCTATATTAAGTTGCTTGCTGTTTTAGACAGTGGGTCTAAAAATGGAGGGGGAGAGGGAGAAAAATTTTGAATACAAACAAGGTTTTTACAAAGGTGGATGTTGAAAATTATTTTTGTATGTATTTGGAAAAATAAAATACTATTTAAAAAGAGTTGTCAATATTTGGAGAATATTTTACATTGTATTCTTGTATTTAAAAAGCATTTATTGTAAGCAAATTGTTCAAGTCATTGGACTAGACAATGAGCATACAAATATTAAAAAATTATATAGTCTGTGTATTCAAGGAGTTTATATTCTTTTAGAATGTGGTTAATGTAGAATATGCATACAGATAAGTACTTCATGACAGAGGCAAAGGAAAATTTAAAAACATTAACACTTCCTTTGCCTCTGTCATAAAGTACTTAATCCAGCAATGGTATGAAGATTATTACTGCAATCAATAGAAATTGAAAGCAAGTTATTTAGGAGAGTAATATGGCCAGATAAAATGATCTAGGAAAATTTGTGAAAGAAGGGAAGCCATTTTAGCTTGAGAAGGGTTTTTTTTTGGAATATGTGGAATATATTTGAAGAAGGAAATTTTCTGAAAGGCAGGGATTAAGTTTCGCCAAGAGGTTTGATAGCTTCTAATGGCCTTGTAGACAAGATGGAGGCATGTAAATAGGTTCAGAACTGGTTGACTGACAAAAGCCAATGAGTTAAGATTATTGGATAACTGCCAACCTGGATGAAGGCCCTTATCTAGTTATAGGATCCTAGGGCTCTGTCTCTTGCACTGAATTGAATATTGCATTGAATATTTTCGCAGATAACTCCAACAAAGCCATGGATGACATATTTATCACGTTTTCAGAAAGCTGGAATGATTATTTTGCTCATTATATAATAGAATCAAGATCCAAATAGATATTAAGATGCTGAAAAGATTGGTCAAATTTGATTTTTTTTTAAAAAGTAGATAAAATTTAATAAGTCCTGCTCTCTTTTCCCAGCATAGTGGTTAGAGAACTATTCTCAGGACCAGGAAGACCTGATTCAAGTCCTACTTCCAACACAAACTGTCTGTGTAAGCCTATTCAAATTGCCTACTCTCTCAAAGCCTCATTTCTTTGCTCTAGGTAGCTCTGGAAAACTATGCTAGTTTCATATGGCACTGAAATTTCAGGCCCTATCTCATTTCTGGTTTTATTATAATGGAAAAGTAAATCTGGATTTCATGCTTGTTGAAAAAAATTTTTTTCAACTTGTTCCTTGCTATCTTTTTTTTTTTTTTTTTTTTTTTTGAGGCTGGGGTTAAGTGACTTGCCCCGGGTCACACAGCTAGGAAGTGTTAAGTCTGAGACCAAATTTGAACTCTGGTCCTCCTGAATTCAAGGCTGGTGCTCTATCCACTGCGCCACCTAGCTGCCCCCGACCTTGCTATCTTTTATAGGTAGGAATGGGTCCTTTTGTTCTCCTTGGACCTTCTGCTTTACTCTGTATTAACAAAGTTGGAGACAAGATTAGAGTTCTGTCTATCCTCATAATACGCATAATAGCTGGGGTAGGCAGCTAACCTTTTAGCCTCAATTTCCTAATCTTTAAAGTGGAAAAGTAGCTACCTCACTTTGTGCTGTGAGGACCAAATAAGATAGCATATTTCCACTGTTCCATATTCTCACAATTTCTTTGCCTTTCCTTTCTTCTTCCTCCATTTGTTTTTGGAGGAAAAGGTGACCTTTTTCCTTGCTTGTTCAAAACTTCTCTACTTACTTATGTCATTGAAATCAGGTCTTTCTATCTCCTTCAGAAGTTTATTTCATTTATCCTTGTCTAGTGTAACTCATCTTCAGTTTCTTCTCCCCTTTGCTGCCTACAGTACATCTTTTTTAAAAAGTCTTCAAAAATTGCACATGTTTAATCTATATTAGATTACTTGCTGTCTAGGGAAAGGGGTCTTGGGGGGAAGGAAGGGAGAAAAATTTTGAATACAAGGTTTTGCAAAATTGAATGTTGAAAACTATCTTTGCATGTGTTTTGAAAAGGAAAAGCTATTTTAAAAACTGCAAACAAACCTTCACTTGATCCATCAATTCTTTCAGGTTACTGTCATATTTTCTTCCCTTCTTTGTGAAATTCCTAGGAACATTGGCTATATTTGATGCCTTTCCTTCTTTAGTATCCACCACTTAGCTCCTTACATTCGAATTTCTTAGTATACCAAGATTACTAGCAGTTTCTTAACCCCTAAATCTGCACCCTTCTCAGTGCTTATTATTGTCCTTGTCTTCTGCATCTTTTATTTGTGTTAATCACCCTCTTGGATATTCTTTCTTCCTTTGGCTTCTGAGATATTGATGTTTCCTCATATTCTTTTTACCATCATTTGCTCACCTAATTGACTCAATATCTTTTATTGGAAATTCCTTTACTCTAATGTTCCATATCCTGTCTCCCAAATATAGCTGTTATCTAGAGCTCTTTTTATTATCACTTGCTATGCCTTCCTCTTTTTTGACATTTCTTATGATGTAATTATGTTTCAATACATTGCATAGCTACTATTTCTTGAGCTTTTCTCTCAATTCTTGGGTTCATAGTTTCCTAAGTGGTTTTTGTTTTTATTTTTGCTTCTTAAAATTATGCTGCTTAGGATATTTAAGTTGCGAATTCTTTTTCCTGTCACTAACAGTAGCATTAGGATAACTTTTCCCCCCACAGTCATATCAGGATTGAATTATAGAGTTTGTTATTTTAATGATCGTATCTCAGAATTGTTGCATTTTATTTCTCTGATTTATTAGGAGTTTATTATTGATAATTTGGGTTTCAAGAATTTGCTGTTCATAATCTTTGCTTTATCTCTTAAGGATTTGTTCATAAGTGTATACATTTGTATAGTCAAGTCAGCAAGCATTTATTGTGTGTCTTCTGAGATAGGCACTATGCCAAATGCTAGATTTGGAAAGAAAGGGTAAAAAACAAAATCGTTTTCAAAAAAGCTCCTGGTATAATGGGAGAGTCATCATACAAACAACTATGTAGAAAAAAAAAGTTTCTTGTAGAAAGTGGGATTTTAGCTAGGACTTGAAGGAAGACAAAGAAACTGTCCACATATGAGGAGGGAGAGCTTTCAGACTTCTGCTTTAGGATGACTGATCAATTTGATAGCTGAAGAAAGCTGAATGGGGAGGGATGTGTGGAGAGGGAGACTCCCAGGAGGTTAGTATAATAGTTCAGGCTTAAGGTGATGAGGACCTGTACCGAGTGGGCACTTTTGGAGGGGATAGAAGGTAGGGCAAGAAGGGCAGGGTTTACACAGGAGATATTACTGGGTAATGTGGACAAGACTTGGCAACTGATTGGGCCTGAGGGAGGAGGGCAATGCCTAGGTGGGGAACCTGGGTGACTGGGAGAGGAGAGGGATAGTGTCCTTGACAGTAGGAAAGTTAGGAACTGGGGAGGATTTTTTGGGACATATTGAGTTTAAGATGTTTTTGTGATAATCCTTTTGGAGATCAATAAGTTGGCAATTCGGAATGCAAGATTGGAAGGCTTTATATACTTTGAATTCTTATTAGAAATGGTTATTGCAAAGATATTTCCCTCATATTTTTTTTTCTGAAGGCATCTTTTTTGTTGTTGTTGTGCAAGAGCCCTATATTTTATTTTATTTTTTAATTTTTTAATTTTTATTAATTTTATAATTATAACATTTTTTTGACAGTACATATGCATAGATATTTTATTATTATTATTTTTTACAACATTATCCCTTGTACTCCTTTCTGTTATGAATTTTTCCCTTCCTTCCCTCCATCCCCTCCCCTAGATGTCAGGCATTCCCTTACATATTAAATATCTTATAGTATATCCTAGGTACAATATCTATGTGCAGAATCAAATTTTGTTGTTGTTGTTGCAAAGGAAGAATTGTATTTGGAAGGTAAAAATAATCTGGGAAGAAAAACAAAACAAAACAAAAAATGTTCACAGTTTACATTCATTTCCCAGTGTTCCTTTTCTGTCCATCATTGATCAATTGGAATTGGATTAGAAGAACTCTATATTTTAAAAATAATTATTAATTTAGTGTCAGTATGTTGTAATGTGTTGAGTGTTGGACCTTGAAGTTAAGAAGATGTGGGATCAAATTCTGCCTCAGAGACTTACTGGCTATAACCCAGGAAAAGAACTTACGATCTGTCTGGGCCTCAGTCTCCTCAGCTATAAACTAAAATAAAAAGTTCAGCCTTGACCTTTGAGATCACTTTTGGATCTAAATCCCTGATACTTGTGATTGAAAAAATATATATATATATCTTGTAATGGATGTAGTTTTGTAGCCTAGAAGAACTTGAGTTCAAGGCCCACTTGTGATACTCGATAGCTATGTCATCATAGCTGGTCCTTTAATTTCCCTGACCTTTAGTTTTTTATTCTTAAAGAGGATAAAAACTCCTGTAGTACAAACCTCACAGAATTGTTGTGTGGCCCAAGTGAAGCAACTTTTAAAAAATATCTCTATAAATGCCACTTGTTCTTCTCTTTGTTGAATAGTAAAGGATTTTCACCTTACTACAATTTCTGTACATGCAGCATTCCAATATACTAATTTTGTAGGGTTTTAAAAAACGAAATATTTTGATTTATTGATGAATTTGGAATGTGACATAAGGTCTGCTATCTTGCTGCGCTATGTTCCCCAACAGTCTTCCTTCTCTTCTTTGTATTTATCAACTATTACTCAGTCATATGAGCTAATATGTTCCATTGAACTGTTTTTCTTCCTAATTTTTAAAATTTAGTACAATTTTGACTGCCTTGTATATCAGTCATCAGATATCATATATTAGGATATATGAGTAGAAGAAATTATATTCATGATTATCCATCTATACTTCCTTGCAGGTTATTCTTTTGTTCTCTATTTCTACCCCCTTTCATCCTTTCCCCTAGGTTCTTTTACCCCCTCCCCTTCTTCCTCCCACTCCCTCCCTTTCCTATCCCTGCTAATTTTTTCCTTTAATTCTGCTACTTAACTTACCTCACTGTTACTTAACCTCCCCTGTCAGGTTTTTTATATAAGACCCACCCAATATCCAGTCTCTCTGTCTCCTCAGGGAGAGCTTGCTGATAGCCAACACTAACACTAGGAGTCTTGGGTTTTCTTGAACTTTCAGTTGAGTGAGTGATTGTAAAGATGTGTTGGGCTGTAAAAAAATTGCTTTTGAAATGTGATTTTTGCTGTTTTATTAAAGGTACCTGAAATACGTATGTAGATCACTTTTTTTTTTTTTTAATTCATTTTTCCAATTTATCCCCTCCCTCCCTCCACTCCCTCCCCCCATGACAGGTAATCCCATACATTTTACATGTGTTACAATATAACCTAGATACAATATATGTGTGTAAATACCATTTTCTTGTTGCACATTAATTATTAGCTTCCGAAGGTATAAGTAACCTGGGTAGATAGACAGTAGTGCTAACAATTTACATTCACTTCCCAGTGTTCCTTCCTGGGTGTAGTTATTTCTGTCCATCATTGATCAACTGGAAGTGAGTTGGATCTTCTTTATGTTGAAGATCTCCACTTCCATCAGAACACATCCTCATACAGTATCATTGTTGAAGTGTATAATGATCCCCTAGTTCTGCTCGTTTCACTCAGCATCAGTTGATTTAAGTCTCTCCAAGCCTTTCTGTATTCCTCCTGCTGGTCATTTTTTACAGAGCAATAATATTCCATAACCTTCATATACCACAATTTACCCAACCATTCTCCAATTGATGGACATCCATTCAACTTTCAGTTTCTAGCTACAACAAAAAGAGCTGCCACAAACATTTTGGCACATACAGGTCCCTTTCCGCTCTTTAGTATTTCTTTGGGATATAAGCCCAATAGCAGCAATGCTGGATCAAAGGGTATGCACAGTTTGATAACTTTTTGGGCATAATTCCAGATTGCTCTCCAGAATGACTGGATTCTTTCACAGCTCCACCAACAATGTATCAGTGTCCCAGTTTTCTCACATCCCCTCCAACATTCATCATTATTTGTTCCTGTCATCTTAGCCAATCTGACAGGTGTGTAGTGGTATCTCAGAGTTGTCTTAATTTGCATTTCTCTGATCAGTAGTGATTTGGAACACTCTTTCATATGAGTGGATATAATTTCAATTTCATCATCTGAGAATTGTCTGTTCATATCCCTTGACCATTTATCAATTGGAGAATGGTTTGGTTTCCTATAAATCAGGGTCAGTTCTCTATATATTTTGGAAATGAGACCTTTGTCAGAACCTTTACTTTTAAAAATATTTTCCCAATTTGTTACTTCCCTTCTAATCTTGTTTGCATTAGTATTGTTTTAGAAACTTTTTAGTTTGATGTAATCAAAATCTTCTATTTTGTGATCAATAATGATCTCTAGTTCTCCTCTGGTCATAAATTCCTTCCTCCTCCACAGGTCTGAGAGGTAGACTATTCTCTGTTCCTCTATGTAGATCACTTTCTTATAAAAATTTTATAGAAAAATAAAATAGTGACAGTTGTTTGTTGTGACTTTTTTCATATTAAGAGCCAGTCCTTCTATTCTTATATATAATTATGAATATTATATTTTACCAAGGCATTTTTGCATTGAATTTATGGATTTTTTTGTATTTTTTACATAAGTATCCTAGTATTATGCTATTCTTGTGTTACTGGCATAAATTCTGTTTGGTCATAATAACTCTTGAGTCTTTTAAAAAAATATTGTTTTCATTTTATTTTAAAATTTTATATCATTATTCATTAATTACATTAGTCCATAACTATGTATTTTTCTCAGATTTGATATTTTGCTTTTTGAAAGAGACGACTTTTGATTTTTTTTTCTATTTATGAAATAGCTTAAGCATCATTTGTTCTTTAAATATTTTGATAGAATTTAGTTGTGAATCAGTTCTGCTTTTTCAATGAATGTTTTTATTCAGTTCCTCCTTCAAAATTTGCTTATGTGATCAATATCATCAGTTTAGGAATTTTACAATTTTTTATAATCTTTTTTTCTGTTTTTCTGTTTCAGATAATGATTTACCCTTTTGTTCTCCACTTTTTTTGTTGTTTGTTCTAATTTTGTTTTCCATTTTCTTAATTTAATTTTTGTTTATAATTTATGGTTTGTCAATTCCATTGTTCTTTTAAAAAAACCCTTGAATTATTTTCTATTATGAAATTTATTCTTTAACCCTGATGATTTCTTATTTTGTTTGCTGTTAATTTTTTCATTTTAAATTTTTTTAGCTTAGCTGAAAAAAAAAAAGCATTATTTTTCTCTTTTTCTTTTAAATATTTTCTTCTCACCTCTGCTTCTTAAAAGTTTTCCTGAAAGCTTAACTGGGTCAACACTTTCTTCATGTGAGATCTTTCTTAATTCTATTATCCCCTCTACAACAGGCCCTGCCCCCCCCATACTTTTTTTCTGTATGCTAAAACATGTATATTTTCTCTTTTAGATGTGTGCATACATGTACCATTTTCTCTTAATGTAAGCCTCTTAAGGAAGTTTTGTTTCTGTATTTGTATTCCCATTGCTTAGCACAGATTTTGCCACTTTAATTAACAGTTTAATAGATGCTTTTTGGTTTATTGTTGAATGCAAATTTGCCTTTGAATAATAGAATGACTACAGCATAGATTTTGATTTGTTCTATTCATATCGTCAATTTGTAGCTTGTTTCTGTAACTTGTTCTTTTACCTAGTCAATATTAATCAAGTCATCATCTAGTTTCCATGGGGACTTGCAACATTTAATTATTGATTATACTTTTCAG
Source organism: Sminthopsis crassicaudata (assembly GCF_048593235.1). Classification (NCBI taxonomy): domain Eukaryota; kingdom Metazoa; phylum Chordata; class Mammalia; order Dasyuromorphia; family Dasyuridae; genus Sminthopsis; species Sminthopsis crassicaudata. The sequence goes on from NC_133621.1 coordinate 147,229,988, forward strand.
GCATTAAAATCCATAATGTAATGTTTAGATTTTGTAGCTATGTGAATTTATTTACATCTTCATTATGTCCTTTTTTTGTAAAAAGTGTTCATGATTATACTATGTTTTAAAAAAAAGCAACATTCTTGCATTTTCATAATAGTTTGCCTACGTATGTATGTATGTATGTTACATACATATATGTGTGTAAAATGTCTTCATATATGTATCTTTAAGTATTGATTTCCCCCCTTATCTACTTTAACTTTTTTTTTTTTTGTAAATTTAGGTATAAAAATGATAGTTAACATTTTTGTGGTGCTTATTAAATTCCAGGTATTGTGGTAAGCAATTCGAATCTCATTTGATCCTCACAATAATCCTGGATGATAGATGCTATTATCATCTTCCTTTTACAGATAAGGAGACTGAGGGAAACAGACTTAACTCAGTATCACACAAGTAGAACTTGAATTCAGGTCTTCTTATCTCCAGGACCCTATCCAACTGTGATACCTAACTCTCTAATTTGGTAGGCCAGTAATTGTAGAGATATTTAATGTCTGGGTTCCCTTATTGTCAATTATACCTTTTAAACATAAGATGGGTAATTTCCTCTATTTGTACTTCTCACATTTTAATTTCATTGTATATATGTCTAATTCTTCTTGTTAGGCAGTAAACTTTCTGAGATTGAATGTACATATTATTTTGTCCTTACATTTTTTAGCCCATTATGCAGCATTTTGTGTATAGTGGGCATACTTGAAAAATATATTTTTTAAGAGTCTCTTGAGTTATACTTTTCATCAAAATGAAGAAATATGGCCAGAGTGAAATAATCTTGTCATTTGTCAAACTATCTGCCCAAATAGTGTAGGATTACTTAATATATTGGTGTTAAGAAGAATTATTTTCAGATCATACAAATGCAGAAAGGAAAAATAGGTTTGATCACTGATCAGAACTAAAAAAAGATAAACTAGAGCTAGTGTGTTGAAATTAACAAAATCAAATAAGTAGAAGTGAATTTCAAATTTTGTACTGTGAAAAAAATCAAATATATAAATTTAAGCCTGGAAAAAAACCTGATATGACATCATTTCATATGAATGTGAATTAGTTGTTTTTAGCAGTCAGTTGTGGTAAAGTGGCCAAGCCAAAAATGTGCCATCTTTGGCCAATTTAATCAAAGTTATTACTTTGTAGAAAAAAGGTTTTACATTTGTCATTCTCTATTGGACTCTGAATTGGATCACATCTGGTCTCTTATGTTAAGTTCTATGTGCCATGTTTTAAAGGGACTTTGAAAAAATAGTATGTCTTGAAAGATAAAGACCCTTGAAAATTTTCCTAAATACAGGTCTGCTGACCTGTATTACTTTATAGCAAATGTTTATTGATAAAATCCAGAACACTTTTTTCTCTCAAGTAATTTAAAACCTGACTATCCATACCTGTGTCCTACAGCTATCCTCAGATTATTTATTCTCTTTGGCTTCTTGCCCTCTTAACCTGCATAGAGTTGCCTTATTGAGGGTCTTAAGACACAATAATTTCTGGGAGAAAATTTACATGTTTTAGTAATTTGATGTTAAGCTCTTGATATAAGTAAAGTAACAGTAAATTGTTAGGCTTGAGTCTAGGAAAACCTAGTTCAAATTCTACTTCTGACATTGGTTAATTAATCTCTCTAGGATGTTTTAGACACTTAATTTTTCTAAGCCTTTGTTTTCTCAACTATAAAAGTGGGAGTAACTTGTACTTGCCTCATCAGTGTGTTGTAAGATCACATGAGAGGATATATTTAACATGTTTTACAAATTTAGTGTCCTATGTTGCTATCGTTATATTAATGATAAAACTATCTTTATATATTACATATAATATACCACTTTCAAGCTGGCAAAGAGCTTTACAAAATGTTTCGTGATCCTTATAACAACTCTGGGAGGATAGGTAGGATAAAAGTTATTATTTTTTAAATATATTTTAGGATAATAGTTATGAAACTATCAAAATATAAAAAATACTGTGTGAAAAGTTATAGTTCTTAAGTATATCTAAACAAATGTATATTTTGATTTATTAATTTTTTTGTTGTTTAGTCGTTTGTCATATTTGACTGTGACCAAATTTGGGTTCTCTTGGCAAAGATAGAGTGGTTTGCCATTCCTTTCTTCAGTTTGTTTTATAGATGAGGTAACTCTGAGGTGTACAGGATTAAATGACTTATCTGGGGTCCATTACTACTAAGTGTCTGAGGCTGTAGTTGAACTCAGAAAGATGAGTCTTCCTGACTTCAATTCTGGCCCTGAATCCAGTGGGCCACCTACCTGCTGAAATCTATTAATATTTTTGTCATCAAACATATAGCATACTTGGCATAGTTTTAAAATTTCCGGAGTTATATACAACACCAGTGTTCATATCCTACTTCTTTTATTGCCTGCTTCTGTGACCTTGAACAAGTCATTTAACTTCATCTGTAAAATGAGGGATTTGTCACCAAGATCTGATTTCAAATTTGGCTTCAGATGCAAATTTTGTGACTCTGGAAATTCACTTAAAACACACTTGTCTCCTTCTTTCCTTCCTTCTCTCCCCTAAATGAAGGCTTTGGGTTAGATGGCTTCTGATGTCTTTTGTAATTCTATAATTATGTAACAGTAAAACAATGAATAAAATATATAAACTTTCTATCTCAGTTGTCTCAATAACAACTAAGGGCTTTTTTTGGGTCTGACTCTTTTTGCTAATTGTATTAATGTCTTGAATTGAAAGGTGAAGAAACTGAGTCTTGAGTTGTAAGTGGTAACGTAGCTAATAAGTGTCTAAAAGTGCAATTTATGTTGAGAATCTTTATGCCTGCCCATAGCCAGAACTCTACCATACTATCTCAAATTTTTCTTCCAAGTTTTCTTTCTTTTGGCAACCAGCCAAATTAAAGGTTTTATGTCTTTTCTGTCTTGGCCCATAACTACTACCTAGTTAGTGTCTGATTTAAAGGAACAAGGATGCTCTATCTTTTAAGTCATTTTAGGCAATGTTAACTGGACTGTGTCAATGAATTTATTTGTTGAGAGATAATTATCAATTGTCTATTGTGCAAAAGACATTGGACTAGATACTGGATTTTTTTGTACCAATTTGTTACTTTAGTGTTGGGTATTCCTGGTGGATCAAATGAAATCACTTAGCACACAATATAATGTAGTTATATGTAAATATTCCTTCCCTTCCCTACTAAAGACTTTTTGGTTGCATTATGTATATTAACAATTGGTGCACAGTACATAGGTTTAGGCCATTTTCTAGGGGACTGAGAGATTATATGATTTTTCCATGGTCACAAAACTAATGTGTATCAATCAGAGGTAGAATTGGAATCTTATGTTTTACCTATTTCATTCTCTTTCTGCATTCACCTGTCTGCATTTCGACTGTGCTAAAAATAAAAAAAAGTGAAGGCATAGTATCTTTCTCAAATTTTATGATCTAAATTTATATTAAATATACCTAACACTTTTCACTGTCTGAGAATGGAATATACATCCACAGAATTAAAGAATATTGAAGTTGAAAGGGATTGTTAGAGGTTATCTTATATATCTACCCCTCATAACTCATTAATATCTACAGCATTCTTAACAACTAGTTATCCAGACTCTGGAATCTAGTGACGATAAACTTGTTCCTTCCTCTACAAGTTATTTCATTTTTGGACTGCTCTCATTGTTAGGAAGTTCTTTTTTATATTCTTTACTTGTATATCTCTCCTGCAACTTCTACTTGTTTTTAGTTCTGCCTTTTAAGTTCCAACAAAATACAAGTCAATTGTGCTATGGTTGACATATGTGTTCCTAAAAAGCACCACACTATGGAAAATCACAGTGCAAACCACAGGCCTTAGGTTTAAAATGTATTTGGTGATATGATACTCAAAAAAGTAAGACACATAATAAAAAACAGCACAGTTTTATGCATGTCACATGGTTAAGAAATACATAAATATTACAATAAATAGTGGCAGTCTTAAGACTTTTTCTTGGGCTGCTGTTCAACTTGTCTTCCAATTCCCATGACCTGGGTTTGCAAAGTCAAGAGGAAATTGGGCAAGCTGAAACTTCAGACCGGGGCCAGGAGCCAGGGAGAGAAGGGGGAGTTAGGAGTGTAGTGTGTGGAGGTTCGGTTCTGTTCAGTTCCATTGGAGGAGATGGAGGATGCCGTGTGTGACGGCAAGCAAGGTCTTTATCATTTGATAAAAACTTTTTAAGTTTTAGCTTGTGAAAATGTCATTGGAAAGACTGCAACATGTAAGTTATTGTGAAATGTGTACTTTTATGCTTTTTTCTTGTTTCTTGGGTAAGAAATATCACATACTGATTCATATTTCAAATTATGCTAAAAATATCCCCCCAATATATCAATCCCAATGGAACGAATTCGAGTATTTTGAAACAAACATTAAAGCAAAACTGACTAATCCCTTTCCTATAAGATAGTCTTTCAGATATTTAATATTACTTTTTTCTTTTCCAAACTACAAAAAATATCTAGCCATATTTCTTTGCTCTCATTATTCAAGATTGTGTACATGTATTCAAGTGAATAGCCTGCCTTACACAAACTTAATTCATTTCAGTATTTCATTTCACCCCTGGGTAGGAACTATTGCTTTAGGTTAGGCTTGCATTTTCTGTAGGTCAGAGGTACTACTATTCTTGTTCACAGATCAACTTGACATGCATATTACTTGCCAAGGCTAGAGGGAATGAGGTTGCTTTTTTGAAATCTCTGTGATCTGCTTCTGTTGATCATACTAGTTTCAACTTTGCCCCTTGATAGGTCTTAATAAACACAAGGGACTTTTGACTTCTCAGAATTTACCTAAAATTAGTAACTTGACATTTATGAACCTAGATTACCTGACCCAGGGAAACCAAAATTTTCTTAGTAGTACTTTGTCAGTCCTCATTATTTAAAAAAAAAAACCAACCTTTTTGATATCTTTTTTTCTAAAATTTTCACTAAAATTTTCCATGTTGTTCCTTATTCTTCCCTATCTCAACCATCCTATATAACAAATGTTTTTAAAATATTAAAAAAAAGAGAAATCATCATAACTTTTTAGTACTATACATCTAAAAAGTCAAATATATTCCAAGTGCCATACTTATGGACCGCTCACTGTTGTAAAAAGGTAGTGTCGTGGTATCTATATCTTTTATTTGTTTTTTATTTTTAAAATTTTATTTATTTTTAAAAAATAATGGCTTTTTACTTTTAAAATACATGCAGAGGTAGTTTTCAACATTCACTCTTTTAAAACCTTATGTTCCAAAATTTCCCCCCCCCTTCCAACCGTCTCCCCTATTCAGCAAGTAATCCAATATAGATTATTAAACATGTACATTTCTTCTAAACATATTTCTATATTTATCATGCTGTACAAGAAAAATCAAATCATGATGCCATTTCCAATGATCTTGTGATGAAGAGAGCCATCTACACCCAGAGAGATGATTGTGGGAACTGAATGTGGATCACAACATAACATTCCCACTTCTTTTGTAATTGCTCATTTGCATTTTGTTTTCTTATTCATATACTTTTTGTTATCTGATTTTCCTTGTGCATCAAGAGAATTGAATAAGTATGTTTATACGTATTGGATTTAACATATATTTTAACATGTTTAACATATATTGGATTGCTTGCCATCTAGGGGAGGGAGTGGGGCAAAGGATGAGAAAATCTTAAGCACAAGGCTATGCAAGGGTCAATGTCAAATTATCCATGCATATGTTTTGAAAATTAAAAGCTTTATTTAAAAAAAAGAAAAGAAAAATCATATCAAAAAATGCTTTTCATCTTTTAGTCAGTAAAACATTAAGGCACTTATTATACATCCATCACTGTGCTAAATAGTGGGGATATAATATAAAAAGAGGCACTTTCCCCAAGAGGTCATATTCTAATGAGAAGACTAGAAGCAAACAATTATGTACAAATTATATAATGGGTTAGCAGGAAATAAATTGAGAGAGAGAAGGCACTAACGAGGATTAACAGAGATTAGGAAAGCTTCTTATTGAAGCTGAGATTTAAAGGAAGCCAAGGAAGGCTATAGGTGGGGCTGAGGAGGGAGAGCATTCCAGGCCTGGGGGACAGCCAGAGAAAATACCCAAAGCCACAAGATTGTCTCATTTGAGGGACAACAAGGAGGCCAATGTCACTAGTTTGAAGGGTACTTGTTAGGAAGTAAGATTTAAGAAGATTGGAAAAGTAGGAGGGGACTAAATTATAAAGAACTTTGAATGCTAGAGGATTTTGTATTTGATACTGTTGTCCTCCCTTCTTGACTTGCAAGTGAATTGGATTTAAGTGAAACTGGGCTGTGAAAACTCACCAGCCTCATTCTCTCTTCCAGAACTATTTGGAATGGCAAGAGGATTCATTGAGACATCTTGACCTTTTTAAAAAAGCAAAGACCCTTCTCAGGTCTGTTTGGGGCAACAACCATTCATTGATTAAGGCTGGATAAGAAATGAGACCAAAACAAATGGACTCTTTTACCTACTCAAAAAAAAAAAATGTGGGAGGGATACTCAAGGTTTCTGACCAGAATGGAAATAGTTGGTATTTATTCTCTCTCTGAACTATCAAAAAACAAATTGTGACTGAGTTGAGATTTGGGACCAATTGGCCATTCTATGAGAGCCAGAGGGGATTTGGGTTTTAGGTTTGATATAACAGGTCCATTTGAATCCCAGTGAGCTTTAACAGAGCTTGGTTTTTCAAAGCTGTATTTCTAGAAATCATAAATGATTCTGTGTGGTACGGAAATGGTGAGGGGTCACCATTTAATAAAAAAAAAGCTGGAGAGAGCTCTAGAAAAAAGCAAAGTTTATTGTACATTCTCGTGAGAAGGGCGTCCCATCCTTCAAGTAAACAATCGAAGAGAGGAAGCACCTCCTGTGGGCAGGACAGCACCTTTAATCCCTAAGGCAAAATGCCCCCTCCCACCACTGACTTTCATCCTCATTGGCTGAGAGTCTTACATTCTAAACGCGAGATCTACCCATGAAATTGAACGTGACCAATAAGTACATAGTTGCCTATATTTGGATGAAATAGGGGAGATGATATCATAGGAGGGGAAGGCAATGCCCTTTGCTCGAACTTCAGAGTCCTTCAGGCCTACTCGAACTCTGAAGTAGATGAAGCCTTACTCGATTTTCGCAACTGTCTTGAGAGATCTCACCTCATCTCATTCAATTCTGTATTAGATCCTATAGAATATGGGAAGCCTTTAAAGTTTATTGAATAGAAGGATGACATAATCAGAACTGCACTTTAAGAAAATAATTTTAGTGACTGAATGGAGAAATGGAGAAAAGATTGAACTTGGGAGAAACTTGAGGCAAGTAAGTTAATAAACTTTTGCTGTAGTCTAGCGGTGATGAAGGCCTCTAGTACCAGAGGAGAGAGGGAGCTTGTTTGAGAGATGTTGAAAAAGTGAAATTGCCAGGCTTTGGCAATAGATTGCATATGGGGGAAGGGAGCAGTAAAAGAGAATGAAAAATCAGGGATGATAATGGTTAAAAGCCATAGAGCCTGATGTCCTCTCTAGGATTTGGGGGACAAAGGGAAGAGGATTTGGGGAAAGATAATTAATTTGATTTGGGACATGTTGAATTTGAAGGTTACCCTTGGGTGTCTATCTCGTTATTGGTTCACCAATCAGGACATCTCTTTTTCCAAGGAATTGCCATGGTTTTTTCTTTGGTTACTGAGACCACTGACCATCAATTTATTAATTAGTCCAACTAATAAATTGATCATTACCTACCCATAAACTCTTAAGCTTTTCATTTGTCTCACACAATTGGCACTCACACAATTTCTGTAGACTCTTAGGACCATTGAACTGAACTAGACCATGTTAGAGGTCATCAATCCTATTCTCTCATTTTACAGTTAAGGAAAGTTTGGGTTGTTCAAAAAAGCAGTGAGAAATGTATGATTGGCTTCCAAAGAGAGATTAGGGTAATTTAGTAGATTTGAGAATCCTCAGCACAAAGTAGTATTGGAGCTAAATTTACTCTTGGTCTTTTTGTATTTCTTTTGTTTTCCCAAGGCTGATGCTTCTTTTTTTTTTTATTTTAATAAACATTGCTTTATGAATCATGTTGAAAGAAAAATCAGAACAAAAAGGAAAATCCATGGGAGAGGAAAAAAAAAACCAGAAAAAGATTTACATTCAATCTCCTTAATTCTTTTTCTGGATGCAAATGGCATATTCTATCTAAAGGCTATTGAAATTGTTTTGCATCTTTCCCAAGGCTTTTTAAACAAGTAATTCTTGGTCTTCCATTACCTTTACCAAAAATTGAAAATTTTTTTACATTTATTTTTCTTTTGTTCAATTAAACAAGCATTATTTTCTTCCTCCTGAATGAAGTGAACTGTAAAAGCTGACTCACAAGATGGAGACAGTGTTCTAAAACTTGAGTGAAGGTCATCTGTGCCCTGGGGCCAAGTTTCTTTCTCCAGAGATCACATGGTTTACGTGGTGTGGGATCTTTTCTTTGTGAGACTAAGTTGGGGGCACCTTGACATTGAAACTCCCATATAAGGTAATTTAGTAATCTTAAATATGTGGTTGGGTTGAAAGTTTTTCCTTATTTATGACTTAGAATGTGAGGTCATTTGTCCTGGCTAAGCAGGGCAAAGGTCCAGCCTATGGGGAGTATTAGCCCAAGGCCCTATATAACTCTGGTCCATTTGTCTGGGCCTTGTCTCTCCTTGCCTAACTGCTTGTGAGGAAGGTGACACCCACCCTTGTGGGGAGAGAGATCGTAATAAAATTCCTTTCTACTTTTACCTTGAGAAATCTTCTTAATTTATTTGAGCCGGTGGTCTTTGTCCCACATAACTTATACTTTAAAAAATAAATAAATAAAAACAAGCCTGTTATATATAGTATGTCACCAATTAATAACAATATTAATATTAATAATAAACTCATTATGTTGATCATGTCTTTAAAATGTGTATCTTATTCTGTATCTAGTATCTATTACCTCTTTATCACCTTTGGAATTCTGAGGTAGAGTTTACATGTTTAAAAGAAGTTTGCACCTTTAAGAGTTCATTGGTTGAAGTATTTCCCAGGCCCCATTGAGTTCTCACTAACCCAATCTCTGCGAGGATAAAAGAGGGCAGCATTGAGCCTGGAGTTAGGCTAGCCTGGGACAGAGTTGGGACCGCAGTCTGGAAGGAGAGAATCTGGCTGGAGGCTCCAGAAGCTCACAGAGAAAAGATTATACAGAAAAGAGATCTCCTCCCAGGAGAAGGATTATAATTGAAGAGACAACAGGACCTTTACACTTTATGATTTGTATAGAACAACTAAGTGAGTGGGACTGTGGATAAAATGCTGGGCCTAGACTTAAGGAAGACTCCTAAGTTCAAATCTGGCCTTAAGCTGTGTGACCTTGAGCAAGTCACTTAACCCAGTTTGCCTCAGAATCCTTATCTGTAAAATGAACTGGAGAAGGAAATGGCAAACTACTCCATCTTCTTTTCCCAGAAAACTTCTCATAGAGTCACAAAGAATCAGACCTAATTAAAAAATAACTGAACAGCTGAAAATGAATACATTCTTTTTCTTAACTGATTGGGTTAAAGTATTCCTTTGAACAAGTGATTCTTATTATCTGAAACTTGGCTAGTAGGAGATGAATTTTTGGGCTACCTTTAGTAGTTCACTAGAAATAATCTGTATCAGTGTAGGGATTATCTGTGTCAATGTTTCTTAAACTTTTTGATCTCAGGACTTCTATGTATTCTTTAAGATTATTGAGGACCTCAAAGAGCTTTGATGTATATGTGTTATTTATATCATGTAAGAAATTAAAATATACATTTAAAAATATTCACACATTAACAAGCTATTTTAAATAAAAATTAACTATTTTCCAAAAGAAAACATTGAGAAGAATGGAATTATTTTACATGTTTTTGCAAATCTCTTTAATGTCTGATTTAATACAAAATATCTGGATTTTAAGTCTGTTCCTGCATTCAATCTGCTATGTTTTGGTCAAAATATAAGAAGAAAATCAAGCATCACACAGGATGATTTTCAGAGCTAATAATATATTAATAATAATTGTGAAAATAGTTTTGATCTTATTGATTCATAGAAAGCATCTTGGAGATTCCTAGAGATCTGAGGACAGAATTTTGAAAACAGTTGATTTATATTTTATCAACAAAATTAAGCATTTTTTGAAATGCTGGGTTTTATTATATAAAATTTGATGGAAAAATTGAAATAATTTGTAGTGATTTTTCTATCATTTTATAATTTTTTGCCCAAGTATTTTATTTTTTAATAATAGCCTTTTATTTTTCAAAGCACATGCAAAGATAGTTTTCATCATTCACCCTTGAAAAACTTTGTGTTCCAAATTTTTCTCCTTTCTTCCCCTTCTTTCCCCCTCCCCTAGACTACAAATGATGCATATAGGTTAAACATATGCAATTCTTTCCACATTTATCAGGTTGAACAAGAAGAATCAGATCAAAAGGGGAAAAATAAGAAAAACAAGCAAATAATAACAAAGGTGAAAAAAACTATGTTGTGATCCACTCTCAGTCCCCACAGTCTTCTGTCTGGATGTAGATGGCTCTCTGAATCACAAATTTTTTGGAATTGGCCTGAATCTCATCTCATTGTTTTTTTTTTTTTTTTTTTTTTTGTTTGTTTGTTTGTTTGTTTGTTTGTTTGTTTTCCCTCCTGAGGCTGGGGTTAAGTGTCTGAGACCAGATTTGAACTTGGGTCCTCCTGAATTCAAGGCTGGTGCTCTCTCCACTGCGCCACCTAGCTGCCCCTCACCTCATTGTTGAAAAGACCAAGTCCACCACAGTTGATCATCATATATCTTCTTGTTGCTGTGTATGTACAGTGATCTCATGGTTCTGCTCATTTCACTTAGCATCTGTTCATGTAAATCTCTCCAGGCCTTTCTGAAATCATCCTGCTGATCATTTCTTATAGAACAATAATATTCCATAGTATTCATATACCATAGCTTATTCAGCCATTCCCCAACTGATGAGCATCCACTTTTCCTTTACTTACTTTACTTACAAAAAAGAGGGTCAAGTGAGAGGGTCTACTTCTTTGGATCCTTCAAATTTCCTGGGCTAAAAGATTCTTTCTGGTTCTGCAGCCCTAGGACATGTCTTGGGGCACTTTTTATTATTGCTTAGAGATGAACATGGGAAGATTACAATAATTCACTGTTTTCTCTGCCATCTTGATTCCTGGAATCTCAGTATGAGATATTTTAACAAAAGTTTTTGTCAAAACTAAGTAAATTACATTCATGACATTCCCCTTGTCTAATAGTTTAGTAAATTAGTCAAAAAAATAACTTTGTTTAGTCTGTCATGATCTGTCATTCAAGAAGGGATAATGTTTTCTCCCCTAATTCTTCACCAATCATCTCTGATCCTTTCTAGAATTTTCTCAGGAATCAATGTTAAGCTTTCTAGCCCATGGTTTGTGGACTCTGTTTACCTTTTTTGAAAATCAGTACAATGTTTGTTCTTATTCAGTTTTATGATACCTGTCCTGTTTTCCTAAATTTTTAAAAATATTTCTGACTTCGACTCAGCATTCATATTTGACAGTTATTTTTATACCTAAAGATGCAGTTCATCTGGGCCACATGGACTTCAATTCATCAAAAGTAATTAGGTGGCTCAGATCTTCTGGTCCAAGATTGGTCTATTATGTCATGTCCAGACATATATAAGATATATATAAGAACAGCTTGTGTCCTCTGTTAGACGTAGTCTATATTTCAAGGTAGAACTTGTTGTCTTATTTATCCTTACCTTCTTATGCCATTCCCACTACTTGATATTCTCTGTGTTCTCTTTGATGTTTTGGAATCCTACCTTTTCTTAAAGACCCAGTTCAAAAGTTTTGCCCATGAATGCTTCTATTGCCCTTCTTAAAATGGGTGATTTTTGTCTCACTTGAATTCATAGTAGCTTATTTGTATCTCTCTTACTCACACAACCAAATTTTTGTTAGTTATTTGTGTATATCATGTAATGCTTAAGATGTAAGTTTCTTAATATTTGAGCTTCTCTTGTATTTATAAAAGTTTATTTAGTGCAAATTGAGACTTGGGGTGTCACCTCACATCTCTCAGATTGGCTAAGATGATAGGAAAAGATAATGATAAATGTTGGAGGGTGTGTGGGAAAACTGGGACACTAGTACATTATAGCGGAGTTGTGAAAACTGATCCAACAATTCTGGAGAGTAATTTGGAACTATGCTGAAAGGGCTATCAAAGTGTGCATACCTTTGGATCCAGCAGTGTTTCTATAGGGTCTGTATCCCAGAGATGCTAAAAAAAAAAAGGGAAAAGGACCCACATGTGTAAAAATGTTTGTGACAGCCCTTTTTGCAGTGACAAGAAACTAATGGATGCCCGTGAAGTGGCTGAATAAGTTATGGCATATGAATATTACAGGATATTATTGTTCTATAAGAAAAGATGAGCTGGAAAGACTTACATGAACTGATGCTGAGTGAAGTGAATAAAACTAAGAGAACATTATACAAGTAACAGCATGGTTCTGTGATGATCAACTGTGATCGACTTGGCTCTTCTTTGCAATGCGGTGATTCAAGACCATTTCTTCCCCCTCTGCTCCCCCTCTTTTTTTGCAAGGCAATTGGAGTTAATTGACTTGCCCAAGGTCACGCTGCTAATTAAGTGTGAAGTTTCTGAGACCAGATTTGACCTTCAGGGCTGGTAATTTATTCACTGTGCCATCTATCTATCCTAATTCAAGACAATTCCAATAGACTTGGGATGGAAAGTGCCACCCACATCTAGAGAAAGAACTATGGAGACAGAAGGTGGATTGGAGATAAAATTTTTATCTTTGTTTGCTTTTTCTTTCTCAAGGTTTTTTTCTTTGGGACTGATTTTTCTTACATAACATGACAAATATAGAAATATCTTCAGAAGAATTGTGCATGTTTAACCTATCTAACTTGCTTACTGTCTTGGAGAGGGTGTAAGGGAGGAAGAAGGGAGAACAATTTGGAACACAAAATCTTGCAGGCATGAATGTCAAAAACAGCCTTTAATAGTGCCTGGAAAAATAGAATAATACTATTGAGAAAAAAAATGATGTTGATTTTTGAAGTATTCTAAATTGAATTTTTAGAATAGTAAATAGATTTCTGTGACAGCATATACACCACTTAGCAATATGCAATGATAATCATTTCTTTTGGCAGTGAAGATAAAACTTTAAATGAGTTATTCAAGGCCAAAAAGTTGGCATATTGGTTTTAAAATGACTTTAGACATATCTGTGTATTAAACCTTTTACCTTATTGTCACTAAGAAAATCCTACTGAATAAGTATAGAGCAATAATGTTCCCATTTACATGGCACCAGGGTCACACAGGCAATTACCATTAACTAGAAAAGCTAAAGAACTAGTTTGTTCTCTCCGGAATTTAAGTAGAAGGGTTGCAAATTGTTCATAAGAGCCTGGATGGTGGTAATTTCTGTTCTGTTCTTGACTTCTTGTGTACTTCAAGGATGCTGATGTAGCACTGAAGCTATTCATCTTGCTATCCCTATATCTTGACATATGGCCAGCCCTTTTTCTTTGTTTATACATTTTCCTAATGATGTCTTTTACTCCAGTTTTTTAAAAAAATATATTTTATGTTGTATCCTGCTCATGCCTTCCATGTACCAATCTGTTGCTTTCATGTGATATTAATTTTTAACTCTTCACAGACTATAATATGCCATATGCCAAAACTCATAATCATACAACTGTCAAGAACACCTAATTATTTTAGACCTTTTTTGCTATTTTTACCCTGCTTTCATGTATATTTTGTAACTCTTCTCTTTCCTTACCCCCATTTTCATTTTGCTATATTGTTAGCCACTACTTTTCTTAAATCATGCTGCAATCTGGAAATGTATTTTTAAACAGCTTTTCCTATATCTTATTTTTCCAAGATACTGTTGGTACTGTCATTTAGGATTAGTTAAATCCTTAACTGGTGCAGAATTATTTTCTACCTTCTGTTCCTTTTTCTACTCTAGAGACTTTAGCCAGAGTTCAGTCTGTCTTTTCAGAATAGTAAGAAAAAAAAAAAGCCACACAATTTGAACTTCTTTCATATATCTTCATGAAGAAATTTTTTGTATGAATTATGCAGCGCATAGGATATAACTACTGGCATTTCATATATACTTGTCTAATCCCCCCCAAAAGACCCTCTGAATTTGGTTGTTTTTAAACCAGAATAAATAAAAGGAATAAGCAATAACACCTTAATCATAAAATTCTATGTACCCATAGTTTGCATTAGAACCAAATACAATTAGAGTATCTCCAAATAGTTTGTAATTTTTATAAAATAAAAAAAAAATTGAGCTAAAAGGTCTAATTTGCATATTTGAAAACTAAAGAAACCTGATCTGGCAGGTAACAAATGTGATCTCTTAACCCCCAAGGTTAGTGTTCTTTTGACTGTTCTGTACTTCTATTTCATTGGCAGATGCAATGAAACATGAGAACTCTTTCTTAAAAATTAGAATATTTTATTGTATATCTGACAAAACAAGCCAGTAAAAAAGCAAGGTCAGATATATCTGGCTGCTTTAAAATTAGTTTTATTGATGCTTTTTATTTTCACAGTAGTAAATTTTTGGACATACTTCTCCAAATTCTCATTCTTACTATCCAATGTATCTTCCTTTTTAACAAATGAAAACAATTATGCAAAATCAGGCAACACAATTAACTTTGTTTGACAGTGTTTATGATATTTCACTACCCTCCTTTCCCACTTTGTCCTTAAAAGGAATGGGTGATCATTTCCTTATCTATTTTCTTATTTCTTTTCTCCAGGACAAAGATTTGTTGTTATCATAGTTCTGGAACTGGAAGGGATCTCTGGGGTCACCACTCTAAACCTTTTATTTTATATGAGAAAACTGAGATCCAGAGAGGTTAAATGACTTGACTAAAGATATCTAGTCACTAAAAATCAGAATTTGAATTTGAATTCGGGTTCTTAGAGACCAGAGAACAAACACATTCTTTAATTTTTAGTGTTTTTGTTTTTTTTTTTTTTTTTTCCCTGTCCTCATTTCCTACCAGCTACTTTGCTTGCTTGAATGTGATGCTTCCCCCAGGATAATAAGCAGAGATTTCATTGACATGAAGATTGTTTTTAATTCTGTAGCTCAAGACCACTTTTGTATTCCTAGTTGCTTATTCCTTTTGATAAGAGGGCTGGAGGATAGAACCAGAAACTCCCAAATTTTCTCTTTAATGACCTCTCAGAATTTCCAGCCATTTCTTTATTTTCTACCAGCTGCTGTACTTAGTTTTGAGCTGCCAGAGCTAAGGGATATCCTCATAGCAACTTCTTCCTCCTTACTTTCCCTTTCCCTCATCTTTTTGAATACCTTTGTGTCTTGTCTTTTCCCATTTGATTGGAAGCTGTTTTTTTATTTGTGTCTTCAGTTCTTAGCTTTTATATGAGCTTGATAACTTTATTAACTATTCTTTTAATTTATATTATGGTGGTTATTATGTATGTTACAATTTTGTTTCACTCAGCATCACTTAACACAATTCTTCCCATGTTTCTTGGAATTCCTCATTTGTTTTTCTGATACAGTAATTAATATTATGTTCAAATGTAATATTAATTCTGTTAAGCATTCCATCTCTACTAAAGAGAGCACAACTCCTTCGGGTTGGCCACATTGTTCAAATGTCAAATGCATGCTTGCCAAAAAGATTTTATGGAGAGCTCACATAAGGGCAAGTGCTCACAAGATTGTTAAAAAAAAGTGGTACAAGGACACTCTCAAGGTCTCTCAAGAACTTTAGAATCAATTGTATGACATGGGAGACACTGGTACAGGACCACCCAGCATGATAGGCCTTCATCAGAGAAGGGGGTGTACTCTATGAGGAAAGTGGAATTGGATTAGCTTGCAAGAAAGGTGAGATGCCCAGAGTTAGAGAAGCTCCCCAAATGTTCATGGGGCCTACTTGTGTCCGACCTTGGACAGAGCACTCTGAGCTCATATTGGTCTAACATAGGTCATTTTGGTCCTCTTCGAGAAGGAAGAAAAACATAACATTCAAATGCCACAAGAGGCCCATCTATTTGCCCAATAGATGGGCAGTAATCGACAGTTTAGACATCTTATTGTAATAGAGTGCCCACTTTACAAACACTTGTATTCCAGAAGTTTGTGGTTAATAGTTCTGGCATTTTGAACTTGTTACCCTAGATCATAGGATCATAGAATTAAAAGCTGGAAGGGACTTTGGAAACCTTCAAATCTAAACTTTTTATTTTATAGAGGAAGAAACTGAAGTACATCAAGGATAAGTGACTTGGTCACTTTAACTCAGGTATTCCTGACTCCCCGGTCCCCCACTACTGTACAATTCCATGCTATGTGCATTCTCTCTTCCCCATTCCCTCCCCTCATAGATAGTTCTTCATTTTACTGATAAAACTCAGAGTTTAGTCTCTTGACTGGGGTCTCTTAGTAATTTCCTGAGATGGAATTTGAACCCAAGGGTTCTCTCTCTTTACCATGCAGTTTCTTTAAATGGCAGGTAGGCTTCTAGTCTTCAGTCATAAAAGACTACAACTGATACATAGAAGGCAGTATAATGGAGCTGATTGGAAATTAGGAAATCTGGGCTTAAATTCCAGCTCTGTTCTTATCTGGTTGACCTTGGACAAACCACTTTGCTTCTGTGTGAATCAGTTTTCTTATTAGTGAATGAGGGGTTGTATTAAATGATTTTTAAGGTCCCTTTTAGCTCTGTCTACATTCTTGTAATAAGAACAAAATTATGCTTACAGTGGCCTGCAACTCAATTTTTTCCTATCAAGATCCATCAGCTTTGAATTTGGTCAGAGGTAATAGGACACAGAGAGGAAAAACTAGATAGCAATAAGGCAATAACATGAACTGGCTTGTTACGGACTTTGGTAGCTCCTATGACACTGGTTAATAGCAGGGAAAGGAGTTACGTTCTTATAGTTTTAATAATGAAATTTTTATCATTTATCAAGTAAAAAACTTATGTCAGGATCTTTGAATAATTCTCTGAATAAAAATACTGTTGTATATAAATATCACATTTTATTCTTAAAATATTACTTTTCTAACCATTAGTGAGGGTGTGTGTATATATATGTTTATGTGTGTGGGTGTGTGTGGGTGTGTGTGGGTGTGTGTGGGTGTTATACTAAAATATTTGAAGGGTCTAGAAATTTTTCGGTTTTCTTCTCATCATTTCAAATTAACAACCTCTCTACAATTTAGTAGAATTATTGTAGTTGAAAAAAAGCATCTTCCTTTTGTAGCCAGCCTATTTTATCAGACTATATTTTAATTTTTCCTGTTTCGGTAAAGCTGCTAATGTTTGAAGTCTGCTGGTATAGTCTTCAAAGTCCAGGATCACCTTTAAGTTGTAAGCATCAGAACAGCACTATAGTTGAGCATTGTCTTCTTGTATCTATGTGTGTGCTTACATAATTTCATTTGCTGTCATTTTTTTCTGCTATTTCTGTCCTACCAAAATATAAAATGACTTCTTCAGGATGTATATAGGATGAGAGTTTAATATTTAAATAACTGTTATAAAGTTACAGAGAACTATATTTTTTGAAAAAAGCTTTTTGGGACATATGTAGGCTTTGTAGTCTTAAAAAATTGCAGCGACAACATTGCCAAGTAAGAATTCTTTCTGATTTTCTTTTTCTTTTTTTTTACTAATTGTTATGAGAGTTTTAATCTATTCCATTATTTATTTATTTATTTTTCAGTTGATTAATTTTTATAGTTTTTATTTACCAGATATATGCATGGATAATTTTACAGCATTGATAATTGCCAAACCTTTTGTTCTAATTTTTCCCCTCCTTCTCCCCCCCCCCTCAAGATGGCAGGTTGACCAAGACATGTTCAATATGTTAAGGAATAAATTAAATACAATATATGTATACATGACCAAACAGTTATTTTGCTGTCCAAAAAGAACCGGTCTTTGAAATAGTGTACAATTAGCGTGTGAAGGAAATCAAAAATGCAGGCAGACAAAAATAGAGGGATTAGAAATTCTATATAGTGGTTCATAGTCATCTCCCAGAGTTCTTTTGCTGGGTGTAGCTGGTTCAGTTCATTTCTGCTCTATTGAAAGTGATTTGGTTCATCTCATTGTTGAAAATGGCCACATCCATCAGAATTGATCATCATATAGTATTGTTGTTGAAGTATACAACAATCTGATCCTGCTCATTTCACTCAGCATCAGTTCATGTAACTCTCTCCAGGCCTTTTTGAAATCATCCTGTTGGTCATTTCTTACAGAACAATAATATTCCATAATATCATAAACCACAATTTATTCAGCCATTCTCCAATTGATGGGCATCACGTAGTTTCCAGTTTCTGGCCACTACAAAGAGGGCTGCCACAAACATTCTTGCACATACAGGTCCCTTTCCCTTCTTTAAGATCTCTTTGGGATATAAGCCCAGTTGTAACACTGCTGGGTCAAAGGGTATGCACAGTTTGACAACTTTTTGAGCACAGTTCCAAATTGCTCTCCAGAATGGCTGAATGTATTCACAATTCCACCAACAATGTACCAGTGTCCCTGTTTTCCCATATATCCCTCTTTCTGAATTTCTTAAACATTACCTTTAAAAAGAAGCTTACTACCCAAGAGGCAAAAAAAAAAAAGGAACTCATTCTTCCTTATGTTAAGTAGAAATTCTAGTGGTAATCCTGGGTTGATGTTTGGCAAGGAATTGGTGGAGTCTTGGGACAGAATAGGATAAAACCTATTTATCTCTTATCATTGTTGAATGGGACAAAATGTAAAATTCTTATGAGTTGAAAAGAATGTTAAACTGCCATATTGTGATTAAGCAAGTTTTTAGTAACATTAAAAAAAGTTTGGAAATATTTCTTAAATGTATTGCACATTTCCCCACCTTGATAAATATTATGAACAATAATTTAACATTCGGTTGATAATTCAAGAGTTATGTTATTGCAAAATAAGTAGTGAAGTCCTTAAGTTATTATCACGTATGTTATACTATTAGATCCTTTAACTGAATGACCCTAGATTACTATATAAACCTTTCATCTGTTCTGGTTTTCCCCATTCTCCTTCTCTTTCTCCATACTTACTGGTTGTCACTCAGTTTCTATTCCTTTCTACTCTAGCCATTATAACCTAGATAGGGTCGAAAGTGATTAATGGAAATCATAATATTTATAGTAATACCTTTCTTATGCAACTTAGAGAAAATTGAAAATCCATGTAAATGAAATTTTATGTTTAGCTGAAGTTTGCATACTTAAATACCAAACATTCTGACCATTTAAAAGAAAATATTTCTGTGAGGTATTTTTTCTTTCTTGATGAAATGTTTTAAGTCCGTAAGTTTTTTTTTAATTAAAGTATTATGTGAACTCATACTAATTTAGTATATAGTTCTGTTCTTTGTTATTAGATGTTACTTTTCATTACTATCTATATGTCTCTTTCTATAAGTGACCATATTTATATTCAGTTGAGTGAGGATAAAAAAGTTTTCACTCAGATGAATGGGACTCATTCACAACTTCTTAATTTTCAGAGAATTTTTTGAGATATTTGATGTGTCAAAAGTCTGGCTTACAACCAAGTTGAGTATTCCTCTGTGTTGTGTAAAATTATCAAATATTTTATTTTTTTGGGGGAAAAAGTGATAAAGTATATATATACTTCACGGAGAGCTACTTTAGCTGGACTTTGAGGAGTTTGTTAAATTAAATAAAACCAAACCAACAAAAAGCCCCCCCCCAAAAAAAATGAAAAAAAAAAAAAAAAAAAAAACCAGAGAGAGAGAGAGAGAGAGAGAGAGAGAGAGAGTGTGTGTGTGTGTGTGTGTGTGTGTTTTAACTACATGTGACATCCTTAAAAAAATGAGTAGTCTTGGAAACTCCTTCCAAAAACTGAGGGAGGGGGCAATTTATTTGAATTTTGCAATCTTATATTGCAGCCTATGACATTTATGAGGTTGTATTTTGTCCTTAGTCACACCACTAGCATATATCAGAGGCAGGACTTGAATCCAGATCATTCTGACACCAGAGGTAGCCATTTATTATACCATGCTGCTTTTACTTGGTACCTTTGTGTGTGTGTGTCTGTCTGTCTGTCTGTCTGTCTGTCTGTCTCTCTCTCTCTCTCTCTCTCTCTCTCTCTCTCTCTCTCTTTATCTCTCTCTCTCTCTCTCTCTCTCTCTCTCTCTCTCTCTCTCTCTCTCTCTCTTTCTCTCTCTCTCCTTCTCCCTTTCTCCCTCCTTTTTGTAAATAAAGTAAGTAAAGGAAAAGGTACTTGACTTACCTTTAGATTCATAATCAGTTTCTGGAACCAATATATACATAATAGGTAAAGATTACAAATGCAGAACTATTGGATTGGATCTTTTTTTGCCTAAGAATGTATTTTTTCAGTTTTTGGTAGCCATTTATTATACCATGCTGCTTTTACTTGGTACCTTTGTGTCTCTGTCTCTGTCTCTGTCTCTCTCTCTCTCTCTCTCTCTCTCTCTCTCTCTCTCTCTCTCTCTCTCTCTCTCTCTCTCTCTCTCTCTCTCCTTCTCCCTTTCTCCCTCCTTTTTATAAATAAAGTAAGTAAAGGAAAAAGTACTTGACTTACCTTTAGATTCATAATCAGTTTCTGGAACCAATATATACATAATAGGTAAAGAATACAAATGCAGAACTATTGGATTGGATCTTTTTTTGCCTAAGAATGTATTTTTTCAGTTTTTGGAAAAAAACAACAGAATAGAACAAAACAAAATAGAAAAAAAACAAACAAAAACACAAGTAGACACCAGCCTGGTTAGCAGAAATAATAACAGCAGTAATAATGGCATTTATAGATTGTTAACATTTATATATAACACAAACCATATTTTGTAATAAGCACTTTATAGCTATTATCTTATTTGATCCTAATAACAACTATGGGAGGTAGGTGCTGTTTTTATTTCCAATTTACAGATGAGAAAACTAAGACAGACATATTAAGTGATTTATGATCATACAACTTGTAAGTGTCTGAGGTCATATTTGCACTCTGATTTTGCTGACTGAAAGTCATTGCATTTATACTGTATCACATCTAGCAGCCCCAAGGAACATAAAAGAAGTAGGTGCTTCTTTATATCATTTCTCTGTTTCTATTGATGACACTACCATTTTCTTAATTATTCAGTATTTGTCAATCAGTAAAGTAAAAAGTAGTCAATAAACATTTTCTGATTGCTTATTATAAGCTAGTCACTGTACTAAATGTTGGAGATGCAGACAAGAACAATCCATGCTTTTAAGGGATTCCCTTTTTTCCCCTGGTAAATTTATTTATTTTTAATACATATTCCTTTATGAATCCTGTCGGGAGAGAAAAATCAGAGCAAAAGGGAAAAGTCATGGGAGAAATTAAAAAAAAACAACAACAAAACAAAACAGAAAAAAGAACTGATCATAGATACATAGATGTGTTGATTTCAGTTTACCTTAATTTTTCTGAATGCAAATGGTATTTTCTGAGGGACTCACATTCTAACAGACAGTTGTGATTCTTTCTCTCTCCCTTATTGCCTATATACAGTTAATTGTCAAGTACATACAGTTTTCAGCAGCATGGATTAAATCAGTGCCTCCTTGGCCTTTCTCAAGATATCCTCATATCCTCCATTTTCACATAATACAGTTTCCAGTTAAATTGGACTACTTTGTGTTCCATATTTTATGATACTCCTTTCTTTGACATTGCCTGTGCTAGTAACAGATCCCAGTAACTTCCAGCCTTTCCCAAGTCCTTCTCTTTGACCCTACTTGGGGATTTGCATTTTGCCTAGACTTTCTGAACATGATACTTTCTCCAGGATATCAGTGATCTTCATATTGATATAGTCCTCCCCTAATGATGACCAGAGGGTAAGCTTCTTGAGAGAGAGTTTGTAAAATCCCTCCTGCCTAGTGTAATGTCTTGCAAGTAATCATAAAAATAATGCACACTTTAATATTAACATATCTTTAATATTTTATGGTTTATTAGTACTTTCCATACATTTTCTCACTTGAATGAGTGAAAAAGCATTGCTAGGATTACAAATAGAAAAACAAGTTCCTGCTCATATTTCAGTGGGGGAGACAACACATGAAGGAGGTTTCAGTACAACCCTCTGAGATAGATGTTATTCCCATATTTCTGTTGAGGAAACTGTGAAGGACAGGTGGGACAAATATTACTCCCATTTTAATGGTAAATAAGGGACATCATTCCACTATTTCATGCTGCCTTGAGTAGACATTTATTATATTGAATCTCATCTCTAAATAATTGGTTCCTTATCCCAATAATTTTCAAAGGACAAAAATTGCCTTAGAAAGCATTGATCCTTCCAATGAGCCCAAAAGTTTAGACTCATCACATGTCATTCCTTGGGGCATTAGCAATGTCCTGAGACAGTGTAGTAGTGCTGGAGCCAATGGACAGAATGTACTGAAAAGATGGGTGAGGTATCCCTTGATAATTTCATCATAGGAGAAAGTACTTCCAGAGTTCACATCATTATCACTGTGCTTCCTCACCATTTGAAAAACTGATCTAATTCTGCTTCTCTAGGTTCTTGCATTATATTGCCCTGTGCCTATAGAATTATTTTAAGATGACCATATGTTAGCAAAGGTTGCATTCCCAAGAACCTGTAAATAAACTATGTACAGGAGTGAGTAGATGGGACAGAAACATAATTTGACTTTTTTGTGAATTGGCTGTTTGCTTTTAAAAACTTTTCTTATATAACTTATGTGATTGGAATTTACTGTTGATGCAGACATAATTAACTAGTTTGACAAAAAATAGATTTTAAAGATATATCAGGTTAGTGCAAGTTCTTTTGTAGATAAAGAATTATGTTATAATTTCTTATAATTGTGACCTATCAATATTAATTCAGAAAAGTGATATTCACTACCATACATAAATTATCTGTATTTATATCTTTGAATCCTCAAGGTTCCACAAACAGCATAAAAGTATATGTAACTTTAAAGCTAATAGTTATAAAGTCTTAGCTATAATCATTTAAAATTTTAGTATAAACAATAACCACCAAAAGACAAATAAATATACAAAAATAGAGAGAAATATTTTATAGAGCTCATCATTTAATGTTAGAGAACCAAACAAATTAGTAAAAGCAGTGATCAAAGTGTGCATTTTTTGATAACTTTTTGTCTGAAGTTCTGATGCCTTTTGATTTTCATTTTACTTAGAAGGATAAAATTGTTATGCTAATTAAGTATCTATTTTCTGTAGTTATTTTTAATAGTTTTTTCTCCACAGATAAAATCAAAGACAAAATTAAAGAGAGAGACAAAGAGAAGCAAAAAGAAAAAAAGAAGCATAAAGTAATAAATGAAATAAAGAAAGAGAACGGAGAAGTCAAATTATTGCCGAAAGGTAAGTCCTTCCAGAATAATTATATTATTGCTTAATTTTAATTGTGTAAATAACAAATGCATGTTTTTCTTGGAGATGGATTTTAATAATGATTAAACAAAATAGTAAAAATTGGTTTGAATGTAACGTAGATAGCATTAATATTCTATATTCCAAATTTCTTTCAGTAATGTTTTTCTATTCCATCTTTGTCACACTCAGGAATAGTAATTTTGGATGTCTCTTGGGTTTGATCAGATTTCAATTTGTGATTAAATTTTATCCTTAGAGGATAATAGTCATGAATACATGTTAAATGCTTTTTAAAAATAGCTCATTTAAAACTGTTAGTAATACAAAACCTGCCTGGATGGAATTATAAAAGTTGAATTGGGCTGTTGGGGAACAAGAGAAAAGGGGTATATGATAGTGAAAACAGAGATACTCTTCTGGCAAAGTTTGTCACTATTATTGAAATTCTGACAAATTCATCACCTTTATTATTAGCTGATAATATATTGAATCCCTGTCTGTGTAAATAACAGAATTACTTAAATATTGGATATTCAACAGAGCTGATCTCAGTATCTGTATATCTTTAAACATACACACAAAGAAAAAAGTAATTGGTTAATTTAGATTCTTGAAAACATTCTTGAACCAAAAAAAAGGTGTTGTTTTTTTTTCCATTTTCATTTTTCTCTTATACTAGATGATCTTGTACCATAATTTTTACAAGCTGCTTTCTCCTTTTCATAACTTTGGTTGAAAAGAAACAGAAGTCAGGAATAACATTTTTGGATACTTGATGATTCTTTTGTTAGCTTTTCTTTACTTATTTGTTTTGTCTAAATAGTTTTTGAGAGCTCCATGTAATCTTAACTACTTCAGTTTGGATATTCTAGTGATTAATATTCACATCATTTTAAATGATGAATTTTAGCCTACTGGTATAAATAATTATTTTCTAATTCCTTTTTTGTTGTTGTTGAGGCTATTAGGATTAAGTGACTTGCCTAGGGTCACACAACTAGGAAGTGTTTATTTTCTAATTCTTAATTTCTTACTATAGAAGTAAACTCACAGTGGTGTAAATTTTATCCAGTGGTCAGTTCAATTAAGTGTTTATTAATTGCTAATTATATACCAGGCATTGTGCTAAGTGTTGGGGAAACAAAGAAAAAGCAACAACAATCATAGGATCTTAAGAATATAGATTTAGAAGTAAGAGGACTTTATAAGCTGTCTAGTCCAATCCTTCACTTTATAAATGAAAAAGTGAGATTAAGGGTAGTTAAATGACTTATCAGAGTCATGTAGCTAGATTCTAAAAATAGGATTTGAACCTTGGTCTCATTTTTTCTTTTTTAAATTTAATTTTAACGTTTACATTCTGTTCCTCCTGCCATTTTTCTCTGTTGCTCCTTTCCTCATTGGAGAAACAAGAAATACAAAACCTATTACAAAAATGTATAGTTAAGAAAAACAAATTCTTCTATTGGCACATCACTGGAATATGGAGTATCATGTGTGAGGAACAGCAAGTAGGCCAGCATTGTCGGGCCACAGAATGTGTAAAAGAAAGGTCATGTGTAAGAACACTGTATATAGAAAGGGGCCAGATTGTTAAGGGCTCTAAGTGTTAAATAAAGGAGTTTATATATGATCCTGCAGGAAAATAGGAACTGTTAAATGGTGAGACTTGCACTTTAAGAAAATTACTTTGGCAGTTGTACTATATATACATACCCCTGACTATTAAATTGGAACAGTAGTAAACTAATATTCAGAAAGTAACATTTGAAATGAAATAACAGTAAAAAAAAAGTTTGAAGTTAATCTAAGACTATGGGAATTGATAGTTAAGTTCTCTTCTGATGTAGAATTCTTAGCCAAGAAGAAAATAGGAAAATTGCTAGGTATCAAAGAGGAGTTGCTGTTGAAAATTCTGAATATGATAACTCAGGTTCTATTGTATTCTATAGCAGTTGATTATTCATATTAAACATAAGTTTGTGATATTTCAACTGATGATAAAAATTACTGATCATTAGGATCTATTATCAGTAATTTTTCCATCCTTCCTAAAGAAAAGATGCTGATGAATGAAATTATCATCCTTTTTTGCACAGCAAAAATTATCATTCTTTCTTTTCTTTTTTTTTTTAATGTCAATTTTATTTAATAAAATCATATAAGTTTCTGGCACATTTGACAGTGCCAATAACCTCAGTGGCAAGAACTTGTCTTTTTTTTTTTTAATTAATTAATTAATTTTTTGTTTTATTTTATTTTAAAATTAATTTTATAATTATAATTTTTGACATTACATATGCATAGGTAATTTTTTACAGCATTATCCCTTGTACTCATTTCTTTTCCGAATTTTCCCCTCCCCTAGATGACAGACAATCCCATACATGTTACATGTGTTACAGTATATCCTAGATACAATATATGTGTGTAAAACCGAGTTTCTTGTTGCACAGTAAGAATTGGATTCAGAAGGTAGAAGTAACCTGGGTAGAAAGATAGTAGTGCAGTTTATATTCAATTCCCAGTGTTCCTTCTGTGGGTGTAGCTGATTCTGTCCATCATTGATCAACTGGAACTGAATTAGATCTTCTCTATGTTGAAGATACCCACTTCAATCAGAATACATCTCCATACAGTATCATTGTTGAGGTGTATAATGATCTCCTGGTTCTGCTCATTTCACTCATCATCAGTCCATGTAGGCCGCTCCAAACCTCTCTGTATTCATCCTGCTGGTCATTTTTTTTTTTTTTTTTTTTCTTCAACATTTTTTTTTATTTATAATTTTTTTTTACAGTATATATGCATGAATAATTTTTTTATAATATTATCCCTTGTATTCATTTTTCCAAATTATCCCCTCCCTCCCTCTACTCCCTCCCCTTGATGACAGGCAATCCCATACATTTTACATATGTTACAATATAACCTAGATACAATTTATGTGTGTAAATACCATTTTCTTGTTGCACATTAAGTATTAGATTCCGAAGGTATAAGTAACCTGGGTAGATAGACAGTAGTGCTAACAATTTACATTCACTTCCCAGTGTTCCTTCTCTGGGTATAGTTATTTCTGTCCATCATTGATCAACTGGAAGTGAGTTGGATCTTCTTTATGTTGAAGATATCCACTTCCATCAGAATACATCTTCATACAACATTGAAGTGTACAGCGATCTTCTGGTTCTATTCATTTCACTCAGCATCAGTTGATGTAAGTCTCTCCAAGCCTCTCTGTATTCCTCCTGCTGGTCATTTCTTACAGAGCAATAATATTCCATAACCTTCATATACCATAATTTACCCAACCATTCTCCAATTGATGGACATCCATTCATCTTCCAGTTTCTAGCTACTACAAAAAGAGCTGCCACAAACATTTTGGCACATACAGGTCCCTTTCCGCTCTTTAGTATTTCTTTGGGATATAAGCCCAATAGCAGCAATGCTGGATCAAAGGGTATGCACAGTTTGATAACTTTTTGGGCATAATTCCAGATTGCTCTCCAGAATGACTGGATTCTTTCACAACTCCACCAACAATGTATTAGTGTCCCAGTTTTCCCACATCCCCTCCAACATTCATCATTATTTGTTCCTGTCATCTTAGCCAATCTGACAGGTGTGTAGTGGTATCTCAGAGTTGTCTTAATTTGCATTTCTCTGATCAATAGTGATTTGGAACACTCTTAAATATGAGTGGAAATAGTATCAATTTCATCATCTGAAAATTGTTCATATCCTTTGACCATTTATCAATTGGAAAATGGCTTGATTTCTTATAAATTAGAGTCAGTTCTTTATATATTTTGGAAATGAGGTCTTTATCAGAACCTTTAACTGTAAAAATGTTTTCCCAATTTGTTACTTCCCTTCTAATCTTGTTTGCATTAGTTTTGTTTGTACAAAAGCTTTTTAATTTGATGTAATCAAAATTTTCTATTTTGTGATCAATAATGATCTCTAGTTCTCCTTTGATGACAAATTCCTTCCTCCTTCACAGGTCTGAGAGGTAAACCATCCCATGTTCCTCTAATTTATTTATGATCTCATTCTTTATGCCTAAATCATGGGCCCATTTTGATCTTATCTTGGTATATTGATTCTTTATTTTCAAAGCAAAAAATAATGTTTGACCACTTCTTAAGTTACTCTGCAGTCAAGGATAAGTGTTCTGTTGCATGTGTGCAGTTACTTTTCTCCATAGGCATCTTTTCTTTTCTTTTTTTTTTTTTCCCCATTATCAAATTAATTTCTTGCTCTTCCTTTCTCCTACTATTCTCGTTTCTTTACTGATGTGATTCAGTTGTACTAATAGCATTTAAAGCCATAATAATGCACTTGAATGCTGACATTTAAGGCTAAAATTATTGGTTATGAGAGGCAGGAGAGCATAGTGGCAAGACTGAGCCACTTGAAATTATGAGACTTTAGATATTGGCTGTACTTTCATATTCAAATCACATTCAGAGCCTTAGACTCTAAATCTGGAAATTTGAATTTAATTTATATTATTTTATTTCACAAACTATAAAGACCTGTGTAAACTGTAAAATATTATCATATATCATCAATGAGCCAAGAAGCATATATTAAGCATTTATATTACTATGTATCAGTCATTGTGCTAAGCTCTGGGAGTCCAAAGAAAGGCAAAATATGGGTCTCTGCACTTAAAGATCTCATTTTCTAATAACTGAGACATTTAAAAATTGTACCTATGAGAAGTGTTACAGTTTCAATATAAGGTAATCTCAGAGGGAAGGCATTAACAGCTGGGAGTAGTGATAAGGGTCTCTTGTAGAAGGGAGGATTTGAATTAAGTCTTAAAAGAAGCTTGAAAATCCAGCAGGTAGTAATGAAGAGGAAGAGTATTCCAGTCAAGGAGTTAATTGTTAGAGTGTCTGTCATGTATGAGGAATAGCAAAAAGGTCATTGTCACTAGATCATGGAGGGGAGCAGAAAGTATAAAAATCCTGGAAATTTAGGAAGCAGACAGATAGTGAAGGGCTTTAAAAATCAAACAGAAGATGTTTTTTTTGAATCTGGAGCTAATAAGAAACCACTTTTTCACTGGGCAAACTTGGAGTTAACCCGACCAATTTAGTGCTTTAGGAAAATCATTTTGACAACTGAGAGGCAGACTAGAGTGAGCAAAGCAAGGCAGAGAAACTAAGCAGCAAGCTGTTGCAATAGTCCAGGTAGAAGGTAGTTAGAACCTACACCAGGCTTTTTGAGTTAACAAAAGGGATCAGATGGGATATATGGATTGCTTATGAGTGAGAAATCAATGATGATATCAAAGATGTTAGCTTCTCTGACTGAAGAGATGGTGCTAGTCTTGTATAAAAATTGTCTAGAAGAAGAGGAAGATTTGAGAAGAAAAATAAATTGTTTTAGACATGAGTTTGAGATGTTTATTGGATGTCCCAATTGTTATAATATAAATAGTAATGAAAGAGGTTTCATTTTTTTCTGGATAACTTTCCTCTTTTAGTTGTCAATCCCAAAACTGGTACAAAAAAACCCAACAACAACAACAAAGTAATAATTTTGAGAAATCTATTCAAATTAATGCAATTTTATATATGTATTTGTGGCTCTCCTAAAAAGAATTTTAGCTTTACTTTTTTCCTTTTACCTTTCCTGGGTCCTCAGTTAGTTAACTGATCCTATTCTTTCCAATATGTAACAGAAACAAGTAAACATTAGTCCTTAAACTGAAAAATTCCAGATCTATTTGGCTCTGGATTTATACTCTTGGAAACTTTTAAATTTTAGAATAATGTATATTTGAAAAGATTTGTTAATGCATATAATGAAGCTTTAAAATGAGAAATGACCTTATCGTCTTATGAAAATTAATATGTAGTTTAATTTTAAGGTGGTTAGGTAAGTTAAAAAACTTAAAAATAAATTCATCTTTATATAGCTAGTTTATTTTTATTTTGTCATTTCCTATATTTTACATACAAATATTTCCATGCACATTACATTTATAGAGAAAGATAATTAGTAAAAGAGTAGAAGAAAAATAGTTTGAAGGCAAAAATTGCATTTTATGACTATGCTTTTGTATATCCCATAATAGCATAAAATGGGGAGCAAGGTGTACCTTATTGATACATTTCAGCGTGTCTGTGTGTATGTGTACGTGTATGTGTAAATGAGAGGTTTTTTGTTTGTTTAAGCCAAATACATATTTTAAGTGGTGTATGGAACTTTTTTTGGAGTAGCATTTAGGAATTCATAAGACGTAATCTAATTGCCAATTGAAGTTTTAGTCTTTTAAAATTAGTATAATATTCTAGAAAATTGTTAACTCAGGGCATGCATGATAGTTGATAGTTCTGAACACCAAAAGTGCACATTGATAATAGAAAGTTATTTATTCATCCTTAAGAGTAGAATCGTCAAGGTTTTTAAACTTGATCTAAGTTTCAAACCAAATTTATTTTGTGAATTTTAGGTTTTATGGTTTACCCTAAGCTATTTAAATAATACTTCGCTAATTCTATCAATTAATCTACTTTTAAATTTTCATGACTTTTTTTGAAACTTCTAAGGCATATGAATTTCTAAAATTCTTTACTTTAAAAAAATTTAGTCAATTCTTGATTTTCTTTATCTGTTTTGATGTTTAAGTATTAACCTGGTTGAAATATTTTTATATTAAAAGTGATAAGTCATGATTATTTTGAATAATATTTAAGTATCTATCTCTATAGAGAGCTGAAATATATCTCTTTTGCTCTTATATGAAGTGAGTCAACAGGAATTTATGGTTTAAGAAAAATTTGTTAGGAAAAATTTTTTTCTTCGCTGCCCCTTTTAGCACTACTTTTTTTGGTGACATGCTTTTCTTGACCAGAGCAACAGCTTTCAATCACTTTTTTATTAAGTAAAACTTTTTAAAGAGCCATGATTGACTTAAAAATATAGCTAAATATTTCTTCTGTTATTTTTGTTATTTTTGTTTTTCTTTTTGTACACATCCTATAAAACACGTTTTGAATAAGGATAAAAAGATAAAGCGCAAAGAAATTATTTTGAATTTTTTACTGTTCCCTCTTTAAAAATTGTGACAACCAAAGAGACTGTGTGTGTGTGTGTGTGTGTGTTGCTGAGGCAAACTTAATGATATGGATGGTATTGAAAAACTTCATTTAAAATGTATATGAGAAAGAATGGTAAGTGGAAAAATCAACTCAGTGATTTTGTAGGTTTTTCATTCAGATCTTTTTTTAAATGAATCTTTTATGTGCAAGATAATGTACTAAACATAGGACTACAAAGACATGGTCTCTGACTTTGGGACACTTATAAAGTTAGTAGGATAGTTAATATTACAATAACTTTCATGTGATTAGCATAAACAGTATTTAAATTGAATAAGTATTTCGAAGAAGGAGAAATTATTTTTAGACATGATGGTCAGGAAAGGCTTCATGAAGAAATTCCAGTTTTAGCTGGCCTTTGAACGCTAGGTGGAATTTTGGAAAGAGAGATAAAGGAGGGAAGAGCATCCTCGGTAGAGGAAAAGAACCTTATTAAAGGAAAGATTTAACATTTCTTCAGGTAATGCTGAATATTGCATTTATTCAAGACTTCATTATTCGAGGATCACTTTAGGGAAGTACTAGAAAGTAAAGTTAGAAATTTTGAGACTGAATGAATAGTGGAAATGCTTGAATGCCAGTTTAGGCATTTATTCATTATTTGGTAAGCAATAAGAAAAAAACTCATTGTTTAATGTGGGGAATGACAAACTAAGTAGTATGCTAACAAAATTTTTATGGTAACTCTGCAAGATGTGTTGGAGTAAGGGTAAGCTAGAGGCAAGAATACTAGTTTAGGAGACTTGCAGTAGTCCCAACTGTGAAATAATAAGGATTTGAGTAGAGTAGAGAAGATTGGGGGAGGAAGGAAGGAAGGATAGATAGAAGCAACATTGTAAAACAAAAATCATCTAGTTGAGAATAGATTACACTTTATCAGCAGGAGGAATCAGAGTTTTTTTATTGAATGGTAGGGAGAATGATGGTTCCATTTCACAAATTTAATTCAGGAGTGGCACCTAATTTGGAAAAGAAGATTTAGACATTTGACTTAAAGTGATCTTGGACATCAAGGTAAAAAGGTACTAAGAAATTAGAAGTGTAGGATAAGAGCTCTAATTAGTATTTAAATTTTAAATTGAAGTTTGAATAATCAGTGCAAAGGTAAAAGTTAAGTTATAGGTGTGAAAGATCACATGAGAAATAAATGTAGAGAGAAAAAGAAAAAGGAGGAGAATGGATTCCCAAGGAAAGTTCAATTTAGAGTGCAAGAGGAGAACAACCAGAGAAATAAGATGGGGAAAGATTCAAGGAAATTGGTATCAGAAGCATCAGTTAATAGCACAATACTCCAGGAAGATGATCCCGGGGGGGAAAATGGTAATTAAAGATATTGCTGGAATTTTCAAAAACAGTTTAAGGAAATTAGTAATTCCATGCACTGCAAGCTAATTTGCAGGGAGTTAAAAAGAGATCAGGATTTAAGGAAATGGAAACAATTGGAGATTAATTGTGAGAGGAAAGAAAAAAGTAGAAATAGGATATATTTTATTTTGGATGTAGCAGCATCAGGTCAACATTTCTTTCTAGAATAAACAAGGAAGGAGAGTTTGACTGAAATATATAAAGATACTTTGATAAAGCAGAATCTTGAAGTGTGGAAGAATTAGCTTTGAGACAAGGATGAACAAGAAATGAAGTCAGAAATTCTGAGGAGAATTCAAGGGGTTCAAGGAAGGGGGTGTCCTATACAAATAAAAATGAATATACTCATTTAAAATTTTTATTTCATTTATTCAAGAGAATCATTTTAGGAAATATAATTTTTCTTTTGAGGAAATTTGTAATTTTCTGTTCTGTGTTTAGATAGATACGATAAGCTTATAATTATGTAACATAATCAAAACATTATATTGTCTCTTTTGATTTATATTGCAGTCTTTTGAGTTAGCCAAGAGCAAGTATTATCCCCATTTTATAAGGGAGGAAAATTGAGGCTTAGTACTTAAGTGACTTGCCTATAATCTGTTTGCCTTTCATGCACAATTCATGATTTCTTCTTTTTTGTTTCTTTATTGTTTAGCTCATGCTTTCTTTTGACTACGTATTTTTGATTTGAACTTTTAATGGTATCAATCTGGGAATTAGTAAACTTCTTAAGGATGCTAAAGCACCTTACAGTTGTCTGGAACAATAACACATTAAGTGATTGCCCTGTGATCACATGGAGTTATTATGTGTCAGATGGTGGTCTTCTTGATTTCAAGGCCAGCCCTCTTATTTCCTGTACCAGATGACCTGTTAGTCTATAGAATTATGTTAATATAGCCTTATTCTTCTGCTTCTGTATCTTATCTCTGATGAAAATAAACAAAAGGCATGGAGGTATTAAAGTTCTGTTACTCTCCTTACATCTTTGAAATGACTTTGTAAATTATCTTTTTGCTATGTCTTTTTCATTAATCCCTTCTTGGAATTTAGAGAACTACAGGATCCCTAAAAAGGCAAAATTAGCTCTGACATAGATAGAAGCAAATCAGGTAGCTTACAAATTGCCTCCTCTTCCTATTTTGCTGGTTTTATATATATCTCCATGTACACTTTCATATTCTGTCACTCTTCTAATTGTAATTAGCAGGGTGGGAATAGGGAATGAATTTGAGTCTAAGGGCAGTTTTCCAACTGTAAATAATGGGTGCTTTTCTATACAAGGTTAGTGTCGATAATTTTTTTTCCCTCATATTTTATAGTGGATTGTTCTTTTTATTTTTTCAATGTTTTTATACTTTTGACCTAAAGTATGATATTTAAATTTTATGCATCTGAAAGTCTTAATGATCTTAGGGATAGTTTGCTTAAAATGGTACTAAAACTTTTTGGACACTTTGTATACCAAATTTTCTGTGCTGTATAAAGTTAATACCCAGTACAAAGTACAATAAAGATAAAATTGCCCTTTTTAAAAAAATTATTAAAATGCTTTACCTAAGGTGTGGAATTTTAGCAGTTAAAATAAGGAGTTTCAAAACAAATTTTTCCCAACAGGTGGGAAGGACAAACCAAAAACAAATGCAGAAGACTTACAAATTAAAAAGGTAAAGAAGAAAAAGAAAAAGAAACACAAAGAAAGTGAAAAAAGGAAGCGTCCAAAAATGTATAGCAAATCTATTCAAACCATCTGCTCAGGATTGCTTTCTGATGTTGAAGATCAAGAAGCCAAAGGCATCATAGATGATCATCTTAAGGATTATATTGGAAAGAATTTGGACACCAAGAAGGAGTATGAGTCTAAGATACCAGAGAACAGTGAGTTTCCATTTGTCTCGTTAAAGGAGCCTCGAGTTCAGAATAAAACGAAAAGGTTGGACACATTGGAATTCAAACAGTTCATTCATATTGAGCACCAGCCTAATGGAGGCGCATCAGTTATCCATGCCTACAGTAATGAACTCTCCCACTTGTCTCCTATGGAGATGGAGAGATTTGCAGAAGAATTTGTGGGTTTGGTTTTTAGTGAAAATGAAAACTCTGCAGCTTATTATGTAATGGGTATTGTTCATGGGGCAGCTACATATTTACCTGACTTTTTAGACTACTTTTCATTTAATTTTCCCAATTCACCAGTGAAAATGGAGATATTAGGAAAGAAAGATATAGAGACAACGACTATGTCCAATTTTCATGCTCAGGTAAGAGGTTCTCTTTTTAAAAATAACTAATGGTATTTCATGAAGTTTCTTTTTTTCTGTTTTGAATTAATTGTTTTCAATGTAGTTATGAAATGGAAAGTAAAAATGAAGTATATAGGAGAGTGTTAAGCATAAATTATTTTCTAAGCCTGGATAGATTACATGCAAAGTGTTTTTAAAATTACCATTTCTAGCAATTATTTCAGTATTTTTCCTTAAAGCTGATTAACAAAACCTATGTGAAGTAAAAAGAAATCTTATTGCTCTAAAGAAAGGTCTTAGGTACAATTGGCAGTAAAAAGGAAGAGAGAAATAATACCAGCGTTTTAGGAGATGTTCATGTCAAATTTTTTTTGAGAATGGGAAAGATTAATTAGCACTAAGCAAACAGTGAAAAGGGAGAAAATGACAAGGAAAATTGGACAAATTTTCTAAGAAATGAGATTTAGAGATTCTTCTGTAGAGCAAAGGAAAACATAATTTGTGAAAATGTAAAGGGTATTTGAAGTATGGAATATTAAAGGATTAGGGAGTGTGAAATAGATGGTCTCAGGGTTCTTGGTAAAAGTAGGAGATTGTATTAGATGCTGAAATAATGTGTGAAAAGGGCTGTTTGGAAGGGGGGGAGTAGAAGGCAGAGAGAGAATTTAAGATTACATAATATGAAATTATAGTAGACTGAGTTGCATAATTTGTTTTAATGCATAGTAGTTTAACAATGGAAAATGGATCTCAACTGCTGGGTTGGTTTGTTTGTTTGTTTTACCTTGAGTACATAGAAGCAAAAATATTGGTAAAGTAAATTGGTTAGAAAAAGTTTTGTATATCAGTTGTTTTCATATTCCCGTGGATGACCTGTTTGATTAATTTTCAACAGCCTATAATAATCTTATATGATACATTCATCTTTACCTTTATTTGAATAATAATTACACTGTTTAAAGGAATTCAAAGCTGGAGTCTACATAGTAGAATTTACCTTTCAATTTGCTTTCCCATCTCCAACACTGAAAAAGTCAGTGCTCCTTTCTCTTGATCTCCATAAATTTTGGGGTAGGTGTGGGAGGACAACTTATGCTAAACCACTTATCAAAAGTTAAAGAAATCAGTTACTCTCCCTATTAAATCCCCCCAAATTCACAACCACCCTTTCCTGAAAATTTTAACGTGCCTTAACTTTGGAATAAATTTTTGCATTGGTTCATTTTGTAATTTACCTCACGACGTAGATATTTCTTACCCTTTCTTCTTGGCCATTAGGAAAGACCTTTAAACAAAGAAACAAAAAAAATAGTTATAGCTTCCAAAAAAAAAAACAAACCCCAACACTTTAGGGAAAAAAAATTATCTTTTTCTGTCCTGAGTCAGAGAAAGCTGAGTTTGAATACTATCTAGAGAAATAATGCCATTAGGTATTTATCAAAGGCTGTGGAATATAAATTTTGCATTAGGGTTTTGTGCTTTATAATTTTGGAATTATATGACTGAGATTCTAGTTTCTTGTGCACATTAAGATGTCTTCCCTTTGATATTTTTACTCTTCCTTTGAACATTTGTGTTTCATATCTTGGTCAATCTGGATATGAGGTTGTATTATAAAAATGTATTATGAATTAAAATATAAACATTTTGGGGACAGTAATAGAAACATTCCCTAAAATTTATAGAATGATCCATTTATTTTATGTTTTTTTTTTGAAGATATGATTATGACAAAAGGGTGTAGGTTATCTGATTATAAACTTCAAACCTTTTGATAAAATTTTATTTGAGAAAAGACAGATGTGTCGTTTTTGTTAGTTTAAGCCTAATGTTTACTAGGTATAATCTTTAGTCAGCCTCAAATTCAGTTTATAAACTAAGAATTTGTTCAGCTCTTTTAATTGCCCAATCTATGTTACTAAATGCTTTTCTCACGATAGCCCTATTTGGTTATAGCAGTAATAGTAACTCCATTTTATAGATGAGAAAATTGAGACCTAGAGAAGTTTAAGCAAATATCTATGCATGGTCATACACATATAAAAAGTATTAGGGCTAGGTTTTGAATTCTATATCTTTTTTTTTTTTTTTTTTTTAATAGTTTTTATTTACCAGATTATATGCATGGGTAACTTTACAACATTGACAATTGCCAAACCTTTTGTTCTAATTTTTCCCATCCTTCCCCCCCCCAAGATAGCAGGTTGACCAATACATGTTAAATATGTTAAAGTATAAATTAAATACAATATATGTATACATGTCCAAACAGTTTTGCTGTACAAAAAGAATCAGACTTTGAAATAGTGTACAGTTAGCCTGTGAAGGAAATAAAAAATGCAGGCGGACAAAAACAGGGGGACTGGGAATTCCATGTAGTGGTTCATAGTCATCTCCCAGAGTTCTTTTGTTGGGTGTAGCTGGTTCAGTTCATTACTGCTCAATTGGAACTGATTTGGTTCATCTCATTGCTGAAGATGGCCTCATCCATCAGAATTGATCATCATATAGTATTGTTGTTGAAGTATACAACGATCTCCTTGGTCCTATTCATTTCACTCAGCATCAGATCATGTAAGTCTCTCCTGGCCTTTCTGAAATGATTCTGTTGGTGCTTTCTTACAGGACAATAATATTCCATAATATTGAATTCTATATCTTGCCAGGCATTTCAGTATTCTTTCCATAATATCACTCTACTTCTAAAACCAAATTATTGATCTTCTTTATTTCTCCCTCTAAGGAGAACTTTTGAGTTGACCTTCTGATTAACTGTACCTACCTTTTTTTCTGTTTTCATTTATAGTAAAACTCTTAATATAACTTTACTAATAGTAGACACACTTAAGCAAAGAGAATGCATTAAAAAAAAAAGTTTTTAAATTGTCAAAGAACTTTTAAATTCTTATAATTCTCTAATTCTTTCTTACCATTTTATCAAATGGGAAGAGCTCCAGAGGATCTAAGGCCACTGTTCTTTTTGTTTGTTTCATGAGCCACATTTTGAGTGAGAGTCCAGTTGTCTGGTAATGAGATTTTTCTATGTAGGTATTTGTCTTTGGACAATATGTATTCTGTTAATAGAGCCTTTGAAGACCAAGCTATAATAAATTTCAAAATTAGGAGTTTTGTGGTGGTTGCTAGAAAATTACATATTTGACTTCCACTAGCTTTTAAGTTTCCTTTTGAATAATTTTAAGAGAATAAAATTTTTAAAAATTAGCTCTAGAGAACTTAGAAATAACTCAGCCACATCTTTCTATATTAAATAACTCAGCCACATCTTTCTATATTCCTTCCCTTTTTTATATCAAACCCAGACATAGGTGAAATGGTATACCCAGAGGTCATCCCATTAAATAGAAGATGTCACATTTAAAAGTTAAGATCCTCTGACTCCACAGTTAGTATTTTTTCTTTTATTCTTTATTGTCTTGTTGGCATTGCATTATGGCGCTCTGGAGCCAAAAATCAGAAATACAAATTTATACAAGTTAATGTGTCCTTGGAAATCATCTTTGAAGAAGCCTTTTTAGAAATCTGTCATTTAATATCAAGGGAACTGTTGAATTATATTAAACATAAATATTTCAAATATGGAGGTACCTGCTAAAGTAACCACAGAGGAATCAAAGCCAGATGAATCCTAACAGTTTTAATATATGGTAAAAGCTGTATTTATTATTTTTGATAAGTGTTTTAAAAAACTGCACAGATAGAATATGAGGTAGTAGAAAACTGATATTTAATAAAATAAATCTAGATATAGATATTGGACTTATGATTTCAGTAATATAAATAATTCCCAGAAGAGAAAACTCCCTCTCTAAAATAAATCTTTCTGAACATTTAACTGTAATTTAAAATCTTTCAGAGTTGCTAGACTTTTGAGAGCTTAAGTTAAGTAATTTGCCCAAGGAGATTACCAACCATTATGGACAGTATTATCCTCTACAACACAACTCCTTTGAAAGAACTGCGCTTTAAAGGGGAGAAAACAAGAAAAAAGTTGAGAGAAGAACTGAACAATCAAAACAATGAACTTCTATTAAAAGTTATAAATAGCATAAAATTTAGCAAATACTAGTCAGGAATGGAATTCATTCAGAAAAGTAGAAGTTTTAAATTTCATTCTTATTAAACAAAAGTTTTTCTATTTTCAAACACTCAGGGTCTTAGAAGACTGATGAGACTAATAAACAGCAACCTTATTGTTGTAACCATAGCTAGTTTGCTGTAAAAGAACTCTGGACTTGCAGTCAGGAAGACTGTCACTTAATCCTTCTGAGCCTCATTTTCTTCACATGTACAATGCGTTGCCTTACTAGGTTGTTGTGAAGCTCAAAATGAGATAAAATATCAGAAGTGCTTTGCAAACTTAAAACACTATATAAATGTCAGCTAATATTAGTAGTAAGTTATAGCAGGAACAATAGCATGCTATGCTTTTCATGATGCATTTCAAGGGGTTATGTTCATTTTTTGCCTTTTACCATCTCACACTATTGACTTTTGTTGACCTTGCACTCTACTTTAAAAAACAAACAAAAACAGAGGTCTTTTTCATTTAACAGTCTAACCAAGCACATCCAGTGCTACCATTGTAAGATTGGTCCTAGAACTACCATTGTAAGATTGTTGAAACCTTACAATTTGTCTCAGGTTTTGGTTTTGCTTCCCATTCTATGCTGTTGAAATATTTTTGGATCCTGACTTTGTTATCTTGTATATTATTTTTCTCTCCCAAGTTTGTGTCATTTGCAAATTTGATAAAGCATGTCAGTTGTACACACATATGATTGATAAAAATTTTAAATGGAAAAAGACCAAGGATAGATTCCTGGGGTTATCTCCTCAAAACTGACATTGACCAATCACTTAAGATTTGAATCTCTCCTTTAACTATTTCTTGATGAAAAGTGAAAAGAGTAGAACAGAAAACAATACCTATAGTGACTAGAAGAGTGTAAAAGATCACAAAAAGGAAGTTGACCTCATAGTTGGGGAAGAACTAATAAAGGTCCCAGAGAATAGATAATAAAATATGTCTCCTTCCTACAGAAAGATGGAATATTACTAGGATAATGTATTCATAGACAGATTTCATCACTACATAAAATATTTTTTGTTTTTTTGTTTTTGTTGGAAGGGAAGAAGTTCCATTTAGAAGGATGTGGTTTGAAAATACTGTAGTTAAAGACAAAGGCATAGTTAATCTACATATATGCATACTATTTTTAAATGAAAAGAGGTTTTTCTAACATGACTTGTTCCTGATGAAGCTATTCTAGTTTTTATTCACCTCCATTTTCTTTATCTTTTTATCTTAAATTTTGTCATTTTGAATCAGCAAGCATTTTTTTTCCCCACCTGCAAAAAACTAAGCCTTGTATTAAACTTTGTAATATAAACATAATCAAGGAAAACAAATTCCTATATTAGCTCATCAACTTCCTGTCAGGAAGTCATCACTGGTCTTCTGGAATCATTCCTTTCATTCACCTAGATGTCTGTACTTATCTTAGATTTTTTAGTTACCAGAATGAATAGTTTACTTTCATTTACCTTTTCATTTACATTGTTGTAACAGGTGTGTTTATCTTAAAAAACAAAACTAAACTAAAAATTGCTCTGCGTCAGTGATGTAGATTGATATTTGTCTTTTCAGCACAATTTTTCAGCCATCCTCATTTGATAGCTGTTCATACTTTATTTTATTTTTGTTATTATTATTTCTATAGAGTATTACTGTGAATACACATATATACATACATACATAATACACACATATACAGGCAGGTCACCATTAGGATAAAAAATATACTTAATAATTTGGGGAATTGATAATTTTTTATTTTGGCCATAAATCTTCATTTTCCTTTCTCTTTTTTAAATCAGCTGGTCTTTTTTCTCTTTCTCCTGACTCTTATTACTGTTTGTGAAACTGAATGTAGTTACAATTATGTTAGCAATATGTTGATTTTCCTAATTTGGTTTGCTTATTATAAAGCAGAGTTTGGAAGGGGCCTTAGAATTCATCTAGTTTAATTTGTACCTAAGCAAAAATAATCTCATCTATAGTATTATATAATAAGAACTATATGATGGAGGTGGGGGAGCTCCTTACTTCTACAAGTAATTCATTCTACTTTTATGTAGTATTGTTTGGAAGTTTTTCCTTATTTGAAGAAGAAATACACCATTCTTCAACTTCAACCTATTGTTTCTAGTTCTGCCCTGTAAGACCAAACAAAACAAATGTAACTCTTCTTCTGTATAACTGTATATACAGTATATAGTAACTATTACTATATAACAGTTATTCAGATATCTTGAAGGTAGCTGTATCAAGGGTTTGTATCTTTTATCCACCTTTCTGCATATGGATAGATTTCATGGGAAGTTTGTGAACTTGATGGGGGGTGGGGAAGAAGGTATTTTTAGATAATAGATAATAGAAAGTAGATACTAAATAAGAGGTCCAAGACACACAAAAAGGATAAGGATCCTACTCTAAGACTTCTTTAGATTAAGCCTCCCTATCTTCATCTGTTGACATGGTACAGTTTCAAATCTCACCATCCTTCTATGAGTAAGCTACTATTGCAGTATCCTTCCTGAGAATGTGGTACCCACAGTTGAACTAAGCAGTAGAAGAATTACAGGAGGAATATAACTTCTTATTTTGGGTACTGTATTAATGAAACCTGTATTATTTGGGTACTGTATTAATGAAACCTGAAGATAATATTGTAATTTTTGGCTGTCACATCACAGTGTTGATTTTTATCGACATATAATTCCTTAAAAGAATGTATTTTCTGGGTATCTTGCAAATCTAATGAAAAGGGTTTTAGATGAAAAGACTTAGTAATAGAGAAGATTGTTTCTATGTATCTCCAAAGTTGAATACTATAGAATGTAGCTACATTGAAGAAAGAATAGCAGTTGAGATCCCCTATTTGTTTGGAATTCTTTCTCATCTTTTGTTTTCTTTGTTTTTTCCTGGGACTGGAACCCACTCTCTACTTCTACCCCACTCCTGAATTGAACAGAACTTATCAACTGGCACAATCAAACAAAACAGATTCCTGTAGTGGTGATGTCTGAAAATACATGTTTCATTCTTCATCTTAAATCTACTACCTCTCTGTCAGTGATGTCATGTAGTCAAAGAGTGTTCAAAGTTTAGTGGTTTAGGGACTATAATTGCAAATTTAACAGCTGTGTATCATTTTATAGCTTTATCAA
Organism: Sminthopsis crassicaudata; assembly: GCF_048593235.1. Taxonomy (NCBI): domain Eukaryota; kingdom Metazoa; phylum Chordata; class Mammalia; order Dasyuromorphia; family Dasyuridae; genus Sminthopsis; species Sminthopsis crassicaudata. The sequence goes on from NC_133621.1 coordinate 147,271,627, forward strand.
CAATGCATTATATGCATCTCTCCTAACCCCCATCAACAGACCCTTCAACATTCATTTTCCCTATTGTTATTCTTGTAAATTTAATTGGTTTTTAACTGGAACCTCATAGCTTCATTAATTTTCATTTCTATAATTATTATTATTAGTAAGTCGGTACATTTCTTTTTTTTTTTTTTTAACATGGTTCTTGATAGCTTGGATTTCTGTATTGCCTGTAGCATATCCTTTAATCACTTACCGGTGAGGGAGTGGTTCTTATTCTTATAAATTTGAATCAATTCCTATGTTTTGGAAATGAGAACTTTATCATAGAAACATGCTGCATGGATTTCCCTCCCCTCCAGTAAAATGTTTCCCTTCTAATTTTAACAATATCACTTTTGTATAAAGATTTATTTTTTTATTCTGAGTTGTTGACTTTGTCTTCTGTCCTTTGGTTATAAATTCTTCTGTCAACAAATCTGAAAGGTAGTTTATTCTTTTTTCTTTTAATTGGTTTATGATGTTACCCTTTATGTCTAAGCCATGTCAGTTTGGAGCTGTTGTATGAGAAATTGATCTATACCTAATTTCCGACAAGACTGCTTTCCAAAAATATTCCCAAGAAACTGTGTTCAGTAATAAATACTTATTCTAGTTGCTAGGGTCTTTGAATCTTCACTTTTACAAATGAGTAAAGAGAGGTTCAAAGAAGTTCATAGAAAAATGATATTTTGTAATATTCGGGCTAGCTTTCTGGAGGTCTTTCCGATGGGCCTTGGTCTTTAGATGGAGAAGTGATGAAGGCAGGAGAGCCACCAGGAGGATGGTCAAAAATGGAATGTCTCATTTTCAGTCCTTTTTTAACCCTTTAAATACCTTGGTATGATTACATGATTACAACACACCATGTATGTTTGAACTTGAGAACCATTACATTACCATGCTAAGAACTAAGTATATGTATACTAAAGAACCATCATCTCATCAATTCCACTAAGTTAACACCTTGTTTAAGTATCCTTGTTTCAAATATACTTCTCCAAAGTTCCAGCCCTCTACAATAGTCCCACGTGGTAAAATAGTACCCAGCCCAAGAAGATTTGGAGTTAGGTCTTCTGACTTGAAAAGTCAGGACAGTGCCATATAGTTCTACTTTATGGGCCTTGTTCACCTACATTCAAGATCTCTCAGTCTTGTCCTCAAGGATATGATAAATGTCTTTTAATGAAAAGCAACTCACTCTCTACCTTCCGTGGCCATTGGCAGTGCTTTTTCCTTAGCCCTTGCAATTATCATTCAGGGGAGTGATCCTTGTGGAGGGGGGACTTGCCACTATTCAACTACTTACTGCCTCCAATGGTCAGAGTCCAGGGATAGCATGCCCTCATCTCCCCAGATAACCCCTTTGATCTCTATCTAAGGAAGGAATCCTTATGGAAATTTGACCTCTCAAACCATCTTTTCCATTGTCTTAACTTGTCTCCTCAGCAGTCAGAAAAGAAAGTTCTCACTTCCACATTCCTCAACATTATCAAATGGTTGAACATTAGAAATGAATATGCTTTTATTAATGAAAATGAAACTAAAGAATACAGGTTGCTATCTGCCTTGATGTTGCAGCCTAAGCTGATTAGGATTTTCCATTTATCTTGTAGCTAAAAAACAAAACAAAACAAAACTTTTGTTTCCCCTATTAGAAAGTGAACTACTTGAGAGCAGGAATTGTTTTTTCTTTGCAACCCTAGTGTTTTGTAAGCTCTCCATAAATGCTCAGATGTTGATTCATATGGATTTACAGGTCCTAACAGATGATCTCTCTTCCTAATTGCTCTGAATATAACTTGCTTTGTGAATCTCAGTTACATGTTGACTGCCTAATTAGATTGTAAACTTTCTGAGGGCAGGAACTAGTTTGTTTGTTTTTTTTCCTTTTCCTCTTTTTATATCTCTAAGGCTTAATACAGTGGCATGTGTCAGTGCTTGATATAATAAGTATTTAATAAATGTTGGTTATTGATTGATTCCTAAAGCAAATCTCTAAGATGTGAGCAAGAATGCCCAAGTCTTGCCAAAACAGCTGTTTGCTGCATCAAAATTCTGGTGAATCTGGAAAAAATTCCTAGAGTATGCATTTTTTGGTGGTCATTTAAGCTCTTTGAATCTCAGTTTCTTTAACTGTAATATGGGCACAGTAATAGCTATAGTGCTTAAATGAAGTCATCTATGCAAATCTTCCTCTAAGTTAAAGGCTTAGAGAAGGCAGCAGATTTAGTGAGTGTACAAATAGCTGATGTTTTAGAAAATGTTTCAGAAGATGACTGGATTTCTGGATTCTGAGCTTTAAAATATGAAAATGAAAGTCTACTTTTCAGGAATGCCTTTTAATTATGTATTTTCATCAGCCTCATAAACCTAATCAGAAGAACTAAAATGTAAAAAGAGAGGTGGAAAAAAGAAAACTGCTTATGTATCTCTTGCTTACCAAGCCAGATACCATAGGGAGAAGGAAAAATAACAATCAAAAGCAAATTCACAGAAGATATCATCTAAGGAAGTGAGCATTATGACTTAGGCCTTCAAATGCTTTATATAAAAATATAAACAATGTAAGTAATAGTAGTGTTAATTCAAAATTCTTATTTACAAGGAAGTAGAGTGAGTTGATACAGCAACTCATTCGAAGTAAGAAAGACTTGGGCTCATCTAACCTCTGACACATACCTCTGTGATTCTGGGCTAGTAATTTAATATTTTAGGGGTAACATACCTGTATCCTATAAGACTATAATTTTCAGGATGGTTGCAAAAATGATACTGTAGTCATCATGAAACATGTATTAAGTGCCTGCCATGTGTCAGATTAGTGTTATGCACTAGGAATACAGAAAAAGGCAAAAGACAGCCCTTCCTGTCAAGGAGCTCATAGTCTAATAGGGAAAATGATGTACACACAATTATGTATAAACAATATATGGGATGAATTTGAGATAATCCTAGAGGAAAGGCTTCTTGTTTAAGGATAGGTTTTTGCTGGGACGTAAAAGAAGTTAGGAAATGAGAATGAGTCAGCCAGAGGGATCAACCATTGAAAACATCCAGAGGCAGATGATGATGTACCTTTTTTGAGGAAGAACAAGGAGGCCAGGGAAAGTTTTGAAGGGCTGGAGGTGAGACATTGGAGTTGAGAGACAAAAAGGGAGAGAGGGATAACATTGTCAGGCTTAAGCTTTAGGAAAATCACTTTGGCAAGTGAGTGCAAGATAGATTGGAATTGAGTTTTGAAGCAAGACAACAAATTCGAAGGCTTTTGCAGTAAAGTAGGCAAGAGGTAATAAGGGATTGAATTACGGTGGTGGCTTGGAAAGAGAAAGGGATGTTTTGAAGAGAGATGTTGTGAAGGTAGAATTGATAAAGGGTTAGCTAACTACAGGGAGTGAGTGAAAGTTCAGTTTTAATTAATAGTGAGGTTTCCTGAATAGATTACCGGAAGGATTGTAATCCCCTCCATGATAATGGAGGAATCCAGAAGAGGAGAGATCCTTTTGTTTAGCACATAATGAGAATGAGGCTCATAAAGAGTGTCTAAGAAGCATTTTGAGATGGGTGATTGTAGCTTTAAGACATTAGGGCTGGGGCTTAGGAATCATTTGTATAGAGATGATAATTGAAAAACCTGTAGGAGCTAATGAGAATTGATCATAAGGAGTGAATAATAAGAGGAGTACTCAGGGCAGCAAATTGGGGGACTGCACAATTGGGTATAATGTTGTTTAAGAAACTACACTGAAGTAGTCTGAAGGAAAAGTAGGAGAGAACTGTGCTATAGAAAACTGGAGAGAAGAGAGTATCTCAGAGGAGGTGATCAACAGTAACCTGCCACAGAGAGGTCAAAAGATACAACTGTTGTGGGAAAAGTGATTAGCTATGGCAATAAAGAGATGGTTGTTAAAACTGGAGAAAATAATTTTAGTTGAATGATAGAAGAGTAAAAGGAGAGGAAATAAAGATTGAGTATAGAAAGATTTCTCATGGATTTTAGTTGTGAAGATGATTAGAAGTAGAAAATGATAATGATAGGGATTGTAAGTGAGGGTTTTTTAAAGATGGGGAAACTCAGGTATATTTCTAGGTTGCAGAGTAGGAACCTGTAGATAGAGCTTAAAAAGCTAGGAGAGAATTGGGGTGATAGGATAATTTGTTGGGAGAGGACAAAGAGATGCATGTAGAGATTTTCCTTAGCAAGGAGGAATGCCCACTTTTTCATCTAAAGTAGGATTCAAAAAGGAGGATATATCTGAGTGATATAAGATAAACAAAGGAGAATTGTGCAAGAAATCCAAGGTTGGGGACTGGGAAGAATGGCAAAGAATTCAGGAGTAGTTATACTATAGAATTTAGTAAGTTAAGCAAGAGCTCAAAATAGGTAAAAAGAGAGTATGATCAATGCAAGGGTAATAGCTTGGAAAACATTTCAGTATAGGATAACATCTATTCCTTGGTTTTGAAACTTTTGGTGATAGTTCTTATTTTTTCATTTATTTCCTTATTGAGTAACTGAAAATTTAAGTACATTTAAGAGAAAAATGTTAAACAGGCTTTAATTCTGTGATAGCAAGCTTTATGAAAGATGTGTAACCTGGTAAATTACTTAACTTTGGTTTGAGGCTTACAAAATAAAGGTCTTTTTCTGGTTCTTAGGGTTGCTTTTTTTTTTTTTTTTTTTTTTTTTTTTTTAGTTTAATCCCATAAAACTATATGAGAATAGATAAAATGGGAATTTTCTCCAGTATTTTATCTCTAGTTCTAACACTAATCTTTATCTTTGAAAAATTCTTAATTATTTTTATATTTAAATTATAAAATGAAACAATGAATGATGTCATTCTGGGATCTGTGGGAGGACAAAATAATGAGATTGAAAGCTCATTGTAGAATATTCTATGAAACCAGGAATTTTATTTTCTTTTCCTTGGATTCCCCAGCACTTTCAGCACTTCATCTACTTTCATTTATCAGAGGCATTCACAGAATGTTTGTTGAATTGAAACACATTTTTTGGCCTCCCTGTCTCATTCTTGCTTTGTTTCCATACTTCTAAAATATCTTGAAAAACTTAAAATATATTGATTTTATACTGAAATCAGATTGCTATGTAAGACTGTATTAACTATGAAAGTTTTATTTCATTTAAAATAAAGCTTTTCAAATTTTTTTTTTTTTGTTTCTGCTCTTTGTCATTTTTGTTATTCTTTTCTTTGAAATATATTGTATCTTTATTACCATCTATTCACAGTAGCCAACATTATAGGAGCAAGTAAGGATTTAAAAACTCCAATTTGTATTTGTGTGTGTGTGTGTGTCCTGCATTGAATTAATGTTAATTCCTTCTGAGTTATTTGATAATTAAAATATTTAGTTAATTAATCATGGCTTCAAGTTTTATTTCCATATGATTCTCCCATCTCTTCCATTTGCCTTGAGACATATGTGAAGTTATTTACTTTGAAAAAAAGCTTATTGTTAAATATTAAAATGCTTTTTTTCCTGCCCCTTAAAGAATGCTTCTTTCCTTCCATTGATATTTGCTGGGAGAGTTTTTTATTTAAGGGAATAGCATAGTTATCTTTTGACGGGGTAAACTTATTTCAGTTTCTGCCCACACAAAAGATTTTTGGGTGGATAATTTTGAAATGAACTGTCCTTATTTTGAAGAAATATTTGTAACTTTGGAAGGTTTCTTAGATTTGATGGGGAGTAGCTCCCTCTTGTGGTTCTTAGGATTATCAAATGTTCAGTTGTCCTGATCACCTTAGCTTAGAAAGACCTCAAGATTTCCTACTGCATAGGGGCCTCATCTTATCCTCAGACCCTGATAGCTCAGAAGAATTAGAGGCCAGTGACTTCGCACAGCCCTCCCTCACTCAAATCCAATTCACTTGCAAGTCACAACATCTCTTTCGTAATCTTTGGAGAATGAAGGGCAAACAACCACCTGGATCATTTCTGAAGATATTTTCAAAAGAAGTAATATACATTTTTTTGTTTTTGTTTTTATGCAGTAGGCACCTTCCAACACAAATCCTTCTACAAAGTATATTTTGCTGAAGAATTTATCAGTTTTTGTTTCACCTGTTAGAATTTAAGCTCTATACAAACAAGAAAATGCTTGTCATTTCATTATAAGGAGACATGATCTAGCACTTGCTTTTCAATTTTATCTTTATAACTTTTGGCTCTGCTTTCTTTGCTTTGTATCACATGAGATGAGTATTTCTCTGAAATATTCATTTTAAGTAATTTATAATATTCTCTTACAATCATACCAATTTGTTCAGCTCTTCTTTAGTTCTTGTGCACATATTTTGTTTCTAGCTTTTTATCAGTTAATGGTTTTGTGAACATTTTTGTACATGTATATTTTCTTTTAGTCAGTAACTTATTTGGATATGATAATAGTTATAGACTCTCTGGATCAAAACCGAAGACTCCTTTTTTAGAAAAAATAACAATATTCAGTTTTATTTAAGCAAGGGACAATAAAAGTTTTAAACCTCCAAAGTCTTGATTTATGCATTTGTTATTTCTGCATTTAAAAATTTCCAAGCCAATGTGTAATTATTAGAAATTCATTACATATATTCTGTATACTGTATTTTATTTAATTTTTTAAAGTATCTTTAAATTAAGAAAAAGATTAGATTGAGAAAGATACTGAAAATATTTGATCTTGAACTTAATCTTTGGTCATTGTTGCTTATTTACTCTTATTAGTTCCCTTTTAATGAGCAGATATTTTATCAATAAAGAGAAAAGAGTATAGGATATTATGTAGTATTATTTAATTTCTGTAAAATTGGCTTCAGTGGCTTCTTAGCAGTAAATCAAGAGGAGGAAGGTGAAAGAAATGTGTGCAAACAGTTGTTGAACATTTTTACTGTTTAAATTAATAGAAGGGGTTTTGCACTTGGTATTGTGGGCATTGTGAGTATTTGTGGAAAGGAGTGTTGTGTTTGAAAAGCCTATTTTATTCTATCACAAAAGAAGAGAAAAAGATAAAATGTAAGTAGTGTCCATATAAAAACATAAAACAAAATGAAACTCATGCCTAAAAAGAAAAATCTACAGTGGAAGTTTTGCTAGATTTCACTTCAGAGGATCTGTATTTAAAGTCCTCATTTGTTATCTGACCTTAGTGACTTTTGGGCAAATTACTTGTCTTGATTTTATGTTCCCTGTAAAATGAGATGATTTAACTATATGACCTACTGTAAAAGTTTTCTTCCAGCTCAAGTCTATGAAATATTTCTCATTTTTAAAAGAAATGTTAAATGCTCACACTTGCTGATGGTTATGCAGCTAGTTTTCTTAAATAGTAAAGAGACATTCCAAATATTCCAAATATGTATAATTTTGGGACATGATAATTTTTTGCTTGTTTCTACCACTAGGTTAATCTCTTTGTTTTTGTTTTGTTTTGAAAAACTCAACATTTTAAGCATGCAGATGTGGTTAGGCACAAGAATAATTAATGAGTTATAGTTAAGTTATATATTTTTTATTGGGATTTAAAGGCTTTGAAGGTAAGGTGTGACCAAGATAGAAATTACAATCAATATTTTTTTTCTTTAGGAACAGTTAATTTTTCTGGATTCAGTGCTAAAGAATTAAAGTCCATTGTACATTTGCTCTGTAGAAGAGGGACCCTCTAAATTTACAGACCTGGAGATTCTGTGTCTTGTTCTGGCCCCATTTGTTCTTATAACCTTCAAAAACTGGAATATTGAAAGCCCTTGTTATGGCTAATTTCTTTTGCTGGTTAATACTAATGCCACAATTTTCAGGCTTAGGCATAGTTTAATGATTTTAGTAAATCACATCATAAACATACTAGTTATTAGTGAAATTAGAAAGACTGGAAATGTATCTGTCATATATTTATGTACATATATATATGTATAATTAATATCTTAATATAAACAATTTGAGGCAATACTATGGTGCTAAGTAGTGATCATAGCTTTATTTCCCAAAAGATCTTCTCATATTACCATACCCCAACGAATTACACAGAATAGGAAAAATAATCCCTGAATATTTCATTAGATGGCAAAATCTAGGAACAGGCCATTAAGATCAAGAGATGGGAGAAGTACACAAAATAAAAGTAAAATAATTCTTTTAGGCATAGAATTAGAATTATTAAAAGCTGATTGAGATTGAGCTCAATTGCTCTGGTTTTAAGAATTGCCGTCTATGATATGAGAATAACAGATAAGATAGTGTAAGATAATCATTTTGTCAGAATTTCTTCTCTGTCATGATTTGATTAAGCTATTCCTACCAGATTTTTTTTTAAGTATTTGAGATATTTCTTCAAAATTTATTAAAATAACTTCATTATAAGTATCTTCATTTGTAGGAAGGTACATATAGGTTTAAGATTAGTGATTTTTTTTCCCTAATATTTAGGTTAATTCTACAGTTATGCTAATTTTTAAAAATGAACGAATACTTCTTTAAACATTGTTTATAAAGTTTTAATTTTATAAACATTATTTAAGAATTGTGTGGTGTTTTGTAAGTTACTTAATCTGTCTTTTGGTATTTATTCAACAACTTCTGAAGTCTTGATCTGGAGACTGTTCTCTTCTGTTTTTAATATTTTACTTGGTTTATTTGCTTATGTAAATAACATTTTTTTCGAATGCTTTTTCTTGTGAAATCTTTGGTAATTTCAAACTTCTTTCTGACCTTATTTTTCCTTTGTATTTATTTCCCTGTTATTAACTTCCTTCCTTCCTTTAGAAATACAAGTCATGACACTGAATAAAATAAAAGCATAATCTGAGATATTTGGCAATCATCTCATTAATTTTTAAAAGGAAAAATAGCAACTGTCTGACAAAAATGTTCACAAGAATACTTAAATAATATTAATATTATTTAAGTATTCTTGTGAACATTTTGTATACTGTATTCTGATTTTTTTTCCATTGGAAGGGGGAAAATGACTTCAAGTTTATTTGTCACAACTTTTTTTAAGGGGGAATAGGATTTTGTTTTAACTGAAGATGTTGGAGCAGTGAATTGCCTTTGAATTAGAGAAGGTATGTTAAAACATTTTTAGTGTTTTGAGTTTTTCATATTGACCCAGCTGAGCTAGTACCATATTAAAACATATTACCATTTAAAACATATTACTTGAAATTATTGCAACTTATACATGCAAGTTTTGTTAAAATATATTGTCAACTAATAAGCATTTATTGAGCACCTGTCATATACCAGATACTGTGCTCTTTGTTGAAAATACAAAGAAGAAATGAAGCGTTCTCTCAAGGAGCTTACATTCAATAGAAACACTTATATAAACATATATGGACATATCTTGGAGATACTATGGGTCTGCAATAAAACAAATATTGCAATTGGTTTCCCAATATTATGTAACTTTTATGTTATATTTATACTATGCTGTAGTCTATTAAGTGTACAGTGATATTATGTCTAAAAATATATACATATCTTAATTAAAAATACTTTCTTGAGTAAAAAGGTTAACCATCATCTGAATCTTTAGCAAGTCATTATCCTTTTGTTTGTAGAGGGTTTCATCTGATCAGGTTGGTGGTTGCTGAGCAGTTTCTTTTATTAAAGACAGTGAGGGGCAGCTAGGTGGCACAGTGGATAGAGCACCAGCCTTGAATTCAGGAGGACCAGAGTTCAAATCTGGTTTCAGACTCTTAACATTTCCTAAGTGTGTGACCCTGGGCAAGTCATTTAACCCCAGCTTCAGAAAAAATAAAAAAAAAAATAAAGACAGTGAGGTTTGCTGAATGACTTGATTTGTTCATGTAAACACTTCAAGACCATTGGCAGGATTATTAATTAGCATAATTTCAATATTTTTGTGTCCCAAGGATTAAAAAGGCGAGAGGAGAGACTGGGGATATTGAAACAGAACCCACATTTATCAGTTAAATTTGCTATCTTATATGGGCATAATTCATGATGCCCCAGAAAAATTACAATAGTAAACTTCAAAGATCATTGATCACAGATCACCATAATGGATATAATTATTATGGGAAAAGTTTGAAATACTGTGAGAATTGCCAAAATGTGACATAGAGACATGATATGAGCACATACTATTGGAAAAATGGATTAGTCAACACAGAGTTGTTATAAACTTCCAATTTGTAAAATATACAGTATCTGGGAAGCACATGAAAGCAAAGTATAGTATATTTGTATGTACATATATTTTGCATTTGCAAAACTTAGCTGGTACAGTGGTTAGAGTATCAGGCCTGAAATTATCTTCCTGAATTCAAATGTAGTCTCCGACAACTGAAAAACTACAAAATATATATTTGTATATATACAAAATATATACAATGTGGGAGGGGCACTTAGCAAGTTGGTAAGTCAGAAAAGGTTTCAGGTAAAAGTGGTTCTTAATACAAGGCTACCAGGTGAGGAAAAACTGAATTTCAGCTATGAGACACAACCTTAAAAAGCTCAGAATTAAAATAACTTATTTGCTGAATAGCAAGTAGACCAATATTGTTGGAATGTAAAATGTGTGAAAGGGAGTAACTATGTCTGGAAAGGTAAATTAGAGTCTGATTGTGAAGGGTTTTAAATGCAAAACAGAAATTTGTATTTAATCCCATAAGCAGAAATGTATCACTTGGTGGGAATCTTTGTTGTTGTTGAGCCATTGAGTGTAGAGAGACTGGAGGTCTTTCCCAAAGAGATAGCATAATCAGACCTAGGCTTTTAATAAAACCTCTCTAACTATGGTATGAAGCCTTCTCTGAGATATTTATATAGAAGGCAGCTTACTCCTTAGTTGTTAATGTGAGTCCTTAAAATAGCCATCTTGGTACTTTTGCAGGAAATCATCAACCCCTACTATTTGATTCCTCTTCTTCTGAATTTAGTATTTCTTGGAGGGAAAGCAGATGCTTCCTCTTTAGAGGGTGTAGTCCTCCCTTTTGTTTCTCCCTCACCCTTTATGTGAAGGCCTCATATTTATGATAGTGATTCCCCTTTCTTCTTTGAATTGTTCTACTTTCAGAACACCTGACAGAGGTTATATTTCTCTTTTGGCTTTTGAGATACTTTTGTTTTTACCTAGAAACCTTTCTTTAAATCTTTTAAGGAACACATCTCTTTGACAATTTGGAGAGTGGTAAAAAATTGTAGAAGTTTCTTTCTTTTCCTTCTAAGAGGAATACCAAGTACCTACCTTTTATTGGATTTAGAGTTAGATGGGAATTTTGATTTCATTTAGTCTAAATGTCCCATTTTCTAGGAAACAGTCAATTAACCAGCTTTTAATTTCTGTGTGTCCTAATTTGATAAGATATACAGAGTATTAGAACTAGAAAAGACCTAAAAGATCATTATTTAATTTCTTATTTTATTATTCTTATTTTTTATTATAGCTTTTTATTTATAAACATGCATGGGTAGTTTTTCAACATTGACTCTTCCAAAACCTTCTGTTCCAACTTTTCCCTTCCTTCCTCCCTTCCCCCCATCCCCCTCTCCTAGATGTCAGGTAGTCCAATACATGTTAAATATATTAAAGTATATATTAAATACAATATATGTATTACATATTTATACAGTTTATTTTGCTGCTCAAGAAAGATTGGATCTAGAAATAAGGTTAAAAAAAAAAAAACCTGAGAAGGAAAACAAAAATGCAAGCAAACAATAATAGTGGAAATGCTACATTGTGGTCCACACTCATTTCCCATAGTTCTCTCTCTGGGTGTAGCTGATTCTCTTCATTACTGAACAATTGGAACTGGTTTGGATCATCTCATTGTTGAGGAGAGCCATGTCCATCAGAATTGATCATCATATAGTATTGTTGTTGAAGTATATAATTATCTCCTGTTCATTTCGCTTAGCATCAGTTCATGTAAGTCTCTCCAGGAATCTCTGAAATTATCCTGCTGGTCACAGGATTTTCTCACAGAACAATAATATTCCATAACATTCATATACCACAATTTATTCAGTCATTCTCATAGCATCCATTCAATTTCCAGTTTCTAGCCACTACAAAAAGGGCTGCCACAAACATTTTGGCACATACAGGTCCCTTTCCCTGCTTTAACATCTTTTTGGGATATAAGCCCATTAGTAACACTGCTGGATCAAAGGGTATGCAGAGTTTAATAACTTTTTGAGCATAGTTCCAAGTTGCTCTATAGAATGGTTGGATCCGTTCACAGTTCCACCAACAATATATCAGTGTTCCAGTTTTCCCACATCCCCTCCAACATTTGTCATTTTCTTTTCCTGTCATCTTAGCCAATCTGAGAGGTGTGTAGTATTATCTCAGGGTTATCTTAATTTGCATTTCTCTGATCAATAGTGTTTGGAGCATCTTTTCATATGACTACAAATGGTTTCAATTTCTCCAACTGAAAATTGTCTGTTCATATCCTTTGACTGGAGAATGGCTTAAAGATTACCATTTAAGAGATGGAGAAACAGAAGTCCCGAAACATAAAGTTTATAAACAAATGCAATAATAAAACAAAAGGGGTTTGAAAATTTGTAAATGACATGCAAATGGAAAGGTATTTTTATTTTTACTTATCTTACAATGTGAATTAGTTCTTTCAGATCTTACATTAGGATTATTAGCAGGATATAGAGCTAAGGCTATAAAACTGTCAAGTAAATAATGAGAATCATACAAAAACATATCCCTTTTTAACATACTAAAACATGTATTCCTGTTTTAACAGAATAGAATTATTCCTGAAAAACATGTTATAAATCATATTAGATATATGAATCCTGTGTTCCTATAGTCTTTATAAAATCAGAAACATTCTGATGGCTTTTTGGGATATCCAAACTCATAAACCAGAAGGATACTTAATTTTGTTTACAATCAAAATTAAAAGATTTTAATTTTAGGATATGTAGATTAGTAAAGTCCAAAGTATTTTTCAATTCTTGGAAACTGAATGGACAACACAGTTAATGAAAAATCGTAAGAGATCTCCAAATTCTTGGATGGAAGGGTAAATATATACTGTGTACAATGAACTTACCACAACTTATTAAAACTTAAATTTATAATACTGGTGGGCAAACTTTGATTTACTATAATTATGTATCATTGTTAACTATGATTACATTGGTATTGCAGTACACAGAGAGAATCTGACCTGGAGTCAGGAATATCTGAATTCAAATTTTGCCTCACACTAATTGTGTGACCCTGGACAAGTCACCTAACCCCTACCTTAGTTTTCTCATCTGTAAGATGGAGTTAAGAACATTTATTTCCCAGGATCTGGTTCTCTCTCTCCCTCTCCCTCTTCTTCTCCTTTTCCCTCTCCCTCTTCCTTTCCCTCTCCCTTTCCCTCTCCCTTTCCCTCTTGCTTTCCCTCTCCCTCTCCCTTTCCTTTTCTCTCTTCATTTTTCTCCCCTTTCTCCTCTTCTCCCCCTCCCCCTCCTCCTCTCCCCCTCTCTTTCACTGTCTCTTACTGTCTCCCTTCTCCACTTCTCGTTCTTGCTTTCTCTCTTTTTCTTTTTCTCTCAAATCTTATTTTATTACAATTGTTGTTACAGTTCATGTTTGTAATATATAGTCTGAATCTTAGAATATCTTGAACAGAATTTTGCCATTGTATTGGCATTTTATAACAAATGTTGTTGAAGATTATTCAAGTAGAACCAATGTACTGCCCACAACAGGGCAAGGCCAAGGTAAAGTAACAGATATTTATTAAACACTTATGTGCTAACCCCTGTGCTAAACATTAGTTGTACAAAGAAAAGCAAAAGATAGACCTTGCTATCAAGAAGCTTAAAGAGAGTATATAAAGAGTAATTGAAATGTAATGGATATAAAAAGATTTTGGAGATTCAGATGCTCTGGGAGGGCAAAAAAGACATGTTGGCTTGGGTCCATTATCAGAGTGGAGGCCTCTCAAACAACTTGACAGTAGGAAGGGGCCAGAGATGCAGGGTGGTATTCCAGGCCCAGAAATCCCAAGAACTCAGGAAAGTTTTTCCTTTCACACAAAATTTCTGTCTTATGGAGATTCCAGAGATTCCTAAGTATAATTGAGCATGGAATGGAGGATGATGGCTAAGGCTCTAATTCTAAAATGATGTTCTTGGATGGAAATCATCAGTTGAAGAAGGAGGCAATTCTGTTTGTATTTGCTATGGAGATAGTTATTTGTTATTTTTAAAATGATACTAGACCTTGTTCACATATAGTATGTCAATAGTTTGAGCAATGCTAGGTTCTTTTCTTTAAAAAAATGAAATATATTTGTTGAAATTCAAACACTTTATTTACTGATAAGGGCATGATTCACTAAAATGAGTAGAAATAAATACTTAAAAGTATAATTAGAACTAAAATGAGTCAGCATGCTAATTGTATTCCTTATTACTTTTAAGATTGCTCTTTATAAGGATTGTTCATTTTCAGTTATGCTGGGATTGTATTGAAGTCTTACTATTACTAAACCATTAATTCTGTAAAAACTTTTCATTTTCTCTGAAACATTTTCTAATGCAACGTAGTAGCATAGTGGTTGCATTAGAGGACCTGTAATCGGGAAGACCCGATTTTAAAATCCAGCCTTAGTCCCTCTACTACATTTGTGATCCTGGACAAGTTTCTTAATTTTTCTTTTTTGCCTCAGTTTCCTCATCTCTAAAATGGGTGTTATAATAATAGTACTTACCTTCCAGAGTTTCCGTGAGGTATCAAATGAGATAATGTTTATGAAGCACTTGGCAAAGCACTAGTTAGCTAGCAATAGCTAGTAGTAGTACTACTACTACTAAAAATATATTTTCTACTCAGTTTGCATTATTACATATTGTGTTTCATAAAGGGCAGAATTAATTATTAATAAAAAAATAACATTTATTTCCCCTTGAGCATTAACAAATAAGCATAAGGTGATACTAATGCATACTCTTCTTTTTAGGTAAAAAGAACATATTCCCATGGTACATATCGAGCTGGCCCAATGCGACAAATCAGCTTGGTAGGAGCAGTGGATGAGGAAGTGGGAGATTACTTTCCTGAGTTTCTTGACATGTTGGAAGATTCACCTTTTTTAAAAGTAAGGGAAACTTCAGAAATGTTTTTATGTGTGGAATAATTCTCTATGAAGCATAATGGAAGGAACAGTGAACTTCAGAGACTAGGTTTGAATCTAAGCTCTTTGGCCATAGAAAATTTATTTAATTTCTTCTAACCTCAGTGTACTTTTATACAGAATGGAATAATAAGGCTTTTATCACCTACCTTATGGAATAATTGTGAAGAAAATATTTTGTGGACTAAAATGCTATGCAGGTTTAAATTTTGATGCACGATGATGTAAGAAGTATACTACATTTAGTATTAAAGCATAACAATGCAGGCTATTGACTTCATATTTTTTATTTTTCTAAATATAATAATTTAAAGGTGCTACTGGGAGATGAGATTAAAGATTATATGGCATAACTCAAATTTTAGCACTGTTTGAATTTGAAGCAAGTGCCAGAGGCCAAAGAAATATAAGCAAATATTTTCTCTATTTTCTCTCTCTCAACAAAAAAGCAAAAATGGAGATGGGGCAGGGAATGAAAAAGTAGTGATGTATAATGGAAAGGGAAATCAGGAGGACTTTGCTTTAGGTCTGGTTTTACTCCTTCCTGGTTAGGTTGGCCAAGCTCCTCTAACTATGACAGGTCCCATTTTCTTCTAGCTTATTGAATGCTTCAGTTTCTTCTTGTGCTGAGATTCATTGACCTCCCAAAAATCTTGGTACTTTGCCCATTGTCTGTACGTCCCCCAAAATAATTTCTGCCACTTTAATTATAAATAGAAGTTACGTTCAGTAGTATATGACTAGTCATTTAGTTGGTATTTCAAAAGTCAGTGATGAACATGCTATGAAGCTAAAAGGCTAAGTGAACCCCATAGCATTCTATTTCTTGAATTTCTTTCAGTCTTACTTACTGTGAATCACATGAATTTCTCTGAAATCTGATTGTTTTTTTTCCTTTAATCCCTCCATATTGCTTGTTTATCTCTTCCTTCCTATAAACATAGTATCTCTGTTGTTCACTTGTTTCTTTCTCTTTTTGCTTTTCCCCTTTTGTGTTTCATTTGCCTCTTTCCTGCAAACCCCATCTCCATACTCATTCTTTTCATTTCCCACTTAAATGGGTATAATGTGGCTCACATTTTAAGTATTTCTTATTAGATACTTGTTATATTTATTAAATTGAGATTGATTTCACTTTCACTGTAAAAACCAGGCGAGTTAAAATTTTTGATATACTTTAAGTTGCTTTTTTTTTTTTTTTTTTAACTTATGTAGCCTCAATCTTCATTCCAGTCAGTAGTCCTCATTTTTTTCCTGCAAAGGTTTTTATTCTGTTCTAAGAAATGGCTTCCTTAGTTGAGAGCTAAGCAAAGATGTAAACTTTAGTTTGGATTTAGTTTCCTATTGTCATTTTCAGTGAATGAAGCACTTCTTAAGTATTACTTTTTTTTGAACTCATACTTCTCTTTTCATTTTTACAGGCATCTACTAATGATCAGGAAATTCTTCCTTCTGATGTTCACTGATTGCTATTGCTGTAGCTTATGTGATTTGGGGAAAAATAAACACATAACTCATTATCCACCCCCCCCCACTCTCCTCCAACAAAAAACAACAAAAACCAAACAACTTTTAAACCTTTTAGTTATTTTCTTCTATTTCTCCTCCCTTTCATAGCCAAACTCCTTGAAAAAGTTGTCTCTACATACTTTTACCCTACTTTTTCTTCTCATTCACTTCTTAGCACCTTGTAGTTTGATTTCCAATCTCTACAGTCAATTTGAAAAAGCGCTTTCCAAAGTTTTCAGGAATGTCTTAATAGTCAAACCCAGTGGCCTTTCAGGCCTTATTTCTCTTGCCCTCTTTGTAGCATTTGTCAGTATTGTCACTGTTGTCTGTTTTACTGAATATTCTATGCCTTGTAAGTTTTCCTGATATTGTTCTTTCTTAGTTCCTTTCTTAAAGTTTGATGAGTCTTCAGTCTCCTTTGCTGGAATTCAACTCATGTCCTGTACTCTTTGTTTGGCTATTACCTTAAATCTCTCTTGAAGAGTTCTTTTTATATTCATATGTATATTAACTCAGTGATTTCTCTTTTCTCCCATGGCTTCAGTTATATCTAGTGATATCTTAGGCTTCTTTATCAAGTCCTAGCCTCTTTCCCGAAATCTATTTCTGCTTTGCCAACTGTCTTCCAAATGAATGTCTTTCAGGCATTTTAAGCTCAGCATATCCAGAACAGAATTCAGTATCATCCATCCAAAATTTACCTGTCTTCTGAATTTTTAAATTTTTATTGAAAGTACCACTACTTTTCCAGTCAGTCAGATTCACAATCCCAAAGCAACCTGCAACTTCTCACTCTGCGCCACCTCTGTGTACAGCCAGTTGAGAAGTCTTGATTCTTTTTCCACAAGCCCACTCACATCTATCTCTGTCTTTCTCTTCAGGTCCTTATTAACTGTCACCAGGACTATTGCAGGAGTAGCTTACTGGTCTTCCTATCTCCTTTCTGTTTTGTCTTCTCTCCTGCCAGAATATTTCTAAAACATAATATGGCTGACCTTGTCACTTTCCTACTCAAAAAGATACAGTGAATCCCTGTTCCCTCTAGTGTTAAGTGTAAACTTTTTCTTGCATTTAAAATGCTGTAAAAACTGGTTTCAATCTACCTCTCCACACAGTTTTGTTCTTCATGCTCTCTGTAGTCCAGCCAAAATGGCTGCATTGTTGTTCCTCACATAGACATTCTACCTCCCATGACTGTACTTTTGCCCAGGCTGTCCCTCAATGCCTGAAATGTCTTTTCTCACCTCTGTATGTTTAGAAGTACTTAACAGTTCAAAATAGACCCCGCTAGAGGTTTTTCCTCATCTTACATCTCCTTCTCCCCTTTCTAATGTTACTTTCTCCTCCTTCAAGTTTACATTATATTTGTTTCCTTGTATTTACCTTGTTTACATTTTGTTTGTAGTTCTGTGTGAACATGCTATTCACTCAGATAATTGTCATCTCCTTAAGAACAAGAACTGTTTTGTTTTTGTTTTTATATCTCTCATTGCTTTGCAAAATGCCTAGGGGAGAAGCATACACAACCCAGACAGACACAGACACACACACACAGACGCATGTACGCACACACAGTAGATCCTTAATAAATATATGTGGATTGGTTGTTTGAAAAATAAATACCTTAAGAATGAAGGGAAATTATTAAGAACTATTTGACAGATTTTTAAAACCATTTTTTAGATCACATCCAGAAACATAATTGTGTGTATATATGTCTTTATGTATAAAAATAGGACTGCTACAAAATGCAGGCTATTTGGATTGTATGTATTTTGTGACAGTCCTATAATTTAAGAATATATTTGAAAATGTACTTTGAAATCAGTTTTAATATAAATATTTCTCTCTAGTGTACACTGCCATGGGGAACACTATCTAGTCTAAAATTAGAGAGTCGGAAAGATAGTGATGATGGTCCTATCATGTGGGTACGTCCAGGAGAGCAAATGATCCCTGTGGCTGATATGCCAAAGTCACCTTTCAAAAGGAAAAGGTATGTTGGACCTTAGTTTTGTTGTCCACTTGGTGTTTCCATGCTACATAAATCATATATAGGATTTTAGGAATTATGTATGTTAATGATAAAAATGTACTAATTTAGTTTTTAGAAAGACACACTCAATTTTAAAAGATAATGTCAGAAATGATAGTGTGGAAGATATAATGGATTAGGAATCAAGATCTGTGTTCAAATGTTTACTGTTATTTGCTGTCTGTATAGCTTTAGGCAAGTTAACTTCAATTCTTTTGGCCTTAGTGTTTTCACTTGAAAAATGGGACAATTAGACTAGATAACTCTTCCAGTTCTAAATCTCTGTGTGAGAGAACATAGGCAGGTCTTAATTTATGAATGGATCACTGGTTGTTTAGAGTCTTGAAAACATTTTTCCATAGAAATGATTTTATTATAAATGGAGTTCACTTCCCAGGCTCATCCAGTAAATCCAATACATAATAAATATAGATGAATTAATATTCTACAAATAGTACTAGTTTGTATTATCATTCATCTGTATTTCAGATTAGAACTGGGAGAGACATCATGATTTAATATAAAGCCAATTTTAGAATTTGGAAGATAGACATTTAAGTTCTACCTTGTAGATGCACTGTTTCTGTAGGAAATTACTTAATCCCTCAGAACCTCAGGCACCTCTCCAAGATTATATAAGTCATAGATTAGGTACTGATCATACTTGGGAGAAATGAGTTCCTTATTCCCCATGACTTCATTTTACTGATGAAATCACACTTCTGTCAATAAAATTTAAAAATAGGTTATACTGGAGGCAAGCATGACGTAGGCTGAAGGGCTAGCTTTCAATCAGGAAGCCTTGGTTCGTTTTCTACATTTGTCAGACATTAGTTATGTGGCTGTAGGTAAGTTACTTATTAATTTCTCAGTGCCTTGGCAACTGTTTTAGGATTCTTAGTTAGCTGAATTGCATCTTATACCAAGAGCTGCAGATTCAGAACAAAAACAATACATTAAATATATTTTTGTGGACTACTCTAGAACTAAGAAATTATTTGTATAACATTTGGGAAAATGTGTTTTAGGACACATTTCTGTATCTCTAGCTAACTGACTTCATGTAGCACCACTCCCTGACTCTTGGCTCTTGGGAAAGTATCTAATAGTGGCTGCCAAGCATGGTAACTTAGGATATAATTTATTCTTTGGAGGGAAATGTAAGGGTACTGCCTGTCAGAGAGACCAGCTATTTTTAGATGAGATATTATAAATTCAGCATTCTAAAGTCAGCTGCCCGTAATGTGTTTAAACATCAAGTATTGGAAGAATACAAGTTAGGAGAATGTAATTTCTAAAATTTGTGGTTTGGATAATATAAGGATATTACTTTCCTCATTTCTGTAAGACCATAGGGTAATAGATTTAGAGTTGGAAGCCACTTCAGAGATCATCTAGTCTTCAAAGCTTTCATTTTAAAGAAATGTATGGTAGAATATTTTTAAGATGAGGACACTTGTTGTAGTAGTATTTCTACTTGTCTAAAATCCGCTACTTATGGCATATGGCATTTCTTTTTTTTATTAATAAATTTTTTGATTTTTATATAAAAAACATAAGTATGGGTAATTTTTCAACATTGATCCTTTAAAAACTTCTGTTTCAACTTTTCCCCTCCTTCCCTCCACTTCGTGCTTCCCTAGATGGCAGGTAGTCCCATACATGTTAAATATGTTAAAGTGTATGACATTTCTTTTGAATTGTGTCAACTACTCAACCATAATATAGTTCCTTTAAACATACTGACACTTTCTCTATTTTGTCGACATGGATTTTGATCAAGCCAAGAAAGTTGATACCTTGTGATGGTGTTGCTACAATGGGAGAGGTCAGATTATCTTTAGTAGTCTTTCCCCACAAATCATGCTGTTCATTAATAGATAACTAGTAAATTGTGTTTTGTCCTTGTATTACATCCAAATAAATTTTTTTAATAGAACATATACAACTTTAGTAACATTGGAAAGCAATAGTATTATATATTATGTCACATCTTAAATTAATCCAATGGATTAGAAAGGATAAAACTGTTCATTCAGCTATCTAGGAAATAAGTTTCATTGGAGTAAAAAATATCATTCAACAGTGTTTGTTGATATAGCTCATTCTACCAACACAGGCAAAACATACCTTTCTATTTACTACTCATCAAGTTTTATTACTCATGAAAATCACTTTTATTAAGGTGGGTTTTGCCTATTGATGTAAACATTCACTTGCTTATTCTAACTTCAGAATAAATGATTAGAGTCACATTAGCATCTGGCATATGAGCATATTGGTAGACTGGTCTCATATGTTTTAGGGTTTTAAGATGTTTTCCCAACCCTAGAAAACAGTCAAGCTATAGAAAAATTCAGGTAACAGTATTTTTCTCTAGTACCTCATTTCTTCTAGGTTTACATATTTTACAATCCTTTATAACATCAGAAAAAAAGGAATTTAGAGAAAGATTGTGGAGAGGAGTAACAAGGAAGTGAGGAAAAATTTGAGAATAGGTGATTTAAAAAAATTTTATATCTGTTATATAAAAATGATGATTAGCCATTTCTGTTGTTGCCAAGCAACCCTTTGTAGTTTGCTTTTAAATATTTGTTCATTTGAACCCTCTCTATACAATGAAAAACATGAATTTGAAAGAAGTCACAAGAATATATGTGTGTTGTGTTTTGTTGGTTTAAAAATAAAACAGAACTACCAATGAAATAAAAAACCTGCAGTACCTACCTCGAACTAGTGAGCCCCGTGAAATGCTTTTTGAAGACAGGACACGAGCCCATGCAGATCACATAGGACAAGGCTTTGAGCGACAGACTACAGCTGCTGTTGGAGTGCTAAAGGCTGTGCACTGTGGGGAATGGTAAGTAACTAATTTTGTTTTGTTGAAAATAATTTTTTAGCTTTTCAGAAATAGTTGTTTGAGAAAGATTAGCAGCTGTCATTTATTTTTTCCCCAAGCATTTTTTTCTCTGTTATAAACATACTTATTCTTTTATAATTGCCTTTGAAAAGAAATCGTGGTTTCTAACTATTTGTATGTATTAACATGTATACAGATAGAGATAAAATAGTCCCTTTCCCTTGCTTTTGTGTACATTTCTGATCTTTGTGGTATGAGGAAAGGCATGAAAGACTATTCCACCCATTTGTTTTGCCTCTGAAACTGTCTTGTCTGAAGTCCTTATCTGCTTCCAAAATGCTGGGAGACTTTCAAATAGCAATGTGTCTTATAGTATAAAAAGACATAAGACTTTAGCTCAAAAATTTTAATTTACTGAGATTCAGAATTTTTATTAAAAAGGCCTACTTGTTGAGATTTTAAATGAAGCTTATATACATATATGTATGTATGTAAATATGAAATATTACACATTTGTCAAGAATGTATGTACTTTCCAAGAAATCCAAAGAGAGGGTATCTTGAAAATTTAATCTCAGAAACTTAGTAAGATAGTATCACTTTAAAGTAAAACATAAATAAAGCAAACAAAAAATGTCTTTTAATTATGTTGAATTGGAGAATATAGATAAAGGATTTTTTATTTTTCTATTCATATTATCCAGTCTGTTTTATATTCATTTTTTTATTATGGCTTTTTATTTGCAAGATATATGCATAGGTAATTTTTCAGATTTGACAACTGCAAAACCTTTTGTTCCAACTTTTGCCCTCCTTCCCCAGATGGCAGGTTGACCAATACATATTAAATATGTTACTTTTCCTAGATGGCAGGTTGACCAATACATGTTAAATATGTTACTGTTTTCTATTCATTAATTGAATTCATTTCAAGAAAGAATATACCATTATAACTGAGAAACTTATGAGGATGAAGAGCATCATCCAAGAGGTGGTATTTCATGCAAACTAGGGCCAGTGAATGTTAGTCATTGTTATACTGGCTTGACAGTAATGAATGAAGGAAGGAGTAAAATAATCTTAACACACTTACTTTGTTTTTGTTGTAATATTCAACTATAGTTGTGTTTTTAAAAGTTAATGAATAAAATCAGTATAAAATTATTAATAAAATAATTAAAAGATTTTCAGTGAATTTTCTTTCTAATAGCATAAGATTATTTTCTCCCATTTTCACCTCTTCCCTCAAACACCGAGATGTTTCTCTATATTAAATCTTAGAAAATAGATTTAACAGGGTTATATTAATATTTATGATGGCATGCCCCAATTTAATCAAGATATATATTTTTCAATTTACTGAGATTCAGGCAATTATCATTTGGTTATTTGTAGTGTAATGTGTCATGCCAGAAAATGGTAGTCTCCTTAAAACATAATAGAATCTGAAACTAAACTTTTTCCTTTTAGAATTAGCTATAAAATTATCTTGCTAATGTTTTGGTGGTATTTGTCTTGGGGAAAAAAAGTCCAAATAAGGAAAGTGAATGCTTTCATATAACAACTTTGAAAGGCTTCTGGGATGGAAATATTTTAGAGATGAAAAAAAGAACTTCAAAACTATGAGACTCTTGTTGATCACTATTTGATCAAGTGGAATGCTCATTATTTCCAATATATGATTGGATGGTCAAAAAAAAAATTGGAGAATTGAATTAGGTAGCAGTATTATAATGTACTTTAATACAGTACGTTTGTGGACAAAACTGGATTTTTAAAATTCCACAGCTTTTGCAGAATACTTAAGAATTTTACTTTCAGATTTTCTTTATACTCTTAATATTTTCCTTTGTGTCATAAAGCTAGCTTTTTTAAATTCACTTTTGTTTTTGCTGAACTGACTTGTTTGGAGAATTGGAATACAGTTCAAGAATAGATTGTTATACTGTAGTCCTGTAAATTTAATCTTGGTGAAGCCTTTTTAATTGAGCTGTTGGTCCACTTTAGATTATTTTTAAACATCTTTACTATACATTTTGCATTTTGTGGAGTTTTTGGCCTAATAGTATATAGGTAGAGATTTTTCCGCTCTTTTTGGTGCTATCTATGCACACCAGTAGGAATCAACATAATATATAGTAAACATAAAAATTACCATTCTCTCTTTGACCTCCTTATTTTCCCTTGTCATGAAAATTTTTGGGTTTTGGGAGTGGGGAAGAAAATAGAAGTAGAAGCTGGGATGAGGAAAACAAACTTTGAAGTTTTTCTTTTCCTACAATAGATTCATTTCTACTGAAATGACTGTAAAACCATCACCTTTCTACTATAATTGCTTCCTAACTAGTCTCTCTGCTTGTAGTTCTAATTTTTTCCTGATTTCTATTCTGAACAGCAAAATGCCTGATTATCTCCTCTACCTGGATATCCCACATACATCTGAAATGTATCATGCCTATAACAAAACTCATCTTTCCCTCTAAACTTTTATTCCTCTTAAGCTTCTTTATTTTTCTTGAGGGCACCACTTCTCTTGTTCATAATTTGACTTTTCTTTCTGTCATCTTCTAGCCTTTTCCTAACTCTCTTATCCAGTCACTTGCTAAGACTTGTTTTCACAGCATTTCTCATATCTGTTTTTCTCTTCGCAGGACTATTGCTTTATTTCAAGCACCTGTATTATTGTAATGGTTTCCTAATTGCTCCTTGAAGTTTAGTTTAGACACGTCTGCCAAAATCTTAACAGGGCTTAGGTCTGACCACATCTCAAAAATCTTCAGGAGCTCTTCATAAGAAAAGAAAGAAATTTAGTGTATATTCAAGATTCTCCATAGTGTGCCTCCAACCTATATTTCTCCTTTACATTCTATCCACACTGAACTACCAATAACTAAAGTTAGATGAACTATAGATTGTTTTCTCTCTTTTGAGAATTTTATAAATTATCCTTACAGTTGAGATTATACTCTCTCACTATTTTCTTCACCTCTTATAAACCTTTCAGGGCTTCATGAAGCCTTCACTGTTATCAGCCTCCTCTGCCCTTTACTATATCTGGCAACTGAAAGTCATCCCTTACTCCTGAAATTGCCTTGTATTATACATATCTATAAACATATTTTGCAAGTTTGATGTCTTTGACTTTTCTATTCTCTGTGAATAGCAATTAACTTTTACTTGACCGAACTGAATTTTAGAAAACCTGTATATTCAAACCTGTGAAGAAATTGTAAAGTACCATGTTCATTTCTCCATTCTGCTACTTACTGAGCAACCCCCTTTCCATCTTTTGGCTTTTGTTTCCTCATCTGTAAAATGAGAAAGCTCATGAGAAAGATGATGTAAGGCAAGGTCACTCCTAGTTCTGAATCCTCTAACTACTGTAGAAGCTACTTTACAAAATTGTAACAAAATTGTGAGGTTAGCAAACCTTTTTTTTATTGTAGATTTTTTTCCTAGGAAAATTAAAATCCTATATTTACTCCTTAAGGTGAATTCTTTATTTAGATTGCTTTCTTCCTAAGATGTACTCTGATGATTTGGTATCCAAAAAAATTTTTTTAAGTTGAAACAGAAGGCAATTGATGTATTTTTCTAAAAACATAACAGAATAAAAGGAGAGTTAGTAAAAAAAAAAATAGACAAACAGGACAGTTTTGAAAATTGCATGTTGAATTTATTATGTAATTAAAAAGAAATTTCTACATAAAGGTATATGCTGATTTGTGCAATCCCCTTTTCTTTTACTTAGTATAATAAAATATTAAAATCATTGTATTAGTTATGTGAGGCATTAAAGAGATTAAGTGACTTGCTCTTATATATGCCAGGATTTGGCACCTGGTATTTTCTGAGAACCTGGGCATCATTTATTTGTAACATTTTTATTTTAGAAAACGAATTTGAAAATCTAAACAACCAACTGACATGTGAACAAAACTCTCTGAAAATTAAAGGCATGAACTAAGTAGTGAGTTTCCCATACAATTGAATTCTCCAATACTGATTCTCACTTCAGGTTAAACATACATCATTCCTGTGATTAAAGCTGTATTGGCAATACAGGCGTGTTCTTATCTGAATTTTGTATTCTTCCAAACCTAGCATAATAAGAACCCTCCGTATAGTCAGTGCTTAATAAGTATTTGTTAAATTTGAGTACATTTATCTTTTGAAAAATATAAAAGGATCAATTATCTCAAGAAATAATTTTCAAAATATGGCCTGATTAAAATATTCTTAGTGCCTCTCTTGTCATTATAATTATTCATTGTATTCTATTTATATTTTTCTAGCATGAAATGTTATTATTTTTCTTTATTAGCAAAAACATACATCATCCTTACTCATGAAGAATTTTGAAATTTTAAGCAACCAGCTGTTAAATGAATTTTTGCTAACAACTTTTGGTAAATTAGGAATCCTATGCATTTGAGGTGGCAGCTAGATGGCATAGGGGACAGAATACTGGCCTTGGAATTGGGAAGACTCATGTTTTTGAGTTTAAATTTGGCCTCAAAACAGTTATTAGCTGTGTGACTCTGGACAAGTCATCAGTTCCTAATCTATAAAATGAGCTGGAGAAGGAAATGGCAAACCTCTAGTATCTTTGCCAAGAAAATCCCAAAAAAGTTTAGACATGACTAAAAGACAACTGAGCAGCAGCAGTATGCATGTGTAATGAGCTTATATTCTGGATTTTCCTGGTTAGTATTAGTTTCAAGAAAAGAAGGTAGATTTATAAGTTTCACAAAAAAGAATCTCTTTTTCAGGCCATCTTGTTTTTAATTTGGAAAATATTGTCACTGCACATATATTGTATCCTAGTTTAGGAGTTAATATTAAAGTAGTTAGAACTTCTATATTGTAAAACAAAAAAAAAAAAAAAAAACAAAAAAAAAAAAACTTTCTAGTTTATGATTGGGAAAAAAGGCCAGAAGGGAGTTAGTTTGAATTATAGTTTTATTACTTTCAAATATACTTGAAGCTGGGGTGAGAACAACCTGTGTTAGATAATTCTGCTTTAATAAATGTGCTATAAATTCAGTGCCTTTTTAATAAATAGTCCTCTTAAATAGTATAAACATTGTTTTTAGAAATTTTTTTTACATATTAATTTGCTGTTAAACCATTCTTTGTATATTATGCAAGTACTCCCTTGAGAAATTTCTCTAAATTTCTTGTCCTAATTAGGCAGGTTTTCCTATATAAATCAGTGGCATGAGAAGTTTTACTGTTGCATTAAATTTCTGGTTAGGACAGAACCTGAATTTGAGTGCACTCTGGAGCCAGGGATCTTGTGGGATCCTGTAAGGGTGTGAGATGCAATTATCTGCCACAGTACTCAATGGCTTATGTCCAGGATTCTGTGTAACAGCTTGCCTTGGGCAGACGCTGGGATAGTACATTCCCAGGTGTGAGTTCTTTTTCACTATAATAATTATGCTTCCCACGTATATACCTCTATTTCCCTTAGATATTGAAAGTAATATTCTGCCACTACTATTGTGGTTTTTCTGAGAAAAACCACAATAGTAGTGGCAGAATATTACTATATATATATAATATATATATATATATATATATATATATATATATATATATATTATATATATACACACATTTTTTTTTTTTTTGCTTTGATTTATAATTAGTCTGCCTCTAGGATCCTTTCTTATATTTTGCTGTTCATAAAGCTGAAGATAGATATATGTCAGATACTTTATTTTTTTAAGGTTTTTGCATTTTCCTTGAGAAACAGGGGAAGCATCATTTTTGGCAGAATATCACATAAAATATGTAGAAAGAATTTTTACCTGGTAATATTTTAATCCAGGAATTCTTAACCTTTGTTAAGATACACAGACTTTTTCACTTTTGATCTGATTTTTCTTGTGCAGCCTGATAAAAGGGAAATGCTTTAGAAAAATCACACATGTTTAAGTTATTATCAGATTGCTGACTGTCTTGGGGAGGGGGTAGAGAGGAAGAAAATTTTGAAACACAAGGTTTTGCAGATGTAAATGTTGAAAACTTATCTTTGCATGTATTTAGAAGTAGAAAATACTACTCTTAAAAACTAAAGACAACCCCCCCAACACACACACATACATACACACACACACACACACATACATGTATATACACATATACACACATATGAGATTCCTGAGAATTCAGGATTCCATGGTCTCTGGATATGTTTGTTTTGGTTTATTTAGTAGATGGTCAGTAGTAGTTGTAAGAAGTGGACAATTGACTCCTCATACTTGTTTAATTCTTTAAAAGAAATCTTAAGATACATTTTATAACAATATGTTAACTTAAAAGATTGTTGTTTTGTCCCTAATTTGCTTTTATTTTTGCTAAAATCTTTGCATTAGTTGGGGGGAAAGGGGAATCAGAAGTGAGGAGAAACAATGGTGTGAATTTTTAACTCTAATTTTTTTTTTTCTAGGCCTGATCAGCCTCGTATTACCAAAGATGTAATTTGTTTTCATGCTGAAGATTTCTTAGAGGTAGTTCAACGAATGCAGTTAGATTTGCATGAACCTCCACTATCTCAGGTGTGTTTATAAATCATTCGACTCTACTCAGGCTAGTTTTCTTCATGGAACAAATTTCTTATTTTATTCCCTTTTTCCTTTTCTCTAGTGTGTCCAATGGGTTGATGATGCAAAACTTAATCAACTTCGAAGAGAAGGCATTCGCTATGCCAGAATTCAATTATATGATAATGATATCTACTTCATTCCAAGGAATGTTGTACATCAGTTCAAGACTGTTTCAGCTGTATGCAGTTTAGCATGGCATATTCGGCTCAAGCTGTATCATTCAGAGGGTGACACCTCTCAGAATGCAGATACTTTGGATGTAGGCACTTCAACAGATCATATGCCATCAGTTCTTGGACTTCATACTGATAGCATAATTTGTACTGTAAGCAAAACCACCTCGGATTCCAATTTTTCAGACAAACCTACTAAGTATGAACTTCAGCAGATTAAACATGAACCCTTTTCATCTGTAAAAATTAAAGAGGAAACGGTGAAAATTAACATTCTTGAAAAAACTACAGCGCCTAATAATTTGGACAGTCAAAATATTAAAACAAAGTTGGATCATGTTGAATTTACAGAATTTAAAATTGATATGGACTCTAAATTTGAAAATAGTAGCAAAAATTTAAAAGAAAAATTGTGCCCTGGAAGTCATGTAAATTTAGATGACACGAGGCAGCATAGTTCAACACATCCAAGTTTGGATAGAAAAGATGATGACATTTTGTGCTAAATTTGTACATACAGTTTTAAATTCTTTTTTTTAAAATTTCATGATGTAATAATGTAAAGATTCATAAAATTCTGAAAGCAAGATGATGCCTTGCTCTCATATCTGTTACAGAAAATAATTGATGTAGCTTTGTAACATTCCTCAGTGCCTGTCCATAACTGTGAAGTATCAAAGCACTTAGGGCCAGATGCACTGTAAACACTGCAGGTTTAACATAAAGAAGTCTTTAAATCATTTGAGTTGTAGGTTTTAGAGTAGAGCTGACATTAACATATATATATATATATATATATATTTTTTTTTTTTGGTAAGATGAGCCCAGAATTCTTTTTGACAATTCAAGGCTTTTCCATAGAGCTTATTTATACCAGTTTTTTTCCCCCCATTTTAATGTGTCAGCACTGTAGTGTAAATAGCTTTTTTAAAAAAATCTTTTTAGTGTGATTTTTACTGAAATGTGAGCCACTTAATAAAGGTTCATAATAACAAATTTGTTTTATTGTTGAGTTCTGCAAAAAAGACTTTTGAAAATTCAGTTAAATTGTTTCATTGATCTATTATGTTTTTTATTGCTGTTTGTATCCATTTAGAAGTGGTAATGGAATGCAAATGTACTGATTCAAATCTAGTGAATATTTAAATTCCCCACTCTGGAAAAGCATTTTTTTTTTTAACTAAGATTCAGTTATGAGAACATATATGTATGTGTGTATCATACTTTGCACAATTTTTTTTAAGTTGCTGAATAAGATGAGAATTTTGAAATATTTAGCACTGCTATATGGAACATACTTTTTCATATTTAAATTCAGCATTAAGAAAATTAATAGAAACTTTCTGTGGAAGATTGAGAAGAATAGGATCTAAAACAATATCTTACTACTATAACTGAGAAAGTCATGTGGCCCATCCACATATTTTGTTGGTGCATAGAATGTAATCTGCAATAGAGAAAATTTCTTACTTAATTAGGAATTTGTAGAGCACAAAGTCCTTTGTGAGTAAGAATACCCAATTACTTTAATTTTTATTGTAAGGTGCAATTATAAAGTCCCCTCATATTTTTCTGGGGGAATAGGACAAAAATATATTAAATGGTGGGAAAATATCAAAGCAAAAATTAAACTTCCATATCCAGGAATGATAATTTTTACTTCTTTCAGAAGACTTCTTTCAGAGTCTTTTTACCCACTCCTGGAAGGCAGGTGTCTCAGATAACTGACTTGGCAAAGGAAAATTTTAGGAAGTAACTGATTTGAAAAAAATAGTTTGGGCCCTGTACACCCAGAGCCACATTTCAGTAATCTATTTTCACTTAGAAATAAAGCTGAACTCGGCAAGATAGCAATTTGGCTAGAGTAACAACTGTGTTGTAAAAAAATAGCATTTGGAGCTGCCATCATGGAAAATTAATGTCCTACTTGTTAAATGTAAATGAAAACTAATAGATTTCTACCCATACTTCCTTGCAGATTGTTTTCATAGCCTTTTACTTGGCTTTGTATGTGAAATACTGCATTTGTTGAAGATAGCCATCTATCCTTTTATCCAGGTCTTATCTATGACTAGTGCTTCCTGTTCCAGTGGCCACAACTCCCGGTTTCATGTATCAAGATACTCTTTACAATTGTTGACCTTCCTGGGAAAGAGATATGATACTATGAATGACATTTAATGCAAAACTATTTTTCAGTTCTGGTGGTTAGATTAATAACTACACAGTAGGAAATATAGGTTTGGGAATGGCTGGAATTTTAGGAGAAATCAGTACCTTAAAAAGACAAAAGTTTGGTGAAGGAGGGAAAGAGGTAAATTATGATATTGGCCATATAGACTTTTGCTGTATTTACAGCTAAATCATTCTTTTCTCTACTCTTCCATTTTTCCTATCTCCTGCCCCAAACTAAACAAGTATCTTGACACCTTGAATTTTCAGGAAATAAAAATTAACCCACCAAGATTGGAAGAGAGGAAGGAATATTTTCCTGTTAATTATTGGGGAGGAGGAATTGCTATATTTAGCAAGATCTGGCTTGATTTTCTTTCCAATTTTCCAATAAGATAAAAATGGCTACTTAGTTCTCATAGGCCTTTAAGTACTAAGGTAATATACACTGCAATAAAATGCCTTTAGATTCTGTCTCCAAAATATATGAGCCTTAAAACTTTTCAACTTATAGGAAGGCACACCTAAAAGCAGCCCATAATGGTTGTTTTTTAATATATCTTCCTGTATATGCTATAGTTAAAACCTCTCTGTATTTTGATAATTTAATAATTCTGTTAAATGCATACATCCCTATGGAGGTGAAATGCAAAGAATCAAGGGGTACAGAACTTCCTCTGTGGCTCTGCCACAGCCTTGTACCATGATTATTCCCCTTGTTTTGCTGGGGGTGGTAATAATAACAAAAACATCTTTTAAGTGACACATTTTGAGATCCTGTGGACTACATTTTGTGGCAAATAAATATTTTCACTTTTTAATGCTATTAATAGTGTCTCCCAGTTATAATACATTCCATTTCTCTAACCATCAGAGTGCAAAATTTTCTTTTCATTCATTTGTCATTTCATCAACCATATAAAACATTCTGGTCACTAAAGGTATAAAAAATATTTCCTAAGTTGGTTTTATACTCAACTATGGGTGCAGCATTGTTAAATTATTAAATTGATAGACGGACCTTAGAAAAAATCCCAAGGTACCTTATTGGTATCATCTGCAATGCTCTTTTCTGATTTATTCAAGTTATATGCCTGTATTTCATACTCAGGTAGTTAAATAAGAATTGAACATTTGTGGTACTTAGTTGAAAGCTTTAATAAAGCCATATTCATATTCTTGCCCCATACTCTTGCACCCCCTGTCAATAAGGTTGTTGACCTCCTCAATAGAGATTAGGTTGGTCTAGCACAAGGTGTGTGTGTGTGTGTGTGTGTATGTGTGTGTGTGTGTGTGTGTGTGTCTTCATTTTGAAACAATTTTGTACATAGATTTTCTTTGTCTTGAATCATTCCTCTGATATAGTATCACTAAATATTAGACAGGTAAACAGAAGAGTTTAATGGGGCTACTAAAATTTATTTTTCCTAAATATAAAATTCTCTTCCTAGTACAGGAAAAGCATACTTATTTTAATGGAAACTTATATATTATTTGTTCATGTCATCTAGTGAAGCTTCTATCATTGGGGAACACATTTTTCATGTAACATGAATACGTAAAAACAGTTTTGATTCAATTAGAGAAGGCACAGATCTTTGGATTTTGAGAGAACTTGCCTTTCAATAACTGCTATAAAAGCCTGATGATAAATCTTTTTTATATTTATGCTTTGTAATTGTTTCCTTAATTTTCAATAACTGTTTTTGCCTCATCATCTCTAACTCTTGTTAGCTGGCAGAATTTGAACATTCTAAATAATGTGCTTTTAATCAAGGTGAAGATTATTGTGTTTTTCCATTGCTCTTAAAAACAGGCTAAATATTGTTGATTATTAATTTAATTACATTCAATGTTTTATTAGTTTGCTAATGGCAGGGAATAAGGTACAGCATAATCCAAAATTGTATATAACCATGATTTTTAAGTGTAAGTAATGGGGTGGGGGCACTGGGCTGGTTTGACAGAACATGCTTCCAATTCCCCCTAAAGCGGGTTACAATCACTACCACTCACCCCCCAAAAAAGATAAAAGTGCTAAATTAGGAATTAGGAAGCCCTAGAAATGCTTTTTAAAAAAAAAAAGAAAAAAAGAAAAAAAAAAAGAGGAACAGGATGATTTTTGTCCCCTGAGTGATAGCTCATTGAATAGTAGACAGTCCCCTACCAAACCCTTTATTTCCAGATGTTATATAAAAAATAGTTCATTTCCATTGCATTTTGTACTTGTGTTAGAATAGTTGTTTTAAATACTTAAAACACTTGCAATAAAATAAATCCTTTGAGCAAGAACTCAACTCTGAGTTCTAAGTCTATTCAACTTTATTCTTTTGTCTTTATGGAATTTCCTTATTTACCATTTGATACACAGAGACAATATAACTTAAGTTGGAAGGAATACCTTGGAGTCATCTAGTCCAGTGCCATTGCTTTATTAATGAGGAAAATGAAACCTAGAAAGATTATGATTTATCTGTGTTTAATGTTTGTAGTTCAAATTTGAACCCAGTTCATGTGTCTTAGGTCCCACATACTTTTCACCAAATTACATTGTTTGCCAATCTTTAAGGTGGGTAAAGGTATTTTGATTTCAAGTGTCTTTTGTACTTTTTCCTGAGCTATCACTTACATCATGGAATAAGAATAAACACTATGAACAGAGAATGATAATAAAGAGTTAAGTTTTAATACCATGCTGATAAACCTTAATGGGAGAATCAGCGTAAGGATGAATTGGTTATAATATTAGAAATTGGTTCTTTTTGGACATAGCTTTGGTGTTAAAGCTTCCTCTCACAGAATATAGTCTGTAACATATTCTGTGTTATCCTTGTGTTTATTTTTCCCTAAATCTTCCATAGAAGATCCATTTAATCTCAAGGATACCAACAAATATTCATGACAGTCCAAAATGTTTTTGGTTTTTGCAATATAATTGCACTTGTCATAAATAGTCATTTATCTAGGATATTGTACTTTATGACATTTCCCCCACCCACATCATTTTAATATTCAGCCTATTTTTGCCTATCATGAATTTTTCCATTGTAATTATATATCACCAAAAGAAGGCTGGCTTTAGAAATAAGTTTTTCTAATACTGCTACATTTAGGGATAATTTTTTTTATCTTTCTATCTCCTTGAAACAATTTCCTAAATGCTGTCCCACCAGATCTGCTTCTGTTCAAGCCTGAACACAATTTATTGAGAGAGATATATACATATAAACACACACATACACACAGATAACACAGTTTTGATCACATGCATAGATACATACATATAGATATACACTTAGCTTTATGTATATGTATATATGTGTGTATGTTTGTACATATAGGACTGGGTCAGTAGATTTGTTTTTATGTTGGGTTTTTTGTTTGTTTGTTTGTTTTTGTTTTTTGCTGAGGCAATATGGTTAAGTGATTTGCCCAGGGTCACATAGCTGGATTTGAACTTAGGTCTTCCTAACTTCAGGGCCAGAACTTTATCCACTGTACCAGCTAGCTGCCTCTGGATTTAAGTTTTAATCCACTTCAGTCTAACCATCTACATTGGACAAGCAAGCAAGTTCCCTATAGATTGATTTTACTGGGAAATCATTATATCTCAATTAGCATTTAGAAAGCCATGACTGTTATCAGTAGATAATAATTTGGATTTTAAACCGGAATGCTTTCTTGTTACTGGCAAATATTGTAATGTTTTCCTTTTGTTTCATATCTCACAATGTTAGTATTCATTGGATCCTAGAATTTTGTAAAAATTTGAATGTAATGAATAGAGAATTGGGCCTGGAGTCATGAAAACCCAAGTTCAAATACTGCCTCAAACATTAGCTATGTAATCCTGGGGAATTCATTTAACCCTGTTTGCTTTAGTTTCATCTGTCAAATAAACTGGATAAGGAAATGGCAAACTACTCCAGAGTCTTTGTCAAGAAAATCCAAGATGAGGTCATGAAGAGTCAGACTTGATTGAAAAACAAGTGACCCTCAATTTAAGAAGAATCTTTGAGGTTGTATTTTGGTTTACAACTTCAGATGTATAAATTATAAATATCAGTGGGATCTTCTATTCTCTGTGACTTTCAATTAATGAAATCTTAAAGGTGTGATAGAAAATTATCTGCAAAACCGTATTCTAATATTCCAATTTTTGTCAAGGGACTCTCAGGGTGTATACATAAGTCATTCTCATAAGAATTTATGCAGATGAAAAGGGACTATAAATTGTTGACTTGATATTTTGAATGATTACCTTTTAAGGAGTAAATCTTGCTACCTTTTTTATTTTTTCATCGTCTTTTTCATGAGATAGCTTGTAAGGGATTCCATCTTAAAATTGGGGAAAGTGAGGGGATAGGAACAAGCATTTAATAAGTGCCTGCTATATGCCAAATACTATGCTTAAGTGATGTACAATATTGCATTTGATCTTCAGAACAAATCTGTGAGGTAGGCAGCATTATTACCTCTATTTTACAGTTGGGGAAAATGAGGTTGATAGATGTTAAATGATTTGCCCAGAATCACATAGCTACTAGAAGGCTGAAGATGGATTTAGCCTTTGTCTAGTGTAATACATACCTAGTTTGGTGGATTCCTCAAATTCCACATTCATTTATGATCTGCTAAATACAAGTCACTGTGGTAAGTGCTAGGGACACAAAGGTGAAAACAAAAATCTTCACCTTTGAGTTTGCCCCAATTTTATTGGGAGGGTGAGGTGGAAAGAAAACAAAAAGTTAAGTACATACAAAATTTCAATAAGGAAAGTTAAGTTTCCATACATCATCTTCTGAATTTATTTGATTAGTCTTACTTGTTCTGACTCACATCTTAATAGGTTTTAGGGAAAAAAAGCCTGAGAGATCATCTAGATAGTCCCCTCACTTTTATGTTAAAGGAAAATGAAATTCAATAAGCTTTGCATAAGATCACACAGTTAATAAGCAGCAAAGTTAGTATTTGAATTTGGGTCCTCTGGTTTCAAGTACAATGTCCTTTACCTAGGACTCATTTTTTTTAAGTACCTTTGCCATTTCCCCACATAAACTACTAAGGACTGGGCTAGTAAAAGCCAGAAGATGTGACTCACAAAATCATAGAATTTGAATTGGTGGACCTCAATAGCCACCTAATCTAACACATTCACCTGAAGGAATCTCTACTGCATGCTTTTTTTCTTTTTTTTAAATATAGCTTTATATGCATGGGTAATTTTATAGCATTGACAATTGCCAAACCTTTTGTTCCAGTTTTTCTCCTCCTTTCTCCCACCCCTTCCCTCAGATGGCAGATTGACTAATACATGTTAAATATGTTAAATGTATAAATTAAATACAATATATACACATAAAGAATCGGATTTCGAAATAGTGTACAATTAGCCTATGAAGTAAATTAAAAATGCAGGCAGACAAAAATAGAGGGATTGGGAATTCTATGTAGTGATTCATAGTCGTCTCCCAGAGTTCTTTTGCTGGGTGTAGCTGGTCAATTCATTACTGCTCTATTGGAACTGATTTGGTTCATTTCATTGTTGAAGATGTCCATGTCCATATGAATTGATCATCATATAGTATTGTTGTTGAAGTATACAATGATCTCCTGGTCCTGCTCATTTCACTCAGCATCAGTTCATGTAAGTCTCTTCAGGCCTTTCTGAAATCATCCTGTTGGTCATTTCTTACAGAACAATAATATGAATCTAACTTTTGTTCAAGGAATTCTAATAGAAGATAGTGCTTACTTACTGAGGTAGTTTCAACTTTTTTTTTTTCCTCAATAGTACTTTATTTTTCCAAATACATGTGGAGATAATTTTCTTTTCTTTTTCTTTTCTTTTCTTTTTTTTTTTTTTTTTTTGAGTCTTGGGTTAAGTGACTTGCCTAGGGTCACACAGCTAGGAAGTGTTAAGTGTCTGATACCAGATTTGAACTAGGGTCCTCCTGAATTCAGGGCTGGTGCTCTATCCACTGTGCCACCTAGCTGCCCCTTGATAATTTTCAACATTGATTTTTGTAAGATTTTGTGGTCCAATTTTTTTCCTCTTTCTCTTATGTTCCCCTTCCCAAATAATCTGATATAGGTTATGCATGTACAATACTTAAAACATGCTTCCGTATTTGTTATGTTATACAAGAAAAAGCTGACCAAAAGGGGGAAAAAAGCCCCATCAGAAAGAAACTT
The DNA here is from genome assembly GCF_048593235.1 of Sminthopsis crassicaudata. Taxonomy (NCBI): domain Eukaryota; kingdom Metazoa; phylum Chordata; class Mammalia; order Dasyuromorphia; family Dasyuridae; genus Sminthopsis; species Sminthopsis crassicaudata. The sequence continues at coordinate 147,308,337 of NC_133621.1, forward strand.
AAAAAAAAAGGTGAAAATATGCTTTGATCCACATTCAATCTTCAAATTTTGCTCTGGATGCAGATGACATTTTCCATCCTAAGTGTATTAGAATTGTCTTGGATCACCCTAATACTGAGAAGAGCGAATAAGCCTATTATAGTTGATCTCATAATTTTGCTGTTACAGGGTACAATCTCTTGGCTCTGCTCACTTCACTGAGCATCAGTTTAGATAAGTCTTAACCGGCTTTTCTGAAATCATCCTGTTGTTAATTTCTTATAGAGCAATAATATTCCATTACATTCATATACCAGACTTATTCAGCCATTCCCCAATTGGTGCATATCCATTCAATTTCCAGTTCAAAAAGAGGTGCCTTTTTTGCACATGTGGGTCCTTTTCTCTTATCTCTTTGGGATATAGGCCCCATAACTTGTCCACTTTTTGACAGCTCTTCTGTTTTTGACTGCTATGCTTAAATTTCTCCCCTTTTCACATACCAATCCCTTTTCTACTTTTTTCCAAGCTCTGGAAAGTCTGGTATAACATCTCCCTGAAGTATTCTTTTTTGCAGACTCAGCAGTCTGAGTTCTTTAAATCTATTACCAAAAAACACGGACGGAAGTCCCTCACTATTTTTGCCTTCCATTCATTACTTAAATTTATCACTGTCCTCCCTAAACTTTGGTGCCCAGGACTGAATAGAATATTCCATATATATTCTAACCAGGTTGAATGCACAGTAAATCTTAGTTTTTTGTCTCTGGAAACTATGCCTCTCAAATATTGATCAAAATATTAGTTTTTCTGATCACCTCAACAGCCTGTTATCTAATTACATTTATAATCATCTGAAACCTCTTCTGATTTTTTTCTGATTAAAAACTTGTCACTTTGTCATCTTGTCATTGTGAAATTGATTCCTTACACTCGAGATGAAACTTATTACACTGTATGCCTATTAAATTTCTTCCTGGTCCTTAAAAGAGTATGAGCCCAGACTTAAACACATTTTCTTTCTTTCTTTCTTTCTTTCTTTTTTTTTTTTTTTGAGTCTGGGGTTAAATGACTTGCCCAGGGTCACACAGCTAGGAAGTGTTAAGTGTCTGAGACCACATTTGAACTCGGGTCCTCCTGAATTCAGGGCTGGTGCTCTATCCACTGCGCCACCTAGCTGCCCCTTAAACACATTTTCACCATGAAATATGTCCCATGAAGTTCACATCGAAAGAATCATTTTGCTGCTGGATGAGCCTTGCTTCAGCTATCACTGGGCTGGATTGATGTTTTAGCTTTTCTTACTGGTCTACACTTTTATCCTGACATTTAGTTTCCCTCAAATTATTCTGATAGTACTATTCCAGTTTTGCATTCAGTTTGTTTTTGCCCTTGTTTGTGTCTTCAACACATATCTATCTTCAGAAAATTTAATATGAACTGGTATCCACAATGCTCAGATCTGGAAGGGACCTTAAACGTTTAGAAATAGGAATACAGAAATTAATTAGGTCCAAAGTCATATAGTAAATGAGATAGGATTTGAAGCCAGGTCTTCCAGAAGTTAAAAAAGAGAGTGTGTGAGAAATATGGGACATTAGGTTTCCTCAGATATTGTCAGAATAGGATGAAGGGGGTGGTGGTGTTTAAGATATCTCCAACCAATCACTGTGTGAAATCAAGGAACTGGCTAAATAACCAACTTTCAGTTCAAAGGGCCCAGACCTAAACCAGCCCAAACTGGCTAGCGTCAATGACAAGCCTTTTGACATATGGAATGGTGAATAAAGAGGATTGTAAATCAACCAATTGTAACTAAGACTGTGAATCTGACCAATTGTAACTCATTCAAATTGTAAATCAAAACTGGGCCAATTGGAGCCTTGAAGGCTGGGTGGGGTAAAGAACCAAACTAATAATATAAAGCTTGCTCTCTCTTCTGTGGTAAATGTGTCTCACCTGTGAGAATGATGAATAAAGGATTCTTCTCTCACTCTAAAAGAGCATTGATTGTGTAACACTATTCCTGGACTAGCTTGCAACTAGGAAAAGAGTGGGCAGCAGCAATTTGTCCTGGACTTACTTCCCAACCCTGCTGAGTTTCAAGAGGTTTTTTTGATAATAGGTAGTTGAGAAAAGATAATGCATTGTTTTAAATATGACATTTAAGATTCCTATAGAATTTTCATGAGGAAGAATGCAGTAGGCAATTGAATATAAAGATCAAAACTCAGGTAGGTGACCTTTCCCTTAGTGGTTTTTGCGCTTCCCCTGGTGGGGAGAGAAGAATAGGGTTCTTTGAATCTGCCTGAGGAGAAAACAATTGGGAAGAGTGGCAAGAGGCCAACTATCTATGAGAGACTGGCGGGGAAGCTGCTTTCAGCTGACTGTTAGCTCATGGATTCCCAGGGGAATCCATGACAAACTAGATTCCCATGGATTCATCTTCTCTACTTACAGTTATATAGATGTCTATCAATAAAATCTCTCTAGGTTGTTTAACTCCCAGCCAAAGAAATTCTCTGCTTATAGAAGCCTAAGCCTTTTTGATTACTCTTGAATACCCTGAAATACATGAAGATGACTAATGCTTTGATTAACCATAGTTTTAGCTTAAAACTGACAAGAAGATACTAGTTTTAACAGCTATGTAAAAAAGACTTTCAGGAAACAAAAAATAGATAGGCTTTGGAATAGAAACTTACTCCTCCTGATAGAAGAAAGAGAGAGGGGGGAAGTATTTTAGTAAGTAGAAAAGGCTTTTTTCCCAAAGATACTTCCCAGGAGACCTTCTTCATTTCTCTGAGTTACACCCATCAGAACTCTGTCCTTCTCTGAATACAATGTATACTTTTTGATTATTGTGAGATTCTGGACTTCCTTCCTCTGAGGAGGTAGGTTTTATCAAAGTAGTCACAATTCTCAATGGTTCGTCAGATTGTGAGCTCCTCAAGGACACAGGGGTTGTCTCATTTGCCTTTCTTTGCATCCCTGGTGCTTAGTCCAGTGCCTGGCACATTTGTGTGTGATTCTTTGTGACCCTATTCGGTTGTTTTTGGAGAAGATACTGGAATGGTTTGCCATGTACTAGTCTAGCTTATAAACTGAGGCAAACAGGGTTATATTATCTGCCCGGGATCACACAGCTAGTAAGGATTTGAGATGAGATTTGAAGTGAGGAACTTAAGGCCTGGTGCTCTATCCACTGTAGCACCTAGTTGCCCCAATCTAGCACTTAATAAATGTTTTTTGACTGGTTCTTAGATCACAATATGTTGGTGATTTCTCTTCCATTCTTTAGGCTTCCAATTTTGATCCAGTTATGCTTTGTTAAATAGGTGGCCCAGTATTTGAATGAATGGGCCCAGAGTCAGGAAAACCTGAGTTCAAACTTGACCTTATTTAGCTGGGTGATCCAGCTGTTTGCCTCAGTTTCCTTGTCAGTAAAAGGCACTGGAGAAGAAAATGGCAAACCACTCCAGTTTATTTGCCAAGAAAACCTCATAAGGGGTCATGAAGACAATTAAACAACAGTCGAGGTCCTTGGATAAAAGGGAAATTAAAGGAATAATTTATTGAATTTGAAATTTCACATTATTGAATATTAATAGCTAGTTTTACATGAATATTTTAAATTATTGTTTTAGTAGGAAAAACATGAGACCTGAAATCTGAAGATCTAACGTTGAATCTTTGCTTTTCTGTACTGGCATGTATGATCTTAAGAGAAACATGTCGCCATTCTAGGTCTTCCTTTCATAATATTAACAGAAAAAATATAATAGCACTTGGATTATCTCCCTTGCACAGTTTTTGTGAGAAAATAATACTGTTTGAGAATACTGGAATGATTGATTACAAAATAAAGTGCATTTTGTTATTAAAAGACCCCCATGGAACTTAGCAGGATTGAGAAGTAAGCTCTGGTCAAGCTGCCAATATCTACTGCTTCTCTGGTTGTCCATACAGCCAATGCTCTTTTAGAAGAATTATTTGATTCTCATAAGAAGCAGGTTTCTTCCTAAGGAGGACACTGGGAATACTAAATGGGAGCAAGTTTTATACAGTTAATTTGGTTCTTCCTCTCTCCAAGGTTCGGATTGGTCAGATTTACAGTCAGAGTTAGTTACAATTGGTCTGATTTACAATCCTCTTTATTCACCCATTTCATGTCAGAAGGCTTGTCTCCTGTCACTGACAACGGTTTAGGCCAGATTAAATCTGGGCCCCTTGTCCTTTAGCCAGTTCTTTGACTCACATAATGATTGCTTGGAGATATCTTAACCAGGTATTTCACTTCTTCCTTCATCCTGTTTTGACAATATCTGTAGAAACCCAACTTCTCATACTCCTCAGAATTTTAATTAGCATTTTAAGTGAGAAGAAGGAAAAACTAACATAAGTAACATGGATGCATAATTCAATCCAATAATTATCAAGTGTCTTTTAGGTGCTAGGAAATGTGCTAAGTGCCAGGGACACTAGGAAGAAACAGTTCCTGTCCTCAAGGATCTTAGAATTTAATGGGGGTTGAGGTGAAGCAGAAAAGTAGGATAGGGACCCAGTATGCCAGAGGCTATTGTTCTGTGGAGTTGACACCAGAAAGAACAGCAGATGCCTAGTCCAGCTGACGGAGTTCAGTTGCTGCCCTCCAGAAAGAAAGGCTCTGGAAAGAGTTTTTTGGTACCCCATCCTCCAGTTTTCCAGTCTGTGGGGAGAGAAGGCTGAGGGAGGCTTGAGTTAGCTGCCTGATAGATCGAAAGTGATGCATTTAACCAGGAAAAATTATTTTGCTTCAAGCAGTTGAAATTAAGCAGAGTAGCAGGTGCAAAGTGGGTTTTTGATGAGGTTCAGTGCAGGGCAGGGAGTTGTAGGAATCCCCTCTTGTCAGCACAGGTCCTTTGTAAAAGAATTTAATTTACAAAGTTAGACTGACAAAAGAAGTTTTTATTGGCACTGGGAAGTGAGCTTTTACAGGCTGACTTCCTTAATGGCAAGGCCGCGACAGAAAAGTAAAGGTCTAGCACAAAAAGAGAAAATTTCTAGCAGAGAAATCCGGATGGAGAGGTAAAGAGAGGTAGGGTCCTATTAGGGAAATGTGTGAGAGAGACCAAGAGAGGTTAATGCTGAAAGGAGAATGTCTTTTCAGCAGGCAGAGTCCATCGCAGGCAGCTATGTCAAGGGAGGTCCCTTGGCCGGGCATGATTCCTGCTTTTGCCTTCTCTGCAAGAAATTGGGCTGAAGGAACTTTGGTATATGGGTAGCTCTTGGTGGGGGCTGGGAGCAGTTTGAGTTGAAATCAGAATAGAGAATTTTCTAATTGAATGAATGTCCCTGGACTAATCTCCAATTCAATAGAGGTCAATATCTAGATCTCCAGCTTGGGCTTATGTAAGAGTAGTCCTGCACTCAACTAGTCCCACCCAGATAACAGAATGAAACCACTTTATCTTGATTCCCTGGGCCAGGTCTCTCAGGGGAGAACTTCTCTGAGGGAGCTTCTCAAGCGTTCCCCCCAAAGTCCGAGAGAGAATTTAGGGGCTCCCCTCATCAGTTTGACCATATTTTTATTATTTCAAAAGGCCTTTTATTGACATCTGCTAACCTTCAGAAAATTTTAAAGTGATGTAGACATCAGATGATGATAAGCTCCAAAAATTGGCGTTTGGTCACATGAAGAATTCATAATGACCACTGTCTTTAGCAAAAAGTAGATTTGTTTAGGGAAGAGGTTAACACAGATGAACTTTGAAACTGTATACCCTTTGATCTGTAAAAAAAAGGGAGATTTAGAGTGCATATTTTCCAGATGGGCCTTTTTCTTTCTTTCTTTTTTTTTTAATTTTAAAATTAATTTTATAATTATAACTTTTTTTTGACAGTACATATGCATAGGTAATTTTTTTTTTACAACATTATCCCTTGTACTCCCTTCTGTTCTGAATTTTTCCCCTCCTTCCCTCCACCCCCTCCCCTAGATGGCAGGCATTCCCATACATATTAAATATCTTATAGTATATCCTAGGTACAATATATATGTGCAGAACAGAATTTTGTTGTTGCAAAGGAAGAATTGTATTCAGAAGGTAAAAATAATCTGGGAAGAAAAACAAAAAATGCTAACAGTTTACACTCATTTCCCAGTGTTCCTTTTCTGGGTGTAGCTGATTCTGTCCATCATTGATCAATTGTAATTGGATTAGTTCTTCTCTATGTTGAAGATATCCACTTCCATCAGAATACATCCTCATACAGTATCATTGTTGAAGTGTATAATGATCTCCTAGTTCTGCTCGTTTCACTCAGCATCAGTTGATGTAAGTCTCTCCAAGCCTCTCTGTATTCCATAACATTCATATACCATAATTTACCTAACCATTCTCCAATTGATGGAAATCCATTCATTTTCCAGTTTCTAGCCACTACAAAAAGGGCTGCCACAAACATCTTGGCACATACAGGGTCCTTTCCCTTCTTTAGTATTTCCTTGGGATATAAACCCAGTAGTAGCACTGCTGGATCAAAGGGTATGCACAGTTTGATAACTTTTGGGGCATAATTCCAGATTGTTCTCCAGAATGGTTGGATTCTTTCACAACTCCACCAACAATGCATCAATGTCCCACTTTTTCCACATCTCCTCCAACATTCATCATTATTTGTTCCTGTCATCTTAGCCAATCTGACAGGTATGTAGTGGTATCTCAGAGTTGTCTTAATTTGCATTTCTCTGATCAATAGTGATTTGGAACACTCTTTCATATGAGTGGAAATAGTTTCAATTTCATCATCTGAAAATTGTCTGTTCATATCCTTTGACCATTTATCAATTGGAAAATGGCTTGATTTCTTACAAATTAAAGTCAATTCTCTGTATATTTTGGAGATGAGGCCTTTATCAGAACCTTTAACTGTAAAAATGTTTTCCCAATTTGTTACTTCCCTTCTAATCTTGTTTGCATTAGTTTTGTTTGTGCAAAAGCTTTTTAATTTGATGTAAATTTTTTTTTCTATTTTGTGATCAATAATAATCTCTAGTTCTCCTTTGGACACAAATTCCTTCCTCCTCCACAAGTCTGAGAGGAAACTATCCTATGTTCCTCTAATTTATTTATGATCTCATTCTTTATACCTAAATCTTGGACTCATTTTGATCTTATCTTAGTATGTGGTGTTAAATGTGGGTCCATGCCTAGTTTCTGCCATACTAATTTCCAGTTTTCCCAGCAGTTTTTATCAAATAATGAATTTTTATCCCAAAAGTTGGGATCTTTTGGTTTGTCAAATACTAGATTGCTATTTTTATTCACTATCTTGCAGATGGGCCTTTTTCTAAGATAAACTGCTCATTCAATTGGAGATCTCTGGCAAATTATTCTCCGAATCCCCCTGCCCCCCATTGATCTTTGGGATAGACAGATCCCAATTTCAGAAAATTCCAAATTCTGCAAAAGGCCTTCAAAATGATTTCTTTCAATTAAGAGATCTTGTTCTGATAATCAGCTCAAACAGTCCCCAATCCCAAAGATCTGCTCATAAAATAGGTTTCTGTTAACACATTCTTTGCAAATCTCATTAATAGATTTGTCCACTAAGAGAGCTTCTTAGTGAAAAATAAACCTTCCTTTTTGCCACTGATTTCAGGGTTCTCGAATTCTTTGTGTGTCTCAGAGCAGAGGGGAATCTCTTCCCCTTCCATACCGCATCAAAGTTACAGACAAAATGAAGCTGTATGGTAGACACCTGGAATTGTAAATATGAGTTGGGAGAGCCTCTGAAAGACAAGTTCCTTACTGGAACTCACGATTACCCAGGAGAAAGGGAGAGCCCCATGAGGTTGCCTTAGCTGGCTAAATCCTGAAAGGGACTTAGCATGCCAAAAAAAATTACCTATAAGAAGGAGAAATAGGATTGAGAAGCATAGTGGAGTTAGGGGAAATACCACAAGGCATTGGGGAAGAGGACTGAGAAAGAAACTGGGAGGCAGAGTGGGCTTATAACCCAAAGGAGGGCTATAGCCATGGGATGTATATTTTATAGGGAAAATTTAACCTCAGGGACATGGCTGGGATTTCTGACAGGGCATGGCAAAGTGAAACTGCTCAGGACCTCTCAGGAGTTTGAAATAACTTGGATTTCAGACTGGGTCACCTCCCAAAAAAGTGGAACCATGGACCTAAACTGATCTCTATCAGATCCCTACTTGCCTCAGGGATCAATTCTTTAGTTTCTCTCAATCCACCATATCATTTAGGACCTTATTAAAGGAATCACAGAATGAAGGGACATTGAAAGCTAGGTAGTTCAATTCTAAGCGCACTACAATCCCCTTTTCCAGCATTCCTAATAAAAGTAATCCAGCCTTTGCTTGAAGACTTCCAGAATAAAGAAATCAGCTAAATTTATTCATAATCCTCTGCACTATAGAATGACTTTGTTTTAAATATTAATTAGTTTTTCTTATGTCAAGTTCAAAAATTTGCATCTTTGCAATCTCTATCTTTTCTCACTTTTGCCCTCCGGGACTTGTCAAATAAATCATATTGAAATTTTCAGGTTAGGTGCCTTAAATGTCTAGAGGGTAGGGACTGTTACCCATCAATATGTCCTTTGCTTTGACTGGAGGTCAAAATAAAATGAATTGCCAACTGAAAGGAAAATGTATCAGCTGCTGAGGACAACTACTTGCTGGGAGCAGTTTTGGCTTCCTATGGTACAAATTTGGCTTATACACTTTTCTCAGGCCTCCTCAGAGTATGCAGCCCCTCCTGAGCAATTATCTGGCATCTGATTGGATCAAAGAGACATATTCTAATTTCATCACCATCCAGGCTCCATCAGATCACTCAAATTAGTTATCAATATACTTACCACTAAAATAGAGAATAAAATGTCCCAAGTGTGATTTGACTAGAGCAGAGCAGAGCCTTAGTCTTGGGCACTGAACCTCTTTTTCTTAGTGAAGTCTAAATATATGAAAGATAAGAGTAGAAAAACAAATACATTTTGAAGGGATTGGCAGCTTCTTAAGGGATAATGTTCTAAATATGTCTAGAGCTTTTTAGGGATGGCAGGTGCTCCAAACTACTTCTATTCATATAACTACTTTTTTTCCTTATAATCTTTTCATTCTACTTTGTTTCCCTCTTAAAAGGAGTTTTTGTGCTTAAAATGCAAATATTGTTTAAAGTGATCACATTTTAAAGTGCCTGCTTAATACTTTTAATTAGAAATTGACATGTTAGCTGGGGAAATTAGTGGGGAGCAAAACCCCACTGAAGTTAGGGTACAGGAAGAAGGGAAAGAAAAGTTTTCTGAAAAAAAAAGTCCTCTGAAAGCAAGAATATGATGGAAAGTTGCACTTATGTAAGAAATTTGCAAAACAAAGTGGTAGCTACAGACAGTAAAGAGAAGTGAAAATATGACCAAAATTTAACCTTCATATTTTGCTTAAAGCAGCCCCTTTAAATAATGTTCCCCAGGATGAAAGCCATATTATAAGTGATTATGAATCTATTCTCGTGTGAGCACATAGAAATTTGTCTTCAGAAATAGTGAGTAAAAACTAATGGAACCACTCTAGTACTCCCAATTAATATACAAGCAATGTTCCAATGCTAGGTGGTCCTCTTGGGGTAGAAGAGCATGATTTATAAGGAGAGGCAGGCCTGGATCAGTTGCCTTTTTTTTTCATGGGAAAAAAAATTCTGAAGTCATGAATCTTCAGAATATAAAAATTTTATTTCTTTATTATGTAACTGTATAATTTCCTTACATAATTTTAAAAGTAAAATTAATTTGGATATTAAACTTATAACAATTAATTGAAAGAAAATTTATGCTAGATTAAAAAAACAGAATCATAGACATGATCATATGAAGAAAAGTGAGAATGAATCAATAAAAATTATTATGAGACTGTGAATTAAAATTAATTTAAATGTAAATAGTTAATAACAAAGTTTGCATAATCCCAGGCTCAAACCTGGATATGAGGTTGACTTCTCAATGGTGAAGATAATCATTTGTTGCTCTCTGTGTGCATCAGAAATAGAGTTTGTGAGAGCCTTGTTATTTTGGCTGCAGGCTTTGAGAAAGAATATAGCATCTTTTCAGGGAGAAGGCTCTAGAGGGAAAGACTTAGAAGAAACATTAAAAGGAGCTGACTCTTAAAGAATTTGATATGGAATCTATAAATCTGGGGAGGATTTATTGTTTTGTTGAATGTCTAGATTTATCAAAGTGATTGAAAAATGTTAATATAGATTAAAGATATATCTGAATATATACATTTTTGGTGTGATGGTGATAGAATAAGAGTTGGTTGTTAAAACATTTATTAGCATGCCTCTGGCTCTTACCCTTTAGGAGCCCTGACAAATGGTAAAAACAGCTATCCCATTATCCTAATATATAGGAAACTAGACATAGAGGATTATTTTAGATTAGTTTAAACCTTTCAAAACAAAGTGTTTTGGGAACCTTGTTCTTTCATAATAATTCTCTGCTGAATTTTTTTTTTTTTTTTCTTGCTGAAGCAATTTGGGTTAAGTGACTTGCCCAGGTCACACTTCTAGGAAGTGTTACCTGCCTGAGCTGAAATTTGAATTCAGGTCCTCTTGATTTCAGGGGTTGGGCTCTATTCACTGTGCAATCTAGCTGTCCCTGATGATTTTACTAGATCCTGTATGCTCACCTTATACTGAAATTGGCTTGGATGGTGAAGAATTGAGAAGACCATCAAGGTGCCCTTGTGAGCTCTAGTTCTTAAATGTTTACCTGGAAATTTTCTTAAAAAAAAAAAAATGGTTAGTTTGAATGATCTGATGAAACATGGTAAATATGTAAGAAAACAGATATTTATTAATCTCCTATTATGTTCTAGGTATTGTGGTAGGGACTGTGAAAAAAAGATAACATATGAAAAAATTGTCTTTATCCAGAAAGGTCTATTCATTTTAAGGAGGCAGAGAGACTCAATCAGAAAAGGGAGGAATCAGGAAGTTTCCTAGAGGCGGTGTCATAAGCTAAACTTTGAGGGGAGATACAAATTCTAAGAAATGAAAATGAAAAAAATAAATATTCTTTCAGGAATGGGAAGATTGCCAGAGAAAAAGTAATGAAATAGAAGTTGTTATGTTAAGGCCTGGTAAACATAAGTAGACCTATTTGGCTGGAATATAGAGAATGTAGAGAAGAGTAATCTTAAATAAGTCTGGGACAGTAGGCTGGAGCCAGACTGTATATTCTAAATGACAAGCTGAAGAATCTTTATTTTCATTCTACAGGCAATAGAGAGCCATTGACATGTTTAATTTTATGATTTAGGAAAATTATTTTAGTAGGTCTGTAGTTGAATGACTAAAAAGGGTAAGAGCCTGGAAAGAAACCATTTGCAAGTCTATGAAAAATCCAGGTGAGAGTTGTTGAGGACCTGAATATTATAAGATCATATTTAGAATTTGCATAGAAAGTGGGTTCAGGAACCTGGACCAGGATGAGGATAAAAGAATTTGTTGAAGATATCTTCCTATATTCCATCCCACCACTGTTGGGACTCTGATAATAACAATTTCCTTTAATAATAATAGCATTCATGTAACACTTTAAACTTTGTAAAGTGCTTTACAAATATCTCATTTAATCCTCACAACCACCTTAGAGATGTTGTTCCCATTTTACAGATGGGGAAATGAGGCAGATAAGAGGTAACATGGCCAACTCACACTGTTCAGTGACAGCCAATAATTGGCTAAGGTCAAATTTGTACTCGGGTCTTCCTGATTTCAGGCCCCATGCTCCACTTAGCTTTGGCCTTTAGAGGATGTGGGAAAAGGGACAAGAATTTTCACATGGTGAATTCAAAGGGAGTAGAAGAGGTGGGAGTGGCTAGACCTAGGATGGGGATGTTGGCTGGGTCTCCCACCATCAGGGGAGGCACTGGTTACCATTATTTCCTCTCTTAAGCACCAAAAGGGTTGGGGTCTGGTATCTGGGTCAGGGACATGTGGTGATTAAGTCCTCAGGGCCCAACAGCTCCTATTCCCCAGTAGTTCCTTGGTCTTCCTGAGAGGGCAGGGCATAAACACCTCAGGAGGCCACATGGCTGCTTGGGGCCTGGTTAAGCCTAGTGTCTGTAGCCTTCCCCACTCCTAACTGAGGCCCCAAGCTGGAACCTGTTGCTGAGAGACGTGACTTTGGAAGCATTATAGCTTATCTCGTTAGACTGGAGAAAGTATGGTTGAGTAGTTAGTCCTTCCATGTGTGTTCTCCAACTTCCAGGCCCTGTCCCTGGGCACTTAAAGGGCAGGGCTGTTTGCCTCAGTTTCCCCTATAAAACAAGTGGGAGCAGGAAATGGCAAACCAGTCTGGTGTCCCCTCAAATGGGGTCGCAGAAAGCCCTACATGACTGAAATGACTGCATGGTGAGAATGAACGGAATAGTAGGTAATGGTGCAGGAATGTCGGTATTAACAAATACTGCCCACCTTATTTTATAAATGAGGGAACCCTAGGGCCCAGAAAGGTTAAATTCCTCTTCTAAAGTCAGGGAGCTAATAGAGCTAGCACTAGAATTTAGGTGTTCTCATTTCTGTATTAGGCCTTTCCACTACTGTATGTGTATGTGCTTCTAGAACTTTTCATTCCTTATGTGAGAAAGTTCAACAAAATAGGGATCATTTCTGTTTTTGTCTTTTCTCTAATTGCTGGCACTGTGCCTATTCACATATTTGCTTAGTAACGGATTAGCTGATTTCTGGATGATGCCGAATTTTCTAGCTTAGTGGTGTCAAACTCAAATAGAAATGGAGCCCCTATACAGTACAGAAGGAACTCTGTGGGTGCATGGTGACTTAAAAAAAAAAAAAGTATGTTAACATTGTCTATGTTTTATTGTATTGTCACTTAATTAATTAAGGTTGGTATAATGTTATTTTTCCAAATGAGTAAACTGAACAGAGAGGTTAAATTTCTATTTTGAAGGTCACAGTTTATTTTCTTTTGTAAGGGCCTCTATTTCCTCATCTATAAAATAAGAGGGCTGATTGGATGGCCTTGTAGTTTTAGATGTAGGATCCTAAGCATTGACCTTTAAAAAAAATTTTTTTTAATGAAATATTTTCTGAAATATACACATCCCTATATTAATTGTAAAATGTTGAAGATGAGAGGTCCTATGGATACAACTCTGGTCTTAAAGCCAGGAAGCCCTGGGTTTACATACACTGAATTGTTCATATTCTTGCTTATTCTTGAAACATTATTTATTTTAACTTAGGTATGCAAACTTATATATTAAAATATACTTTGAAATAAATCCAAGATGCTTTTGTTTAATGTTGTTTAAATGTTGTAATTTTTACCTTTAATACTCACATATAAATCTATTGAACTTTTAAATCTTTAAGGTAACCATGTTAAACCAACAATTTGGTGATATTTTCAATATGTTGTAATGAATTTTTTTTTTTGAGTGAATTTGCATTTTCACTATTTTTGGCTCAGTGGGGCCATACAACTAATAAGTGTCTCAGGATGGACTTCAACTAGTGCTCTCTCCATTGCATTGGCTAGTTGTTTCATAATAATAGGCAATATATTATTATTATTATCATCATCATCATTAGTCATGAAAATCCAGAGAGGAGAGTATCCAGGAAGGAGAGTGGGGACAACAGTGGTAAATTCTGTGGAGATGTCAAGGAGGATAAAGAAAAGGTCAAAACATTTGGAGATTTAAGAGCAAGAGTCATCAACTTTCTTTTTTCTCCTTGAAAAATATTTCTTTGCAATATGTGGGATTTCTTCCTTCTAGCACAGTTCTCATCACCACCATAATGTTCAACTTTGAACAAAAAATAAGGATTGTGTCACTGTTTAAGTCACTTAACCTTTAACTACTCTTACTTACATCTAAGACTAAATCTGTTTCCTAACCTGCATGGATAGGAGTTAGTTCATCTGGGAGTTTCTGATTTTCTGTGAAATCACAAGTCTAATAGATTATTGGTGAAATTACAGGCCCAGGTCCTTTCTCTATAGTGAACATAATTTAATTACTTATATGTTCATACTGAAATCTGCTTGTCCTAATCTTAAGTGGGCTATATTACTGATGCTTCTCCTGTATCTTCTTTAAAGAACCAAAAGTGGTTCTACAGTATTAATGTGACCTAGAACTGAAATGAAAACTGTATGAAAATGAAAATAATGCAACTTTAATTTACATGTAATTCAGATTCTAAATATACTCTAATCTGGGGGTACCCTACTTAAAAGTAAAGTATAAGAGTTTTGCAATACTCTTAGAACTTCTTTCATATCTGAGTCTCAGCTGAAGTTTGACTTAATTGATGGAACAGCAAGACATGATTTGGTGAATTTTGTGAATCACTAGAAAAGATTTATATTTTAAAATCCTATAAAATTGTTTTAGTTAAAGAAGCTTCTGATTCAGTATGATATATAGATTGAGTGGTTTATCTGTATTGACATGGAAATTTAATGCCGCATTTTAGATTATTTTGGTGTTTTAATCTGTTGCTCACTTTATCATTCCTAAACATCTAATATCCAACAAAGAATGCTGTATTTAAAAAAAAAAAAAGTATTTTGGCAATTACAATTTTAGGGTCTTTGGGACCACAGGTTTGCAAAAGGAGAGATTTCTATCTTGCCTTACAAATTAGGGAGCTTGGGTCAATCACCCAAGGTCATAGAGCAAGTAAGTAGCAGACAGACATAGAACATAGATTGCTGATTCCAAATAAAGTTCTCTTCCCAGTATAGCAGTACATTGTTTCTCCCAAAAGAGAGATTGTATTACGGATTTTAGTAGTCTAGTGATAGCTCCTATGTTGACAATAATTTTTTTTAAATGAACAAAATACATAGAATTTACAAGGGAAACCAATCATATTAAACTGTTACTGGGTTGTTTTTTTTTTTTTTTTGTTTTTGTTTTTTTTTAACGTCCATAGATTTCAGGTTAAGAACTCTTGTCTTAGAATCATGATTTGTATTGATTTGAAAAATTTCAAAATATTGCTTAAAAGCACATGCAATCACACTACTTCAAGCTTAATCATACCACAAAGCAACAAACCCAGTTCTCTCTTTGGCAAATTTTTCCTATAATGATTATCTCTCATTTTAAAAAAGTAACTATGGGGCAGCTAGCTAGGTGGTGCAGTGGATAGAGCACCAACCCTGAAGTCAAGAGGACTGGAGTTCAAATATGGCCTCAGACACTTAATCACACCTGCAGGCTTAACATCTCTGCCACCTAAGCTGTACAACTCTTTTTATTTAAAAGATTTTTTTTTTTTTTTTTTTTTTTTTGTGGAATCTGCCTTTTTTTCCCCTGATTCTGTTTTTGGCTGAGTTGAGACTTAGTGGATACACATACTTAAAGAGGTAGGCCCAGTTTAAGAGTTTGCTTCTTTTTTTTCTTTCTGTGAAGTATGATTGTATTTCAAATTCTGGTTTATTTTATTGACCTTTTGGTTGAGGTATTTGAGATTGGGTTGGATTGCTTTCAATAATTTAGGAGTTTATTTGCTCTGATTTGGAACAGTTTGTAATCTATATTTACTATTATTCTTAATTTCATCTCCAAATATGAAGGTAATTCATTGTATTCAGTGTTACTTAGCTTCAGTTCTGTTTCTGCGTTCTATTAAAAAATTCAAAAAGCTAGGTTAGACTTGAAATCTTAGGCAATTCAATTTAAACAAACATTTATTCAGCATTTACCACATACAAGGCACTGAGGATGCAAAGACTAAAACAAAAAGATACAATCCCTGACCTTGAGCTGTTCAGGATACAACAACAAAAGTAAACAGGGAAACGAATACAATGCCATTTGGGGAAGGAATATTTAATAACATCTGGAAAGATTCAGATGATAGTTTACAGAAGTAGCCCCTAAACTTTCAGCCCAGGGGGCTGGTGGGAGGCAGAGGCCGGGATCCCCAAGATCCCTGAGAGCCCAGAGATCCTGACTCTGCTGTTGTCATCATCTCGCTTCACAATGAGGAAGTTGAGGCTCAGAAAAAGCCGGTGCTTAGCTGGGTCATACAAGCCTGATTTGAAACTGAACCCACTAAAATCTTTACCAGGACACAGAAGACAATGCCGACCTGCACTGTGGTATAGACCTCTTTAGTTCCCTGCACCTGCCCTCTTCCATGATGGGGAACAGCTAGTAGAAATGTTCTGCTGGATTGTGGAGGTGGGAAAGGAGGTAACAGGAAGGGTAAAGGGGAGTTTGAAGCCAGGCTGAGGAACTCACATTTCACTGTTGAGACAATAGGGAGGCACTCAAAAGTCTTTGAGGAGAATACTGTCTCGTCAGACTGTACTTAAGATTATTTCAAAGCTGTGTGTTGGGCTGACTGGAGATGGGGAAGACTGGGATTAGGGAGACCGCTCAGGAGACTGCTCCTGCACAGCAGAGATGCTGAGGGCCTGAAGAAGGGCAGTGACCCCTTAAATAAAGAGGTGACTGGTATCACAGCCTAGGCTTCTATAAAAATCTCACATAAAATTTCCAACATACTGATAAAGCTCAAAGTATTGTAATTATAATGATTAATTACTGGAATAATTTGAAAGCCCTTCTATGCCAGATTTTTAAGAAGCTGCCTCCATAAGCTTAGCACATAAATATCAGTTTATGATGTTGGGAAGAAACTCTATTACCTGTCTGAACAAGAACAGAACTAAACTATAATGTTGTACTTAAGTAATCCTACTTAAATATAAAACTCTTGAGATGTTTTCATTGTCTACTAAAAGAATTTCTTAAGTAATTCACAATATATGTATGGCAAGCTGCACCAAAGATGGTTCCTCCTTTCTTCTCCCTCACCAAGCCTCCTTCCTGAGAGTGACTGGGAGAGGATCCCTTGCTTTTTGTTATTATATTACATCTAGCAAGGAAGATCAATTTTAATCACTTATGTCAAAAATTTTAAGTGGAAATTGGCATGAATTTGCCTGGATTAATGAAAACATGAAAGTATACTGACTGTCCTTACCTAAGAATTTTCTCCATTATTTAGCAAATAACATTTGTTTTAAGCAAGCTTTGTTGTTTATAATGAGAATGTAAAATATTTGATGCGTACTCATAGAAAAATCATTGCTCTTTTTTTTCCAAATCATGATTTGGATTGATTCCTAAGTGCTAATGAATGAGATTTGCATTTGTGATTATTACATCTTTGAAGTATATCAGAATTTTTAAAAAGAAGTCATTTAAAAATATGTGGTTCAAAACAAAGTTTTATTTTTACAAGTGATAAAGAGACTAATAATTCAAATGTAGAATAAATACTTTTCATGCTGTCTTCAAGTCTTTGAATAACTTACTTGATTTAACACTAAGAGTGTAAAACTGTATTTGGTGTGGTTTTCAGTTCCTTGGTAGGCTTGAAGTTTGCAGATATCTGGAATACTGTTGTTGTTGTTGTTGTTTTTTGCTGTTCAGCAAATTATAGTGAAAAGTCATAGTTAAAAGTCAGTCTCTCCGAGCAAAAAAGACATTATATCCAAGTTCTGTCATAGCCCCAACCAGTAAGGCCCATAAAGGAATAAAAACATATGATAGATTCATATTAGTAAACTGTTCCAGTTTAGCACAGAGTGCAAGACAGAAGGCCAACTTAAGTAACATTGCTATGAAGTACCAGACTTTTCTTTTCATATGTCGTGGTCCATTTCTATGGTTGTAACCAGATTTACATCGTCCAGCCATCTTCACAATCAGCATTACAAGGAGAATAGTATCAAATATCCAGACTGGTATGAATATAAGGAACCAGTTCCATGGTGCTTTCTCATCCAATTTTAACACCAACATGATCAAGAAGAGTAATGTAAAAAGCCAAGTGAGAAGTACTCTCTGAGCCAGGGACATTCTCATTTAAACAATTTAGAGAGATGGTTGCAGACAGTTGAAAAATTAAGTATATCCTACAAGGGAGAAAAAAATAACCATTATTCAAATTTTTTTCATGGTGTAGTATTAGAGATGTCAAATTCACCTTATACTACAGGGACAAAAAAGATTATATATTTCTTTCAGATTTCACTTCCTCTTCAAGTTTCCCTTTTTATTTATCTCACTGTTTTACTTTCTTCTTCAAGTCAAGAAACAGATTTTTTATTAAAATTTTTTTATTTTCAAAATATAATGCATGGATAATTTTTCAACACTGATACTTGCAAAACCTTGGGTTGCAAATTTTCTCCTCCTTGCCCCAATCCCCATCCCTAGGTGGCAAGTAATCCAATATATGTTAAACATGTTAAAATATGTTAAATCCATATGTAAAAGTATGTACACATATTTATACAATTATCTAAGTCAAGAAATATTTGAGAAGACAAAACAGCTTCCTGTAAAGCTTCTAAGAAAAATATAAAATAATCACAATCTTCAAAAAAGAGTTCTTGAAATAGCACTTAAAAAGTGCTTTATAAATCAAATAAGAAAGATTAAGGAAAAACTTGGAAAAGAAATAAAAGTAATGCAAGAAAAAGAAAGTAAATTATGAAAAGAAAGTCAACCAATTGGAAAAAAAAAGATTCAAAAACTTACTTTAGAAAATAACTTCTTCAAACTAAGATCTAGGCAAGAGAAAACCAATAACCTCATTAAGATATTAAGAAATAAAAAAATAAAAAGAATGAAAAAAATTGAAGAGAATGTAAAACATTTCATTAGATAAACTAATTTGGAAAAGAGATTGAGGAGGGGAAAATAAAAAGAGTCTAGATATTATACTTCAATTACTGAGGAAAATTGCCATGAAGTTCTAGAACTAGAAGGGTAAAATAGAAATCGAAAAAACCCAACTGATTACTATCTAAAACACACCCCAAAATGAAAACTCGCAGGGACATTATAGTTAAGATTCAAAATATTACAAGCAACCAGGAAGAAAATTTAAATATTGTAGAGTTACAGTCAGGACAATACAAGACT
Source organism: Sminthopsis crassicaudata (assembly GCF_048593235.1). NCBI lineage: Eukaryota > Metazoa > Chordata > Mammalia > Dasyuromorphia > Dasyuridae > Sminthopsis > Sminthopsis crassicaudata. The sequence goes on from NC_133621.1 coordinate 147,327,313, forward strand.
TAGCACCTTTTACATTTAAAAGAATATAATCTTCCAAAGAACAAAAGAACTAGATTTGCAATCAAGAATAACCTAATTAGCAAAGCTAAATGTAATCCTTCGAGGAAAAAAGAAAGATATTTAATGAGCGAAAATATTTTTAAAATATACTTGAGAAGAAACATAATACACAACTAGTAACTAACTTAGAGCTAGGAAGTGTTAAGTGTCTGAGACCAGATTTGAACTCTGGTCCTCCTGAATTCAAGGTTGGTGCTCTATCCACTGCGCCACCTAGCTACCCCAGTAACTAACTTTCAATGTGAATGGGATGGATGAATTCACTTATACAACAGAAATAAGACAGTGGAATGGATCAAAACTTAGAATTTGACAATATACCTTTTATAAAAAACACATTTAAAAATGAGACACACACAGAAGTGTTGTTTTCTTTTTTCTTTTAAAGGCTAGAATAGGATTTATTATGCTTCAGTCGATGTAAAAAAAAAAAAACAGGGATAGTAAACACAATCTCAAAATTAAAACTAAAAAATATTTAATTAAAAGAAAAAAAAAGCAAAGAAACTAATCACAAAATGCAGCCAGGAGTCTTGAATCTTTTCCTGGGGTCAGGCTAGCTTTAATAGAGGCCTATCTCTCTGCTTGGTTCCCTGATGAGCTCTTGTCAAAATGTCTCCAGCCAGAACGAAGGTAGGGATGTGGAAATGAATCAGACTCTGCCTCCAAGAGTGAGGGATTGTGGGTTTCTGCCTACTGAATCTCCCAGAAGTCAATCCTAGTTCTGAATCTCCCAAAGTCCTCTTTGGCCCTGAATCTCCTGAAGTCCTCTCCTTTAAAGTGCCCTCCTTGACTGAATCCTGGCTTTTTATATCCTCCCAGAGAATGGGCTTTTGGGAGCTCCTTAAAAGTATGCTCTCTTAAAGGTGTGAATCTCATGAATTTCTAGTAAATACATTACTGAACTAGAGAACTGTTAAGTAACATGCTAAATTAGATAATTATATCTATTCCAGTGACTTAGCATCTTGTAAGAATCCTAACAAAAATGGAGAGTAAAACTTTAATAAAAGATTTCAATTTTCCCCTCTCAGAACAAGATAAAAACTAACTAAAATGATAAATAAAAAAAGAAGTTAAAGAGATGAATAAAATATTAGATAAGTTAGCTCTGATTACTATCTGGAGAGAACTGAATAGAAATAAAAAGTAGTATAACTTTCTTAGCAGTACATGACACTTAAGAAAATGACCATATAAAATAAGCCATAAAAACCTTGTAGTTAAGTGCAGAAAAGCATCCTTTTCAGATCATGAAGTAATAAAAATTATATTTAATAAAATACCAAGGAAACATATTAAAAAATCAATTGGATCCTCAATAACCTATCTTAAAGAATGAGTTAAAGTACAAGTCTTAATAGATGACTAACAAAATAGATAATTATATTAAAGAGAATGATGAGATAATATATCAAAACTTATTAGATGCAGCAGGAGCAGTAATCAGAGGAAAATCTTTAAATGCTGAAAAAGAGAACATTGTTAAATATAAAATCAATGTAACCAAGATTAGAAGGAAAGCAGTTAACTCTGTGTGTGTGTGTGTGTGTGTGTGTGTGTGTGTGTGTGTGTGAGAGAGAATTATACAGAATTTCTCAGATAAAGATCCTATATCTCAAATATGTAGGGAACTTTGTAAAATTTATAAGAATATGATTCATTCCCCAATTGATAAAATACCCTTCAAGGATATGAATAGATAGTTTTTGGAGGAAGAAATCAAAGTTATATATAGTCAAATGAAAAGATTCTCTAAATTATTACTGATTAGGGAAATGAAAATTCAAATTACTTTGAGTTATTATCTCATACCTATTAGATTGGTTAAAATGATAGAAAAGGAAAATCGTATATTGGCATGCTTGTGGAAGTATCGAGACACTAATACACTGGTGGTAGAACTGAATTAATCCAACCACTTTATAGAACAATCTGGAATTTATGCCCAAAGAGTTATAAAACTGTGTATTCCCTTTGATCCAGCAATACCACTATTAGATCTATTTCCCATAGTGATCAGGAGAAAAGAAAAATAATCTATATGTTCGAAAATCACGGTAACTCTCTTTGTAGTGTCAAGGAACTGAAAACTGAAGGGATGTCTGTTTAATGGCTCAATAAATTGTGATATATGAGTGTGAAGGAATACTACTCTGCTTCAAGAATTGATGAACAGGTCGATATTAGGAAATTATGGAGATTGGCATGAAATAATGAAGAGTAAAACAAGCAGAACAGATGTGTATCACTGCTAATGTTATGGACCAGACATTCATTACCTCATACCTAGATTACTTATTTACCTGGTATCAATTCTTCCAGTTTTTTTTTTTTTCCCACTAATACCAGATTTTCTTATATTACTGTATTTAATACATTACCCCTCTTCTTAAAAAAATCTATAATGGCACTGAAGGATGTGTAATGTGTTACAACAGAAAGCATGATAAATTTGTAGTTAAAGACTACAGACGCATTTGGGCACAGTTCAAATTCCATCTCTGTTAATTAATATCTAGGTTCTTGGTCTAGTCATTTAAACATTCTAGACCATTTCTTCATCTTAGATGGTTATACTACTATATGACCTATATCTTTTCTAGATCCAAACCAATGATCTTAAATCCAAACTCAAGTTGATCTTCCACAATTTGGACATACCCTATACATTGATCAACCACTCCCCTTTTTCCCAAATCTGAATCCTACTATTTATTCAATAAACTAAGCAATTACTGAATTGAACAGATGGGAGGATTCAGATTTGGAAAAAGTGGAGAGTGGTTGATATATACAAAGTATTTTTAAAAAATCGTAAGGTAGTTGTTTAAAAGTATACTAAGATTTCTGGCATATATGTATACATTTACACAAAAATATGCATATACATATATACATAAAGTTATCTATCTACAACTAAGATCAATCAAAAGAGGGATGCCATCGTGAGTGAACTAAATTTGAAGGAATTCTAAGCAGCAGAGATGAGGAGGGCATATTTCAGGTACAGAAAATAGCCTTATCCTAAAGGCATAAAAATAGGAGAGAATGTCATAAAAACAGAGCAGTACCCAGGAATGTTTGACTGTCAGGCAGTGGATGAAGAAGAGTAGTTCTGCAGTAAGGTAAAGTCATTGTGTAGAGGGCAGGACTTTGTACTTTCTCTTAGAGGCTTCCTGAATACAGAAGCAACATGGTTCAATCTGTACTTTAGGAATATCAATTTGGCAGCTGAGTGGAAGATGGACTGGAAATTAGATTATGTTAGCAGTAATTAGGCAGTGTGTGTGTTCGTGGTGTTTTTTTTTTTTTTGGTGGGGAAGACCAATAAAGAGGCTTCCAAGTAGGATAGAGAGAAGTGATGAGAAACTAGAGTTGTGGTTACAGGAGTCAAAATAAAGGGACTGATAGAAGATTATACTGTCAAGACAGAATTTACAAGACCTTAGCAGGACTTAATAATTCTCATGGAGAGAAGATGACTTTAAAGTTGTAAATCTGGATAACTACATCATGTCATAAACATTCTATGTAATTGCTTATCTTTTCTTCTCCTGTCTAGAATGCCCTCTTCCTTATTCTCAAAATATTTTGAAATCTGATTATCTTTAAGGTTAGGGTTTCAGACCATATTTCTTCCCTAGAGCTTGTCCTTAGTACTTGAGCTCAATGAGTTGTCTCTTTTACTAATAGTTCTCAAACTGTTCTCAGTATCTTTATACTATTAAAAATTATTAAGGATCTGATTAAAGAGTTTTTGTTTATGTCGGTTATATTTGTAAATATTTACTATATTAGAAATAAAAGCTAATTTTGAATTTTAGACTCTCTGAAAGGGTTTTCAGAGATTCCCCAGGATTCTCTGGAGATCCATTTTGAGACCCATATCCCAAGCTCCTAATGCAAATATCCCCTATGTTGTTTTTTTTTTTTTGTTTCCCAAATAAGATTAATAATACATAAATAACTTATAAATGATTTTATAATTGACAAACTTTCTCTCATAACAATCAAGTATTATAAGTCCTGCTAGACACATAAAGAAACTGAATACTGGATCAGTTAAGGGACAGAATATCTAGTAAGTGATAGGCTTGATTCTGGGATTAATGAGCTTTCAATTATCCAATGCTACTTTTCTAAATTTGGGAGTATGCACCAATGCTTCTTTTGAAATCTACTTGTTGATTTTGAATACTATAGATGTACTTGCAATTTAATTACAGGGCTTGTATGTACTTAAGCCCTGAACTTATTTTTTTAATAATACAAAGCTAAAAATCTATGTATTACAAATCTCAGAGATGGGAAGGTCAATCAATACCTGACAGAAAATGACTTTTATACTCTCCCTGACTATTCAGTTTCTAATTAAAGATCTCTAGTGAGAGAAATACACTGAGGCAACCTATTCTATTTTGGATTGTTTTAATTTTTAAGAAGTTTTTTTTTTTAAATTAAGCTGATGCGTTCCTATGTAGCTTTTATCTGGTTCAAACAGACTAAATCTATCCTGCATTCCACATAAAAGGTTTTCAAAAATGTAAAAACAATTATTAGACATTCCCTTCCAAATTTCTTTTCATAAGAATAATCAATTCTCAACCCTTCAACTTGCTTCCACATGGCATAATTTTCAGTCACCATTTCTGCTTACTCTCCTCTGTATATTCCTAAAATGTGATTGCCCAAAACGGAGTACAATACTATTGAAATAATTTGGCCACGAAATTACCTGGATCTGTAGTATTTTTCTTACTAACTCATGCAGGTAGGTATTAACATTTTTTGATAATGATAACAATTATCTGAAGAACTACAGGCAGTTAGTTAGATAGAGCTCAGGACCCAGAGTCAGGAAGATCTGACCTTGAGTAGGGCTGTGTGAATTTGGAAAAGTCACAACTTTTTTGTACCTCAGTTTCCTCATTTGTATAATAAAGAACTTGAACTCAATGGTTTCTAAAGTAATTTCCATTTCCAATGTAGTCAAATAATTATTCTCTTCCAACCTTATCAACTTCAAGAATGTCTAACAATTTTGTACAAAAATATAAACGGGCTTTTTCTATGAATTTAAAATTTATGATTTAATTTTATATGTTTTACACTTAGTAGTACTTTGCTTTTTTCCAAGTACATGTAAATATAGTTTTCAATATTCATTTTTGTAGGATTTTAAGTTCCAAATTTTTCTCCCTTCCTTCCCTACCCAGGAAAGGAAGCAATGTGATATAGGTTAGATATGTTAAACATATTTCCACATTAGTTATATTGTTAAAGAATCAGAAAAGGGAAAAATTGTGAGAAAAAAAAAAGTGAAAACAGTATGCTTTGATTTGTATTCAGATTCCAAAGTCCTCTATATAAATAGCATTTTCCAACACAAGTCTTTTGGAATTAAATTGGAACATTATATTGCTGAAAAGAGTGAAGTCTATCAGTTGATCATAGCACAAGATTGCTGTTACTACATTCTGTCTGTATTTTCCTGGTTCTGCTCACTTCACTTAGTATTAATTCATGTTAAGTCTTTCCATGTTTTTCTGAAATCTGTCAGCTCATCATTTCTTATAGAATAATAGTATTCCACTACATTCATAACTTGTTCTATAACTTGTTCTATTGTTCCCCAATTGGTATGCATCCCCACAATTTCCAATCTTTACCACCGGAAAAAGAGCTGCTAGAAATATTTTTGTACCTGTGGATTCCTTGCCCCCTCCTTTTTTTTTTTTTTTTTTTTTTAAACCATCTCTTTGAAATACAGACCTGTTAGTGATAGTGCTGGATCAAGGGGTATGCCAAGTTTTATAACCTTTAGGGCATAGTTCAAAATTGTTTTCTAGAATGGTTGGATCAGTTCACAACTCCCATCAACAATGCATTAATGCATTAATTAATGCAATAAACTTATATTTTTACACATGATTCTGTTCTGTGTATATTTGAGAAATGAGGCCTTTGTATGATAACATTCTAGAATAACTTATAAGTATTATATTATTTTCAGATTAAGTTCTCTCTCATATTCCAAGAGAGCTAAGTTTGGCTTGTTTTGTCTCTGTCCTGATTTCACAGACATATGTTTACACTATAGTCAAGAGAAAATAAGGGACATTATCCTCTCTGTACCACTCTCTCTTCTCTTTGATCCTTCAAACAGATTGGCAAAAACTTTATGTTTAAAGAGCACTGCATTGGAAGTCAGAAGACCTGTGCTGTTTTCTGGCTCTTTTGAAGCCTGTCATTGGAACTCTTCGATTTTCAGGTGTTTTATTTGCAAAATGAGGTAGTCTAACAGTATGCCTTTTATGGTCTCTTCAAGCTTTAATATTCTATGCTTCTAAAAGATTTGATTTTATAGCTAATAAACCATGAAGAGTGGCGATTTTCCCAAGAGCATGCAGCTAGTTTGAAGCAGAGCTGAAACCCAAATCCGCATCTTTGGATTTCTTGATACAATGCATTTCATTTTACTATCACTTTGGGGTCCTTGGTAGCTAGGTGGGCTTTGGCAGGAGAGAGCCAGAATCACTAAGTAACTCCCAGGGGCAAGCATGGAGGGGGCAGATAGAATTATCTCTTTAAGGCTCTTATTGCAATAGGCCTAGGTTGAATTCCTTGTTCTATTTCTTGCACTGACAAACCCAACAATTACTATATCCAATAAGAAGACCAAGTTACATGATGCCAACTCCTGGGATTATTTTTCCCATTAAAAGAACCTAATCTCTCTCTCTTCCTCCAACTCTTTAGGAATTTAGCCGAGTTCAGGGGTCATTAGGAACCACTGCCTTTAGCAAGTTCATTAGAACTTAAGTCTGCCTAATGTTGTCTTCTTTGTTAATGTTCTGCTATGAAACTTAACTTGAACCCTTGTTAATGGCTAACAATATCTGGTGGATTGTATAGGAAAGTCCTGAAATCCTAACTTACTTTGGGGTTTCAGTGATTCTGTACCCCACTAATGCCATTTCACCAATAATTTTTAATCTGCATTTTTTTCCTATTGTTTTCAAATGTGGGGACTAGACTTGATTATCTCTCCCTTCAGGCTCAAAATCTTAGGATATCCTCTGATATTTTTGTGGTAGCTAAAGAGTTAATGAAATAATGTGATAACTTATCTGTTGATTTCATGGTAGTGGTGAATGTTCTTCTTTATAAATTTCCTAATCCTTGTTTAGATGATGTGGCCTTAGTCTAATGACAGATAATTTAGGAAATGGGCTAGTTTAAAACAGAGAATGATTTATAGCTCCACAAAAAGATAAATGGGAATGAGACTTAAATGTGTACCCAAAGTGTACCGCTGTGAACAGTGCCTAAAGAAGTAAAGGTGAGAGAAAGGGAAGAAGAGCTGGCTATTAGCAGGGGTAAAAAAAAATTAGCTAAAAAGAGGCATTAGAGGCTGAAGTTTCAGAGTAGTTTATTGAATGATAATGGATATTTCTATGATTTTTTTTCTTTGCAAAATACTTTATAAATATGATCTCATTTGATTCACAAAAACTCTGGGGGTTAGTAACTAATATCTCCATTTTGCATATGTGGAAAATATGTCAATATGTGGAGACTTAAGAGACAAAATTACTTGATCATGACAGAACATTTACTTTACATCAGAGGATTTGAGCTTGTCTCTCTTAGCCCAGCACTCCAAGTACTAACAATACTATGCTGTATTTCTATCTATTGTTCACTTGCTAAATTGCAATCAACCTATACTAAAGGGTCTAGAACTAATTCCGATAATAACCTGCCAGTTATTCCAAATTTTAAAAAATGCATAAATGTATTGTCTGCAGGATATTCTGCAACTCTAGCTATCTGTAGTACATGATTGGTAGAGAGAGACCATGACAAGAAAGAGCACTAAAGCAAGCACTGAGACAAAACAAACTTTTATATTATTCATTTTTTTTTTTTGAAAGAAAATCAAAGTATCACATAACTCTGGGGAATATCAGAGATTAACGAATTCCCAGCTTCTTAAACTGTGGTCGCATCCCCATATGGGGTCTCATAAATGAATGTAGGGGTTGTGAAATTTTGGTTTATTATCAGTAAATGTATGATTTATATATCTTTTTATATACCTAATTATCTGGGGTCACATAAAAACTTTTAGGGTGAAAAGGGGTCATAAATGGAAAAAGTATAAGAAACCTTGATCTAGTACAACTGTTTCATTTTACAGGTGAAACTGAGACTTGGAAGCATAAAAGGACTTGCCAAGGTCACATAGGGAATCAACAGAGCCAGGATTTGAAACCAGATTCTTGTCCCTCAAATCTAATACTCTTGTACTGTTTCACATTCCTGCAATATAAAAAGTAAATTTTTTGCAGGCAGGAACTTTTAAGGACATCTCACCAAGATTTAATCATATAGGACTAATTTTCTCTGTAGCAAATTTTTTTTTTTTTTTTTTTTTTAAAGATCAATGTTGGGACCCATATTCCAAGTGCTAATTGTATAATTAGACTAGGAAAAGACACACAGCTTAACTGAGTAAAACCCTGTGAGTGAAGCACTAGTACAACCAGAAGTGAAAGGGCAAGATATTTCAGACTAACATTTAATGTTGAAAGGTGGTGTTATAAGATTAGGAATTCTTAACCTTTTCTAGGTAATAGACCTACTTGGAAGGCTAGTGAAGTCTATATTCTTTCTCTCAGAATAATGTTCTTAAATGATTTAAATAAAATACATAGTTTTAAAAATGAAACTAGTTATATTGAAATAAAGATATAATTTTTCCTATCCAGTTCCTACCTCTGCTGAAATCTATCCTTAAATTATGAATCCTTGCTTCAGACTACCTGGTTCTACCACACTATATTTCACTGAAGTGCAGATGGAATAAATGATTTGCTCAAGGTCATGTTATTAAATAATAAGGTGCACAGATGTGATTAGAATGCAGGTCATCTGATTCAGTGTTCTTTCCACAGTAATATATTGCTGCCTCTCCTAATAAAGTAGGCTACTTATATTGGCTAAGGGAAAACTTGGCTTTCTCCTGATTTGTTTCCATGGCTACTTAGTGAAAGCTAGAGGATACTAAATAGTGCAGTGTTTGTACACCCCTGGAAGCTTTTTCCAAAGGACTTCCCCCTTATGTTAAAAAGTCCTATTTTAGGATTCTAGGGTTGTAGCAACTACAGTCTGGAAGAGAAATTTAACCAATGTTTGGCCGGAAGGCCACAGATGATTAATGAACAGTAAATGATCAAGGCACAAAAATTGCAGTTTATTCTAAGGTTATAACTTCCTCAGCTCAGCACAGCATCTCATAGGCCTTTGTATGTGGCCTCTGTTCCTTTGCAGTGGAGAATAGGATTAAACACTAGATTTCTTAAATTAATAGTCTCTGCCTCAAAATACTCCCTCTACCACATAACTTCAGTTCTCCAAACTATATGATTTCTAGCCTCCAAGTCCTATGATCCTATATACATAGATTTGTTGTAATACATCTGGCTAAAAATTAGACTCTCTATGCTTTTCAGAAGAGCAAGTTACATAAGCAGTAGTCTGTCATAGGAAGCAGAAATGCTTCCAGATGCATTAAATTGTAGTAAGATGGTGTCTTACTAAGAGGTTCTGGGTTTATATAAACGTGAAACATTTTCTGGAATCATATATTTAAACGTTCACAGAAGGGCTCATTTTGCAAAAGATGCACTTCTTGTGTACCGGAAGACTTTGTATGATGCAGGGCATCAAGTAGTTAAAAAAAAAAAAAAAAAACCCAGCACGTTAAACTAGAATAGCTAATCATTTCAGAGCTCACCACTTCATTTGTGGGAAAGGGTAGTGGTGGTAGTTTCATAATTCAAAGTACAACTGAGAGCAAATGAATATCCCCTTCTTCCATGTTATCACATCTCTTGGAAAATGCTAAGCACTTTTTCATAGATCAATTCTCTCTTACCCATCCCACAATTTTAGGCTACTTACCTGCCTTACTATACTCTTCACCAAGTTACCCACTTTCCTTCTCCTTTAAACCCATTTTCTTCCTTGTCCCAAACCTCACAGCCTTCCCCTCATCTTTAAGGTCAAGATTCCCCAAACTGTTCCAACACCAAATTTCTCCTAAATTAACATTCACTCTAAGTGGATCTTTGTGGGGTCACCTCTACTGACTGTAACTCCGCTTTTACACAAAAGCCTAGAGATGACGAGTCACCTGCTCGAGGCCTATCTGTACCTTGGGCATCTTATGCATCAGTCTGGATTCGTCCTCATCTGAAGAGCTACATGAAAGATCCGTTCTGACTTCCCACAGCTCTACGTCGTGTCCAGCACTTTCCGGACATTCGATAAATGCTTGCTTGTTACAATATCCGAGAATCCTCTATACTTTAACTTCTTTATCTTTTACACTACAGCTTCTTTAACCGCTGGGGATAAATGATGGTTGGGGAGGGGGGTGGTTGGGGGGGGTAGGGTGCAGACAGTGGGGGAGAGGGGAGGGAAAGAGAAAAGAAACTGGGGGGAGGGGGGGAGGCGGGGAACTAACGTTCTCTCCTCCAGCACCGGGGCAGGGGGAGGGGCGGAAACTCCCCAGGCGTTCGGCGCATGGGTCCGAGCTCCGGACTCACCTGGGTACTGCAGCCAGCTGTAAGGCAGAGGGGAAATGAAGATGGGGGAATTCGTCAGGTTATATCCCCGGGAACTTCACGCACGTTTTCCCCCATTAAATCCAGATTTCGTCACATTTAGGAGAAAAAAAAAAGCTGTCTGTACCATTCAGTTCCGGATCCTAGAGCAGAAACCAAATTGGAATCTCACTCAAGCTCCTCTCTCTGCTTCCTCAACATCCGGGGCGGAGTCTTAGAGCCTCTCTCACTACGCTTATAGGTAGAAGGAAAGACAAGCATACCCTTTACCACGCCTTCTTTCTGGAGATGATTGGCTGAGGAGAATGTCAATCCGATTCAACGGCACCTTCCTTTTTACTTCGGTTCGATTATAAAGGCATCAATTACATCCTCTTAAGTCTGTTGGATTCTCTTCCCCCGCTGCTATTGGCTGGAGGAAAAACCAATCCGAGCGAGTTTCGGGGAAAGCTTTCCCCGCTTTTCTTCTCTATTGTAGAAGGCAGGTGCCAATTAAAGTGAACCAGACTTCGGCTCCTCCCATCCACGGTATCCTAGGCTCCTCCTCTTCTCTTTTCCTCCCTCCCTCCCCCTTTTCGGGGTTTGGGAGGCAACAGCTGTAGAGAGAGAAGGAGAAAGAGAGGGGAAAAGAGAGAGAGTGAAAGAAAGGAGGAAGGGAGGGAGGCGAGAAAGGGAGAGGAGTTCTTGGAGAAAGGGGCGGGGCGAGGCGAGGCGAGGCGAGGCGACTCGGCTCGAGCGCCTCGAGCGGGAGCCTGCAGCCTCGTTGTGCTCAGTCTGGCACCCAGCGGCAGCCGCAACTGCAGCGTTAGCGTTTACCCGCTTCTCGGGTGTCTCCAGCGCTTCTCCCCCACCCCCGGCCCGCCTGCGAGCGGCGCCGGCAGCCACGGTAAGGGCTGCTTCGGCCGTGGGCGGTGCGGAGGTCGTTCGGGGCTGACAGAATCTTGGGGATGATGCTGCGGAGCGAGGCCAGAGGGGCGGGCGAGCCTGCCTGAGGTGGGAAGGCATGGGAGAGAGAAGAGCATTCGGGGATGCTGAAGGGGGGGGACCCTCCGCGCATCTGGGGATCCGCACCGCACTCTGCGGCTCCCCACGGCCGTGGTCTGCTACTTCGGCCCCGTGACAGCTCACCATTTCTCCTCGATCTGCCGTCTGGATGGTGACTGGTGAAAAAAGACATGGAGCGGGCGCCCCCACCCCCCACCTCAGAGTCCCCCCTCGTCCTTCCCGCTTTTCCGAGACCGCTGGGGGGGGTGCTAGCTGAGGGGAGAATGAGAGGATGGAACGGGTTTCTGAGGGTGGGGGGGCAATGCTTGACATCCGGGGGGGGACTGGATGAGAGGTGGAAGGAGGTGTGTGTGTGTGTGTATGTGTGTGTGTGTGATACGTCGTGTGTGTGTGTGTGTGTGTGGTGTGGGGTGTGTGTGTGATACGTCTTCCCAAACCCCAGGAACCTACATATATGTACAGAGAGAGCTAGCCGCAACCTTGGAGGTCATCTAGTCCAGCCCACTCATTCTGTGGAGGAAAAGAGGGGGGTCGCTGTTGGATAGGCTTAGCCGAGTGCAAAAGCAGCCCAGCCCACCCCCACCCTCCTTCCCCCTTTGGTGTCCAGAAGGAGGCAACAGTTCGGTTTTCTCATGCCAACACTTATCCCAGTGGAACGAGCAGTGAAGTATGGCCCAGGGGCACTTTCTTTGCCATCTGGAGATCCTCTCGTTGAGATCTCTCTGATTCGACCTTTTAAAACTTTTCTCCGTTCTTTCTAATGTTGACAGCCATCAAAGGCTGTGGTGATCTTACCTTGAAGACCCAGGTTTTCTTCCTTCAACATCCTATTAAGATAACTCTTTTGGTTGTTATTTTTTAAAATTACTTTTTTTATCACTCATCTTCCTCCCTCCCTCCCTTCCTCCATCCTCCCTCCCTCCCTTCCTTCCTCCCTCCCTTCCTCCCTCCCTCTCTTCCTTCCTTCCTCCCTCCCTTCCTTCCTCCCTCCCTTCCTTCCTCCCTCTCTTCCTTCCTCCCTCCCTTCCTTCCTTCTTCCCTCCCTTCCTTCCTCCTCTTCCTTCCTCCCTCCCTTCCTTCTCTTCCCTCCCTCCCTCCCTTCCTTCCTCCCTCCCTCCCTTTCTTCCTTCCTCCCTCCCTTTCTTCCTTCCTCCCTCCCTTCCTTCCTTCCTCCCTCCCTTCCCTCCTCCCTCTCTTCCTTCCTCCCTCCCTCCCTTTCTTCCTTCCTCCCTCCCTCCCTTTCTTCCTTCCTCCCTCCCTCCCTTTCTTCCTTCCTCCTTCCCTCTTTTCCTCCCTCCCTCCCTTCTCTTTCCTCCCTCCCTCCATCCCTTCTCTTCCCTCCCCTCCCTTCTCTTCCCTTCCTTCTTCCCTCCCTTCTTCCTTCCCTTCCTTCCTTCTTCCCTTCTTCCTTCCCTTCCTTCCTTCTCTTCCCTTCCTCCCTTCCTTCCCTTCCTTCCTCCCTCTCTCCCTCCCTTCCTTTCTTCCTCCCTCTCTCCCTCCCTTCCCTCTCTCCCTTCCTCTCTCCCTTCCTCTCTCCCTTCCTTCCTTCCTTCCTTCCTTCCTTCCTTCCTTCCTTCCTTCCTTCCTTCCCTCCTTCCTTCCTTCCTTCCTTCCTTCCTTCCCTTCCTTCCTTCCTTCCTTCCTTCCTTCCTTCCTTCCTTCCTTCCTTCCTTCCTTCCTTCCTTCCTTCCTTCCTTCCTTCCTTCCTTCCTTCCTTCCTTCCTTCCTTCCCTCCTTCCTTCCTTCCCTCCTTCCTTCCTTCCCTCCTTCCTTCCTTCCCTCCTTCCTTCCTTCCTTCCTTCCCTCCTTCCTTCCTTCCCTCCTTCCTTTCTTCCCTCCTTCCTTCCTTCCCTCCTTCCTTCCTTCCCTCCTTCCCTCCTTCCCTCCTTCCCTCCTTCCCTCCTTCCCTCCTTCCTTCCTTCCCTCCTTCCTTCCTTCCCTCCTTCCTTCCTTCCCTCCTTCCTTCCTTCCTTCCTTCCCTCCTTCCTTCCTTCCCTCCTTCCTTTCTTCCCTCCTTCCTTCCTTCCCTCCTTCCTTCCTTCCCTCCTTCCCTCCTTCCCTCCTTCCCTCCTTCCCTCCTTCCCTCCTTCCTTCCTTCCCTCCTTCCTTCCTTCCTTCCTTCCTTCCTTCCTTCCTTCCTTCCTTCCTTCCTTCCTTCCTTCCTTCCTTCCTTCCTTCCTTCCTTCCCTCCTTCCTTCCTTCCCTCCTTCCTTCCTTCCCTCCTTCCTTCCTTCCTTCCTTCCTTCCTTCCTTCCTTCCTTCCTTCCTTCCTTCCTTCCTTCCTTCCTTCCTTCCTTCCTTCCTTCCTTCCTTCCTTCCTTCCTTCCTTCCACTTTTTTAAACCTCAGAAAAAATATATATATATATTTTAAACTATTAAAGTTTAAAACAACATTTACATTTTTTGGAACACTTTGTATAATGTAGTCACTTACTAACACTTAAAATTGTACAAAGACTTTTGTAACACCCTTTATGTATACCTTAGAGATGGATATCTTTTAAAGAAATGAGTCTGCTTTAGAATTCTTTTAAATTATGAAAAAAATTATTTAACATTTTTAATCTTTGGAGAGACATAGTTGGAGAGTTAGATAGATTTAAATTATTCCTTTTCTGGAACTGTATGATCCTGGGCAAATCATCTAATCTTCAGTTGTTTTTATAAGAGATAAATTGCAGAGAAGGTGTGAACCTTCTTGATTGAGGGAGGGAAATCTACAAGTTATAAGATCATAGTCTAATCCCTAAGCACTGTTTATTTTTTTTATAATACAGTTTGTTAATGCTTTACTATTTGTTTGCCCCACCTTAACTCATAATATCTGTGGCCTTAATATTTCTTAGTACTACTATTTGGTTTCTTTCAATCAGCTCTAGCATTTGAAATGTACTTAATTGTATATAATTGTATGCTTTTGGAACCATATTTTGTAGCTCAGATTTTGGGGACACCATATTTTTTGATAACTTCTTTCAGGGATTTGTGGAGTTTTCCCAAACATTTTCTAATACTGAAAGAAAAAAAACAGCTTTTTTTTTTTTTTTTTTTTAATTCTATGCAGGTTATTCGTTTGTAGACACTCATGCGTTTGGCTTCATTAAGGTGGGGTGTTAGCTATGTTTTAATTTTTTCAATTTTCTGGAAAAGTTTGAGTGTGTGGAACAAAGACCAATATGATCCCACAGTAGAATGTAGTTAGGAATTTGTATACAATCAAAAATATAGCTCTTCACTACTATCCCCAACTTTATATCTTTTTTTTTTTTTCATTTTGCTGCAGTTTCTTATATGAAAGTAATGCAGTTTTTAATTCCAGAGATGATTATACATGTAATAAAAATTTTAAAGCATGTATTTGTCATTGTTCCATTGTTTTTTATAATCAGTAAGGGTAAGTACAACAAATCCATTTTAATCCTAAATTATTTATTGCATAGTTGGTTATCATTTTTAGCGTGAAAGAAGTTTTACTTCTTCAGAAGAAACCTGGGCAGAACAAAATAGTGAAACTAGATGGATTTATTATACACACACATATACACATATGTACAGATGGGTTTCTTTTAAAGCAGAATGCCTAAATACTTGTTGACTTACTGTTTTAATCAAAATAACATTAAAACTGATACCTTCATATATAAATACATATTACTGACCAAGTAAGTATTAGAAAAACTTGCTATATGGAAATATCAGTTTTTAAAGGTGTAGGAGATAAAGTTGATATTTATCCCTCCATGCCTTCGTCTCTTCTATAGTTCTTCTGTCCTGAGGTTCTATTAATATCTCTAATCCTGGTCCAACGCAAGGCTACCACACACTTCTTGGCCTTTCCCAAACCCCTTCATCTGTCTTCTCCTATTAAAATATAAGCTTGAGAGCAGTGCTGTTTAGCTTGTTTTTCTGTCCCTGATGTTTAACATTGCAGGTACATTGTAAGTGCTTTTAATAAGTACTTTTTTATTCAATTATTGAAGATTCAAAAAAAGTAGTTGGATTGTTTTTCTTTCCTTTTCCTTTTCCCCCTCCTCTTTCATTTTCTTTTTTCCTTTGCATTTTTGAGTCTGATCTTATTTTACCCAGACTGGAATTTCAGAGGCCACATGTAGACCCAATATCTCTACTAATAGTCTCCAAAGCTTTCACCTGCTCAGTTTCTGGGAATTGTTCCCTCACACACCTTGGGAGCCCTCTACTCCAGATTTAGAGCAGATATACTGTCAGCTTTCACCTTGCCCAGAACTCTCAACCTCGGGACATTCAGCAATCTTACTCTCCTTAGGTCTCTACCAATACTATAATATGCCTTATCTTTCATTCTTACCACATGACCAACCCACTTCCTTTCCCTTTTAAAATATTCTTGATATGAATAGAACTTACAGCTGGAAGACTAATCCTAAGAGATTTTATGGTCTGGGGGTTTCTGATCTTTTTTGACTCATAGATTCCTTTGGCAGCCTGGAAAGGCTGCGGACCTCTTCTCAGAATAATAATTTTAAATGAAAATAAAATTTATAGGATTACAAAGAAAACCAATTATATTGAAGTATAGTTTTTAAACTATAAAAACATTCATAGGCTTTGATTAAAAACTATCACCCATGCTTCTTATTTTAAGATAGGGAAACTAAGATCCAGAGAGACTGAAAATTGCCCAATATCACACAAATAGAGTAAATAGCAGAGCTGAGATTTGAACCACAAATAGTGTTCTAACTCCCAAGTTCAGTGGTATTTTTAGTACAGATAGATTTGTTAAAAGCCCTGCTCTGGCTTCCCAGGAATATAAGTCTTCCCTGGAAGAGATGTAAAATGAGTTATGTATTGCAGACACTGATCCTCACATTAAATAATCTGTATTCCTGGGATTGGTTTCTTCCTTGATTTTACCTCTCACCATTCTTTTCTTCATGGCATTGTTTAGGTTCTGACATCAACTATCCTTCCTCAAATATATTCCTATGGCAACTTTGACCCTTTCTTTGCCTCCTTTTGCTCTCTACTAATTATTGTACTTATTTGTATGTGTCTTATATTCCTCCAGTGGAGTGTAATCTCCTTAAGGGACAGACTATTTAATTTTTTGTCCTTTTGTTTTCAGTGCACAGCAATGGCTTGCAAGTGGTAGACATTTGCTAAGTATTTGTTGGATTGTTGAATTAAAACTTACAGTCTGGTAGGCAACATAAAGAGCTTTGTATAGTGTAGTGAAAGAAAGCTGTCTGAGAGGATAATTGTAGATTATAATCTGCCTTGAGAATCTGGATAGATGTGGATGATTATCAGTCAGACTTAAGTTAGCTTTGAGAAAGAATTTTTTTCCTAGACAAGCATGACAAAGACAGTTACAAAAACAACACATGGCTTTTTTGTTACTGGAAATACTTTCTTGAGTTTATAGCTGCTATTCTTATCTGGTAAAAGGGAATCTCAATCCTTGAAGTGGTTTCATACCTCAAAGGGCTATGCTCATATTTATCAGTTTTCATTGCATCCTCTGGATATATTGTCTACTACTGGTCCAGTCTGCTACATAATGGAGAAGAAGTATAACACTTGATAGAGAGATATATATGTCTTTCCAACTTGATTCCTTCTGCTGTAGGCACAGGATCTGCTTTCTTAGGCCCTCCTGAGCCTGGAATCCTCTATTGGAATAAAGATCAAGAGTGTTTTGTCTTTTACACATAGGGCATCTCTCTGGCCCTGGGCTTTCTCAGTGCCTCCAGGCAATTTATAAGACTTCAAGTTGCAGGGAGTTAGTGGATGAAATGTGTGGATGAAATCACAGGCATGAACCAAAAGTTATATTAAAAAGTATTAATCCAAATTAGTATAATTGAGGCAAGTGAATAAAAATCTGGGCCTGGAGTCATGGAGACTTAAGTTTAAACTTACTGGCTGTGTGACCTTGGACAAGTCACTTAACTCTGCTTTAGTTTCCTAATCTATAAAATAAGCTAGAGAAGGAAATTACAAAGCATTGTAGTATTTTTGCCAAGAAAAACTCAAATGTGAACAAGAAAAGTTGGACATAATTGAACAAGGTGCTTAATTCCTTATGTTTTGTTTTCATTCCTTCCTGGAACTGTAGAAAACTGAGGATAGAGAGACAAGAAGAGTAATACATATAAGGATTTTGGCCTTCTATCTTTTTCTTTCCTGCTTTTGCCCTAGTAGGGTTAGGGAAATTAGATGGAAGATAACTTTAGATGAATTAAAAAGGTTAGATTGTATTACCTGGAAGATAAATTGGAGAAAACTGAAGTTTGGCGCCTTCCTAATATCTTAGTTATTAACAGCAGTGATATCTTAGGCATTTCCTTTCTTTTTTTTTTTTTAATATTTGTTTATTATTATTATTTTTTTCAAGTCAGTTGGGGTTAAATGACTTGCCTAGGTTGCACCGCTAGTAAGTGTTAAGTCTCTGAGTCAGGGTTTGAACTGAGCTCCTCCTGACTCCAGGGGCATTTTCATCAGTATTCAGCAGTTCTAGTGCTCTCGGCAAAAAATAAAAAAGACACTTTTTTTTTTTTTTTTTTTTTGCAGTAGATCTTATTAAAGCTTTATTAAAATGGATTTATTGCTGTAGAAAGCTATGGGTTGGCACAATGAACCTTGGATATACAGAATTCAAGAATCCACAATTGTGGATATTAGAATCAGAATGAATTGGGACTGCTATTAGAAAAGCTGAAAAATAAGATTATGTTAAGTTGTATGATATCAGATATGGATATTAGATTTTGGATTACACAAATTATGATTTCCTAGAATAGATAATTTTAGAACCCATAAACAACAAAAATATGCTAGACTTGGTTCTGGATAGCAAACAAGAAATGGCACAGGAAATATTTGATTGTCACTATCTGGTATTAAAGACAGTATAAATAAGCTTAACCTTGTCAGGAGAAGAAAAGAAAACCAAAATTTTGTCATGCAGTTAACCAGTTTTACAAATGGAATCGAGAATATGAAAAAGTATTAATAAACCAAATTATAGAAAGCTTGATTATGCTACAAACAAAAAAAGAAAACTTGGAAGAAAACACTAAACACTAGGCTAAATAAGAGAGACCTTTTTTTCCCAATAGAAATTTCCCAGTCTCCAAATGTACAGGAAAGCTAATTGATCATAAACTAGATTTTAAGCAAACAGCCTAGGAAAAGGTAAAGACTTTTACCAGGAACTGTCAATTTATGACCTTAATCTAGGACTTGACAAATCTTGAGAGGCAGATTGCTGTAGCATCAGTTTTATGACAGTTTTACTGTCATATCTAAATTTTTTTTAATAATTTCACTCTAAACTTAGAGAAATGCACTCAGTACTTTGTTTTACTATTTAAAAAAATAAACCAAAACAACTTAAAATTAAAAAGATATCCGTTATGCTTGATATTGTCACTTAAAATGGGCAATATTGGGACACTTTTTGTTTTGCCACTGTAGTTTGAAGTTATAGATATTAGACCTGAAATGATGAGATCATCTCACTTAGAGGTGTCAAAAGCATGGCCAATGGCTGACTGTGACCCTCAACACTTCCAAATGTGACTTGAACTAGACTAAAATGTTATTGCAAAATATTAAGCAGAATAAATAAAAATGCAATGGACAGTATACTTTAAAAAGTTAAGTCAATATATGGCCTGCAGGAATCCTTACTTATGGTTTAATGGCTCTGGTCCAACTCTTCATTTTACAGATGAGAAAACTCAGAAAAAAGAAGTTAATTGATTTGTCTAGATTAAACAGGTAGCAAGAAGCTGATATAGGACTTGAACCCAGGTCCTGGTAGTTACAAACCTTATAGTCTTTGTATCTTACTACATTTTGCCTGTCCTTTTGGGGCCTATATGAATTAAGGGGAAAGGAGAATGACATGGACAGCCTCATCTATACGGCTGAGGAAATACCTCTGATGAAGGTTCCTTTCCAAAAGTTCCTTTCAGACCCTTCGATTGCCTCAGAAGTGAGTTTCAAACTGAGACTGGAAGCCATTACTTTTAAGACATGTTGCATCTCTCTCTTTCTCCCCCCCATTCCCCTACATTTTATCATTCCATAAAAGCTGAATAATTAGTCCTGCTTTGTATTTGGGGGCACCTAAATTGTGTGACTGTTTACAAAGCAAATTTGAGAAAGTTAAATCCATGTAAGAGAAATTTGGATAAAGAATTATAATGGTTTAATTGAATATAATGTAAGAAAATAGTAGCAGAGAGATTATATTTTTGGTTTTTGTCTGTATAGAATAAAAAGTCACATTTATGTTTATCATCTACTGATAAATCTATTCCAATATATTTAGCTCTGGAAAGTAGACTTACCCTCTAGGTTTGTATCATATGTAACTTTGCTAAGTATGCCATCCATGCCTTTGTGTATATTATTTATAAAAATATTAAAATAGCCCAGTTATATTACCCAGGTACACTAGAGATCTTCCAATTTGGGAAGATCCTGCTACTCACCTTTTTAAAAATCTTTCTCCCCTCTTTCATTCCCTCCAGCAAGCTAAAGTTAAGAAAAGATATATTTATGTATACATATGTAGATACTTATACATATACACACACAAACTCATCCCACATCCACTTTCCTATCCCTGCTGACTCTAATTAAATTCTGCTCCATAATTTGCTTTACTACTACTTAATCTCCCCTCACTCAAGGACAACTCATTTGTCTTCTTCCTGCACTGTCCATATCCTCCCTCTCTCTCACACCCCTCTCCCATTTCTTTATACATTTTGGTATATCATGATATATATGTAGTATTGCCTATCGAACCCATTCTTGATATAAGTAGGTTTTCAGAACTATGAGCCCTCCTCCCCCCCAACACCTCTGTGTCTATTCTTCCTCTGCACCTCATTTGTATAATGTAATTACTATTTTTATCTTAATTCTGCCAATCTTTTTTGAGCTACCCTATTGTTGATATGAATCTTAAACATATATTAAACATTTCCCATGTAAAAAATAACAATTTATCCATGTTTAAACAGTTTGTCCATGTTGAGTTTCTTAAAATTGATCTTTGATATTGGCTCTTATATGTCAAATTTTCTCAAGTTCGGGTTTGGCTTTTAGAAAGTCCTGAAAATCTGCAAGTTTTTTGAAGGCTATTTTTTTCTCATTCAAAGTTATAAATAATTTTGCTGGATACAAATAACTACAGGCCTAGTTCTTTTGATTGTAGATAGTTAAGAATTGTGTAGATTCCTATTCTAATGTCAGTCATTAAAACTAAGTTTTGAAAGAAACGGAACTTAGAATCCTGTGTCTGTTATGTCATTATTGTTTAGATGAGTGGCACAATATATAGAGTACTGGGCTGTCAGTCAGGAAGACTCATCTTGAGTTCACATCCGCCCTCAAGACACTTTCTAGTTAGTGTGATCCTGGGAAAGTCAATTAACTGTTTTCTTCTATTCATCTGTAAACTGGAGAAGAAATGGCAAGCCACTGGGTTTTTTTTTTTTAATGTATTAGACCTGTTATTTATTTGGAGATGCAAGGTTTACAAAGGTATTTTGCATATACATCATCAGAACAGAATTATTGGCAGGCCAAGTGAAGTACCTGAGCTTAAGCAAAACATTTTTAAAAATAGGGATAAAAATAACACCTAATTTTGTTTTGAGTATCAGATAAGATAATATATGCAAAGCTAAGTGTAAACTATAAAATACCATATACATTTTAGCTAATATTAAAGATAGCTATGTGACTTAGTGGATAGAATGCTAAATCTGGCATCAGGAAGATCTGAATTCAAATTTAGTATGAGACACTAGTGGTATGACTCTATATTAGTCACTTATGTTCAATCTGTCTCAGTTTCCTCTTCTGTAAAACAGGGATAATATTAGCATCCTAATTTTATGAATAGAACCTTATTTTATGAATGTTAGTATCATCATCATCATAAACATTAATATTATCATGATAATTTTTCATCCTCAGTGAATAAGTGGGATTGAACCTTTGTCTAGGTATGTCTGTCTGATCAGCCACATCCTCTCTTCCTGAGAAAAACATACAGTTCAGCTGTTTGGAGAAAGAATATTAGAGGCAAAAACTTCCAAATTGAATCACACCATTGTGATATTTTTGATAAGAAAACCTCAAATGGGGCCACAAAGAGTTAGACACTATTAAAAAACTATTGTGGGGAAAAATATTTATTTAGAACACTCTCTCTCTCTCTCTTTATATCTATATCTATATCTATATCTATATCTATATCTATATATGCATATATATGTATATATGTATGTATTTACACACATACAACACACACACATAGAGATACATGCATACAGGCATATATATACATAGATAATATAGAAATACATACTCATGCATATATGATTTATAACTCTTTATATTTGATCTGTGTACTTTAAATGTTTTATGATTGAAATGTATGATCAAAAAAGTACAGAAATGACTTTTTAGGGGAGGATTTATAATGCATTAATTTAATTTAATGTTTTGCAAGGCAATTGGGATAAAGTGATTTGCTGAAGGTCACGCAGTAAGTATTATCTGAGTCTGGATTTGAACTCCAGTCCTCTTGACTTCAGGGCCTGTCCTTTATCTATTGTGCCATCTAGCTGCCCCATAATGCATTAATTTTAGAATCTCAGAATTGAAAGTGAAACCTACACTTAAACAAATATTCCTGAATTTACAATATTCCTAACAAGTAATATCCTACTTTTGCTGGGAAACTATTGTGAAGGACAGTCCCATCACATGCAAAGAGCAGCCCATTCTGCAGTTCAGTAGCATTTTCACTTAGGAAGTTTGTCTTTATCTCTAATTAAAATCTTCATCTCTGCATCTTACACCCATTTTTTCTTAGTTTTGTCCAGGGCCAAGCAGAACAAATTTTCCATATGACTACCCTTCAGATCCTTAACTACCTTTTCCTCATACTTTAGTTCCTTGTGATCTTAAGGTAGTTATCCTAATTCTGGAAACTATCTGTTTTACACGTGGTTTTCCTAATGCCTGGGGCAGAATTGTGTAGAATTATTTCTTCCACATTTTCAATTTAGTTTTTGGCTATCATATTTCACTGTGTTGACTTTTATTGAGCTTATAGCCAGCTAAAATATTTTTCATATAAATTATTAGCTTAATAAATTTGCCATCTTGTACCTATGAAGATTTTATTTTATAAATTCCACAATCTTGTAGTGGTCCTGTTGGATTTTCTGGAGGTCTTAGAGCAGTCTTCGTTTCTTTCAGTAGAGTAATCACCACAAGAGTAGCCAGGGGTTAAAGTCCAAGTCCTTTATTATCTCTTTCAAAGTCTTGTCTCCTTTCCTGGGGCCAGGTTAGCTTTCTTAAAGGCCTTCTGGAGTCTTGGTTTCATTGGAGAAAATGCAGGAGGACAGGCCTGCCACCACAGGGTATAAGATGGAATGAATGAATCTGAGACCAAAGGCTTGTGCTTTAGCCTTCAGTCCGCTTGTCTTCCCTAACTCTGAATGAATCTGGCTGAGGCTCCCACTTTATATGCTCTACATTGAGTATAGACCAATCATTATATCACTAGGAAACCATTATTTGTTGTAAGATTAAATCAATCATACTGAATTTAGACAACTATTAATTACCACGTTAAACTAGATAACCATTGTCTCATAAATTCCACTGACTTAACATTTTGTAAGAATCCTTGTTTCAGAGTTCTGGCCCATAACACAAACTCACCAGTTCCAGAGGAAGAGAGAGAATCATTTATTTTTTTTTATTATTTTAATAATTTTTTATTATATATATATATATTTTTTATAATATTATCCCTTGTATTCATTTTTCCAAATTATCCTCCCCTCCCTCTATTCCCTCCCCCCGATGACAGGCAATCCCATACATTTTACATGTGTTACAATATAACCTAGATACAATACATGTGTGTAAATACCATTTTCTTGTTGCCCAATAAGCATTAGATTCCGAAGGTACATGTAACCTGGGCAGACAGATATTAGTGCTAACAATTTACATTCACTTCCCAGTGTTTCTTCTCTGGGTGTAGCTACCTCTGTCCATCATTGATCAACTGGAAGTGAGTTGGCTCTTCTTTATGTTGAAGATTTCCACTACCATCAGAATATATCCTCATACAGTATTGTTGTTGAAGTGTACAGTGAGAATCATTTAGACCACATCAGTGATGTTTTTTCTGGGTACTATATTTTAGGGAAAATCTTGATAAAAGTGGAGTATGTCTAGCACCAAGTGACACGAACAAAGCCAGGGACTCAAAACAGTATAATTGGAAAGACTATTAAAGGAACTGGGTATATTTAGTCCAGAGAAGACAAACTTGAGATGGAGGTAAGGGTGGGGATGGGTAGGTATGGGTATATGCTGCTTTCAAAGATTTAAAGGGTTGTCATGTGTACTGAAGGCTCTACTTGATCTACTTGGCCTTGGAAGAGGTAAAAAAAAATCTGAATAATTAACTTATTCTATAGTTGAATAGCTTTTTATCAGGTGTGGTAAGTTCCTTGCCACTGAAAATCTTGAAACAAAGACTGCATGGTTGTTTGACAAAGATACTGTCTTTGACAATTTTCTGGCGCACCTCAAGATAAATGACTTACCCCAAATCCCACTATCTTTAAGATGGTCTTTCTACTTTATTACCTTGGTTATAATTATGGGTGAATTTAGAATAACACAAAAGAAAATGTAAAATCTAACTTAGATAGTCAGTGGCATGGAGAGCAGCCAAAGGAAGAGAAATTCAAAGTAAATGATAGATTCAGATTACAGTCATTGGAGAGATATATTTAATTAAGTCATAGTCATCAGAGAGGACAGATATGACCTTAATTCAAGCTATTACTACATTTCACTTGGATTATTGCATCAATCTCCAAACTGGTTTCTTTGCCTCTAGTCTTTCATCTCTAATCTATCCTCCATATAGCTGCCTGAGCTGTATTCCTCCAGTGCAGGCCTGACTGTGCCATTCTCCTACTAATAAATTCCAGTAACTCCCTATTGTCTCTAGGATCAAATAAGCCTCTTGACTTAACTTTTAAAACATTGTATTTCAGCTATCATTATAACAATTATTCTTTCCACATATTCTCCATCTCCTCTGCCTATGCCTTTGTACTGGTTTATCCCATCTCCCCGGGATTGAAATGTATTCCTTCCTCACTTTTGTCTTTCAGAGTCTCTTGTTTCTTTCAAAACTTTTATCAAATGATACCTTCCTTCCCTGATACCCTAGTTATTAGTCCTTCCCTCCTCTCTTTTCCCACTCCCTCCTTTATTTTGTCTATACTTTGTCCTTATTTGTTTATATACTTCCTATCTTCCTTGATAGAAAAAACTCTTGAGAGAAAGGCCTGTTTGCTTTTTGACTCGGTGGTCTCAGAATCTAGTACTGTGCCTGAAATGTAGTAAATGTTTATGACTTTTTTTTGATTTCTTAACTAAACCTTTCCAAAATCTTAGAGGTTTTGATCATCCCTTAAAGGTTATGATTCTAGGAGAAACACAACAGGAGGAGAAGAGGATCAGTTATGCGCCAAGTAATGAATCTTCCAGGCCTTATATTCAAAGTTACTCTAAGCTCCTGTTACTCCTGGTTAACTCTGTATGCTACTTCTGATTTTGATCTTCTCATATTAGGGAATTGAAGAAGCAATATAGATAACTTCAGTTTTTTAGGGAGGGGTAGAGTTTGAATTAGGTACTTAAAATGTCATTATTCTAATTATAAGCATTGACTATATATATTCACATGCATATCATTGAATATATAATTATTAGCATGAAAGTTGCTAGTAAAGAATGTATGCTAGGTATTAAAAAGACCAGAAAAAGAAGGGGATAGCAGACATATATAGAATAAGAACCCATCTCCCACAAGAAAGGCTAGTCCTTCCACAATAGAAATTTTTCTGGATAATCATTATTGTAGATTTTTTTTTTTTACATAACTTTAAAGTACTGTTCCACTGACATTTTCTATATTACCCTCTGAAGGAGAACTTTTGAGCTCACTTTTCATTTCATTTAATTCAGACAAATGTATTACCAGAGACAAAAACATTGTTTAATTACAAGTTCTTTAATTGAATGTCTGTTTCATGTTTATTTGTAGTTGTTCTGCATAT
This sequence comes from Sminthopsis crassicaudata, assembly GCF_048593235.1. Taxonomy (NCBI): domain Eukaryota; kingdom Metazoa; phylum Chordata; class Mammalia; order Dasyuromorphia; family Dasyuridae; genus Sminthopsis; species Sminthopsis crassicaudata. The sequence continues at coordinate 147,353,190 of NC_133621.1, forward strand.
TTGATGTCTGGGCTGTTCCAAGGAAAATAATCTGTTTAGGCTGCTTTTTTGTTTTTGTTTTTTGTAGGACTATTTTAAATGCATCTCTTATTGAATATTCTTCTTCTTTTCATTGATGATTAGACTTGAATTATAGGGTATGTTACCTTTAGTTATATCTGAAAGTCCTTTGCTCTTCAAAACAAATTATTGCTTCCCTTTTGTGGTTTTTATCTGGTGCAGAATAGTCTTGTGTTATTTCCTTTATATTTGAAGATCTTCCTCTTGGTTAATTGTAGAACTTGTTATTAGTTCTCAAAATTGTTAAGTTTAACTGATATATATCTTGAAGTTTATAACCTCCTTTTCTCAGTGAGGGCAACCTATAGATCCTTTTATTGGTACTTTGTTTTCTGTGTTTAAAAATTTGAGGCATTTTTCTTTATTAATTCATGCATCAGGATTTTTTGACTTGTTGCATTTTTTTTCTGAGAGATCTGTGATATTTAAGATATCTCTCTGTATCTTCAAGATCAGTGTTTTGTTTATAATGATGTGTTCTTTTAAAGTTATTGCTTTTTGTTTCTCTTTCAGATTGTTCTTTACTTACGTATTTACATTCCCAGTTTTTAAAATTAGTCTTACCATTATGAATTCAAGTTTTTCTTTTCTACTAATTATTTCTTTCATATGGGCCCTATAAATCCTGCTTTAAAATTTTATATTTTTCTCTTAAACCATTTGGGAACATCATCACTTTAGAATCCCCAGGTTCCTCTGCCTCATTGTATATTAATGAATTTTCCCCTTTCTTACAATATTGATTTTGAAATGTTTGGAATCATTTGGAAATCTTGGAGGCCTTCTTCCCTCCTATCATAAATATCTTACTTGTTGGAAGAACAATTTATAAAATAACAAAAATTTTAAAGACAACTTTGGAAGACTTAGGAATTTTAATCAACTCAATGGCCAACAACAATTTAACAGAAGACTCATGATGAAATATCCTGATAGAGTGATTATAGACTTAGAGGGAGGATATCACCTCTTTATTACAATAGGTAAATGGATGACTATGTTTATTACAATGTTTTATATTTCTTGCTTTTTCATGGAAGGAGTAGGAAAAGGGGGAAAGAGTGGGTTTTTGTGAAAATAACACATAATTTTCAAAAAAGACTGAAAAAAACAAAAAATATTTTACTGACATATTTTTATTTATGCTAAAGGTTTTAAGCAGAACTTTTTTTTTTTCTTCCTGAAATCTTTGTTAATTTTGGTCTTTTTTTCCCTTAAGATACTCTTGTCAATCACTGTTTGATTCCTCTTTTGATGGTGTTTTTCCCAAAGGCTGGACTTCAAAACTGTCTTAGCCTCTACCCATACTGGAAAGATAACTTTTCATTGCCTTAAATCTCTCCCACAAGTGATTTTGGGGGATAGAGGAACAGAACTGGCCCCAGATAGATGCCATATTCCTTCCTTTCAGGTTTGGTGTGTGCCCTCCATCCTCCTCAGTCCCCTGTGTTGTTTAGTTTTCTGACTGAGCACTGTTGCCCTAGATAGACTAGGCTTCTGCTTTCCTATGCCTCAACTTCTTGAAGGGGTGTGTGTGCTGTGTGTATTGTGTCTGGGTGCGTGTGTATGTGTGAAGTTGAGTTTTTTTGCTTATTGTCTAAAAGAAAACCACAAAAACACTAACAGTTGTATTGCTAGCTTGGCCTCCCTCCTTTCTACTTTCTTTCCAATACATTAAATAACTCTAGTAGTTTGGCATTTTGGATTGAATTATTAGAATTCTTTAAGTAAACTATCATATCATAAAAAATCCCGCCAATGTTCCACAATTGATAAATGGTCAAAGAATATAAACAGTTTTCAGATAAAAAAAATTAAAATTATGTATAGTCATATGAAAAATGCTCCAAATCACTATTGATTAGAGATAATGCAAATTAAAACAACTGAGGTACCTATCAGATTGTCTATAATGACAGGAAAATATAATGATAAATATTGGAAGGGATGTGGGAAAACTGTGACACTAAAAGCATTGTTGGTGGAGTTGTGAAATAATCCAACCATTTTGGAGAGCAATTTGGACCTATGCCAAAAGAGCTATAAAACTCTGCATACTCTTTGATCAAACAGTACTATAACAAGGAAATCATTAAAGAGTGAAAAGGATCCACATGTGCAGAAATGTTTGTAGCAGCTCTTTTTGTGATGGCAAGGAATTAGAAAACGAGTAGATGCCCATCAATTGGGAATGGTTGAACAAGTTATGGTATATGAAAGTAATGGAATATTATTGTTCTATAAAAAAATGACAAACAGGCTGGTTTTAGAAAGACCTGGAAAGATTTACATGAATTGATGTTGAGTGAAGCAAGCAGAACCAGAAAAACATTGTACACTACAACAGCAAGATTGTGCAGTGATCAACTATGACCAACTTCATTCTTCTCAGTGGTTCAGTGATCCAAAGCAATCCCAATAAACTTTGGATAGAAAATGCCATCTGTATCAAGAGAGAGAACTATGGAGACTTAATGTAGACCAACACATACTATTTTCACCTTTTTTTTCCTTGTGTCTTTCCCTTTTGTTCTAATTTTTCTCTCCTAACATGATGCACATTTCCATAAATATGTTAAAAAATGAGTGGATGTATATCACAAAAAAGTTTTTATTTGTAACTGTGAAAAATAAGAATAATAAAAATAAATATCCCACTAATTTTATTTCTTTTTTGCCTGTGCTTGTTCTAACCTTAATGCCTTTTTCTTATCTCATCACTATGCCATTTTTAGAACTTTCAAAAAGAATAGTGGTGACAGTAGATGTTAATTTACTTTGGATCTCATTGGAAAGGTCTCTAGTCTTTCTCTTTTACAGATTATGTTTGTTCTTCATTTCAGATGAATAATAATTTCTATACTAAAGAAAGATCTAAAAGCAACAGATACTATATTTTTCATAAACTTTTTCTAAATATATTGACAGAATATATTTTTAGTATTTTGGTTTTAATAAAGTATGTTTATAGTTTCCTTAACATTTCACCTTGATTTGCTAGATTAAATTCATCTTGGTCATAGTGTATGATCTTTATAGCCTCTTTGCTGAAAATTTATTTAATATTTTGTACTAAAGTTCACTAAAGAGTTAAGTCTTTAATTTCCTTTTGACTCACCTCCAACTCTGTCTCAAAATGATTTTGTTAACATGCCTACTAAGTAAAATTTTGCAGTATTAGAATTAATTGTTCCTTGAATGTTTGACAGATTTCACTTGTAAATATATTTAGCTCTTTTTTTTTTTTTTGTGGGGGTTAATTTATTGCTAATTCAATTTTCTTAGACTGGGTTTTAGAATTTTTCTGTTACATCTTTCTTTAGATATTTTATATTTCTATTTATTCATTTACTTTGAATTTTCCTTTTGGGGCAAATAATTAGGTAAAATAAATTTTTAGGCAAATAGATAAAATAATTCATATATATTTATATTCATCCATTTCTTTTAAGTTATCTTTAGTAATTGAGTAATAATTGGAAAAATTTTAATCTTTTAAAATTTTTTTCTTAATTTGTTGAGAACTCTTTTTTTTTTCCCTTGAAATTTCCTCTGTTTTTGTATCTGGTTAAACCAAGTTTATTTTGTCTTTTAAAATGGGCTCTTCATTTTATCAATTCTTTTAAAACAAATTAGTTCATCTTTGACTTTCAGAATTTGTTTCCCTTTATTTAGTGTTACTTGATTTGTTGCCTTTCTAGCTTATTTGTTATAGATATTTCACATCCCCAAATCACTTATGTGTTCTCTCTCCCCCCCCCTTTTTTTTTTTTTTTGGATTGAATTGGCCAGTAAACATTTATTAATGCCTTTCATGTGGTTGGAGAAATAAAATTTCTCCTAAGGTCTATTTTATATCCCTCAAGTTTTTTTTTTTTTTTTAATTGCAATTTTCTTTGATCCAACTATTTTTATCATTTTGATAATGTTGTTAACCCACCGATTCTTTAGTATTATATATTTTAATCTCCATTTAAATCTGAATCCTCTCTTCAAATATCCTTTATTGATTATTTTAATTGTGGTGTGTTTAATAAAGCATATGTTTACTTTTTCTGCTTTTTTTGCATTTGTTTCTAAGATTTTTATGCCCTATCATATATTGAATTTTTGTAAAGATGCTGTGTACAGTTTAAAGATATATGCTTTCTTTCTGTTCCTATCCACTATATTGCCAGCGGTTTATTATAGTTAATAATTCTTTTCAATTCCTTAATATCTTTCATTAAGATCTTTGGTTTCCTAATGTTGGACCATATTTTCCATTGTACTTTTTACTTTCCCTGTCATTACTGGTAGATCTTCTCCAATTCCTAAATATTTCTCTTTACTACCTTGTCCTCTGGAACAATTGTTGGCATGGGAACTGAAAGTCTTTTCATGGGTGGCTTGATTATGGTTATAGCATATCTATCTATTTATCTATCATCTATCTATCCACCTATATAGCACTTATAGGTAAAAAATAATCATTTCAAAAGATCTATTTTGATACCCTCTTTTGGCAGGGAGGTTTTCCAGCATCGTCAGTTTAATTCAGCCTTTAATGCAAGTGGAGGAGATTAGCAGGCCTTTATAAACAGTCTTTGACAGAAGATTTATAGTTATAATTGACCGAAAGATATGGAAAATAAAAGTTGTCATTATATTTATTGTTTGTGAAAAAAAAAGAAAAGCCATTTAATTTGGCTGAGCATAATACTAAAAGATTTTCCCAAGCAAATGTAAAAATCATGAAAGATTCCTTTAAAGATATAACAGGGGAGCTTATTTTTTATAACCCTCTGATTATTAATATAAAATGAGTCATAATGTAGGAAGCTTCGTCCTTACCAAAGATATTTGTTACTGTTGCAGTGATCTAAAACAGAGTCAAAATGTTAAAGGGATTCCCTGTAAATGGTTCAGAAAAACTGTCTGGGAACAAATACAGAGTGAAGTGAATAGAACCTCAGGAGAACAGTTTCTACAATGCCAAATCTCTCTCTCTCTCTCTCTCTCTGAATATACGTGTATATGTATGTATATATGACATGGCCAATGGGGACATTTGTTTTGCTTGACTTCACATTTGTAATAGGGGTTTTTATTCTATTCTAAATTGGGGGAGGGGAGAGAGAAAAGATGGATTGTTGCTGATTGAAAAAAAAAGATTTAAAGAAAAGGAGTTGATGACATTGTACTGATAGCAACAAGGCTCAGAAAATTGCACATCATTTAAAATGAGATCTGTAATCATACATTCATCTATCTAGTGTCACTATTGTTTGTTGATATGCTAATACTGATTATGGGCAGTGAACAGTCTAGAGTTAGGTAGGAGGTAAAAAGTGAGCTGAATTGTATTTAGGAATTTACAAAATGTAATTTCTTCAAGCTTTTCCATGAAAGACCTGATTTATTTTATATATGCATATATACATACATGTACATGATTTTAAACATTTATTTTTTTTATTTGAGTTCTAAATTTTTTCTATTCCTCTGCCCTCCTCTTACTCATTAAGAGATATGCTATCACTTATCCATATGAAGTTGTGCACAACATATTTCTATATTAGCCATATTGCAAAAAAAAAATAAAGGAAAAATACTTCAATATATACTTAGACTCTATTAGTTCTTTTTCTGAATTAGATAGCATTTTTTATCATAAGTCCTTTGGCATTGTCTTGGCTTATTGTATTTATCAGAATAGCTAAATTAATCATTGTACAATATTATTGTTACGTGTTCAATGTTCTCCTGGTTCTGCTTACTTCACTTTGCATAAGTTCATATAAAGTCTTTCCAAGTTTTTCCTGAAAGCGTTCTGCTTGTCATTTGTTATAATACAGATTAACTGGCTATAGTATTTTCAAATCCAGTATATATAATAAAGTGATTGAAATTGACTTCCTTTGAATTGCCATAGAGTTACCACCTTGATAAATTCTGCTCCTGAGCTAACATAAATATGGATGCTTCTAGGCTTCATGTTAGGTTTTAGGCCAATAAGAAGACAGGGCAAGCCATTTAATCTGATAAAGGTCTCTACTACATTGAATATAGATGCTTCCTAAAGTTCCATTGAGCTCTAAATTTTTTTAATGAACAGTATTTAGAAAAGCATATTAAATTCTATAGTTGCTTCAAAAGACGTGCGATTGATTGGTGTGTACTTTAAAACATAGACTTATATTTTCCCTCAATAACATGTTAAAGTGATTTTTAAACTTTTCAGAAAAGTTTTGAGTTTTTTAAGTTCTATCCTTCTCTCCTTCCCTTCTCCCTTTTCTGAGATGGTAAACAATCAGATATGGGTTAGACAAATGCAATTATGTAAAACATTTCTATGTTAGTTATTATATACAAGAATTAAGAGAAAAAGAAAGAAAGTGAATGATAGCATGTTTCAGTCTGTATTCAAATAAAGCAGTCAGTCATTCTCTCGAGGCAGATGGTATGCTTTATCATTAGCCCTTTGGGATTGTCTTGGCTGTTTGTATTGCTGAGAGTAGTCATTCATAGTTCTTCAAACAATATTGCTGTCACTCTGTACAACATTCTCATGGTTCTATTCACTTTAGTGTGTGTACTTTTCATGATATATGTTAAATTTCTTCATGTCCTTGTTTTTTGGCTGCATCTTCATGAATTCTTATAACAACAATAACAACAAAAAACAAAAACAAAACCCAAGCTATTTACCTCATGACTTTTGCTGGTGATAAGACTCTGCATTTAACAAGGCTTGTTAAGAGGTGGAGTGGGGGGGAAGAGGATCAAGAGGGAGGAAAAAGGACTCTTCCAGAGGTCGTCAGTAAAAACCTTTCTGTGCCACAACTTTCATGCTATTCATATAACCTTAAGAACTAAGGGGTTACCACAAGTCAAAATGAGACATTTTAGTAGAACTTCAGCAAATAGTAAAATCCAAGCAAGTAGTTTGCTTTGAATATAGTAGGAACATAATAAATGGTTAATTTAATTTAACTTCAGTTTCTTTTCTCTTGTGATTATTATTTTTGATTCAATAATATAACTGGTCAAGTTTTATATTTATGAGTATTTGCTCTTATATTTGAAACTTTGAATAATTTCCTTGATTTTAAAATTTTGCTGATCCTTAGATTGCCAGTTCACAAGGTTTAGGGTGACAAAAGATTGCTACTATTTCATATTTGATGTTGTGATATGTTAAAAAGTTTCTAGTCTCAATTAGTGCATTTTAACTAAGAATTATTTTAAATTTTCAGAAAACTCAAGTTGATAAGACTTTGTCTTTGGTCACAAGGGGGAAATAGTTAGTAGACCATAAATGAATCAGCTATTACTAGAAAAACAATTCAAAACATGTGCCATTTAGTAATGTAGTCATGGATAATGACGGCTTATTAACGAATTTAGTGAGGGTGCGGTATCACTAAAGCTTATATACAAAGAATCTCTCTCACTTGGAGATCATGCATAAAAGGAAGTATGTTGCATTATATCCTGTCACACACAAAAACTGACTTTTAATTCCATGAAAATAATTCAGTTACTCAATTTTACATTTTTAGAATTTACAAAATTTACGAGCTTTTAGCAAAGTGCTGAAATTGCTAAATCAATCTAGAAAAAGTATTCTTTCATTTCTTATCAGAACAACTACTGATGATTTTTCTACACCTTATGACACTATTAACTATCTAATTCAGACTCTCCTTACCTTTTGCCTAGAATATTGTAAAAGACTTCTAATTTTTTTCTTACCTTATTTCATCTCACTGTCTGTCCCACACTCAGCTGCCATAGCTCTTTTCTTAAAGCAAAGGCTTGGCTCTGTCTATCCCCACTTTTTTACTCAGTAAATTTCTGTACCTTACTTTTCCCTTTAGGGTCAAATATAAAGTTATTTTTTGGGGGAGGTAGACTTTAAAGGCTTTTATAATCTTGTCTTTTTTAGCGATCTAGTATTATCCTTTACACCCTCTTATACTACTTCCTGGCTAAGGACTTTTCCCAGTTTCTCAGGAGGTAGGATTGGACCCAAATCTTTGAAGAAAGCCCAGAAAATTAAGAGGAAGAAGTATAAAAGGTATTTTCGGATATGGGGGACAGCCAGCACAAAAGTAGAATCAGGAAAGAAAAGTGAGTAATATGAAAGCAAATAGCCACTTTATTTTCATTCTAAAATGCATGAGAGAGAGTATAAAGGGTAAGAATATTTGCTATAGTATTCTGAGTTTTTTGCTCCTTTATGGTGGTGACCTCCCATCTACTCTGACTACATCATTACATAATTATGAATTCATTGTCTTCTACATGAAAATATGAGTTACTTGAGAGTAGGGATGTTATTTTTGCTTTTTTGTATCATCACCACTTAGCACAGTACCAATCACATAGTAAGCACTTAATAAATGCTTATTAGATGACTAATAGTGAATATAATCACTGGTCTTCTGGCCAGCAGGAATGTGAGAAGATTTTTCTGGATCTGTCTTATGTGATAATGTGTAATTTTACTTCTTTGGTCATCCCTCTACTAAAATTATTCTTCCTTGCCATGTATTTTTTTAGTAGTCAATCAAGAAAATTTTCCAAATTGGCTATGTCTGGAAAAAAATTTGTCTCATTCTGCATTATGAATCCTTCACCTCTCTTATCAGGAGGTAGATAGCATGTTTCATCATTTAGTCCTCTAGAATCCTGGATAGTCAGTCGTTACACTGATAGGAAGAGTTCAGTGTTGTAATATTTCTTCACATTCATACATTATACCTTGTTCACCCATTTCCTAATTTATGGGCATTCCCTCAGATTCCCATTATTTTTACTACTTCAAAAAGAGCTCTAAGTATTTTTATACATTCTTAGAATTTATTTTGATTGGGACTAATATTTCCCTTAATTTATACTGTCCCCTTCTATTCTTTCTTTCCTAATTCATTGTTAATGAAATGTGTTTTTGTATTCAATTCTATGGTGCTTATGTATCTTTTTTTGTGAACAATTCAGATGAGAATGGAGTTCAAGTGTCAGCTACTCTCCTCTACCTCCTCCTTATTTGTATAGCTGTTTACTTGCACATCCTGACTACATGAAATAATTTTCCCTTACTTTCCCTCCAACACCCTGACTCTTTCCTCCACTTTTCCAGTGTATTTCTCTTTTGTCTTTACATTCTTTTCTTTTGATCATCAAGACCACTCCTAGGCCTTGTCTAATTGAACTTTTTATGACCCTTAATATAGGGATGTAAGGGGGACAATATTGTCTTCTCATATTTGAATGTAAATATGGACAATATTCTATTCCCATATTTGACTGTAAGTAGTTTGTCTTTTTTTAGTCCTTTTATCATTGTTTATTCATTTTACCTTTTATGTTGCTTTCCATGCTTGTGTTTATACTTGAGATTTTCTGCACCCCTGGTTTTTTTTAATCACATATATTTGGAAGTCCTCAATTTTATTAAAGGTCCATTTCCCACTCCACCCCCATTATCATTTTATTCAATTGGTGCTGTGTAAGTTATTCTTGGTTGGCTCATATCCTTTGCTATGGCATTCTGAGTTTTCAGCTTCTTTTTAGTGGTAGCTGCTAAATAATGTGTCGTCTGGGGCCTCCTTCTGTCCTGGTATATTCCATGAATGCTAGACTTCTGCTGCCCTGTTTTGTGTTCATCATGTCTGCCGGTCTTTCTCTGTGCTGAACATGTTAGGACAAAAGACTCACTGTGACTTTTTCTAGATTTTTCCATCAAGATTCTATCTAGTACTTTAGGGCTTTTTTGGGAAAGAGTTATAGGGAGAGGCTCAGCTGTTTTATTTCCTTTTATTCCACCATTGTGACTGCTCTTTCCTCCTTGCCAAATCTAATGAATTTCATTTTTACCTTCTGTGTGGCTCTTAACATTGTTGACTACTCTCCACTTATGTTTTGTGACATTGTATTTCGCATATATTGCCAGTCTTCAGTCTTGGTTTTCCTTCTTTATGTTATCTCTACCCCTATTCCCAAGCTAGTTAGTGATGATGAAAAAAGTTATTTAATTGAACTGTATGCCTAAAGTTCATGCCCCCCCTTTTTATTACTACTACTGAGCAATGGATATTTTGCTTCTCTATGCCATTTAGTTTATTGTTGTTTTTTAAAAATAAGTTTTTATTAATTGTAGAGGGCAGGAACTCTGAAAAGGTATACAAGGCTCAATATGATTGATTTAATCTTACAACAAGGTGTTAACTCAGTGGAATTGAGATAATGATTCACTAGTTTACATGTACTTAGTACTTAGTATAGTTCTACAAGATTGACACCCTATGATAATGTACTTATAATAGAGTATATAAGAGCTAAGAGATCTAGAAGGGAAGACAGACTCAGAGATAGACTGAGAAGACTTGACCAGCCTCCTGGTTGCTCTCCTGCCTTCATCACTTCTCCACTAAGACCAAGTACTCGGGCTGATCTTGAGATCTTCCAGAGAGCTAGAATTGGACACTATATTTTAATCCACTCCAATCCAGTCCATGGGACTCTAGAAAGCAACAGCACATTTTGTTATCCCAACTTGGGAGCTCTAGAAAGCAGGACATTACATATGGAGGTGCAGACTACTGACTGGCTGATTGGCTGAAATGCAGACTGTGAGACTGAAGGAGACAATAAAGACTTTGGACTTTATCCCTGCCTATTCTGGTGGTGATTATTCTGTTGAGACCAAGACTAGTCCGAAGGCCCTCCAGTCAGCTAACTGGAACATTACAATTAATATCTTCTGTTTGTTACATCATCATAGTTATTCCCACTATATTTCTTTTTCCCTTTCTAGATCCAACCCATATAACTAAACCAGTAATTTTTTTTAGAGGAAAAATATCAACACAATTGATCAATTTTCTAAATCTTTTGTGTTTCCAAATGAATTTTGTTATTTTTCTCAATGAGATATTTTACATTTTCTTCTATTTTTTCATTTTTGGGGGTTTTGTTTGATTCTTGAAGTCTCATTGAGTCATTAATTTCCATTTGTTCAATTCTAATTTTTAGTGAATTATTTTCTTCAGTTAATCTTTTTATCTCCTTTTGTATTTGGCCAGTTGAACTTTTAAATAAGGTGTTTTGTTCATTGGATTTTTTTCATTCCCAAATTGGTTTCAATGAATTGGCTTCTTTTTCAGAACTTTTGTAAGGAATTACATCCTTTTTCTCTTTCATCAAATCTATTTTGTAAGGAGTTATTTGCTTTTTCCACTTCATCAGATTTATTTTGTAAGGAGTTATATATTTTTTCATTTCACTAACTCTATTTTTAATGAATTTTTTCAGATAATTTATGTTTCCATTTCCAAACTTTTATTTCCTTTCCACATTTTTTTCTAACTCTCTTTTAAGATTTCTTTTTTGAATTCTTCCAAGAGAGCTTCTGAGATTGAGACCAATTTATATCACCCTTTGGGGCTTTATTTCGAGATGATTTACTTTTTTGGATCCTCAGGGTTTGAGGTCTATTCTTCTCATTCTCCATAAAAGCTGTTTATAGTCAGGTTTTTGTTTTTGTTTTTGTTTTTTTAAATTTTGCTGAGGCAATTGGGGTTAAGTGACTTGCCCAGGGTCTTACATTGTTCATTTTTTTTTTTTTTTTTGAAAGGTTGAAGTCTGCTCTTAAAGTAAAGGGGAGATTGTCCCAAGCTTCCTCTATAGGTGACAGCAGCTTTAGGCTGCTCTGGGCTGGTGGTATGTGGGTGTGGCCTGGTCTCCTGTTAATCTAAGGCTCAGAGGCTCACTAATTGCCTTTTGTAGTTGCATTGAATGTTTCTTAGTCTGGTTTGTAACCAGGACAGAGTAGGCAATGCTGCTGTATTTTGGCTAAGAGACTCCTGATAGATTTTCTGGTGGGCCCCACACCTCTGTTCCTGCACTGGTCATTCCATTGTCCTCCCCTCCCCCCATACCCAATTGAAACAGACCTTTTCTAAAATTCTTCCAAAATATATTCTGTGAAAATTTGTTACACTCAAAATATTTGTGGGTTCTGTCACTCCAAAACCAGTTCAGAGACTTTGGTGTTGATCTGAGGGACACTAGGAGGAGCTCAGATAAAGACCTGTCTACTTTGTCATCTTGGTTCTGCCTCCTTATTATTTTTCTCAATGCCATTTCAGGTATTATTATCCTTACATTTTATAGCTGAATTGAGTTTTTAATGAAGTGCTTTTAACATGGAAATGGCATCATAAACAAATGTCCCACAGTGGGAATGATCACTGGACTGTTGGAATGAGCAAATTCATATTTGATAATGAGAGAAGCTTAATATTGTTAGGTAGGCTGTGTGAATGAATTCCATAGTAGTTACTATTCTATGAAAGCAGACTTTAAAATTGTTTAATATCTTTCCCTACAATGATTGGTACAAATACCATACTTCACATTGTGCATGGAACATAAAAAAAAAAAAAAAAAGCTAAACTACAGGGACTTAAGAAAGAATGTAAATTTTTTGAGAGTCAGGATTGTTCTACTTATTTTGTTTTTTCTATTCCTAGTTCCTAGTACAGTGCTTGGTGTAGTAGGTAATTAACAAATGCTTGTTGATTGATTACATAATCAAAAGAGGAAAAAGTATTAAATAGTTGATCTATTGATGGTATTGATGTCAAGTGTGACATTTGCAGGCATCTATAGTTTTAGGATCAGACCATATTAAAAAAAACATATCAGTTTAGTTGATTGTGATTACCTATTGACCAAATTAGACCCAGTCTAAATTTTTCAAAATGTTGACTTTAATGTCATAATTTGTAATTATAAATTAAAAGCTTAATCATCAACTCATTTCGACATAAATGCTGTATTGTCACTGCTGAATTGTCATAGAATTTAAGACTTAAGAAAATTCTTAGGGCATTAGAGATAATCTATTCTGTGGAAATTAGGTCTCCCAAAAGTGAGGCATCTCATGATTAGTTGATTTTCATTGCCTGTACTTGTGTGAAATTTAGGTGTCATGGGGTTTGCTATGTCTGGTATCTGATTTGGTAACATATCTCTTCATGGTGCTTGACCTATTTTTAAAATAAGTATAAGTTTCAATGTTGCTGACAGGTTGTTGATAGAGATAGGAAAATGTCAAATGAGTTTATAAGAGAAGTAAATAACTTTTGTCCAAGTCCACATAATTTACAGAAAATATGTTGTTTTCATAGATATGAATGAATGTGATAAGAAGTAATAGAACATTTCATGATCTAAGCCTACTATTACAGTTGATTTTTAGAAATAGATACCATAATACATTTTGTTAAAGCATATTATATGAGAATATTTTCTTTAAGATAAAAGTTGTATTTTAAGATAAGCAATGACTTCTGGATAAGAATTGTTATTACATCTTTCATTGAAATTTATTTTATAATACATTTAATTTTGTCCTCAGTATTTATTAGAGTAGAGAAATAACTTAAGTGATGCATATGCAAACATTATAACATTAATAATCATTTGCGTGTTCATACACATTCTTTGAATTAAGATGAAGAATAGTTAGCTTGTATAATGTAAAATGGCATTTTACTATTTAATGATTTCTTCACTGGATAGCCATTGAATAAAAAAAAGATGGAAACGGTTAGGCAGTCACCAAAGAAAATTGTAAAGTATAAAAGTGACTAATTCAGTTCCTTGCTTTTGGCTTCTTAATAGCCTTTTTCATTGCTTAGAAAACAATGCAGGTTTATTGATAAAGAATAACAAAAAGTAATAGAGAAACAAATATGATAGTAGATAGTGTATTAACAGAAAGATGAAGGAAACAGTTTGTAAGATGCTCACAGTCCAATGAATGGCAATAACATTTTAAAAATAGTAATTGAATATTCTCTCCAGCAGGGAAGCAAGGTAGACCTGAAAAATAGCCATAGTAGCAGTAGGTTAAATAGACCTCTGAGTGTGAATATAATTCTTGAACATATCTGTATTTGAGAGCTAACAAGCTTCAGTGATTAGTCAACTGTTTGCATTTTGCATGTTAATGACAATTAATTTTATATATTGCTTCTTCAACTCTTTGAAATTGTTTACATGTTTTATAGAAAGGAAAGGGGAAAAGCATCCCAGTTCCTATATCAGCAGAGTGTAATTAAAGTAAAGGTGGCACAATTGTTATAAACTTGGAGCAGATTTGCTTGTTGGAATTTTATGGTTCTCAAAGAATTACTGAGACTATAGGATAACAGTGATATCATATCTTCTATAAATGCTTTCAAAATGTTGCTGTTTCAAAATCAGTTTTAAAAAGTGATTTATGTCCTAGAGATACAAATGTTTAACTTATAGTTTTGGAAGATCTTTTTAGTAGCTAATTATGAAACTCATTTATTTCATCTTTTGTATCTTTAAGAAGCTGTATCTATCAGAGTATTTGTATTTTCTGAAACAGAAATTAGGAAGCTTAGACTAACAAAAGATATTTTTCTGATTTATCATTTGATTTACATGAAGTCAACAAAAGTTAAATAATATTTATTTACATTTAACATATTATTTTTATTAAAAAGGCATTGATTAGTCAGCAAGTATTTATTAAATGCTTATTATATGTTATGCACTGTGCTAAGCTCTGGAGATATAAATTTAGAAAGGTTAAAGACATGTCTTTATCATCAAATAGCTTGCCTTTTAATGGAAAAGAAAAATATGCTATAAAATATAAAATTTAGCAAAAGTTAACATATTTCCATTGTCACTCTTTGTCTTTCAGTCAATCAAAAAGTATTTAATCATCTTGCTTATACCAGGAACTATGATACTGAGTATCATATGCTTTTCTGAAGAGTTCAGATTGTTCAATTATTGTTTATTCTATAATCTTATATTTTAAAATATATCTTGGTAAGACTTTGAGTTGATTTATCAAATTATTATTCTCTGTTCTTGGATTATTTGACTTTTTCTTCTTTGTATCACCAAATCTTTAGAACATTGTTTTATTAAATGATAATTTTAAAAAAAATTCTCTAAGATAGGGCTTTCTTAAACTTTTTCCACTTGTGACTACCTTTCACCCAAAAATTTTTTATATGATCCCAGCTATAAAGATGTACAAAATCAACATGCAACTCAAACATTTATTGATGATAAATCATATTTTAAAACAATTCTTTGGTATACATAAAATTTTACCATTTATTAAGGAAGAAAGCCAATTTACATACTGAGATAGAAGTACTTGTTTATTTTTATATAAAGAATAACATCTTGGCATAATATTCGATACTTTTCACTGTTGCCAAATTTATTCTGACCTCTACATTTGATTATGCAGTCACAACCCATAGTAGTGAATGTCTGAGGCCTTATTTATTTCCATTTTCTAGGCTTGAGCTTTCTTAGGGCCTTGGTTGGTTAGATGTTTCACTCTTTCAAAATTCTTGGTCAGTCCACTGATAGTTATTAAGTATCTGTATGTGTCAGGCATTTACCTAGCTATTGGGATACAAAGAAAAAAAAACCAATGGAGTTGTTCTTTTTCCAAGTTACTTATGTTATGCTTGGAGAAGCTATATATTTATAGTTGTACAGAGAATATTGCATATATAGGAAATACATACAGAATAAATGCAAAATCAATACACGGTATTTAGGGAAAGGTGATGGGAGTGGGAGTGTGTGTGTGTGCGCGTGTGTGTGTGTGTGTGTGTGTGTGTGTGTGCATGCGGACGCATGTGCTCTCGTACTTGTGCACTGTAATCAAGAAAGGCTATTCTTTGAAGGATGCTGTGAGGTGGAGGTGAGGAGGGAATTCAAGAAAGCTAGCGTAAAGACAAAATTAGAGATGGCATAGCCTTGTCTGAATTAAAACAAGGACAGTTTGGCTAGACCACAGAGTTCAGAAAGATGAATAATGTGCACTGTTATTAGAAAGATAAGATTTACATCAGGATGTTTAAAAAGCCAAAGAAAGGAATTAGTACTTTATTTTAGAGGTGATATGGAGTCTCTGTAGTTTATTTGGATTGGAGAGTGATGCTGTAAGAATTGTACTTTAAGGAAAATCATTTTGACACATCTATTGTTGGCTTTATGAGTAGAGAGGTTGGGTGAGAAGAAAGATGAAGGGAGAAACAAGATTTGAAATTTCATTGATTATGTGGGTAAAAGAGAGTGTGGAGTCAAGAATGGTGAAGTCACAAACCTGTGAGACTACTTACCTAATTCTCTGAATTTAGCCTTTCTTAACCTATTCCAGTGATCTTCAAAGGACTATAAAGAAATAGCAGATATGCTTTAAAAGAAGTATTCACGTTTTGATTTTTATAAAGGGTAAATGAAGTGAGACTGCAGATTACAGGCCAGAGAATTTGGTTTGTATTTCTAATAAAATCCTATGACGTTATTGAATGGGTGATTTGGAAACATTTAGAAAAGGAAACAATGACATAAAGAATTAGTATCTCTTCATTGAGAATAGGACATGTAAGAATAATCTTTTTTTTTCTTTTTTTGACGGGGTATTAGCCTGGGTGATCTATGAAATAATAGATGTAGTTTATCAAGATTTTAACATTCTCTCATCCTATTTAAAATGTTTTTCTTGCTGACTTCTATTTTATATCACTTAGATTTGCCATTATATTCTTTTTCCCATCCCTTCCCAGAGGGCTATGCCTTATAATAAATGATTTTTTTTTAAATGAGGGGAAAAAGCTTGGAAAGCTTACTAATGTATTGGAAAAAATCTGGCATATACAATGTTCCACATACATACATTTCATGCAATATAAAAGTTTGAGAGAGATGGATTAAGTAGACTTGGAAGTGGTTATAAATAATCAGACTCAAGCTATTAATGGTTCAATGTGAGCTTGAAAGGTCTTTGGTGGCATGAAAGGATCATTTACTTTTGGTTCTGGACTATTTAACATTTTTATCAGTGATTTCATGTAAAGATATAGATTTAAAATCATATGAAGCTAAAAAAAAATCTAGTTAACATACAAAATAATATCAAAGTCTAAACAATCTAGAACATTGGCCTGAATTGAATAAGATAGGGAACCACTGAAGCTTCTTAAGTGGAGGAGTTTTTTGTGCACTTTGGGATTATCAGTTTGGCAGTTCTATGGAATATGACTTTAGAGGAATGAGCATAGATTCAGGAAGGTAGATTACAGAAGACTCTTAGGAAAGAGATAAGGGCTTGAACTAGAGTGCTTCTGGTGTGAATGAAGTGATAATCGTGAGAGATGTTAAAGAGGTGGAAGAAAGAAGAAAGAAGTTAAAGATGTTAAAAGAACAAGTATTGAGCTCCAAGGCTGATAGTTTTAGCTTGTTCAAATACATGGAGGCAGAAAATATGCTAAATTTGGGGAACAGCTGTTTTTCTAGTTTGGCTGAAACATAAGGTATGTATACCTTATCTTATGTGAAGGAATACTATAAAATATGAGTGGAGCTACTTTGTCAAAATGCATTCTATTACTGCTTTTTAAAAAAAATTAATTTAGGCAGTGGTGGAGCTAATTTGAAATAGTATCAGAATGTTAAGGGATCTGTTTGGAAAAATGTTCATAGGTTCATAGTTTTAGATTCTTAATGGATCTTAAAAGTTACATAGCTCAACTATCTTAATTTTATAATTTAGGGAACTGAGGTCTAAGAGTTATTAAATGATTTGCTCATCATTACCCAAGTAAATCAAGAATCAAGATCAAGCATAGTTGTACTAGTTAAGTTTGTAGAAAAGAAGGCTCAATTGGAGGGGATGAAAAAGTGATAGGATGTTGGACATGGAGAGACTTATGCTATGCTGCTACAAAAGGCAGAATAGGGATCAATAGATAGAAACTATAGGGAGACACTTTTCTGCCCAATAAAAGGAAAGTGCTTGAATATTCAATAGTAACAATAGATTAGACTATTTTGCAAAAAGGAATTTCCAATCATTTGAAATATTCAAGCAGAGATTGGAAAGTTAAGATATTGAGGAGGATTTCTAGGAGAAAGTAGTATGTTTGGCTGTCTAATTTCTAGGGCATCTTTAAACTCCATGATTCTAAGTAAAATGTACTTATAGAATTTTTATATTGCAGCATTTACTATTTACTTGCTTTAACATTTCTTAATGTGAAAAAATTTAAATGTGGAAAAGTTATGCTATAAGTTACTTTAAGAAACTCTGTGGCTATTCTTTATAAGTATATTTTTATATCATACAATGTATTTTTTTTTTTAAAGAAAGTATCCTGTGTTGTATTCAAGCAGAACCCTCTGTTATTATGGCAACTGATTTTTGTTTACCAAGAAAGCCTGTTGCTAAAATAGTAATGAGGAAGGGTGTAATGTAAGTATAGTCATACACCCCTTGCTCTGCAAGTAACCAGGGTATTATATATGCTTGTTATTCAGACTATCCTTAGAAGGTGGAAGTAAAGTTGTTTCTGTGTGTCTTTCTTTCTTGCACAGCCTAAAATGACTAATGTGTGATCTCAGTGGAATAAATGGCGTCCAAAGTGACAGATGCTATAGTCTGGTATCAAAAGAAGGTAAGCTCTTAGTTACTTTATAAGTTTTATCTTTTAAAATTTTAAGTTCAGTTTTATAAATTTGCATTTAAAGTATTTTTCTAATTTTACAGTTCCTCCTAGGTTTATATAATTGTAGTATTATCTAAAGAACTTTAAAAATCGATTTTTGAAATTTTTATAATTGAAACTCAACTTTAAGTTCAGGAGAGTATCTAGAAAGTTTATAGGAGAGATAGGTCTGAATAAAATAGTCCTTTCTTTTATTATATGTTTCTGGAAATTCAAACAAAAATTTTGGCTTTAGTTTTAAAGTATTGTTCACATTTTGAACTTTTAAGATTAAGTTTTTTAGTATAAGAAAATTTAAAATTTAATCTAAAAAGGTGGGATAATTTGCCAAATAAATAGAGTGCTGTGCTGATAAAGGGACACATAAGCTGTAAGTAACAGATACTTTATCAGAAAAAAATTATGCTACATCAACTACATAGAGCATGTGTACTGATTAAATCTATGTTATGTGATCTGATATTTAGAAGAAGGGTGGAAAGGCAACAAATGATGTTCAAATATATAATTATTAAAAAGCAAAACCTATAAAAATGTTTGTGCTTTTTAAAAGCTGATGTTTAATATTAGACTAACAAGTCAGCATTATCCAGCTAAACACAATACCAGAAAAACATGTAACTTAAATTTTCTTGCTTGCACATTTTTGTTATTATTGACTGAATAAATTCTTCTACTTAAAGTGGTTGATTTTCTTGTTATTGTTTTATCAAATAAAAGCAATACCAAGCTAAAGTTTAATATTTAGCCCTTAATACATATAATCTATATAGATCAGCATCATGTGAGAGGAGTCACTTTTATTTGGTGAAGTAAAGTACTGAAATACTGGATCCATTGAAGAATGTTTTGAAATTCTAAGAGAAAAGCTGTAAAATATAATCTGAGATATTCTTGTCAACTCAAAAGTAGTTTTTAAAAATTAAAATCCTATGGAGATGAGTATAAATAGCATTTTGTAATATTACATCATCTGTAATTATAGCAGTCTTTCACCCTCACATTTTTTGAGATGATTTTAATTTCAAGGGGGGGAGTATACTTTTAATAAGGATTTTAAAAAATGAATTTCCTTTATCATTTTGTGCCCCAATTTAAAATTCAGTATATAGAGACATTCCATAAGCTTAAATTTTCTTCATGCTGGCATAAATGAACCAGAATGTAAGCCCTACATCAAAAAAAAAAGTTTTAAATTTCTAACCTTTTAAAAAGTGGAAATGCTATGGGATGGAAGTATTATGTTTTCTGATTAATTTGTCATACTTAATAGTATATTTAATGGTGAGGCATCACATATTTAATTACTTTGGGTGTGAAATTACTTCCTTAGGAATGCTAATATATCTTAGGGAAGATATTGTAGGATTTATATTGGAATTCAAATGTAATTCAAGGGTTTTTATTGAAAATATGGCTTAAAAGATTTGTTATAAAAAGTGTGGGGTGTTATTGTGTTTTAGTGAGGTTACAAGTTTAAATATCCTACTGTAGGAGGACCAAGTAAGGGTAAAAAAGTAAATGGATCTTAGTTGTTGGCTAAAGGGAGGTAACTGGAGATCTCAGTTATTATGAGATCAATAACAGGGAGATGAAGGGCAGAACAAGAGCTTGAGAACTTAAAAGAATAATATTGTTGGTCAAAGGATTTAGAGCTGGAAGGTACTTTGGAGATTTCTTTCCAAAGTCCATTTCTACTTCTCCTTATTTCAAACTCCATTTTACATGAAGAAACTGAAGACAAAAAAGATCATGACTTTTCTAAAGTCATTTAGATAGCAGCAGAGCCAGATTTTAAACCTAGTTCATCAGCTTCCAGAGTTTGTGTTCCTTCTCATAGATCATGTCGCTTCCTGGACATTATTTTAATTAAAAAACCCACCACAATTTTACATCTTCCTTAGGTCATAGTGTTGGAGAGGTGATAGAAAGAGTATAAGGACTGACAACTAGTAGATAACTGTCAACAAGTTGTCATAAAGCATGTAAGTGTTTATTATGTACCAGGCATTGTGATAAACTCTGGGAATACAAATAAAAGTAGAAAGAAAGATACTCTTAGTCTTCAAGTAGCTTCACTTTCTAATGGGGGAAGATAACAAAAGGGAACTGAAAAGGGGAGTGGGACTGGGGCAGGTGAGGGAGATGTATTATAAAGTTTCAGAAGTTCTAAAGAAGAATGAAGACATAAATAGCTTGTACCTTCTCCTTTATCTGGAGGTTCTGGGAGGAAGTAGCCAGTCATTAGGGGAGAAGCCGGAGTGAGGAAAATGCTAGGGATAGCGTGAGCTTGTAGATTAAGAGATTTCTGTGGCATTGTAGAAAAAGTCTAGGATAGTCAAAAATGCATCTTGGACAGTTCTTATTTATTAGATTTAAAGAAACACTAGCAGCTTATTCTAAGATATGTGGGTCAATAAGTAACTCTAGATAATGATTTTTTTTTTTTTTTTACCTTTTAAAATACAAGTAATCAGTAGCTTTATTAATAGGGTGAATCTAGTACTGTAAAACCTGAGGCTTAATCTGAGTAACCTGAACAGGACTGGTAGTTATCCCTAGCTATAAATAGTTCAAGTCCCTAAATCCCTTTCTTATAGGAAGGGTTAGTCATATAGTAATACATTTGTGCCAGGCTGCAGCAAACAGGATAGGAAAAAGAGGTATTAGTGAAAGAGAGCAAGCATCCTTTTATGAAAGAAAGCAGCTCCCTCCTCATTTTCTAAACATTATAATGGAGGACAGTAGCAACAGATTTAAGTATATTAGAGGTGTCATAGGAATCTTGAGATTCAAATGAGAGAAGAGATGGCTTCATTAAGACATCTCTTATCAAAGATGATAATCTGTTTTCTCCTTTCTACAGGAAAGGTTTCACTTCTGACATGTATCACTTTTCTTTGTTTTCCTGTGGTATCCTAGGCCATTTATTTTGGAGAGAAGCAAGGTGATATTGACAACTTTTGTTCTCACGTATCTTTGAGCATTATTATAGGTTAAGTGGGTTAAGGAACATAGGAATGGAACACTTATTTCCCAGTGTAATACTTAAAGTCCATTAACAGGAATTGGGAAAGTGTGTTATCTGAGAACATATTCTTGCCGACTTGGACTCTAAGGGGACACCATGAATTTCAAGAGGAGAGATCTTAGTTGAGCAGTCAGTAGCAAAAAAGGGTGGGGAAAGCATTTGAAACTACCCGGTTGTGTAGATGAACAAACATTGAACAGGTTTAATTATGTCATAGGAGTCCTCAATACTTGGCTATGGCCATGAAAATGGTTTCAGGATGTCCTCTTAAGTGAAAAAATAGTTTGAATGCTAGCCAAAATTCTAGAGAGGAGCTGGAGTTTTGTAAGGGAGGAATACATAAAGAGCTTTATATTATGGAGAAGATAAGGCTTCAACTTTGATATAACTACTTTAGTGTATGAATGTAGTCTTCCAGCTTTCCACTGAGAAGAGCAGTGAGTTTCACTATCTGTTCTCTAAACAAATTAGCCATTGCAGCTAATCTGAGTTTGGCTGCATTAAATGTTGTTTTCACTTATATTATTGCAGTCATTGTTTCTGTTGCTAAACTATTTACTCTTGTTTACTTTGCTCTGGAACTGTTCAAATAAATCCTCCCATTTTTCTTGAAATTCTTCATTTGTTATTTTTTATGGTGCAATAATATTCCTTTACACTCCTCTGCCAGCCATTATCCAGTTGATGGACACGATTTAATTTCCAGTTTTTTAAAGCTACAAAAGATGTTGCCATGAATATTGTGGTATATATGATATTTTTCTGGTTTTGATTTCCTTGAGGTACTTGCTGTCACTTCTTTGTTTTTTCTCTCTCTCAGTAGTATTTTATTTTTCCAATTGCATAGAAAGATGGTTTTCAACATCCATTTTATAAGATTTAGAGTTCCAATTTTTTTTCTCTTCCCTCTCTCCTCCCCAAGACAGCAAGCAATCTGGTATAGGTTATATATGTATAGTCATTTTAAATATATTTCCATATTAGTCAGTTTTGTTACTTTTCATTCAGATTTTATAATCTGACTTCTGGATAAACTACTGTATTGAAACTTCTTTCTCAGAGTTTATCGTGATCTCTTCATTTACTAAATCTAATTATCTTAGACCTCAGTCTCTTTTGGATTTTTCTGTATCTTTTGACTTTAATTATTCCTTTTTGCATTGGTTTTCCTTCCTTGACTTTAACATTCTATCTTTTTTCTCCTCCTACTTAATTGACAACAATTTCTCAATCTCTTGTACTATATTGTCATGTCTCCTTCCTAAACTTGAATATCTTGCAAGACTGAATCCTGTGCCCACTTCTCTCTTCGCTTTTCTTTTTCTTTCCCATCTTCTCTTCTTCCCTTTCCTCTTCTTACCTTCTCATCTCTTTGTGGTTGTTTTATCTTAGAGGGTGACTTGGGGATATTGGGAGTTATTATTCTTTGTTATCTGAACTGGTAATGTATGAGAGTTCACCAAAACAAATCTCTAATGGGAATAAGGGAAATAAAAAGAGAACCTAGTATACCCCTAGAGTATAACCTTACTTTGCTACCTAGCAACCTTCTTCTGAACAAATGAATAAGTAGTGCTCACTAGGCAAAGAAATATATGTAAATTAGCAAAGTCTTTTTGACTTTGTCAGTTATGGTTTAAAATAAAGAAATAGTAAAATTATTAGTAATTTTATAATAATTTAATGAATATTAGCATTTTCAGAAATAGGTTTTTATTAGCATGTAAAGGATATCACACATTACACTAATTCAAGTGTAATCCAGAAATCACTGATTAATACAGTCTCTCTTAACTATCAATCAGCATTTGAATCAGAGAAATGAAATCTAGGTAGGCATTAGCCTTTGGCAGTCTGAAGATGGAAGTGATTGGCAGCCTATTTATATAGTGTCTATGAGACATTCCTACAGAGAGCCAGTCTTTATTGATAATTCCATCTAATCCCAGAAGTGGAATGCACTGTCTTATTGCTAAATCACAAGTTATCAGTAAATAAACATTTATTTAGTTACTATGGAGTACTATGGTCTCTGCTAAGTGCTGAGGATACAAAGAAAAGGCACAAGTCAGTCCCTGGTATCATTGTTAGCTCACTGTCTTGTGAGGGAGACAATATGCAAACAATGTAAAAACAAGCTAAATAATAAATTGGAGGTGGTCAACAGAGAGAAACACTATTATTAAGAGGCAGTCTTGCAGAAGATGGACTTTAGTTGAGGCTTGAAGGAAGCTATGAGAGAAGGAGGAATATTCCAGTTATGGGGAACAGCCAGTGAAAACAAAGCAGAAATAAATCTTTCATCTTTTCTACCTCCCATTTGCCAAGGGAAACTTTAATTTCTGCCAGGATGGGAATCAGGTGGGAGCCTTAAACTTTACCATTCTGTTCTTCTCAGAAAAAAGAGGTACTGGGGCAGAATTATGTCTGCTTTCTTAAATATTGTCAGCATCGATAGGAAAACAAATAAATAAATATGCATAGCAGAATTTATATCAAACAATAAAAAGGGAAGGAACTCTCCCTTGAGCAAGGGAGAAGTTAGTAGGCTATTGAACTAGTTCAGCTGTGAAGTAACAAGCAGTTGTATTGAGGCTGCAGCAGTGTCAGAGAAGAGAATGGAACCACCTACAAGAGTCGTTACAAAAATAAAAGAAACTATAGGACTGTAAAACTTAAGCTAACAGAAAATTTACCAGCTTCCCAATATTAAAGTTAAGATCCTTGCTATAAATATTTGGTTATCATCATTTTTCTACTCCTTGGGTCCTAGTAAGGAGGGGAAATATTCTCTGTAGGTTAAAGTTGAAATCTATATTTTGAATTGGTCAAAAAGGTTTTTACATGCTTGAGCTAAAATTGTCTTATATTCATCTAGAAGTATTATGTTAAGCAATGATCACCTGAAGTACTCATTTGAGGAGCTTGCTACATTTTAGCAATTGGAAGTTTTCTACATTTAAGACTATGAAGTGTTATTACTGTTAATTTATGAAAGGAGAAGTAAGTAAACAGAAGTGAGTTTGGAAATTGGAAACTTTAATTTAGCAGATATGATCAAAATAGAGAATGGAGTAGGTTAGGAAACTGAATTTTCAAAAGGGCATTCTGAATTTTTCTGTGGTGGTAATAATTTTCAAAACCAAAGTATAGGTCTTTAATTATTACTTAAATAGTTAAATACATGTATTTGACTTCTGCAGGGGACCAAATGGTATTTGAATAGGCCTGTGCATTTTTAAATGAATAAGCTACTCATTCCTATTTGGAATTGGAAAAGGAAGATATTAGGATATACTGGAAACTAGTTTCTAAAACTTGTTTCTTTCCATAGTGAAAAAGTTCTAAATAGAGACATTAGTCAAGGGTTTGCATACTTGCCAAATATACTCAAAATTTCTTGCAGGCTATTTAAATATAAACATAGTAACAGACATCTTAGTGGTGAAATAAGTTGATAAGTTGCCACTGCCAGTCTAAAATTAGCCAGTGGTGTGTTAGGCAATTATACTAACTTTGAATAGGCCAATAGTAATAGTTTTTTTAAACTTTATATTCATTCATTCATTTATTATCTACCTACTCTTACAGAGTGCACTATTGAAGGTAATGGAGGGGGAGAAAGGGAATTGAGGAGGATAGTCCCTGCCCTCTAGGGAACTTTAAGTGTTATAGGAGATGATTTATACAGATATGCTTTGTTTACAGATTATAAGAAACACTTAAAAATTCCATCCAGAATACTAGATTAGATGGTAAATTGCTGGTGTTATTTTGATAGAATATATTAAATTCAGCACCAAGAATTATTTTGTTGAGATGAGAAACTTAAGAATTTAGAAGTATCTTTGTGGGGGAAATTATTTTAGACAGAATGTTATGAGTATAGGTAAAAGATAATAGAAGATTTTGTGGAAAGTGAGGGAAAAGCATTTGATTTCTCAGGAGTAATCTTAAAAACAGTTTACTTCTTATAAACATACTTTGTTTTTACTAGTTTAAAATTTAAAAGAAAGGAAGAAATATAGATGATTCTTTATGGCAATGTTGATAAATTTTTCAAACCAGCAAAAGCAACTATTAAAAAAGTTAAATATTTTAAAGTGACAAATTTTATTTCACACCATCATAAAAATTCTATTAATAATCATAATCAATTTTCCTGTAATATGGAATACCCACAAACAAGTAAAAGGCATAGTGATCCCATTGTTATTGTACACAGCCTTATACTTCATACTTTTTTTTAAAAACAAGAAGACAATATATTTCTTATAGATTACTATCAGTATTGTTCAGTGTTTTTCATGTTTTGATATCCTGTTTTCATCTATATAGTGCTAGTAATTTTGTACATCATTTGTCTGTACCTGCTCACTGAAAGATTTCAGTACCAATCTGAATCCTAATCATGGGTGAGGAGTGAAGGGCTGGAACTCACAAAGATGGCCAAAACTGTTCATTTATTCAAAATTCCCTCATTCAAATTATATTGTGATTATTTATCTTCTTGCACATTATATCTCCTCTGCAATCTTTGGAATATAATTTCCCTAAGGATAGATTTTTTCATTTCTGCCCTTGTATCTTGCCAGTGCATGATGTAAATACTAGTTTGCTTGAATAGAATTTTGTCAAATAACTTCCTTCAGAGTGGATCATAGGGATCACCAAAAGGATTAGGAGAATTTTTGAAAGTTATTCAATTCCAAATTATTCTCCTAAGTAGTTGGACTAATTCACAATTCTACCATTAGGAAATTAATATGTGTATTTCCCTGAATGCATTCCAGCATTTAATCTTTTCTACTTTTTACTATCCTTGTCATCTTAGTGGATACAAATGGATAGTGTGAGAGTGTTTTAGTGTTTCTTTCAATATTAATGATTTTGAATACTTTTTTAGATGATTGTTTATACTTTGTATTTCTTTAGAGAACTATTGAAATCAAGGGTGTTGATAATTAAAGGCTATTACTATTTTCCTCGTACAGATTTGCCTAAAGCCTGAAAGATTTCCCCATTATATCTCTTTATATCTTTGGGAGAGTAAATTATATTATGGTGGGACTTCCTTTTATTTCTTTTTATGTAACAGCTCTTTTGGTAAGGCTGCCAGTATTATTTTAATCTGAAGATTGTCAGTATATCCTGAGGACCACTATTGTTGAAGTGCCAGAGAGGAAAGAAATTGCTTTCTGCGTTTAATCTTATTCCATTACTTGAACTAAATGTTGAAGTACAGTTTACAGAATCTTCTTCACTTGAAATTACTGTTTCTGAGTTGAGGTCTGGATGAGACAGTATTTGCATGATGAAGTCTTTTATTTAGAGTCTGCTGAAGTAAGTCAGCCTCTGTCTGCAAATTAGGATGTCCAAATAGCTCTTCACTTGGCAACAAATAATTGCATTGTATTTGTAGTGCCCTTCCAGCTCATTTTGGGTGATTACAAGATACCTCCTCAGTCTCTGTGGGAGGAGGAATTAATCTCAAAACTTGGTTCACTTCCTTCATTGCTGTGTTAGTCTCACCAAATTTAGGTCTAAAGACAGCATAATTTTCAGTATCAACTGGGATGGAATCCTGAACTGCCTATAACAACCAGCCCAGATTCCTGGACTCCTAGATTGCTGTGACTTATATTTCTGGCCTTTGAAACTCTCAAGGTCATAAATTCCATTCCCTGAGTCTAAAATTAAAAAAGAACAAAAAAGCCAAGAACCCAGGACTGTTTTTTTTGGCTACATAGCCACAGAGGGGGAAGACCTCATGGTTTCCCTCCCTCAAAGCATGCTTCTCTCACCAGAAGCTGGGAGAGTAAAAGTCTGACCTCACTCTCATGGTTGATAGTCCAGCAAAAAGAGATGGTTAGAATGGACTTAGGCTCTTTTGAAGATACTGGTATTACCAGATATGCATCCTTCTGTAGGAGGAAAAAAGGGTCCTTCCAATTATGTGGTCGGTTACAGAATGTCCACTCATATTTTGATTACCTCAGTTCTCCGGAAACCAGCTCTTCAGTGATTTTCCTGAGGGAGAACCATATCTTCTCCCCCTCCTCCATAATCCACTGTATCTTAGCAGTATTGCTGAGATGTAGATTTCATCAAGACTAGAAGCTATTTCTCTGTCATTATGATGAAATATCTACTTTAGTAGAATACTTTATTATCATTGTACCAGGAATTGCTCATATTTCTAAAACTGCATTTTGTAAGGTTATTTTATGAGAATATTTCTATGAGACAGATAATAGAAGTATTGGATATAGAATTAGAAAACTTCACTTCTAATCCCAATTTTGTTTCTGGGTGGCCCAGGAAAACTTCCTTCTCAGGAAAGAGACTCTTGGCTGTGGACTTTAAAAGTTTCTGAGGGAAACTTACTCCTAAAGTAGAGTGGTTAGTCCTTTTTTTCTTGCTTACCTGCTATGCCAGCATTCTTCAAAACAAAGCTTAAGTATGGCTCATATCTAAAGACTCCTCCAAAGGAATTAATAGGATCTTTTTAGAAAAGGTATTTAAAATACAAATAAACATCAGAAATAGAATGGCTATTTCCTTTTCTATAAAAAATTTTTAAACCTAAGACTCAGAAGTTTCATGTTACCAAACATGTTAAACATAAAATAATAATTATAAAAACAACTTTGTATAACTGATAAGATATATTTATCTCAGATTTATGCTATCTGAACAACTTGAAAAATTCAGATCTTGTGGATGGCCAATATCCTTCAGGTTCAGGAGGTCACTCATCCAAGAAGTTGTGGACCCTCTTATTTGGTCATTGGTGTTGACTGAGGAACCTAGGAATTCCAGAATTCATGAAGTAGTCTGTAAAGAAGGATTTCTTAAGCATGTTAGAATTTCAATGTGTCCATGAAGTTGGATAAAAAAAAGCAATTACCCCACAATTTTCACTAACCTTTAACTGAATTTTAGCATTTCATTCAATTATCTTTAAAACGTTCTGAGAAGGGGTTTTTCGGCTTACTGAACTGCCAAAAGGCATCGATTACACAAAAAAGTTGAGAACTTCTAACCTAAAGACTGGAAGCACCCATTTCTCAAGATTGCTATGTAGTCACAGCTCGAGACTTGAAGTCAATTCTCAAATTCACTAGAGTAGGCATATATTCTATTACTATGTTTATCTGCTGATGGAAAGAGTTTCCTTTTGTCCAGGTTGCCAGTTATCTTCAGTACCATTTTATTCGTGAAACCAGTGGACCTATCAAGATTTGGCAAAAGAGCCAGTGCATTTCCCACAGAATGAAGCCATAATGCATGCCTCGTTCCATAGGAAATGCCCCAATCAATTTCCTTTGCAATTGTCAGCTCTTAGGTAACTTACTTTGCTTTGGTGGACTTCAGTTTCCTTATTGGTAAAATGTAGAGGAGTCAGGGATACAGAGAAGTTAAATGAACTGTCCAGTCATATGAGTAATAAGCTGGATCTGTGATTCAGACTTTTATCCTCATCTCAATCTTTCCTTAGCTATGGCAGCAAAAATTTTGGAATCCACCTGAACTATTTCAGATAATAAATACAAACACTCCGTGTTTAGGACTTTTGTAGTTATTGATGAGAATTATGCCAATAGTCTAATATGCAATGGGATCAGAATTAAAGAGTCCAAGAATAATTTACTCTCAAATATTTTTTGCTCATTTTAATTTTACTTTTAGTATACCTTTGTTTAAGGGAAGGACCTTTCTAAGTACCCATTCACATTTAACTTAAATTTATATTATTTGATTAATCAAAATGTATTACTTACTACTTTAATATGCTGGTTATTGTCCTAGGTGGTGGGGGTTAAAAATAAAAAGCAAAACTAGTCTCTACCCCTATCTTCTAATAGGAAGAGATATACCACTGGATGGTTTAGGAAGCTCTTTCTTCACAGTAGTCCTATATAATAGGTAGTATGCATATTATCACTTCTGTTTTGCAGACAAAGAAATCTTGTGATCAATGTGACACAATACATTGCACTAATATCACAATGCAAGTAAATGACAGATGGGACTCAAAGTGTGGTCTTTAGTTCTTCCATGGCTCTATTTCTAACTTAGAAATGCAGTAAACACCACTGATGTATCAAATGTGCACCTTTATGCAAAGGAATTTCAATTAAACAATAGTGGTATTTATTTTCTAGCATTTTAATTGTTCTTGGAATAAGGTAATAATCATTGTTACTTCTAAAACTGTTTATAGTTAAATTATCCAAAACAAATAAATCCTGAAGATGTTGTCATATTGACTACACTGTAGCGTAATGATGATTTAATCTTTCAAGTATGTTTTGAAATAGCAAAGCAAAATGTCTTCTGTGATAGATGCTTAAAGAATGTAAATAATGTATATAAATTCTTTTCTTGTGTTTGAGTTGCTGTAGTATGAAGGAAAAACAATCTATTTGTTATCTATCCTTCAGCTATATAATTTAGCATAAATAGACATTTTTCATTCCTTTCCTTTTTTTTGACACTCAATGTCCAGAAATAGCACATTGATTTGATTTCTTATAAAATCTGATGACATGATGTCCAATGGGCTTCTTTCCTTCACATACCAAACACAAAACAGAAAGAAGATTTTCTACAGAACCATGAATCTCCATTGCTTGCTTTAAATGTTTGCTGTAAAAAAAGTATATAATAAATTTTATATGTTATTTCAAAATGAAAGATATTTGGAGATGTAAGATTGGAGGTCAGCTGAGGAGTTAGTGCTATCTAGTTATATTTGAGAATCATCATCATCAAGATGGTAGTTAGATCCAGAAGAGTTGGTGAAGTCACCAGTAAAACTGTATAAAGGGAGAAGAGTAGAGGGCCTAAGATGTAACCTAGTTGGAAGGACATTTAGGATTAGAATATTTGACTTATATAAGGATTCAGCAAAGGAAGATGAGAAGGAGAGATCTGATAGATTGGATGAGAACCAGAAAACAGTGCTGTGTTGGAAAAACCTGGAAAAGAAAATATCCAGATGAAGATAATTGTTAATAGTTAAAAGGCCTCAGAGAGGTTAAGAAAAAGGAGGCTTGAGAAAAATCCATTGGATTTGACAGTTAAGAGGAAATTGCTAATAATAGCTTTCATTTAGATAGCATTTACTATGTGCCAAGTGCAATGTCAACTGCTTTACAAATATTATCTGAAGTGATCCTCACTGCAACCCTAGGAAGAAGAGGTGCTTTTATTATCCTCATTTTATAAATTATATCCTCATTATTGGACACACAGCTAGTAAATGTCTGACTTTGGAGAAAATAGTTTGAGTGGAATGGTGAGCTTGGAATAAGATGTTAAGAAAAAAGGAAGAGTAGAAAAATTCCAAGAAGTCACAAAAGGCAAAAGAAATAAGAGTGTGATAGTAGGGATGGAAAGATCAAATTAAGGACTCCTTTGAAGCTGGGGGTGACATAGACATGTTTGTAGGTAGTAGAGAAGAAATGAATAGATAGTGAGATATTGAAAATGAGTGTTTGAGGAAGAGTTGTATGTATGCTGAAGTCCCCTGAGTATGAGGTCAAGAGTAATGGAAGAGAGAATAATTGTGAATCAATACTGAAAATTCAGTATTGAGGAAGGAAGAGGAGTGGCCTCAAAGTCTTTGGACAACAGCTACCAGAATTTTGAAATTACACAAACCTAAAAGGAGAGAAGTTACTGAGTAATGAAGGTAAGAGGGAAAAAAATCTAGAAGTAAAAATGGAGAGAGCAAGGATTATTCTAATACTTCTGCCTTGATTTGTGAGCCACAGTGGTTGAGTCAAGATTTAGCAGTTCTTGAAAGGATGGCCAAGAAGAGTATATCATCAGGGAGGAGGCAAGTTTAAGTGTTTGCTAGGATATGAAAGGGTCTGAGAGGAAAAGATTCAGGATGAGAGAATTTCATTGCCTATGAAACAGGCAATTAACAATTGGAAGGAGTGAATTTTATTTGATTGGGATTTTGGGGTAGGAAGGTTGAAGGAGATGGGAATAAGTATCTGGAGGTGGTGAATGGAGATTGGGATTTGGATAATGTTCCACAGGGATTCAGAATCACTGGTATATATAAGGTATGACATTAAGGAAGATACATTACCATCTCTGTTGCTGCTGTACCCTTAAGGATCATGAGTCCTTTTCATTTGACTTACAGCTGAAACTTTCCATACATGTTGTTTCTGCCATTAACATATGAACTTGGGTATAGGGACTTTCTTACTTTTCTAATTATATTCCTAGTACCTGGCACAGCACTTTGCATATATTGTGTAAGCACTTAATATATGATTCATTCATTTTTTTTCAAACACTAACTACTATTCTGGAGAACTGATAATGAAGCATTCTGTTCATTTTTTGTCAGAGAATTGATAGATTCAGTATGCAGTATAAGATATTTATAGGTGTTTGCACATAGCCAATGTGAGAATTAGTTTTGCTTGACTGCATATTTGTTACAAGGACTTTGGCTTTCTTTTTTCTTTTTCTTTTTTTCTTTTTCACTGGGGTGGAAGGATGGTACATGGAACATGAGGATAGAGTAGCAAAACAAGAAAAGAAAGAAGAGTGGACATCTTGAGACATCTTTTAAAAAATCAGTTAAGATTACAGAACAGACACTAGAAAGAAGTACAGGCCTGATAATTCAGATGCTTCATTTTGAATGGAAAAAAAAGGTCTATGTACATAAGAGTTCTTGTACAATTCTCCTTTTTTCTTTTGATGAATATTATATTAATATATAATATATAATAATATAAAATTGCCCATTTTATTTGATATTTGTTCATTTTAAAATAAAAATAAAATTAAAAAGACTTTGTATTTGTATTCTTCTCAGAGGAACAATCTATCCTGATGAAATCATAAGTCTCTCCTTCTTCCCCAAAGAACGAGTAAAAACATCTTGGTAAAGGGGGCATGATCTAGGATTACTTTTTGAGACATTTCTAAATTTAGGTGACTTTAATTTTATAGCTCACTTAGTGGTCTTGTTTTGGGACTATCAATTTTGTCATATAATGATTCATACTTTGATTACATTATAACATGATATATATATATATATATATATATATATATATATATATATATATATATATATATATATATATATACACATATATATATAAAACGGACTGGTGGTAAAAGGTATTTAGATGATAACAGAGCAGATAAGCAAGGTTCTAAAATTTAATAATTATAACATGAACCATCTATTTGTAAAATGAATAACATTCAAGATGCTTATTCAACTTGTCCACTGAGGATTAGAATTTTTGTGCAAGCAATTTTTGACCAAAATATAAGACAATATAGATATGAATGTTTAAGCACACATATCTAAAAAAAATCTGAATTCTTGAGATTTCTCTGGCATTTTTCGTCCTACAAAGCAAGTTAACCTTAATATTTAAAAAAAATTTGTCTACACCTTGTCTTATGAATTGTAAACAAGAGTGGAAAGATTCATGAATTGCATGAGAATTATTATAAAAACATTAGAGAAATAAATTACTAATCTCACAATGAGATTGAAGAATGATATATGGACAGTTTGTGTACTCTTAACAGTTGAGAGAACACATTGTTGAATTTATTCATTATATATATGTGTGTACACACACACACACACACACACACACACACACTTCTCTCAATTAATTGTCAACACCTTGAGGGCAAAGAACTGTTTTACATTTGGCAATATACTTTCAGTGCCTGGAACATAGTAAGTGCTTGTTAATTGTTTGAGACTCAATTTGGGAGAGATGGAATAGTTACTCTCTTTTCATTAGATGAAATAATCCATATGGATCAGATTATAGAGCCATTGGAATGAGTAGTAGTTATCTAATTTTTGCTGTCTGAATGACATATACTAAATGGTTATGTATCACTTTTATTAATGTTTAATATCTTTTATTTTTATTGTGCAGTGTTTGAAAAGAGGAAATTATTTCATGAATTTGAACTTTTTCAGGTGTATGGATATCTTTGGTTGATTAGATGAGTGAATTGGTCATTGAAGTGAGTGGTAGCGTGATTGAACTTTTGAATTTTAGGAATTCTAGAAAAGATACTCTGATTTAGGATTAATTGTAAGTGATTACATAATGGTGAGGTTAATAGACTTATATGTTACAAGTTTTTTCCCCCCCCCTCTTCCCTTTATTGTTATCTGAAGAAGCAGCTACCATCCTCAGTCAGATTGTTATACTTTTCAGAAGGTTCTGTTCCCCCTAACTTTTACAGGTACTCTCATCTGATTTGCAAATGAAAACTCTCTTAAGTGTGTTGTCTTTCTATTAGAAAGTTCTTGAGAGATGAAATGATCTTGCTTTCTGTTTGTATCCCTGGTGCTTTTGTATGTAGTGTAATAAAAAAACTTTTTTTTTTTTTTTTTTTAACAGAATGTCCATTTATTTATTTATTTGTTGTTTTTGTGTTTTTTTTTTTTTTTTTCAAACTCCATTTTAGAGGTAAGGAGATAGTTAAACTGATGGAATTTTCACATGATTGAAATTATAGCTTAAAATGCTTGGGTTGGTTACATTTTTTAAAAATGAAAATAAAGATTATTTAAAATTAAAACTATAGATATTAGCAACACAAATGGACACTACATGGATACAGCAGATATTTCAGTTATACAGAAACAGGAGGCAGAAATAAATTAATATAACACTGGAAAACTATTTATATAATTTGAAGAAGAAAAAATATACTTAGTTTTCACTGACTCATACGATTTAGTATAAAAACTTAAAGACTTTTTTTCATTAATTCACTCAGAAGAAATTCACTACTTCTTTAATTCAGAAGGGAAAAAGAAATTTTAGAATATAACTAATCAAGATTGAAGCAGGAAATTCTGGGATGTGGAATATAACTTGGAGGAAAAAACTGTCAAAGTTGGGATAAATTAAGTGAATATTGTTATTCTTCTGATAGGAAAAAGGATAGTTTGGAAAAATAGGATTTAAAGAAATTTATCCCATATCCTGATGGAGTTTATAATCTAGTAGTGAAATGTTTTCATAGCTAATTAATGATGCAGCAATGTAGCATGTACTTATTAAATCCTTTCCCACTATTTTCTTCCTTCTTTTAATTTTCTATATAAATGACAAAATCTTTGGGATATTCTTTTAGCTTGGCTTCTGTGGCTCTGTTCTCCCTTGTTTTTTCTCCTAGTTTCTGATTCTATACCTTTTTATGTTTTTATTGCTAATCATTATCTATTTTCAGCCCCCTAGTTAAGGGTGATAAGTTGATGGAGGAAGATGATCCTTCTAAGAGAGTCCTCTTAGGCCTTCTTACTTTTCTTTAAAACTTATTCCTTGTCAACCATTCACATGGTCTCATTTATCTTTATATGCATTTTGTCACCAAATCCCTATAGCTTTTTTTTAATGTCTTTTGGAAGTCCATTTCCAAATTGTCAGTTGTTTTCTAAATAACTCCATTTTATTGTCCTCTGTCACTTTAAACTTAACAAATTTGAAACAGAATGCATTATCTCCTTCCTCTACCCCTTAAGTCATAATGCCTCCAACCTTTCCTATTTTCTGTTGAAGTTACTGGTATCCTCCCAGTTACCCAAGATCAAGATGGTGAAGGCGCCTTTTATTTCCTTTTTACTTTTCATATATAATCTTTTTTTCTTTTTCTTTCTTTCCTGAGACAATTAGGGTTAATTGACTTGCCTAGGGTCACACAGCTAGGAAGTGTTAAGTGAGACAGATTTGAATTCGGGTCCTACTAACTTCAGGGCTGGTGCTCTATCTATTGTGCCACCTAGCTGCCCCCAAATAGTCAATTCTTAAATCTTATTAGTTCTCTCTACAACAGCTCTTGTGTCTACCACCTTTCTATTCAGAGCCAGAATGCCATTTTAAGCCATCTTCATCTCTCAATTAGTCACCTTGCTTCCACCTTTCCCCCTCTAATTCCCACACAGCTCCCAAAATAATCTTCATTAATGTATGACTGTTTCACTTGCCTGATCAGAGGCTTTCAATGACTCCCTGTAGAATAAAATACAATCTTTCATCTGACACTGAAGCCTCTCTGTAGTCACTTAGTAACCTTCTGGGTTTATTATATGGTATTCCTATTAGCTATTCTATGTTCTCAACCAGGGTGTTGCTCATCTTCATCTCCTACTTCAATCTCCCTTAGTTGTTTATGCTCCTTCCCTTTTGTTCTTTTGTAGTTCCCTAGTAGAAAGTTTGTTAGGGGCAAAGATTTTCTGATGTCATGATCTTCTTAGAGAACAAAGGACAAACAAAAACAACAAGGAGCAACTTTATAAATTTTGGTTAACTGACTTGATCGCCTTCCTTTTAGTACTCTTGTAACATTGCTTGTGATAAGTTCCTAGAACTTAGTTTAGATTTTGAAAAGATTGTAAAAAAAAAAAGGAAGTAGTGTGTTATGTGATGAGGATAGAAAAATACCATAAATTGACATAGAATTATGACTCAAGTATTAATAATTTGATTAGTAGTAGAAGGAGATGAACAAAGAGATATTAAATGATTTTAAATTGGATTTCTATTGAAGCTAAATAGCTAGTTTTTGCATTATAGCCTGACAGACTATTGCAAATTCTAGTGCAAAAGCATGAGAACAGCTAGTCACTACTGGCAGGTATGATATTCTGACAAATGTGGGAAAGCTTGCACATGGGCCAATGAAGCATTTTGTATGTGTACTTTAATCATTTGATAGTAGTATTCTCAAATTGTTCTTAATTCTTTATTTTAGTAATTTCTTATTGCAGTGTGATGGTCTATTACATTCACATCCATGAGTATTTACTTGGTTTCTAGTTCTTGCTACCATAGTTGTTCTTGCTACCATAGTTGTTCTTGAATATTTTGATACATTTCAGACTTTTGTTTCTGTCTTTGGCTTCTTTGGGATATTTGCTCAACAGGAAGATCACTGGGTCATGAGTATAATTACATAATTCCAAATCTATATCCAGAATTTTTGTATGACTCCATAATTCCAAAAGCAGTGCTTCAATATGCTCATCTTTTCCTTACCTTTCAAACACTGATTCCAGTTTTTATCATCTTTAACAATTTTGAGTATGAATTGGAACCTTAGAACCTTAGAATTTGCATTTCTCTTACTATTAGTGATTTGCTTTTTCTTTGTATTCCCAATGTTTAATAAAGATATACTATGTGCTTAATGAGTGGTTGAAAGGTATTTTTATATGATCATTTACAAAATCATTATATAAAACTTTATTAATCTTTTGACTAATTTTCACCACTAATAGATACAAACTTAATCTTGGTGTTACATATTTGTGTCAATTCTTCATTTTTAGATATTATATCAGTGATACTTGATGTTTTTTTCCCACTTTATGATTTCTAATTATCTTTGGATAGGGGTTGGTAAAAAAAAGATTTTTAAAATTTTGGATAGTCAAAACTAATTTTTATCTTTTATGATTTACCCAGGTTTTTGTTTAATTAAGCATTCTTCTCTTAGAGCTATTGCAAATATCTGATTTCATTTTCTTTCCTTTTTTTAAAATTGGTGTGACCTTTTGTCCTTTTCCTTTTACTTAAAGTTTTTTTTTATGCAATTATTTAAGTTCCAAGTGGGTCATGGTAAGTTAATGTTGAGTGATTCTATGTTTTTTATAGTTATTTTGAATGGAATTTCTCTTTTTATCTTTTTCTTACTCCTCTAGAAGAATTTCATATCAAAGGGAATTTTTTTAAAACCTTTTGAAATCTGCTCTCTCAAAATCTGAGGTGAATGTCCAATTAATATCTTCATAACATTTTTTCTATTTCTCTGCCAAAATAGAGGGAGAGACTTGATCTCCAGCAGCTGGTTGCTATTTTTTTTTGATGAGAATTATATCCAAAGTCTATTTTCTCTTTGTTGATTATTCCTCTTTTTTATAGAGAAAATTATCATTAATGTAAATTAAGAAATGATTGCTCTTTTTTAGAGCAATAGATTTTCTTTTTTTTTTATTGATTGATAAATGATTTATTAACTGCAGCAAGTTACCTTATGGAACTCAAACTTTGTCAATTATTAATATGTTTTTATCTTAGGCATCATGCAAATTATACACTTGTTAGACTGTTTGCTGATAAGTCAATGCATACAACATGTCCCTCAACTTCTGGATATTAGATTGCCTTCCTGAATCTTCATAGCAGGTCTGTCCAAGTCTTTCTGATTTTTGTCTTCAGGTGATCTTGAAATATCCTCTAGTTCCTGTTTTGTGGTGTCACAATCCTTTTTCTTATCCTACATAGCCTCTTGCCTAAGGATCTTTTTTTTTATTATATATATATATATATATATTTATAATATTATCCCTTGTATTCATTTTTCCAAATTATCCCCCCCTCCCTCTATTCCCTCCCCCCAATGACAGGCAATCCCATACATTTTACATGTGTTACAATATAACCTAGATACAATACATGTGTGTGAATATCATTTTCTTGTTGCACAATAAGCATTAGATTCCGAAGGTACATGTAACCTGGGCAGACAGATATTAGTGCTAACAATTTACATTCACTTCCCAGTGTTTCTTCTCTGGGTGTAGCTACCTCTGTCCATCATTGATCAACTGGAAGTGAGTTGGATCTTCTTTATGTTGAAGATTTCCACCTCCATCAGAATACATCCTCATACAGTATTGTTGTTGAAGTGTACAGTGATCTTCTGGTTCTGCTCATTTCACTCAGCATCAGTTGATGTAAGTCTCTCCAGGCCTTTCTGTATTACTCCTGCTGCTCATTTCTTACAGAGCAATAATATTCCATAACCTTCATATACCATAATTTACCCAACCATTCTCCAACTGATGGACATCCATTTATCTTCCAGTTTTTAGCTACAACAAAAAGAGCTGCCACAAACATTTTGGCACATATATGTCTCTTTCCGCTCTTTAGTATTTCTTTGGGATATAAGCCCAGTAGTAGCACTGCTGGGTCAAAGGGTATGCACAGTTTGATAGCTTTTTGGGCATAGTTCCAAATTGCTCTCCAGAATGGCTGGATTCTTTCGCAACTCCACCAGCAATGTATTAGTGTCCCAGTTTCCCCACATCCCCTCCAACATTCATCATTATTTGTTCCTGTCATCTTAGCCAATCTGACAGGTGTGTAGTGGTATCTCAGAGTTGTCTTA
Source organism: Sminthopsis crassicaudata (assembly GCF_048593235.1). Lineage (NCBI taxonomy): Eukaryota > Metazoa > Chordata > Mammalia > Dasyuromorphia > Dasyuridae > Sminthopsis > Sminthopsis crassicaudata. The sequence continues at coordinate 147,392,055 of NC_133621.1, forward strand.
ATTTGCATTTCTCTGATCAATAGTGATTTGGAACACTCTTTCATGTGAGTGGATATAGTTTCAATTTCTTCCTCTGAGAATTGTCTGTTCATATCCTTTGACCATTTATCAATTGGAGAATGGTTCGGTTTCTTATAAATTAGGGTCAGTTCTCTATATATTTTGGCAATGAGACCTTTGTCAGAACCTTTGTTTTTAAAAATATTTTCCCAATTTGTTACTTCCCTTCTAATCTTGTTTGCATTAGTATTATTTGTACAGAAACTTTTAAGTTTGATGTAATCAAAATCTTCTATTTTGTGATCAATAATGATCTCTAGTTCTCCTCTAGTCATAAATTCCTTCCTCCTCCACAAGTCTGAGAGGTAGACTATCCTCTGTTCCTCTAATCTATTTATTATCTCCCTCTTTATGCCTAAATCATGGACCCATTTTGATCTTATCTTGGTATATGGTGTTAAGTGTGGATCCATATCTAATTTCTGCCATATTAATTTCCAGTTTTCCCAACAGTTTTTTCCAAATAATGAATTTTTATCCCTAATGTTGGTATCTTTGGGTTTGTCAAAGATTAGATTGCTATAGATGTACCCTTTTTTGTCCTTTGTATCTAATCTGTTCCACTGATCTACCGGTCTATTTCTTAGCCAATACCAAATGGTTTTGGTGACTGCTGCTATATAATATAGCTTTAGATCAGGTACACTTAGACCACCTTCCTCTGAGTTTTTTTTCATTACTTCCCTTGCAATTCTCGACCTTTTATTCTTCCATATGAATTTTGTTGTTATTTTTTCTAGGTCATTAAAATAGTTTCTTGGGAGTCTGCTTGGTATAGCACTAAATAAATAGATTAGTTTGGGGAGTATTGTCATCTTTATTATATTCGCTCGGCCTATCCAAGAGCACTGAATGTCTTTCCAATTATTTAAATCTGATTTTATTTTTGTGGCAAGTGTTTTGTAATTTTTCTCATATAATTCCTGACTTTTCTTTGGTAGATGGATTCCCAAATACTTTATACTCTCAACATTTGTTTGGAATGGAATTTCTCTTTGTATCTCTTGCTGTTGCATTTTGTTAGTGATATATAAAAATGCTGAGGATTTATGTGGATTTATTTTGTATCCTGCCACTTTGCTGAAATTTTGAATTATTTCTAGTAGCTTTTTAGCAGAGTCTTTGGGGTTCTCTAAGTATACCATCATGTCATCTGCAAAAAGTGATAGTTTGATTTCCTCATTTCCTACTCTAATTCCTTGAATCTCTTTCTCGGCTCTTATTGCCGAGGCTAGCGTTTCTAGTACTATATTGAATAGTAATGGTGATAGTGGGCAACCTTGTTTCACTCCTGATCTTACTGGGAAAGGTTGTAGTTTATTTCTATTGCATATTATGCTTACTGACGGTAGAGCAATAGATTTTCAATAAATATTTAGGAATTGAAATCTCCTGCACTTATAGCAGGTTTACAATCTGTTTCTTGAATTCCTCATCAATATCTTTCAAGGTGCCCTGTAGTCAGGATGCTGGATGTAACTAAAACCAGTTAGCCATTTGTTAAATTTTCATTGCAAGCATTTATTCTTTGGAAGTCAGCAAATACTACAGATCACTATAAATTTGTTTTATTGTTATATAGACTTGAGAAAAGGATGGAGAAAATTTTAATAAAGAAGATTAAATATAAAAGAGTTTGGTACCTAATTGAAGAATTTGATTGTTAAACATTTGTTAGCACATCTCTTGCCCCTAGTTTGCTCATGTGAAAATATTATTTGTTTTTGACTCTTGATCTTTATATATTCTTTACTATTCTACTCTACTCTGGTTCATAGATTTCTCACATAATTCAATCTTCTTATTCTTCCTATCTCCCCCCCATCTTTATCCTATCCTACTTCTTTAGATATATGCTTTCAGAGAACCTATTTTAGCCATACATTTCAACTCAATAAATTTACTGAAGTAAAATTTGCCCCTTTGTGTTAGAATCTTGAGTTCACTTTGTTAGCCATATTTTGTCACTTTGTTTAAATATTTGAGATGATGCATTTTATTACTGCTCCTTTCTTGGATTTTATAACCTTTGAATTGTTAGATATCTTTCATGTTTTTTAGAGATCTTTATATAGATAGTTATAGTTACACACTCCCACACCCATACAATTTCTCCCCTCTTTTCTGTTTAAAACTCAATGATATTTGCATATGCCAATCAATACCTTTTTACTAGTCTTTGTTGAGTATGTGTTGTACCATGCTACCATTTCTATATTTTAATCCATAGATCAAAAGCCCAAATTCCAAATTGTAAGCCTTATCTTTACTCTTCAAACTTGCCTTTCTCTTTTTAAAACCATTGCTTTTAGTTGGTAGTAAAATGTCAAAATAATCATTAACTATGCTTTCTTGATTCCTTTTTGTAAGCATCCATGATAATCACAGTAAGTGTGGGAAATTGTCATCTTGTTTGAAAAACTTTTAGAGTGTCACTGTCACGGTCCTTGAGATTACTCAGGGAAGATAGTTTGGTTCTCAGGAAGTGATCTTTTCACTTGACAGTCTTGTGGATCCATATAGTCATTTCTTGGGGGCCAAACTGTTATTTTCTCTGCCTAAGGTCTAGTCCTTTGGGGAAGAATAATATCTTTTAATTAATACCAAACTATCTGGAATTCTTTCTTTGATTTAAAAAATATCCTTTATTACTTAATGACTTGTTTAAGGAAGAAGCTCTTTGTTGTTTAGCTTCTTAGTCAGTAAAAGCATTTTAAATTCTATAAACCTCCTACCAAAGATCCAGACATCCTAAACACATTCATTTGCTCTAGATGTTTTATAAACAAAATTAAGTTCAAGTATCTGTTTTTTCTTCTTTAACATTACTTTAATTTTTAAAAATTAAATGCAAAACCAATTGTTTACATTCATTTTTTTAAATGTGAATTATCCAGTTCTTTTAACATTAGTTTTAAAATTCTGATTCCAAAATTCTCTCCTCCTCTAGCCCTTAGAGAAAATAAGCAGTATGATAAACCCATTTTACATGCAAAGTCATGCAAAACATATTTCCATATTAGCCATGTTGCCAAAAAAAGCAAAGAAATTTTAAAAATTCACTTTCTGTTCTCTTGGCTTATCATACTGACACAGATGAAGGCTTCTATATTCACTTCAGTTACATTTTTTCTTAGGTTTTACATTGCAACTTTCTCATTTTTAAAAAAAGGAGCATTTAGCTTCTTAGTCAATAAAAGCATTTTAAATTCTATAAACCTACCAAAGATCCAGACATCCTAAACACATTCATTTGCTCTAGATGTTTTATAAACAAAATTAAGTTCAAGCATTTGTTTTTTCTTTAACATTAGTTTAATTTTTAAAAATTAAATGCAAAACCAATTGTTTACATTCATCTTTTTAAAATGTGAATTTCCAGTTCTTTTAACATTAGTTTTAAAATTCTGATCCCAAAATTCTCTCCTCCTCTAGCCCTTAGAGAAAACAAGCAGTATGATAAACCCATTTTACATGCAAAGTCATGTAAAACATATTTCCATATTAGCCATGTTGCCCAAAAAGCAAAGAAATTTTAAAAATTCACTTTCTGTCCTCTTGGTTTATACTGACACAGATGAAGGCTTCTATATTTTTTCAGTTACATTTTTTTCTTAGGTTTTACATTGAAACTTTCTCATTTTTTAAAAAAGGAGCATTTTGTTCTTCCTGTCCATTCAGAAAATGGAAAGGTATTCCTTAAGTCCCTATACCTATTCTGCAGCTCTTTGTTCATATATAAGTTGCTTGAAATTTGGCAGACATGCATGGCAGAAATACAAGTATTGTATATACTCAGTGCAGTGCAAAATTTTTTCTGTTCTCCATATTTGTTTCAAGTAATATCTGTAGGATTTTTTTCTTTCATCTCTGAAAGATGATATTTTAATCAAAAGATAATTTCAATACAGATTTAGGTCATTTTCAGAGATTTTTGTCATAGTGGGAAAATAGATATAAGGATTGGTAGTTACTATTCATGATATTTTTCTATTTTCTAAGAATCTTTTTAAGTAATTTTGAAAATGAAATTAATCTGAGTGCCTTTAGAATGATCACCTCCAGAATGTATTTCTTTCTTTATATATAGGTCTATATCTTCTTCTAGACCTTATCTTTACAATTTATTCATTAATACATTCATTTATGCATTTGACAAACATTTAAATGCTTAATGTGTACAAAACACTGTTGATATCATTGCTACTTTTTCAGTTCAACAGTTTTTTGTTTGTTTTCTGAGGCATTTGGGGTTAAGTGACTTGCCTAGGGTCACATAGCTAGGAAGTGTTAAGTGTCTGAGGTCAAATTTGAACTCAGGTCCTCCTGACTTCAGGGCTGGTGCTCTATCCACTTTGCCACCCAGCTGCCCCAGTTCAACAGTTTTTAAGATCAATTAAGTCTAAATATCATAATTAAAGTAGATAAATCTGAATGTCGTAGTTCTATTTTAGTTTAGATGTCACAGTGATTTCATCTTAACATAGCTATCTGTTATCTAGTGAGTTATATAGCTATGTCAACAAAAGTCATTATTATTAATGAAGATAATAGGAGCTCATATTTAGAATAATGCTCTATTAACAAAACATTTTTTTTCAAACCACTCTATTTTAGTACAAATATTATTATCCTATTTTATAGCCAAGAAAACTGAGACTCATGGAGATTTGGCCTTATAACTGTGGTCACACTGGTGTTAAATGAAAGATCAGGCATGAGTACTTCTGTCTTCTGACTTTAAAACTGTTTTTTGTACTAGAGGTTGTCTCCTCACCATTATTTTTACATATTTATTTATAATAATAGGGCTTCTTTTGTATTGCTTATGTTTATTTATGATGCTCTTTATCTGTGTTATCTAAGCACTCTATCTAATTAGATCATTTATAATTACCTTTTTCAACTAGGATAGTGTCCCTTGACATTTGATCTGTTACTGAGTTGAATGGTGAAGTGAGGGTAATTGGACCTTCTAAGAGTAGTTTTTCAAAGTGTCCTGCCAAGACACTTTTCTAGAATTCTGAAATGTACAAATGACTCATTTCTATACCAAGTAATTTAAAATTTTAATTCAGAAGAGGTTTATTAATCACCTGTTATATGCCAGGCAACATGCTAGGAACTGGGCATATAAATAGAGTGAAACAATAGTGGCTATTGCAACTAAATGGTTTACTGCTTCTATACTATTCTTTTTCCAAATATTGTAGCAGCATAGTATACAGCTTGCTTGAATTAATATCACAAATTACTGATTTTCAAAACTCCAAAGAGAGCAAAAGTGAGGCAAAGATCTCAATTAGTAAGGAAAACTTAATTCTATAGAGTTTATGTTTAGGCTACATGCTTCTTTCATAGATTTATAAAAATCCAAGAAAGGTTTCAGTATTTGTTTTCAGGAAATAATGGAAGGCCTCTTGTCTGGAATGAATTGGTTATTAGAATCATTGGAAATGAGTTTTTAAATATGTAAGGCATTAAATGTAACCCATAATCCCTTTAAGTCCACTTTTGGAGATACAGTATATGTAGGTACAATTGAAGTACGAGTATTAATTTACATATCTGTGTAGATATGTCAAAGATGTAAATATTCAGCTGCAGTTTCTTTCTGATCAATGCTTGTCACCATTTGCCTCCTTAGATGTTTCGAACTGGGTGACCTAGAGACCTTAACTTTTTTCCTCAAACGCTTTTCTCTCCCAAACTTCCCTATTTCAGTAGAAGGTACTACCATTCTTTAATTATCCCATATTCCATTTTCTAGGTCTGTTAACCTTGTCATTAACTGTAATGTTCTGAATAGCTTTCTGGAGGGCCTTCGAACCAGCCTTGGTCTCAGCAGAATAATCACCATGAGAATAGTTAGGGATAAAATCCAAAGTCTTTATTGTCTCCTTCAGTCTCCCAGTCTGTGTCCGCAATCTCAGCCAGTCAGCAGTCTGCACATCCAAATGTAATGTCCTCGCTTTTCAGAGCCCCCAAGTTAGGATGACAAAACATACCATTGTTTTCTAGAGCCTTGACACTGGGGTGGATTAAAATATAGTGTCTAGGCTAGCTGTCTGGAAGATTTCGGGACCAGCCCGAGTTCTTGGTTTAGTGGAAAAGTGATGAAGGCAAGAGAGCCACCATGAGGCTAGTCAAGTCTTCTTCTTATGGCTGAGTTTGTCCCCAGTTTATATAATCTATTACAATTAAATCAATTCATCATACTGAGTATAAGCCAATCAGTATATCACTAGGGAACCATTATTTGTTGTTTAAATTATTTGTTGATTAAATCAGTCATACTGAACTAAAAAACTATTAATCTAAACTAGATTAACCATTGTATTATCAATTCCACTGAGTTCACACCTTGTTGTAAGAATCCTTGCCTCAAGTATATTTTTCCAGAGTTCTGGCCCATTATATTTATCTTCTATTAATTCATCCTCATTCCACAGTAATTTGCCAGATTTTTCCATTTCTGCTTCCATATCTTTTACATCTGTTTGAAACTCATACAGTTATTTTGGTTTAGGCCCCCATTCTCTTGCTTCTTAACATATTTCCTTGCCTTAAGTCTTGGCCTACTTCAGGACATTGGTTTACCTCTTTGTGATATAACTTGAAGGACTCACTCTCAATTAAGTTTTTTCTTGTGTTCTTACATAGCTAGTATTTTCTGTCTATGTTTTATATGTAGGAATCTTTAAAAGCTAGCTGTCCTTTTTTGATAACCTTTTTGATTTTGATAACCTTTATCTGTTTTTTAATTGACTTTCCATTTTTTGTTACTAATAGTTTTTTGTTTTGAAAATGTCAGGTTCTAAATAATGATGAATGTTGGAGGGGATATGGGAAAACTGGGACACTAATACATTGTTGGTGGAGCTGTTAAAGAATCCGGCCATTCTGGAGAGCAATTTGGAACTATGCCCCCAAAGTTATCAAACTGTGCATACCCTTTGACCAGCAGTCCTGCTATTGGGCTTATATCCCAAAGAAATACTAAAGAAGGGAAAGGGACCTGTATGTGCTAAAATGTTTGTGGCAGCCCTTTTTGTAGTGGCTAGAAACTGGAAGATGAATGGATGTCCATCAATTGGAGAATGGTTGGGTAAATTATGGTATATGAAGGTAATGGAATATTATTGCTCTGTAAGAAATGACCAGCAGGATGAATTCAGAAAGGTTTGGAGAGACTTACATGAACTGATGCTGAGTGAAATGAACAGAACCAGAAGATCACTGTACACTTCAACAACAATGCTGTATGAAGATGTATTCTGATGGAAGTGGTTATTTTCTTTTCTTTTTTTTTTTTTCCTGAGGCAATCGGGCTTAAGTGACCTGTCCAAGGTCACACAGCTAGGAAGTATTAGGTGTCTGAGGCCAGATTTGAACTCAGGTACTCCTGACTTCAGGGTTGGTGCTCTACCTACTATGCCACCTAGCTGCCCCTGGTTATCTTCAACATAAAGAAGATCCAACTCACTTCCAGTTGATCACTGATGGACAGAAACAACTATACCCAGAGAAGGAACACTGGGAAGTGAATGTAAATTGTTAGCATTACTGTCTATCTACCCAGGTTACTTATACCTTCGGAATCTAATACTTAACGTGTAACAAGAAAATGGGATTTACACACATGTATTGTATCTAGGTTATACTGTAACACATGTAAAATGTATGGGATTGCCTGTCATCTAGGGAGGGAGGGAGGGGAAAATTTGGAAAAATTAATACAAGGGATAATGTTATAAAAAAATCACTCATGCATTTATACTGTCAAAAATTTTTTATAATTATAAAATTAAAAAAAAAAGAAAATGTCAAGTTCTCATGTCAGGTTTTCATTTTAATTTTTTCTTCTAGTTCAATATTAATTTTTGTCTTTGCTCTGATAAATTGATAGGTTTTGCACACATAAACACAGTTGATTCAGCACTGACTCCTGGATCAGTAACCAGTTATTTACTGTCTTAATATAATTTTTTTTTTTTGTTAATTGGTGGTCATGGTAAGCAGTTTTTAAATTAAATAGTTTTTTTCTAATTACATGTAAAAACAATTTTTACATTCATTTTAAAAAGATTTTAAGTTTCAAATTTCTCCGTTCTTTGTTGGGTCCCCCTCCTTAGAAGGTAAGGAGTTTGATATTGATTATATATATGCAATCATGTAAAACATATTTCTGTATTAGTCATGTTGTAAAAGAAATAGACCAAAAGAAAAAAAAGTGAAAACAATGCTTTGATCTGCATTCACACTCCATCAGTTCTTTTTCTGGATGTGGATAGCATTTTCTATTATGAGTTCTTTGAAACTTACTTGGATCATTTTATTGCCAAGAAGAGCTAAATCTGTCATACTTTATCATCTCATAATGTTGCTGATACTGAGTACAATGTTCTTCTGGTTCTGTTCACTTCACTTTGCATTAGTTCATGTAAGCCTTTGTTTTTCCGAAGTGATACTGCTCATCATTTTTAAAATGCAACAGTATTCTGTTACATTCACATACTACAATTTATATGCCGCCATTCCTCAATTGATGGGCAACCCCCCAAAAAAAAAACAAAACCCTACCACAACCTGGTATAAATATTTTTGTACATATAGGTCCTTTCTACTTTTTTTGTTATCTAAAGAGATAACAAGAGGAATACAGATGTAGTAGTAGTATTATTGGATAAAAGAGTATGCATTTTTGCTTGCCCTTTGGGCCTAGTTCCAAATTATTCTCCAGAATATTTGGAACAGTTCATACTTCCAGTGCATTAGGATCCCCATTTACCCATATTTTCTCCAACATTTATCTTTTTTTTTTTTTTTTTTTTTTCATTATACTGGCCAACTTACAGGTGTTGGGTGGCATTTCAGAGCTGTTTTAATTTGCATTTCTTTAATCAATAGTGATTTAGAGCATTTCTTTTTGGGGGGAGATTTCTACCTTTATTTTATTTTATTTTTTGAAAATAGCTTTTTATTTTAAAAACACATGCAAAGATAGTTTTCAATGTTTACCCTTGTCCAAATTTTTCTCCCTTCCTTCTCCTATCCCCTCCCCTAGACAGCAAAGCAAATAATCAATCCAGTATAGATTAAAACACGTACAATTCTTCTAAACATATTTACACATTTATCATGCTGCACAAGAAAAGTCATATCAAAAAAAGGAGAGAAAAAAGCAAACAACAAAAAAGAAGAAAATAGTGTTGTGATTCACATTCAGCAAATCAGAGAGCAGATGGCTTGCTCCATCATAAGTCTATTGGAATTAGCCTGAATCATCTCATTGTTGAAAAGAGCCAAGTTGGTCACAGTTGATCATCACATGATCTTGTTACTGTGTACAATGATCTCTTAGTTCTGCTCACTTCACTTTGCATCAGTTCATGTAAGTCTCTTCAGGCCTCTCTGAAATCATCCTGCTAGTCATTTCTTATAGAATAATAACATTCCATAACACCCATATACCCTAACTTATTCAGCCATTTTCCAACTGATGGGCATCCACTCAGATTCCAGTTTCTTGCCACTACAAAAAGGGCTGCCACAAACATTTTTTGCACATGTGGGTCCCTTTCCCTCCTTTAAGATCTCGTTGGGTACAGACCTAATAGAGACACTGCTGGATCAAAGAGGTATACACAGCCGAATAGCCCTTTGGGCATAATTCCAAATTGTAATGTATTTCTTTATATCATTATAGGTGCTTTGATTTGTTCATCTGAAAACTGTTCATTTCTTTTGACTATTTATCTATTGGGAAATGGTCTGTATTCTTATAAGTTTGCTCAATTCTCTGTGAATTTGAGAAATGTGGCCTTTATCAGAGATACTTGCTGTAAAAAGATTGTTTCCTATCTTTCAAACTTGGTTGCATTGGTTTTGTTTGTACAAAAGCTTTTTAATTTAATATAATTAAAATTATACATTTTATATTTTGTAATACTCTCCCTTTTTTTTGATCATAACTTCTTTCTTTCTCCATATATCTGATTGGTTAACTGTTCCTTACACTCCTATTCACTTAATCTGTTACCCTTCATGTCTAAGTCATATATTTACTTTGACCTTTTTTTGGTATATGGTGTAAGGTATTGATTTATACCTAGTTTATGCCATTTTTTTGTTCTTTTAAAAAAATTTTATTTTCCCCATTACATGTAAAGCATTTAGGGTTAGGGTTTTTTTTATGTATTTTTATGTATTTTTATTTTTATTTAATTTTTTTTTGTTTTTTTTTTTTACTTAAAATCATGTTTTAATTGACCGCTTAATGGCATTTGATGAAATACATACTGCATGACTCTAACCAAAGTTATATCTAGCAACTGTGATGGATCAGCATGAGATATATATTCAAATGAACATTTTAATGCTAATTCAGCTGAGCAGGAGAGGGGTGAGACTCTTAGACACAAGAGTATAGTATATACCTGAGTGATACATTAAGGTTCTAGCCCTTTGTCATAAATGTGAGGACCATACAAAGTCCCATTAGGAAATCTGTTATGGAGGATAACATGCTGGGACTAGGTCAAGGAGCTCATCTGGAGTTTTTTTATGTATTTTTAGAAAAAACTTTCAGTTCCAGATTCTTCCTTTCTAGTCCCCCTTGAAAAGGCACATTTGAAGTTATACGAAACATTTCCATAAAATTCTTTCTTTTGAAAGAAAATGAACCCCCCCCCCAAAAAAAAAAACAACTTCAAGAAGAATGAAGTTTTTAAAAGTATGTCATGTTGTTTTCCAGTTTTCCCAGCAGTTTTTATCAAATAGTGTTAGGATTACTAAGTGAGAACTGAGGTTTTCTGGACAATTACAAGGTGAGAACTCAGGTTGACTTGATAGAGGGGGCAAGCTCATTGGCTGGGGTGGTTCTTCCCAGAAGCCCTTGCATTATCCCACGCCCATTCTCTGGGAGAATAAAAGAGAGGACTCTCAGAGAAAGAAGAAGAGACTCTGAATTGCATCAGGCTTGACGGAGCTCTCTGCAGGAAGGGAAGTCACTTCTTTGGACAAGAGTTAACAGCAACTGCCTGGAGACAACGGTTCATTACAGGAAGAAGAATCTGTCGGAGAGATTTGAGTAGAAGACACAGCAGATCTCTTCCCAGAGAGCGATCCAGCAGCTTCTGGAGACGACAGCTCGTTACAATTGGCGTCCACACGTGGGGCAAGGACTTTTGCTTATCCTGACAAGAGGAGCTAGACCAGACCTTCGCAATTTGGCGCCCGAACAGGGACAGACACAGTCCTGATTCCAGTGGAAAAGCTTCCAATCTAGATCTCAGTCTCTCTGACCCAGAACTGTGAGTAACGAGGAAACTTTGTTAAAGATTAAGTGAGCGTGCTAATAGATAAATAAGGAACTTAACTTGTTAAGGGCTAAACCAGGAATCTCTTATAGCTGAAATGGGGCAGATGTTAGCTATATTCAATCCCTGGACCTCAGCCGACTCAACCTCAGCCCCAGACGCAACCTCAGCTCCATTCAGGAGTGGTACTATAGAGAGTATAATCAACATAATTGAGGAGCAGAGTTTACTTGTAACCTGGGTACAGATTGCTAAACTCTTGGCTGCATTAAGACGCACATCCCCTTGGTTCTTAGAGGAAGAAAAGATAGATGTAGATAAATGGAAGCTAGTGGGATATGAAATGAAAGAATTTCAAGCAAAAAATGGGCCTCGTTCAATTTCTGCAGAAGTATTTTATATCTACAACATAGTTCAATTAGCCTTAAACTATCAAGCAAGTTGTAGGAGAAGGAAAAGTTCTAAAAATGAACAGAGGAGGAAGTGTGAGGAAAAAAGGAAAGATCAAGATCTTTCCCTAGAGCAAGAGGATTTAAATGAGGAATTATGGTATGATTCTCTTGAAGAAGCTTCAACCCTGCCTAGAGAACAGATTATTGACAGGCCCACATCAACCCCACCTTCAGAGATGGAGGAAGAAAGAGGGGAAGAGGCAGAAACACAAACAGAATTGCCTGTGAAGCCACCTAAGCCTATGACAAGATTAGAAAAAGCATTGGTTAAAGCTAAGAGAGAAGGACAGGATATAAGTGATTTTATACATGCATATCCTGTGATTGAAGAGATTGATTCTGTAGGTAAAAAAAGGAGAAGATATGCACCTTTAGATTTGAATAAAATTAAGGATTTGAAAAAAGGTTGTACCCTTTATGGGGCTACATCAGCTTATGTCAAAATGTTACTAGATGGTTTGTCTTATGAAGTCCTAACCCCGAATGATTGGAAATCCATAGCAAGGACATGTCTGGAACCTGGAGAAAATTTATTATGGCTTGCGGAATTTCATGAATTATGTAAAATTCAAGTCAGATGCAATTTGGAAATAGGAGTTAACACACAATACACTTTTGAGCACTTGGCTGGTGAAGGTCGGTATGGAGAGAATTCGGAACAGATTAATTATACCATGACAATATATGAACAAATTGCTAAGGCTGCAATAAAAGCTTGGGGTGTCCTTCCTGGACAGAAAGATCGTGGAGAGGCTTTCACTAAAATACAGCAAGGTCCCAATGAACCTTTTGCAGATTTTGTGGGACGTTTGCAAACTGCTGTCAAAAGAACTATTGGAGAAAATTCAGCTACAGAAATAATGACCAGACATCTGGCTAAGGAAAATGCCAATGAGATTTGCAAAAGAATTATATGGGGATTAGACAAAGATGCTCCTTTAGAGGAGATCATAAGACGCTGTGCTACAGTGGGAACAAATGCTTTTTACACCCGGACTATGATGAATGTGGAAAGGCAGGGTCCCTCCTGGCAAGGGCCTTCTAGAGAAACTTGGCGATGTTTTCAATGTGGAAAAATTGGGCATCTAAGAGCTCAGTGTAGATATGGAGATACAGTGAGAAGACAGGGTGAGAGAAGACCTAAAACTCCATGTCCAAAATGTCACAAGGGCCTCCACTGGGCCTCCGAATGTAGATTGACCCAGGGAAATGACAGATGGGGCCCAGCTTCAGCCCCCCAAGTGGGGCATGATGGCAGCCGAGGTTACATCCAGAGAATTTTAAGACATGATCAATCAGCCAAAAGGCAATCAGATGGAAGAAAGGGATTGAAATTAGGAAAAATAGAGTTGTGTGCAGTAGAGACTACCGAGATACTCCCTGGAGAAGTGAAATCTGTTCCTGTTGAGCCTATGGATCCTTTGCCTCCAGGCACAGTAGGCTTGACCATTTCACCTTCTGAGAGTGCCTACAAAACAGTGTCCATCCATACACTGATGTGGGAGACTGGAGAATGTGTATCTAATATCCCAGTCACTAACACAGGCAGACAACGTGTGATTTATCAACCAGGAGAAGTAGTAGCATCAGCCTTATTGTTACGGACCCCTAATAAGCAATCTAGTGATAGTCGCCTAGATTTTGACTCCAATGAACAAAATCCAGGAATATATTGGACAGCAGCTGTGACAGCTGACCGACCTATGCTTACTATTTATATAAACGGAATACCATTTGAAGGATTGGTAGACACGGGTGCAGATCGTACAGTTATTAGAGGTGCCAATTGGCCCGGTCACTGGCCAAAGATTAAAGCAGACACCTATATGTCTGGGGTGGGAGGATCAATAGCAGCAGAAGTTAGTGCTAGGCCTTTGAGATGGGTATTTGAAGGAGAAACAGGAGCTTTTACTCCTTTTGTGGTTGAAAAAATCCCCATCAATCTGTGGGGAAGAGACATTTTACAGCAGATAGGATTACAAATAAGCACTTCGGCTTTTTAGGCAGGGCTGCTGTTGAAGGCCTACCTGCACTTTCACCAGTTCCTATTCAGTGGAAAACTGATTCACCAGTGTGGGTAGAACAGTGGCCCTTAAGAAGTGATAAAATTCAGGCCTTATTAGACATAGTGCAAGAACAACTTGACCAAGGACACTTGCGGCCTTCTCTAAGTCCTTGGAATTCCCCAGTATTTGTGGTGAAAAAGAAATCTGGAAAATGGAGGATGATAACTGATCTAAGAAGAGTAAATGAACAGATGGAAACTATGGGAACTCTTCAGCCTGGACTTCCATCTCCTACTCAGTTGCCAAGAGAATGGCCTCTATGGGTTATAGACATTAAGGATTGTTTCTATTCTATTCCTCTAGATAAGGAGGATATGAAAAGATTTGCTTTTTCAGTGCCTAGTGTTAATTTGGCTGAGCCTTATAAAAGATATGAATGGACAGTTTTGCCACAGGGAATGAAAAACAGCCCTACTATGTGCCAAATGTATGTTGCAGCTGCTCTTGCTCCAGTAAGAAAAGCCTTTCCAAAAGTAATATTGTTACATTATATGGATGATATTTTGGGATGTGCACCTGAGGAACAAATGTTAGAGGCATGTCTACAAAGGACCATGGAAACATTAAAGTACTACAAACTGCATATAGCTACAGAAAAAATTCAAAGACATGCTCCTTTTCAATATTTAGGATATGAAGTATATCCTAAGGTGCTTACAGTACAAAAACTCTCCTTAAGAACAGAGAAGCTAAACACCTTAAATGACTTCCAGAAATTGATAGGAGATATCCAATGGATGCGTCCCGTGCTAGGCTTGACTACCTGTCAATTGCAACCACTATATGATATTTTAAGGGGAGACAGTGCTTTAAATTCACCACGCCAGCTTACAAAAGAAGCACAAAAGGCTTTGAGAGAAGTTGAACTGGCTTTATCCAATGTGGTTGAAAGAGTCACTCAAAAACCCTTGGAAATATCAGTTTTTGCTACAAAAGAGGCACCCACAGCAGTCCTTCATCAAGGAGACAGAGTGATTGAGTGGGTGAACCTCCCAGCACAACCAGAACAAAGCCTTACACCTTACCCAGTGCTTGTGGCTAGGATTTTATTAAAGGCTATTAAGAGAGTAACACAATTATCTGGGATAAGTCCTGAAAAAATATACACATTCTATACTAACGCACAGATTAATGTATGCTGTGAGAACATCCCAGAATGGCAAATTTTATTGGCCACCGCTCCAAATTTTGCACATGGATCTCCATTAAAGATTACCCGGCTACTACATAATTGGCGATGGATTTTTGAAGAAAAGGTTTCTAAGGTTCCTCTTAAAGGACCAACAATCTTTACAGATGCCTCCAAAGAAAATATTTGTGCCATATACTCTCATGATTTAACCATAAAGAGAGTAATCAGGACTCCTTTTCAATCCACTCAACAGAATGAATTATTTGCTATCATGCTAGCTCTCACTTATTACCCAGGAGACGTAAATATAATTACTGATTCAGCCTATTCAGTAGGTGTAGTACAAAGAATTGCCACAGCCCAAATAAAATTTGCAGCCTCCAATATTTATCAGCTCTTTAAGGAACTTCAAGAGCAAGTGAGAAAACATCCAGGCAAGATTTATATCTTGCATGTCCACTCACATAGTGGACTTCCAGGTCCCATTTTTGATGGAAATTCAAAGGCAGATAGCCTTCTAACCATGTTAGCCAGTAGTCCTTTATTTCAGGAAGCACAAGAATCTCATTCTAAATATCATCAGGCTGCTCGAGCTTTACGTTTACAATTTGGAATCACAAGAGAGGAAGCTAGGAGCATAGTAAAAAGCTGTACAGCTTGTCTTCCTTTCCATGCTCCTACACTCCCTCCAGGGAAGAATCCTCGTGGTTTGAGACCCAATGAAATCTGGCAAATGGATGTGACCCATTATAAATCTTTTGGTCGTCTATCTTTTATTCATGTCGTGGTAGACACCTTTTCAGGATTCACATTTGCAATGCCAGCAGCAAAAGAGACAGCCCGAGTGGTCACTGAATTCCTTATACAAGCTTTTGCAATTATGGGTGTGCCACAAGCAATAAAAACAGACAATGGACCTGCATATACGTCCAAACATTTTACACACTTTTGTGCACAGTATAAGATTTTACATACCACGGGCATACCCTTTAATCCTCAAGGGCAGGCAATAGTAGAGAGAAGAAACAGAGATATTAAGACACTCCTCCAAAAACAAAAGAAAGGGGGAGCCACAGGTAACCCTAGAGAACTTCTAAATTTAGTTCTCTATACCATTAATTTTCTAATTTTTGACAAAGATGCACTGGCTCCAGCAGACAGGTTTTATAACCCACCAGAAGGGCAGTGTCCAGTGCGAGCAGCTCCACTGTCCTTAGATAATCGCCAGGTGATGTGGAGAGATCCAGAAAGTGGTGAATGGAAGGGACCAGATAGGTTAACTGCCTGGGGGAGAGGGTTTGCTTGTATTTCTTCAGCAGGAGAAGGAATCAGATGGGTGCCAACGAGTCATATTCGCCTTGTCCACCAGAGAGAGACAGAAAAAGAGAAAGACCTCAAAATAAAGGAGAAGATCTAAGAAACATCTGACACTGAAAGAGCATGGATAATAAGAAGACTGTTAAAGAACTTTAAAAACCAGCAGGAATCATTGGACTTCCTCACACAAGATGAGAATAATGGACAATGGACTTATGGACATTTATAAATTTTCAATTTATGATTATTTGATTATGTTATATACTTCTAGCATGCGTTATGTTACTATGTTACTATATGCTTATGTAATTTATGTAATTATCTGTAATACTTCCCATATTGATGGATTTATGTTTCAAGGTCATTTATGTAATTATCTGTAATACTTCCCATATTGATGGATTTATGTTTCAAGGTCATGACTGTCCTATGTTCTAAATCAAAAGAAAGGGGGAGATGTTAGGATTACTAAGTGAGAACTGAGGTTTTCTGGACAATTACAAGGTGAGAACTCAGGTTGACTTGATAGAGGGGGCAAGCTCATTGGCTGGGGTGGTTCTTCCCAGAAGCCCTTGCATTATCCCACGCCCATTCTCTGGGAGAATAAAAGAGAGGACTCTCAGAGAAAGAAGAAGAGACTCTGAATTGCATCAGGCTTGACGGAGCTCTCTGCAGGAAGGGAAGTCACTTCTTTGGACAAGAGTTAACAGCAACTGCCTGGAGACAACGGTTCATTACAGGAAGAAGAATCTGTCGGAGAGATTTGAGTAGAAGACACAGCAGATCTCTTCCCAGAGAGCGATCCAGCAGCTTCTGGAGACGACAGCTCGTTACAAAATAGAAAGTTCTTATTCTAGCAGCTGGGGTCTTTGGGTTTATCAAACAGTGTTTTGGGCATAATACTACTGTGTCTTCGGTATCTAATCTATTTACACAGCTCTACCATTCTATTTCCTAGCTAGTACCAGATAGCTGTGATAGTTATTGCTTTATAATATACTTTGAGCCTGGGGCAGCTAGGTTGCGCAGTGGATAGAGCACCAGCCCTGAAGTCTGGAGCAGAGATTTTAATACATTCTAGCTGTGTGACCCTGGGCAAGTCACTTAACCCCAATTGCCTGGGGGGGGGGGAAGTGTCTAATCATATAATTTGAGCTCTGGCATTTCTAAGCTACCTTTTTGCATTTTAAAAAATTAATTTAATCCCTTGATATTCTTGACTTTTTTTTTTTCTTTCTTCCAAATGAATTGTCTTGTTTTTCTAGATCTATCAAATAATTTTTAGTAGTTTTAGTATAGCACTGAATAAATAAATTAATTCAATTAAAATTGTCATTTTTATTAGATTGGCTCAGCTTTCCAGTTTAGAGCTGACTTTATTTGTGTAGAAAGTATTTTGTAATTGTGTTTATAAAGTTGCAGGGTTTGTCTTGGCATGTATACTTTCAAGTGGTTTTTATTGTCTACAGTTATTTTAAATGGAATTTCTCTTTCTATTTTTGCTGCTAAGTTTTGTTAGTAACATATAAAATGCTAATTGATTTATGTGGCTTTATTTTCTATTCTTTAACATTGCTAAAGTTGTTAATTATTTCAAGGAGTTTTTAAATTGATTTTCTAAGTAGCATCATATTAACTGCAGAGTGATAATTTTTTTTATTGCCTATTCTAATTCCTTCTCTTCCCTTTTCTTCTATAACTGCTATAATAATCATTTCAAGTAAAATATTGAAATATTAGTGATGGGAAGGCTTCTGGCTTATCTCTATTACAGATAATGCTTGCTGATGAGTTTACATATATTCTATTTATCATTTTAAGGAAAGCTCCATTTATTCCTATGTTTTGAAGTGTTTTTAATAGAAATGGGTGCAATAGTTTGTTAAAAGCTTTTTTCTGAATCTATTGGGTAATTATATTTCTATTGGTTTTCTTATTGATATCATCAGTTATGCTGATAAAACTATCAGCATTGATATAGATGTTGAACTTGATATTGAATCAGTCTTGCATTTTTGGCATTAAATCTGATCTGATCACAGTATATGATCCTTGTGATACATTGCTCTAACCTTCTTTCTAGTATTTTATTTAAAATTTTTGGTCATTAGGGAAAATGATCTCTAGTTTTCTTTCTCTGTTTTAGCTCTTCCTAGTTAAGTGTCAGCACCATAATTGTATTATAAAAGGAATTTGGTGTAAGGCCTCCTTTGCCTATTTTCCCAAATATTTTATATATTAAAATTAATTGTTCTTTAAATGTTTGGTAAAATCCTCTTGTGAACCTATATGGCCCTGGGGATTTTTTTCATTAGGGAGTTTGATGGATTATTCAGTTTTCTAAAATGGGATTATTTAAATGTTCTGGTTTCCCTTCTGTTAATCTTGGCAATTTATGTTTTTGTACATCTCAATTAAATTGTCACATATATAACATATAATTGGGTGAAATCTTTCTTAATAATTGCTTTAATTTCCTTTTCATTCTAAGTGAATTTACCCTTTTCATTTTTGATATTGGAAATTTGATTTTCTTATTTTTGTAAATAAAATTAACCAATGTTTTATTTACTTATGGTTTTTTCCCCATAAAATCAGCTCCTAGTTTTATTTATTAGTTCAGTTGTTTTACTTATAATCTTACTAATCTTATCTTTAGTTTTCATGATTACCAGTTTGGTGCTTTAATTGAGGATTTTTAATTTGTTATTTTCCTAGATTGTTTTTTAAAGTTTGCAGCCCAATTTATTTATCTGCTCTTTCTTTGTTTTATTGAATTTCCCCTAAATTTGGATGAATCCCATATATTTAGGTATGTTATCTAATTGTTATCATTCTCTTAAATGGAATTACTGGTTGTTTCTATACTTTGTTTTTTGATCTTCTTATTCTTTAGGATTAGATTTAGTTTCCAATTTATTTTTTTTTCAATTTAATTTTATTTTATAATTATAACTTTTTTTTTTGACAGTACATATGCATGGGTAATTTTTTACAACATTATCCCTTGCACTTACTTCTATTCAGATTTTTTCCCTTCCTCCCCTAACCCCCTCCCCCAGATGGCAGGCAGTTTTATACATGTTAAATATATTACAGTATATTCTAGATACAATATATGTGTGTAGAACCGAATTCCTTGTTGCAAAGGAAGAATTGGATTCAGAAGGTAAAAATAACAGTTTACACTCATTTCCCAGTGTATCTTTTCTGGATGCAGCTGATTCTGTCCATCATTAATCAATTGGAATTGGATTAGCTCTTCTCAATGTTGAAGATATCCACTTCCATCAGCATACATCCTCGTACAGTATCATTGTTGAAGTGTATAATGATCTTCTGGTTCTGCTCGTTTCACTTAGCATCAGTTGATGTAAGTCTCTCCAAGCCTCTCTGTATAACTCCTGTTGGTCATTTCTTACAGAACAATAATATTCCATAACATTCATATACCATAATTTACCCAACCATTCTCCAATTGATGGACATCCATTCATCTTCCAGCTTCTAGCCACTATGAAAAGGGCTGCCACAAACATTTTGGCACATACAGGTCCCTTTCCCTTCTTTAGTATTTCCTTGGGATATAAGCCCAATAGCAGCAATGCTGGATCAAAGGGTATGCACAGTTTGATAACTTTGGGGGCATAATTCCAGATTGCTCTCCAGAATGGTTGGATTCTTTCACAACTCCACCAACAATGCATCAGTGTCCCAGTTTTCCCACAGCCCCTCCAACATTCATCGTTATTTGTTCCTGTCATCTTAGCCAATCTGACAGGTGTGTAATGATATCTCAGAGTTGTCTTAATTTGCATTTCTCTTATCAATAGTGATTTGGAACACTCTTTCATATGAGTGGAAATAGTTTTAATTTCATCATCTGAAAATTGTCTGTTCATATCCTTTGACCATTTATCAATTGGAGAATGGCTTGATTTCTTATAAATTAAAGTCAATTCTTTGTATATTTTGGAGATGAGGCCTTTATCAGAACCTTTAACTATAAAAATGTTTTCCCAATTTGTTACTTCCCTTCTACTCTTGTTTGCATTAGTTTTGTTTGTGCAGAAACTTTTTAATTTGGTGTAATCAAAATTTTCTATTTTATGATCAATAATGGTCTCTAGTTCTCCCTTGGACACAAACTCCTTCCTCCTCCACAAGTCTGAGAGGTAAACCATCCCATGTTCCTCCAATTTATTTATGATTTCGTTCTTTATGCCTAAATCTTGGACCCATTTTGATCTAATCTTAGTATGTGGTGTTAAATGTGGGTCCATGCCTAGTTTCTGCCATACTAATTTCCAGTTTTCCTAGCAGTTTTTGTCAAATAATGAATTCTTATCCCAAAATTTGGGATGTTTGGGTTTGTCAAACACTAGATTGCTATTTTTATTCACTATCTTGCCCTGTGAACCTAACCTATTCCACTGATCAACTAGTCTATTTCTTAGCCAATACCAAATGGTTTTGGTGACTGTTGCTTTATAATATAGTTCTAGATCAGGTACAGCTAGACTACCTTCACTTAATTTTTTTTTCATTACTTCCCTTGAAATTCTCGACCTTTTGTTCTTCCTTATGAATTCTGTTGTTATTTTTTCTAGGTTATTTAAATAGGTTCTTGGGAGTCTGATTGGTATAGCACTAAATAAATAGATTAGTTTAGGGAGTATTGTCATCTTAATTATATCTGCTCGGCCTATCCAAGAGCACTGAATGTCTTTCCAATTATTTAAATCTGACTTTATTTTTGTGGCAGGTGTTTTGTAATTTTGCTCATATAATTCCTGACTCTCCTTTGGTAGATATATTCCCAAATATTTTATACTATCGACCGTTATTTTTAATGGAATTTCTCTTTGTATCTCTTGCTGTTGGATTGTGTTGGTAATGTATAAAAATGCTGAGGATTTATGTGGATTTATTTTGTATCCTGCAACTTTGCTAAAATTCTGAATTATTTCTAATAGCTTTTTAGCAGAGTCTTTGGGGTTCTCTAAATATACCATCATGTCATCTGCAAAGAGTGATAATTTGATTTCCTCATTTCCTACTCTAATTCCTTGAATCTCTTTCTCGGCTCTTATTGCCGAGGCTAGCGTTTCCAGTACTATATTGAATAGTAATGGTGATAGTGGGTAACCTTGTTTCACTCCTGATCTTACAGGGAAAGGTTCTAGTTTATCGCCATTACATATGATGTTTACTGAAGGTTTTAAATATATGCTCGTTATTATTTTAAGGAATAGTCCATTTATTCCTATACTCTCAAGCGTTTTTAGTAGGAATGGATGTTGGATTTTATCAAATGCTTTTTCTGCATCTATTGAGATGATCATATGGTTTTTATTAATTTGATTATTAATATGGTCAATTATACTAATAGTTTTCCTAATATTAAACCAGCCCTGCATTCCTGGTATAAATCCCACTTGGTCATAGTGTATTATCCTGGGGATAATTTTCTGAAGTCTATTTGCAAATATCTTATTTAAGATTTTTTTTAATTAATAATTTTTTATTATATATATATTTTTTATAATATTATCCCTTGTATTCATTTTTCCAAATTATCCCCCCCTCCCTCTATTTTCTCCCCCCCGATGACAGGCAATCCCATACATTTTACATGTGTTACTATATAACCTAGATACAATACATGTGTGTGAATATCATTTTCTTGTTGCACAATAAACATTAGATTCCGAAGGTACATGCAACCTGGGCAGACAGATATTAGTGCTAACAATTTACATTCACTTCCCAGTGTTCCTTCTCTGGGTATAGTTATTTCTGTCCATCATTGATCAACTGGAAGTGAGTTGGCTTTTCTTTATGTTGAAGATTTCCACTTCCATCAGAATACATCCTTATACAGTATTGTTGTTGAAGTGTATAGTGATCTTCTGGTTCTGCTCATTTCACTCAGCATCAGTTGATTTAAGTCTCTCCAGGCCTCTCTGTATTCCTCCCGCTGGTCATTTCTTACAGAGCAATAATATTCCATAACCTTCATATACCATAATTTACCCAACCATTCTCCAACTGATGGACATCCATTCATCTTCCAGTTTTTAGCTACAACAAAAAGAGCTGCCACAAACATTTTGGCACATATATGTCTCTTTCCGCTCTTTAGTATTTCTTTGGGATATAAGCCCAGTAGTAGCGCTGCTGGGTCAAAGGGTATGCACAGTTTGATAACTTTTTGGGCATAATTCCAGATTGCTCTCCAAAATGGCTGGATTCTTTCGCAACTCCACCAGCAATGTATTAGTGTCCCAGTTTCCCCACATCCCCTCCAACATTCATCATTATTTGTTCCTGTCATCTTAGCCAATCTGACAGGTGTGTAGTGGTATCTCAGAGTTGTCTTAATTTGCATTTCTCTGATCAATAGTGATTTGGAACACTCTTTCATGTGAGTGGATATAGTTTCAATTTCTTCCTCTGAGAATTGTCTGTTCATATCCTTTGACCATTTATCAATTGGAGAATGGTTCGGTTTCTTATAAATTAGGGTCAGTTCTCTATATATTTTGGCAATGAGACCTTTGTCAGAACCTTTGTTTTTAAAAATATTTTCCCAATTTGTTACTTCCCTTCTAATCTTGTTTGCATTAGTATTATTTGTACAGAAACTTTTAAGTTTGATGTAATCAAAATCTTCTATTTTGTGATCAATAATGATCTCTAGTTCTCCTCTAGTCATAAATTCCTTCCTCCTCCACAAGTCTGAGAGGTAGACTATCCTCTGTTCCTCTAATCTATTTATTATCTCCCTCTTTATGCCTAAATCATGGACCCATTTTGATCTTATCTTGGTATATGGTGTTAAGTGTGGATCCATATCTAATTTCTGCCATATTAATTTCCAGTTTTCCCAACAGTTTTTTCCAAATAATGAATTTTTATCCCTAATGTTGGTATCTTTGGGTTTGTCAAAGATTAGATTGCTATAGATGTACCCTTTTTTGTCCTTTGTATCTAATCTGTTCCACTGATCTACCGGTCTATTTCTTAGCCAATACCAAATGGTTTTGGTGACTGCTGCTATATAATATAGCTTTAGATCAGGTACACTTAGACCACCTTCCTCTGAGTTTTTTTTCATTACTTCCCTTGCAATTCTCGACCTTTTATTCTTCCATATGAATTTTGTTGTTATTTTTTCTAGGTCATTAAAATAGTTTCTTGGGAGTCTGCTTGGTATAGCACTAAATAAATAGATTAGTTTGGGGAGTATTGTCATCTTTATTATATTCGCTCGGCCTATCCAAGAGCACTGAATGTCTTTCCAATTATTTAAATCTGATTTTATTTTTGTGGCAAGTGTTTTGTAATTTTTCTCATATAATTCCTGACTTTTCTTTGGTAGATGGATTCCCAAATACTTTATACTCTCAACATTTGTTTGGAATGGAATTTCTCTTTGTATCTCTTGCTGTTGCATTTTGTTAGTGATATATAAAAATGCTGAGGATTTATGTGGATTTATTTTGTTATCCTGCCACTTTGCTGAAATTTTGAATTATTTCTAGTAGCTTTTTAGCAGAGTCTTTGGGGTTCTCTAAGTATACCATCATGTCATCTGCAAAAAGTGATAGTTTGATTTCCTCATTTCCTACTCTAATTCCTTGAATCTCTTTCTCGGCTCTTATTGCCGAGGCTAGCGTTTCTAGTACTATATTGAATAGTAATGGTGATAGTGGGCAACCTTGTTTCACTCCTGATCTTACTGGGAAAGGTTGTAGTTTATTTCTATTGCATATTATGCTTACTGAAGGTCTTAAATATATGCTCCTGATTATTCTAAGGAATAGTCCATTTACTCCTATACTCTCAAGAGTGTTTAGTAGGAATGGATGTTGGATTTTGTCAAATGCTTTTTCTGCATCTATTGAGATGATCATATGGTTTTTATTAATTTGATTATTAATATGGTCAATTATACTAATAGTTTTCCTAATATTAAACCAGCCCTGCATTCCTGGTATAAATCCTACTTGATCATAGTGTATTATCCTGGGGATGATTTTCTGAAGTCTTTTTGCTAATATCTTATTTAAGATTTTAGCATCAATATTCATTAAGGAGATTGGTCTATAATTTTCTTTCTCAGTTTTCGATCTACCTGGTTTAGGTATCAGTACCATGTCTGTGTCATAAAAGGAGTTTGGTAGGACTCCTTCATCCCCTATTTTTTCAAATAATTTATATAACATTGGGGCTAATTGTTCTTTAAATGTTTGGTAGAATTCACATGTGAATCCATCTGGCCCTGGGGATTTTTTCCTGGGGAGTTGATTAATAGCTTGTTCTATTTCTTTTTCTGAAATGGGACTATTTAAGCAATTTATCTCCTCCTCTGTTAATCTAGGGAGCCTATATTTTTGGAGGAAGTCATCCATTTCACTTAAGTTATCAAATTTATTGGCATAAAGTTGGGCAAAGTAACTCCTTATTATTTCTCTAATTTCCTCTTCATTGGTGGAAAGATCCCCCTTTTCATTTGTAAGACTATCAATTTGATTTTCCTCTTTCTTTTTTCTGATCAAATTTACCAAAGGTTTATCTATTTTATTGGCTTTTTCATAAAACCAACTCTTGGTTTTATTTATTAATTCAATAGTTTTTTTTTACTTTCAATATTATTGATTTCGTTTAATTTTTGTATTTCAAGTTTAATTTTTGGTTGGGGGTCTTATTTAAGATTTTAGCATCAATATTCATTAAGGAAATTGGTCTATAGTTTTCTTTCTCAGTTTTCAATCTATCTGGTTTAGGTATCAGTACCATGTCTATGTCATAGAAGGAATTTGGTAGGGACTCCTTCAATCCCTATTTTTTCAAATAGTTTACATAGCATTGGAGTTAGTTGTTCTTTAAATGTTTGGTAGAATTCACCTGTAAATCCATCTGGTCCTGGGGACTTTTTCTTAGGAAGTTGGTTAATAGCTTGGTCTATTTCTTTTTCTGAGATGGGACTATTTAGACTACTTACTTCTTCCTCTGTTAATCTGGGCAAGCTATATTTTTGAAGGTATTCTTGCATTTCATTTAAGTTATCGAATTTATCGGCATGAACTTGAGCAAAGTAGCTCCTAACTATTCTTCTAATTTCCTCTTCATTAGTGGTGAGTTCACCCTTTTCATTTTCAAGACTAACAATTTGCTTTTTCTCTTTCCTTTTTTTAATCAGGTTTACTAAGGGTTTGTCTATTTTGTTGGTTTTTTCATAGAACCAACTCTTAGTTTTATTAATTAATTCAATAGTTTTTTTACTTTCAATTTTATTAATCTCACCTTTTATTTTTTGAATTTCAAGTTTTGTGTTTGTCTGGGGGGTTTTAATTTGTTCCTTTTCTAGCAATTTTAGTTGTAAGCCTAATTCGTTGGCCCTCTCTTTCTCTATTTTATGCAAGTAGGCCTGTATAGATATAAAACTTCCCTTTATTACTGCTTTGGCTGTGTCCCACACATTTTGGTATGATGTCTCATTATTGTCATTTTCTTGGGTGAAGTTATTAATTATGTCTATGATTTGCTGTTTTACCCAATCATTCTTTAGTATAAGATTATTTAGTTTCCAATTATTTTTTGGTCTATTTTCCCCTGGCTTTTTGTTAAATGTAATTTTGATTGCATTGTGGTCTGAAAAGGATGCTCTTACTATTTCTGCCTTACTGCATTTGATTTTGAGGTTTTTATGCCCCAGTATATGATCAATTTTTGTATAGGTTCCATGAACTGCTGAGAAGAAAGTATATTCCTTTCTGTCTCCATTTAGCTTTCGCCAAAGATCTATCATATCAAACTTTTCTAGTATTCTATTTACCTCTTTGACTTCTTTCTTATTTATTTTGTGGTTTGATTTATCTAATTCTGAGAGTGCAAGGTTGAGATCTCCCACTATTATAGTTTTGCTATCTATTTCCTCTTGCAGCTCTCTTAATTTCTCTTTTAAGAATTTAGATGCTGCACCACTTGGTGCATATATGTTTAATATTGGTACTGCTTCATTATTGATGCTGCCCTTTAGCAGGATATAATGCCCTTCCTTATCTCTTTTAATTAGATCAATTTTTGTTTTTGCTTGATCTGAGATGAGGATGGCTACTCCTGCTTTTTTGGTTTTGCCTGAAGCATAATAGATTCTGCTCCACCCTTTTACTTTTAGTTTGAATGTATCTCCCTGTTTCAGGTGTGTTTCCTGTAAACAACATATAGTAGGATTCTGGCTTTTAATCCAGTCTGCTAACTGCTTCCACTTTATGAGGCAGTTTGCCCCATTCACATTTATGGTTAGAAGGACTAATTCTATATTGCTTGCCATCCTATTAACCCCTACTTATGCTTTTCCCCTTTCCTTCCCTCTTAACCCCCTACCCAGTATTACACTGGTGAACACCACTTGCTTTTCACAGCCCTCACTTTTTAGTATTCCTCCCCCACCTTAAAGATCTTCCCCTTATTTTACCCCTTTTCCTCACAATTTCTGTATTCCCTTCCCCTTAGCTTACTCCTTTCCTTTCACTTTTCAATGAAGTGGAAGAAGTTTCACCATAAATCGAATATGTCTATTGATACACACTATGTTCATCTCCCTCCTTTCTTTCTCTCAGATATAATAGGTTACCTTTGCCTCTTCATGAGATGTAGTACCACCACTTTACACTTTTTTATGATATAATTTCCTTTCCACCTCTAGTTTCTAAGACAAATTGTACATATGTTC
This sequence comes from Sminthopsis crassicaudata, assembly GCF_048593235.1. Classification (NCBI taxonomy): domain Eukaryota; kingdom Metazoa; phylum Chordata; class Mammalia; order Dasyuromorphia; family Dasyuridae; genus Sminthopsis; species Sminthopsis crassicaudata. The sequence continues at coordinate 147,419,147 of NC_133621.1, forward strand.
TTTACATAATTTTTTGGCAGAAGTATAGTTCTCAAGATTTCTTTTTACCTTTTTAGAAATCACTTGAGTTCTGTATTTGAAGATCAAACCTTTTATGTAGGTCTGGTTTTTTTCATCAAAAATAGATGGAATTCATTTATTTCGTTAAATGTCCATCTTCTTTCCTGGAAAACAATGCTCATTTTTGCTGGGTATGTTATTCTTGGCTGCATACCAAGTTCCTTAGCCTTTCGGAATATCATGTTCCAGGCCCTTCGTTCTTTTAATGTGGATGCTGCTAGATCCTGGGTTATCCTTATTGTGGATCCTCCATATCTGACTTGATTTTTTCTAGCAGCTTCCAATATCTTTTCCTTTGTCTGATGGTTCTTGAACTTGGCCACTATATTTCTTGGCGTTTTGATTTTAGGGTCCCTTTCAGTAGATCATCGAAGAATTTTTTCAATGTCTATTTTACCTCCTGTTTCCAGAATGTCTGGGCAGTTCTCTTTGATAATTTCCTTGAAAATGGTATCCAAGTTCTTTTTTTCCTCACATTTTTCAGGGAGTCCGATTATTCTCAAATTGTCTCTCCTGGATCTGTTTTCCAGGTCTGTTGTCTTTCTAGTAAGGTAGTTGGCATTCTTTTCAATTGTTTCATTTCTCTGGTTTTGCTTGACTACCTCTTGGTTTCTCTTTGAGTCATTCATTTCTACTTGTTCCAGTCTAATTTTCAATGATGTATTTTCTTTACTCACTTTTTTTATATCTCTTTGTAATTGTCCAATTGAGTTTTTATCTTCTATGGAATATTTTTCTATTTTATCCATTTTATTTTTTAGAGAGCTGTTTTCTTTTTCCAGCTCACTAATCCTGTTTTCCTTGGAGTTGTTTACTTTTTCCAGCTCACTAATCTTGTTTCTCAATGATTTGATTTCTTTATCCACTCTGTCTTTGAATGCATGGGATGATTTCTCCAGGCTCTCTTGCCAAGCTTCCCTTTCCTTTTCCCATTTCTCTTCCAGCTCTCTTGTTAGAGCCTTTTTGATTTCCTCTATGAGATTCTTTTGTATTGAGGAGCAGCTCATATCCCTCTTAGGGGATTCATCTGGGGACAGTCTGTTTTTAGTCTCCTCAGTGTTTGAAGTCTGCTCTCTCTCCATACAAAAGCTGTCAATGGTTAGAGCCCTTTTGAATTTTTTGTTCATTTTGTCAGAGTAGGAATCGAAGAAAACAAATTGACAAGAGAAACAATAGGTCTGTTTTGTGGGGGATGGGGCTGGATGGTATTAGTGGGCTTCCTCTACAGACTGGGGGTAGGGCAGCAGAGAGCCACTAACAGAACAGCAATGACTGTACTGAGTCTGGGCTCTGAGGCTCTGAGAGTGCACCGAGTCAGTCCAGGTGGGGGTTGGGGGTGACTGGGCTCCGAGAGACGCTGGCTTTCTGGGGTTTTAACCCTCACCTCCTGTGTTTACACCCTCTCTGCTGCTCCTGGCTTGCTGCCAAGACGGAGCATCCACACTGGGGCAAAAGCCCTTTCACAGAAACGGTAGAGATCGTACCCCTCCCCCTCAGGTCTGAGCTGTGTGAGCTGCCTGTCTTGCTCTGGCTTGCCTGCCCTCAGTCTGCGCCCAGTCTGTTTGACCCTCCCCCGAGCAAACACAGACCTTTTCTGGCGACTTTCAAGGATGTCTTCTCTTGGTGATAATTTGTGGATTTCTTTCTGGGTCAAGCATTAACTCTGAGGCTTGTCATGAAGTAAGTTCTAAGAGAAAACGAGGAGCTCAAGCAGCAGTCTGCCTCCACGCCGCCATCTTGGCCGGAAGTCTCTTCTTTTTTATTTTCAAAACATATACATGGATAATTTTTCAACGTTGACTGTTGTGCTACTGGAAGCCACCTACCAGTGGCTGCTGGAGGTCTAACTCAGACCTGTAGAATGGATCTCCTCTTGTGAGTGGATGATGATGATACAAAGAGACTGAGAGGCAGTTACTGTTCTCTGACCTCCCCACTGAGAGACTGTTGCATTGTCTTACTCTTCTCTCCTTCCCTCTGCCTCCAGTTTATTTCATTCCCAGTCCACAAGTAACACCTGTGTCAGGAAAGCTACTCCCTCAAGTGTCACAATCCACAGTTGTAGAAGCTCTCGGAAAATTGACCTGCCCTTTCACCCAGGCATGGTCCTTAACAATTGACCCTTGCTTAGCCTTGTGTTTCAGATTTTCCCCTCCTGTCCCCCACCTCCTCCTCTAGGTGGCAAGCAATCAATGCAGTATATGTTATACATGTATATGTTATATATTGTATACATATATATTAAATCCAATATATGCAAACATACATACAGTTCTCTTGCTGCACAAGAAAAATCAGATCAAAAAAGAAAGAAAATGAGCAAGAAAACAAAATGCAAGCGAACAACAGCAAAAAGAGTGAGAATGTTATGTTGTAATCCACATTCAGTTCCCACAGTCCTCTCTCTGGGTGTAAATGGCTCTCTTCATCACAAGATCATTGGAACTGGCATTAATCATTTCATTGTTGGAAGAATCACATTCATCAGAATTGATCATCATATAGTCTTATTGTTGCCGTGTACAATGATCTCCTGGTTCTGCTCATTTCACTTAGCATCAGTTTATGTAAGTCGCTACAGGCCTCTCTGAAATCATCCTGCTGGTCATTTCTTATAGAACAATAATATTCCATAACATTCATATACCACAGTTTATTCAACCATTCTCCAATTGTTGGGCATCCCTTCAGTTTCCAGTTTCTAGCCACTACAAAAAGGGCTGCCACAAATATTTTTGCACCACATGTGGGTCCCTTTCCCTCCTTTAAGAACTTTTTTTGGATATAATCCCAATAGAAACACTGCTGGATCAAAGGGTATGCACAGTTTGATAATTTTTTGAAGCATATTTCCAAATTGTTCTTTAGAATGGTTGGATCTGTTCCCAACTCCACCAACAATGCATCAATGTCCCAGTTTTCCCTTATCCCCTCCAACATTCATCATTATCTTTTTGTGTCATCTTAGCCAATTTGAGAGATATGTAGTGGTATTTCAGAGTTGTCTTAATTTACATTTCTCTGATCAGTAGTGATTCAGTGCCTTTTCATATGATTAGAAATGGTTTTAATTTCTTCATCTGAAAATTGTCTGTTTATATCCTTTGACCATTTATCAGTTGGAGAATGGCTTGAATTCTTATAAATTTGAGTCAATTTTCTATACATTTTAGAAATGAGGCCTTTATCAGAACTCTTTTTTTTATAGTTTTTATTTATCAGATATATGCATGGGCAACTTTACAGCATTGACAATTGCCAGACCTTTTGTTCTAATTTTCCCCCTCCTTCTCCCCTCCCCCTCCCCTGCATGACAGGTTGACCAATACATGTTAAATATGTTAAAGTCTTTATCAAAACTCTTAAATATAAAAATGTTTTCCCAATATATTGCTTCCCTTCTAATCTTCTCTCCATTATTTTTGTTTGTACAAAACTTTTTAATTTAATATAATCAGTGTTCAGTTATGAGTTCCAGTTTTTCTTTGGACACAAAATTCTTCCTTCTCCACAGATCTGAGAGGTAATCTATCCTATTTTCTAATTTGCTTATAATATCATTCCTTATATCTAAATCATTAATCCATTTTGACGTTAATTTTTGTGTGCAGTGTTAGGTATGGGTCAATGCCTAATTTCTTCCATACTAGTTTCCAATTTTCCCAGCAGTTTTTGTCAAATAGTGAGTTTTTTATCCCAAAAACTGGGGTCTTTGGGTTTGTCAAACACTAGTTTGCTATAGTTATTAGTTTGTCCTGTGAACCTAACCTATTCCACTGATCGACTATTCTATTTCTTAGCCAATACCAAATGGTTTTGATGACCTTTGCTTTGTAATATAGTTTTAGGTCTGGCACAAATAGGCCATCATTGGCAGTTTTTTTCCATTAATTCCCTTGAAATTCTTGACCTTTTGTTCTTCCAGATTAACTTTGTTGTTATTTTTTCTAGGTTTGTAAAATAATTTCTTGAGAGTTTGATTGGTATGTCACTAAATAAGTAGATTAATATAGGTAGTATTATCATTTTTATTATATTCGCTCAGCCTATTCATGGGCACTTGATATTTTTCCAACTAATTAGATCTGACTTTTTTATGTGGAAAGTGTTTTGTAGTTGTGTTCATATAGTTCCCAAGTTTGATTCCTAAATATCGACAGTTATTTGAATGGAATTTCATTTTGTATCTCTTGCTGCTTGATTTTGTTGATAATATATAAAAATGCTGATGATTTATGTGTATTTATTTTGTATCCTGAAACTTTGCTAAAGTTGTGAATTGTTTTTAGCAGTTTTTTATTGATTCTCTAGGTTTCCCCATGTATACCATCATGTCATCTGTAAAGAGTGAAAATCTGATTTCCTCATTATCTACTCTAATTCCTTTAATCTCTTTGTCTTCTCTTACTGCTGAAGTTAGCATTTCTAATACAATATTGAATAGTAATGGTGATAGTGGACAACCTTGTTTCACTCTGATCTTATTTGGGAATGGTTCTAGTTTGTCTCCATTACATCTGATGCTTGCTGATGGTTTTAAATAGATGGTACTGATCATTTTAAGGAAAACTCCATTTATTTCCATACCCTCTAGTGTTTTTAATAGGAATGGATATTGGATTTTATCAAATGTTTCTTCTTCATCTATTGAAATATAATGCTTTTTGTTAGTTTGTTTATTGATATAGCCAATTATGCTGATAGTTTTCCTAATATTGAACCAGCACTGCATTCCTGGTATAAATACTACTTGGCCATAGTATCTTATCCTGGGGATGACTTTTTGTAATCTCATTGATGATATTTTATTTAAAATTTTTGCATCAGTATTCATTAGGGAAATTTGTCTATAATTTTCTTTGTTTTCACCCTACCTGGTTTAGCTATCAGCACCATATCTGTGTCATAAAAGGAATTTCTTTCCCTGTTTTTTCAAATAGCTTATATAAAATTGGAATTAATTGTTATTTAAATGTTTGGCAAAATTCACATGTAAATCTATGTGGCTCTGAAGATTTTTTCTTAGAGAGTTGATTAATAGCTTATTATATTTCTTTATCAAAAATCAGATTATTTAAATAATTTATTTTCATTTCTGTTAACCTAGGCAATCTATCTATCTATCTATCTATCTATATATACATATATATATATATTATATATTCCTCCATTTCACTTGGATTATCACATTTATTGGCATATACTTGGGCAAAATAACTCCTAATTATTGCTCTAATTTCTTCTTCATTGGTGGCAAGTTCTCTTTTCATTTTTGAGACTAACAATTTGATTTTCTTCCTTCCTTTTTCTAATCAAATTAGCTAAAGGTTTATTTATTTTGTTGTTTTCTTCATAAAACTAACTCTTAGTTTTATGTATTAATTCAATAATTTATTAATTCAATTATTTATTAATTCAATTTATTTATCAATTAATTAAATTATTTATTAATACAGATGATATGATGGTATACATGGGGAAACCTAGAGAATCAATAAAAAACTGCTAAAAACAATTCACAACTTTAGCAAAGTTGCAGGATACAAAATAAATACACATAAATCATCAGCATTTTTATATATTATCAACAAAATCCAGCAGCAAGAGATACAAAATGAAATTCCATTCAAATAACTGTAGATATTTATTTTCAATTTTATTAATCTCCCTTTTATTTTTAGAATTTCAAATTTGGTATTTAATTGAGGTTTTTTAATTTATTCTTTCTCTGTAGGTAGTAAACCCAATTCATTGATTGTCTATTTCTCTATTTTATTCAAGTAATCATCTAGACATAGAAAATTTTCCTTAGTAATCACTTTGGCTGCATCCCACGAATTTTGGTATGTTGTCTCTTTATTGTCATTCTTTTGGATGAAGTTCTTGATTGTGTCTATGATTTATTGTTTCACCCATTCATTATTTAGGTTTAGATTATTAAATTTTTGGTATGTTTTTGCTTGGCCTTATATTATTGCATGTGATTTTTATTGAGTCATGATCTTAAAAAATGCATTTACTATTTCTGCCTTTCTGCATTTGATGTTGAGAATTTTATGCTCTAATACATTGTCAGTTTTTGTATAAGTTCCATGAACCATTGATAAAAAAAGTATATTCCCTTGTGATTCCATTCCGTTTTCTCCAAAAATCCATAATACCTAACTTTTCTAATACTCTATTTATCTCCTTTATTTCTTTCTTATTTAGTTTGGGGTTTGATTTAACTGGTTCTGAGAGAGCAAAGTTGAGATCCCCCACTAGTAAAGTTTTGCTGTCTTAATTTTTATTTTTTTGCAGCTCCCTTAGCTTCTCTTCTAAGAATTTAGATGCTATACCACTTGGTGCACATATTTTTGTATTGATATTACTTCGTTATCTATGGTACCCTTTAGTAAAATATAGTTTTCTTCCTTATCTCCTTTAATTAGATCTATCTTTGTTTTTACTTGATCTGAGATCAGGATTGCTACTCCTGCTTTTTTTTTTTTTTTTTTTTTAAACTTCATGAAGCGTAATAGATTCTGCTCCAGCCCTCTACTTCACTCTGTATGCATCACTGTGCTTTAAATGTGTTTCTTGTAAACAACATATTATAGGATTTTGGCTTTTAATTCAGTCTTCTATCCATTTCCATTTTATGAGAGAGTTCATCCCCTTCTCATTCATAGTTAAAATAACTAGTTCTGTATTTCCTGCTGTCTTATTTTACCCTGTTATGCTTTTTTCTTTCTTTTCCTCATTCCTTTCTCCCCAGTATTTTGCTTCCGATCACCACCTCCTTCAAACATCCCTCCCCCTTTAGAGGTCCTCACTCTTTTTTTACACCTCTCCTCTAAAACTTCTGTTTTCCCTTTTATTAGTCTTCCCTTTTCTTTTCCCCATTCCCCTCCTACTTCCCTATAAGGCAAGACAAGTTTCTCTGGGAAACCAAATATATCTGATATTCTTTTTTTGAGCCAAATCTGATGATTCACACAATGCTTATTCCCCCTTTCTTCTTTCCCTCAATTATAATAGGTCTACTTTGCGAGATGTAATTTCCCTTATTTTGCTTCCTTTTCCCTCTTTTTCTAATAAAATCCTCTTTACACTTCTAGTTTCTTTATCATATTATCATTATAAAATCAGATTATACCCACACTTTCTAAGTTATACCCATAACAGAAATATAGTTCTTAAGAGTTCTTTCCTTTTTATCATTTTATGCTTCTCTTGAGTTCTGTGTTTGGAGATCAAATTTTTTTGTTCAGTTCTGGTCTTTTCTTCAGAAATATATGACATTCATCTATATCATTGAACATCCATCTTGTTCCCTGAAAGATAATGCTCATTTTAGCTGGATAGCTTATTCTTGGCTGTAATCCAAATTCCTTTGTTTTTCAGAATATCAGATTCCAGGCTCTTTGATTCTTTAAGATAGAAGCTGCTAGGTCCTGGGTAATCCTAATTGTGGCTCCTTGGTATTTAAATTGTTTCTTTCTGTCTGCTTGTAGTATCTTTTCCTTGGTATGATAGTTCTGGAATTTAGCCACAAAATTACTTGGAGTTTTAATTTTGGGGTTTCTTTCAGGAGGTGAGCAGTGAATTCTTTCAATGGCTATTTTACCTTCTGATTCTAAGACATCAGGGCAATTTTCCTTTATGATTTCCTGTAAAATAATGTTTAGGTTCTTTTTTTTCATCATGGCTTTCAGGAAGTCCAGTAATATGTAGATTGTCTTTCCTAGATCTATTTTCCAGGTCAATTATTTTCCCCTAGGAGGTATTTCATATTTTCTTCTATTTTTTCAGTTTTTTGGTTTTGTTTGATTGATTCTTGGAAGTCTTATTGAGTCATTCACCATTTGTTCAATTTTAATTTTTAGTGTATTATTTTCTTCAGTTATCTTTTTTAGATTCTTTTGTATTTGGCCAATTGAATTGTTTTGTTCATTGCATTTTTTTTTCCATTTCACAAATTCTATTTTTCAATGAATTGGTATCTTTTTCATATCTATTTTGTAAGGAGCTGTATGCTTTTTCCATTTCATCAAATCTATTTTGTAGGGAGTTATATGCGTTTCCTATTCCTTCTTGCAAAGATCTCATTTCCTTCCCCCATTTTTCTTCTAAATCTCTTAAGATTCTTTATGAAATCCTCAAAGAAAGCCTTGTGAAATAGGGACCAGTTCATATCTCCATTTGGTGCTTCTTCTGGAGTTGATTTGTTTTTAGGAACCTCAGGATTTGAAATTTGTTCTTTCTGGACTTCCGGCCAAGATGGCGGCATAGAGGCAGACAGCTGCTTGAGCTCCGCACTTTCTCTCAGGACTTACTTCATGACAAGCCTCAGAGTTAATGCTTGACCAGAAAAGAAACCCACAAATAATCACCAAGACAAGACATCCTTGAAATTCGCCAGAGAAGCTCTGTGTTTGCTCGGGGGAGGGTCAAACAGACCCTCAGTCTGAGGGCAGGCATCCAGAGCAAGACAGGCAGCTCACACAGCTCAGACCTGAGGGGGAGGGGTACGATCTCTGCCATTTCTGCAAAAAGACTTTTACCCCAGTGTGGATACTCTGACTTGGCAGCAATCCAGGAGCAGCAGAGAGGGTGTAAACACAGGAGGTGAGGGTTAAAACCCCAGAAAGCTAGCGTCTCTCGGAACCGGCCACCCCCAACCCCCACCTGGAGTCACTCAGCGTGTTCTCAGAGCCTCAGAGCCCAGACTCAGTACAGTCATTGCTGTTCTGTTAGTGGCTCTCTGCTGCCCTACCCCCAGTCTGTAGAGGAAGCCCATTAACACCATCCAGCCCCATCCCCCTCAAAACAGACCTATTGTTTCTCTTGTCAATTTGTTTTCTTCCATTCCGCTCTTGACAAAATGAACAAAAAATTCAAAAGGGCTCCAACCATTGACAGCTTCTGTATGGAGAGAGAGCAGACTTCAAATACTGAGGAGACTAAAAACAGACTATCCCCAGGGGAATCCCCTAAAGGGGATATGATCTGCTCCTCAATACAAAAGAATCTCATAGAGGAAATTAAAAAGGCTCTCACAAGAGAGCTAGAAGAAAAATGGGAAGCTTGGCAAGGGAGCCTGGAGAAGTCATTCCCCACATTTAAAGACAGAATGGATAAAGAAAACAAATCATTGAGAAACAAAATTAGTGAATTAGAAAAGGCAAACAACTCCAAGTAAAACAGGATTAGTGAGCTGGAAAAGGTAAACAACTCCAAGGAAAACAGGATTAGTGAGCTGGATAAAGAAAACAGCTCTCTAAAAAATAAAATGGATAAAATGGAAAAAAATTGCATAGAAGATAAAAACACAATTGGACAATTACAAAGAGATATAAAAAAAGTGAGTGAAGAAAATACATCATTGAAAATTAGACTGGAACAAGTAGAAATGAATGACTCCAGGAGAAACCAAGAGGTAGTCAAGCAAAAACCAGAGAAATGAAACAATTGAAAAGAATGCCAACTACCTTATTAGAAAGACAGCAGACCTGGAAAACAGATCCAGGAGAGACAATTTGAGAATAATCGGACTCCCTGAAAAATGTGAGGAAAAAAAGAGCTTGGACACTATTTTCAAGGAAATTATCAAAGAGAACTGCCCAGACGTTCTGGAAACAGAGGGTAAAATAGACATTGAAAAAATTCATCGATAATCTTTTCCTTTGTCTGATGGTTCTTGAACTTGGCCACTATATTTCTTGGCGTTTTGATTTTAGGGTCCCTTTCAGTAGATTATCGATGAATTTTTTCAATGTCTATTTTACCCTCTGTTTCCAGAACGTCTGGGCAGTTCTCTTTGATAATTTCCTTGAAAATAGTGTCCAAGCTCTTTTTTTCCTCACATTTTTCAGGGAGTCCGATTATTCTCAAATTGTCTCTCCTGGATCTGTTTTCCAGGTCTGCTGTCTTTCTAATAAGGTAGTTGGCATTCTTTTCAATTGTTTCATTTCTCTGGTTTTTGCTTGACTACCTCTTGGTATTCCTCCTGCTGGTCATTTCTTACCGAGTAATAATATTTTATAACCTTCATATACCACAATTTACCCAACAATTCTCCAACTGATGGACATCCATTCATCTTCCAGTTTCTAGCTACAACAAAAAGAGCTGTGGCAGCCCTTTTCATAGTGGCTAGAAGCTGGAAGATGAATGGATGTCCATCAATTGGAGAATGGTTGGGTAAATTATGGTATATAAATGTTATGGAATATTATTGTTCGTTAAGAAATGACCAACAGGAGGAATACAGAGAGGCTTGGAGAGACTTACATCAACTGATGCTGAGTGAAACAAGCACAACTAGGGGATCATTATACACTTCAACAGTGATACTATATGAGGATGTATTCTGATGGAAATGGATATCTTCAACACAGAGAAGAGCTAATCCAATTCCAATTGATCAATGATGGACAGAATCAGCTACACCCAGAAAAGGAACACTGGGAAATGAGTGTAAACTGAGAGCATTGGTTTTTGTTTTGTTTCTCTTCCCAGTTTATTTTTACCTTGCGAATACAATCCTTCCTTTGCAACAACAACAACAAAAAAATTCGGTTCTGCACATATATATTGTATCTTGGATATACTATAAGATATTTAATATGTATGGGAATGCCTGCCATCTAGGGGAGGGGGTGGAGGGAAGGAGGGGAAAAACTCGGAACAGAAGGGAGTACAAGGGATAATGTTGTAAAAAAAATTACCTATTCATATGTACTGTCAAAGAAAATGTTATAATTATAAAAAGTAATTTTAAATAGTTAAAAATTAATTAATTAATTAATTAATGAATTAATTAATGAATTTTTAAAAATAATTTAAAAAAAAAGAAATTTGTTCTTTCTCTCTCCATAAAAGCTATTAATGGTGAGAGTTCTTTTTGTTTTTTTGCTCATTTTTTTTTAAAAGGCTTGAGGTCTGCTCTTAACTTAAAGGAGATATAGCTGCTTTAGCCCTGGAGAAGTTCTGCTGATTGATTCTGGGGCTCAGTGGTTTACAATTTGCTTTTTGTAGCAAGTCTACCAAATCACTTGCTTGTAATCAAGACAGAGTAGCTTAAGAGGCTCACCGAAGATTCCCAGGTGCTTGGATGTGGCAATGCTCTGACTTCCCACCCCACCTTTTTGCCTTAGACTCCTTACACTGTTGTCTGGGCTCAACAGACTGTCCCTCTGCCTGTTTGAAACAGACTTGTTCTGAAGTTCTTTTAAGATATCTCCTTCTGGAAATGTGTTGTACTTCAAATATTTGTGGGTTCTGTGACTCCCCAACCAGCTTAGAGGGTTAATCTGCTGTTGGTTTGAGAGAAGGTCAGAGGAGGTCACAAATGCATCTATTCCCTGTCACCTTAGCCTAACTTTTCTAAAATTCTTTTAATCTCCTTAACTTTTTTTGGTTTATTTTTTGTTTAGATATATTTAATTATAAGAGGGAAAATTGACAGTTCTCCACTAGTATAATTTTGCTATTTCTTCTTTTAAATCACTTAAATTCTTTAAGAATTTGGATGGTATACCTCTTGGTACATATATATTTAGTAGTGATAATTGCTTTGTTGTCTGTATTACCTTTTACCAACATGTAATTTCCTCTTTTAACTTTTTTATATATTATATCTCTCCATTACATGTGAAAAGATTTTTTAAACATTTAAAAAGAAGTTTTGAGTTTCAAATTCTATCACACTATCACTCTCTATTGTGTCTGGATTAGCTCTCTGGAGGATCTCAGGACCATTCCGAGTCCTTGGTCTTAGATGCAGTGAGGTAGGGCTCATCTGGAAGGTCTATTTATTCCAAATTCTCTCAGCCTTATATACACTAATACCCTCATATAACTATAACAATACTGAACATGCGGTACCACATAAACAACTTGCTATCATATGTAGATTGTCTCTTTGCCACCTGGTAGAACTCTGCTTTAATTACAACGCAGGTTGTCACCACTTCCTTACTTCTCAGGAAGGCCAAGAGCTCTTAGGGGAAATGGGGAACTGAACCAGATATTGTCAGCATGTTCTTTCTGGGTTGAAGGGTCTTATACCTCACCCAGACTTTCCCCATTGTCTGTGACCCTCTATATTCCTCCACCCTTCCTGAGATGATAAGCAATCTGATATAAAGTGTGCTGTACTATGCTTCATCATAAGTTTTTTGGAATTGTCTTGGATCATTGAATTGCTGAGAATAGCTAAGTCATTAACAATTCTTGCACATAAAGCATTGCTGTTACTGTGTACAATATTCTGTTAACTTCACTTTGCATCATTTCATCCAAGTCTTTTGCTTTGTCTGGGATTGTTATTGGTACTTCTCTGGTGCCCAATTCTTAAGAGAAAATTTCATGCTATATGTTCCTATATTCATATTATCTACAGAGCTTTGGCCTCAGTTGTTTCTCATTTTGAACTATGTCTTCTATCATAGTTTTTGTTATTCTTTCCTATACCTCCCCTTATATTGAAGTCAAATAGTATAGTAATATACTATCTAATATGGAGGTTGAAGGCAAGGCATTTACAGAATGTCTCTACCTCTTCATCCTTTGAAGTAGATTAATATTAGCAGATAAGCTGCAATTTATCTTTATGGCATATATTTTTTTGGTAATTGTTTATCATGAATAGCAAATACTCACGATTTGGTGAACCCCTTGCTTCTTTTCTTCAAGCTGGATACCATCATTGCAGAAACAGAAGAGAGGGCTGTGTGGGATCAAGGACCATTTTCCATTTTACTTTGTTTGATGGGTTGTCATAACCAAAGGCATGATATTTTTATATTATGCCTTCACACTGCTATCTTATTTTTTCTCACTCCATCGCCCAAGACTCAGTGGTCATAATGTAAACCTTTTGTTATTTAAGTAGCCTCCTTCTTGGGATAAGACATAATTGTTGTAAGGTGTATACTCAGTTTCTTTCCATTATTTACCTTTCCAATATTCTAGTATAACAATACTTGTTGTTATTGGTATTGTATTCAAGAACTGAGGCTCAGCTCTATATCACAGTGAAGAGTAGAACTTCATGGCAGTAACATGTTGTAGCAGAAAGAAGACAGTTTGTAGGCAGAACAAATTCTGCTAATTACCCCTTGATTGCTTTTAGCAAGTATCTTAAACTCTCTGGTTTTAATTGTCTAATTACATTGTCTAATTTGCCTTAAGTCCATTTCCATGAATTATTTCTGGGGGAAAAATACAATAATTCCACAAGTTAAGAAGGCGTAATAGAATTTTCAATATCCATCAGTACATAGCAACTGTCCAACACATAGCCCCACAACACTTTTGGTAAAGTCAGAACCAGATTAAAATGTATTTCCTCTCTGATTTTCATGTTTTGATGTGTTAGAAAATATATATGTTTATTTCCTTTTTTTTTTTTACTAAGTCAATATGCAGCTTCCAGAGTTCCTTATATATGTATCTTAGTAGTTCCTATTTTTGTGTTTATGATACCATCAGTGTAGATAATTCCTAGCTTGATGACGTAGAGTTCACCTGTTAATTATGTATTCTTCCATATCTTTAAGATAGTATATCCTAACATGAATTTAGCAAAAGGCCTTGAGTAAGATACTGCACCTTAAAATCTGGCAACTGGACCATGAGATCCAGTAGTTAAGTGAAATTTCTATTCTAAATATAATGTGTTGTGTCCTTGCTCTTTGTTTTGCCATGAAGTGCTTTGTAGATTGACTATGGGGAAGAATGAATCTATGGATTACAGGAAAGTTTTTCAGAGTCCCAACCAAAGGCTTGAAGGCAGGTCTCTATCTCAATAGAAACCCAATAAATGTGTAAGGTCAATCAGCAATTGACCTAGATTTTCCCTTACTCTCTATCCCAACTTTGTTTTTTCATTCCTTTGTCCCTTCAAATTTGTAAATTTTTTAAAGTCCTTATTATCTACCTCACACTATCTTAAGTTCTGGGAGTACAAAGACAAGCTTAAAGAAAGACAGTCCCTGAGCTTCTGTTGTGTGATTACAGCACATAAAAGGAAACTGAAAAGAGTGTGGGGTGAGAAGAGAGAAGATACCTATGTGGAGGCGTAGTATATATACAAAGGCCAGAGAATCAGGAATGAACCCTTAAGAGGAATGAACACATGGGGGAACAGGAAGTCATAGAGGAACTAGATTAGAGGAAGGAGCTGTAAGGGACAGAGTGAGGGGAAGCAGTAGAGAAAATCGAGGAGTAGAGCATAAAGAGGAATCAGGTATGATGCTTAAAGCATCCTCATGGGAGTAGATTCAACAGTATTTTATTTTGGTAGCATTTAGTACTCTAGAACCTTTGAGAAGCAATGAAAATTGATGAAACATCAGTAATCTACAATAGCAATGGGACTTCTCTATAAAAGAAAAGTCAGCAAGCCCCTAAAACTTTCTATCATCTGTTTTTAGGAAATCTCGGACACTTATTAAAAATATCTTCCAGTAGATCTTATTTGGACACAAGTATTTTGGTCTGTGAGCATTCTTAACCCTTTTTCCCCTACTCCCATCCTAGGGTAGCTGCTGACTTATCTTTCTCTGTCTCTGGCTCTCTGTGTCTCTCTCACACACACATTCTCTCTCATACACACACATGTATTTGTGCACACAGATGTCACTAATTTACAGAAGCACTTATCTTTAAATCTGGTTTCCTTTTCATTTTGATAAGAATCCTATGAACTCTAAGAAGAACTAAGTTAACGAAATCTTAGATTACCCAAAGCTGTAAGTCATTCTGAAAAAGTTCTAGTGTGAGTTTATATTTGTAACTGAGACGTTAACAAGACTACGGCTTGCAGGCCAATTCTTGCTCACCTCCTGTTTTTATATGGCCTCTGAGTTTACTGTTCTTAGTTTAGTGGCCACACAAAAAAACAGATGCCATGCAGATTTTGGCCCCATGCAGAATTCTTTTCTACAGATCCAGCTCTGTATATGTTCTAATTAATTTAATCATTAAGTGACTTCACTATTTGCATTCTATTGATAATTTTACCTTCTTCCTTCTATCCTTAATTTTTTGAATTTTGCCATTTTGCCTTACCTCTCTTTTCCCATTGGTAAATTCTTCCTAGAATCTCCATTTTGGGGAAGAGCCAAGATCAGCCTTCATTCTCTGAACTTTGCTACTATTTTCCTGCATGAGTTCTTTTATCCCTCCTACTTTTCTGCTCTCTATTAATAGGAACTAAGGAGAAGAGACTTGGAAAATAATTAATAATTAAGTTTGAAAAGCACAAAATCTTGTACGGGATTACCTGTCATCCGGGGGAGGGAGTGGAGGGAGGGAGGGGATAATTTGGAAAAATGAATACAAGGGATAATATTATAAAATAAATAAATAAATATATAAAATTTAAAAAAAAAAAAAAAGAAAAGAAAAAAAAAGAAAAGCACAAAATCTTCCCCCAGAAGTGATGACTCCTGGAGAAACCATTAAATATTTTAGAAGAAATATTAAAATCAAGAGACTATAAAAATACAAGAAAATATGAATTTTCTCATATCTTAAGTAACTAACCTGCAAAACACTTCAAGGAGAAGTGTTTTAAAAATTTTAAAGATTTTAAGATTTTAAAAATCATCTGACTACCTGAAAGCTGTGACAAAAAGGAAAAAAACCCTAGAAATTATATTTAGAGAAATATTGAAAAAAATTTGCCCAGATGACTTGGAACTAGAGTACAAAGGAACTAGAGTAGAAATCTAGTAGTTACCACCTGAAAGAAGTTTTCTCATTTCATTTATAATGCCATTTTAAAGTCTTATTTTTTTCCTTTACCTTTATCTCTTTCAGAAATTCTAGTTTGTGTCTGTATTTTTTGTTTGAGGCTTTGCTTGTAGAGATTTTGGAGTGATTATCTTTTTTCTGGATTTGTATCTTGGGTGTCCTTATCACCATATCATCACTCTTGTGATGGAATTTTTTTTTTCTTTACCCTTTGTTTAAGCCTTACTTCTATAATTTGAACTTCCTTCTGTAATTTAGACTTCTTTCTTTATACTTCTAAATGGGCCTTTTCCAGTACTGTTTTATATTCTCTTGTATCTTGTTGCTACATTATCTGGGTATTAAATGTCATATACTTTAAGGATGACTGAAACTTTGGACCTGCATGCTTTCACTGCAGTCAAAATGTATTGCTTACTTTTGATCTTGTGCAACTCATATTCTCTGACTCTATTACTTCTTATCTAGATGTTACCCAAAAGCGCAGGAACCTTTCTTTAGTATGCATTGTATCTTACTCTGCTCTGAGATATAACTGACATAGCTAAGCAATTGACACCTGTTCCTGCTTCTTGTCAAGTATCAGATCTCTCTGTACTTGGTAAGATCAAGGATGTCTTCTTGCCCTAAACACATTCCTAGTCCCCACTCCATTCCCTTAACTAGATGGAAGGCTCTGCCCAGAACTCTCTTGGCTAAACCCCATCTCCAGTGTCCAAAGACTTCTTTTGATTTTCCCTTTGTCTGGAGAAAGAACTCATTGTGCTTTTTCCTTGGGTTTCCTAAATAGAATTCTGACTTTCTGCATCATCAATGCTGGATTGAAGCTGCTCTCTTTCCAAGGTTTAGTCATTTGTTAACTAGCCAATCTTGTCTCAGTCTTTTTCCTTCTTGGTCTTTCAGCAGCCTTCAAAGATTTCTTCTGGAGGCTTTCTTAACAATATACTCTTATGTCTCCCTTCCTTTCTGATTAGTTCTCTGTATTCTTTAGCTGTTTTAAAGGCTGCTACACTTAATTTTGGGCATCCCCAAAGCTATCCTGGTTTTTTTTTTTTATTTCAATCCCCATGAGTTCAGTTGTCATTTCTCTGCAGTTCGCTCCTGAATCTGTATATTCAGTCTTAATTCTTTTCAACAGATTCAGCTCTGTATCATCAACTACCTATTGGACATCATCTAGACGTTAGTCATGTAAACACATATAGGACATAACTCATTAACTTTCCCCCCTAAATTCCCTGCCTCTTCCCAAGTTCTCTTCTTTTATTGGTGGCACCACATCCTTTTATTCCTCTAAGTTCACAACTTTTCACATCCTCCTTCTGACTGTCCTCTCCCCACGATTCCTCTCCCCATCACCATGGTTGGTCCATTTTGCTTTATTGACATCTTTCTCATTCCTTCTCTTCTTTTTGCTGACAAGGTCACCACTGTGTTTCATCACCTCTGGAACCTGAACTACTATCACAGTCTCCTGCGTGAACTCTAGACTGTCAAAGTCTCCCTTCCATTCTTCATTACATGCCAAATTAATCATCCTATAGCACAGATCTAACCACGTCAATCTCCCTTATAATAAAATATAAACTATTTCGTATAATGTTTAATGACAGCCTACCTTTCCTTTATGCTTCTGAGGTATGCTCTTCCTTACTTCTTTGTCTTAAAATCTTCAGCTTCATTCATTCTACTTGGTTGGAAGTCATTACATTGCCTTAGTCTTTGGTGCCTTCTTCCTGCTCAGATTACGTTGTATTTATTTATCTGCCTCACTTCTGATATATAATGGCTGTGTGAATGTGAGCAGTTTGCTTAATCCTTTGAATACTTTAGGTAATCTTTAAGACTGTAAGTTACAGTGAAAGTACAGAAACTATACTGGGAGAGGGATTTTTTTCATTGAGGAGTCCCTTGTGCCAGTGAAATAAAAGATCTATTTCTTATCCCTGTCTGGTCTGCTTATAGTGAAATAAAAGTTCTTTGAAGGCAAAGGACTTTTCTTTGTATTTTGGCATTTTGCCAATATGCACTCATGAGTTCATAGCTGAATTGATTAGGAATGGAAATGGGTTGTGATTTGATAGATACTGAGAAATATTTGGATAGACTGAGTATTATGGGGTACCCAAGAAAAGTAATGAAACCTAGAGGAAGATTTCTATCCTTATTGGATCCTATGTGGGAGATCTTTGGAAGGATATGTAATGAATAATGAAAAATATTGTGGTTTATATAAAAATATAAATTCTGATTTATATTAGTGGGGGAAAATTTATTTTACATTGATGAAATTACATTCATCCAGTGTAAGATGCAAATGCCAAGTTAAAGCCTTCTTAGTTTATTCATGGTTGATCCACACAGCTTTGTAAAGCTCAAGGCCATAGACTTAGTAAGTGAGGCTCATGGGACCATAACAAATGAAATATTACAAAGCATGAGTTGGGAATATTTTATTTTCCTCCGTATTAAAAATAGGTGTTGTTTACAAGCATGACATAGTGAATTTAAAATAAATTTATAATTATGAAAATCATAGTATAATGCAGTGCAATTTATCACTTAAATTTGAATTTTGAATTTCTGATCAATCAAATTGAAATTTATTTTTTAAACATCCAGCTATTCCCATATTTATTCATTTTCCAAAGCAATCACAGTGACATGGGGGTAGTATTTTTTATTTATTTTATTCCAGTTAGTCAATCAGTACATTTATTCAGTCTGCTGTTTTAGGAATATTTAACACATTAAGTAAAAAATGGATGCTGTGACTTGTAGATGAGTATTTATTTTTTTTAATAAAGAGTAGCACTTCTTTGTTGAATGGCAACAAAATTAATGTCAAGATGTTCCTTCTGGATATGTAATGCTGGAAAAACTGAGCAAGATAAAGATTGGGGAGTATTTAATAATTTATTAAATGGAGAGATATACTGGGATCAAATGGATCCATGTTTGGTCCCAGGGCTGAATAAGACTATTGTTTCCAAGAATCTAGCAAACAATGAAAGTTCTCAAAGACATATATACATGTGGCTCAGATGCAGGGGGTAAACTGAGTCAGGGGAGGAATCAGGGTATTGAGAGCAGGACGGGACTCTGACAAGGTGGGATGAGCCACGGGAGATGAGATGACATAATCAAGGGGAGGAACCCTGGACATGGGGAGAGGCATCTTGATAAAACAGTATCTGACATTCCAATAGCTTGGGACGGGGAGAACCATTCTGATATTCTAAAACATAAAATCTTTTATCCTTATCAAATATTCTCATAAAGAGGGAGGGGAGGTTTCACAGAACTGAGAAGCAAGGAAACCAAGGCAGGACTGAGTCAGGATAATTAGGGAAACTGAGTCAGGATAATACAAGAGAATTGTGGCATAATAGGTAGACCATGACATGTGGTTTTGGGTAAACTGATTATAGTAAATTAAGTGAATTTTTGTGTCCTTTGGATAGCTTATTCCCAGGGTAAAATGCCATATCTTAGTGGATTACTTGGGAGGTCAGTGGGGCGACCTGGTTTTTAGAGAGCCAAAAATTCTTCAGTAGCAGATATATGACAAGATTCTCATTATTAGTAGAACCCCATTTCCTGGAGATTAGCTTAGCAATTAGTTTAAATTATTTTTTTTTAAATATAGAAGAGCAGTATGGCATAGTGGATAGAATGCTATCCTTACAACGAGGAAGATGTGGGTTCAAGAATTTCTACTCTGTTTTGGATGCAACTCACATGGGGAATTGCCTATACTGGTGAAACCAGAGGACCTACCTAATGGGAGGAGAATCATTTAAAAACAGTAAAATTTTAATGGCATGTGTGTGTATATACACACACACACACACACACACAAACACACACACATATATATACACACACATGATATAAACATAGATGCATAGTGTGTATATCTATAAATTTTATTTTTTCTGGGTCTGTGATTTCATTAGTTTAACTGAATTTCCACAATAGTGCAAATTGGCAATTAATCTGTAACTTAGTCCTTAGAGAGTTTGTTTTATCTCTAAATTACAGTCTAAGACAGTTGTCTGGTCTCGGAGTTTAATTTGCCCAAACTGATACAAACTGATAGCTTTCTAAGCTATAGAGCAACTCTCTAGTTATGGTATCTTTGAGCTCATATTTGTTTTCTGACTTTGAAGTGGGTGATTGGTTTGGATGAATGTGGTAAATATTAAAGACAATGCAGTTCCACCTCACCATCTGATTTATTGCCTACATAATATTTCTTATCCTTATATTAACATTTTTGGAAAGTTATAAAGGCTAGTCACATTTGGAAAATTAGAATGTCTATTTGCATCTTTTGTTGAATAATTGTCTTCTTTTAGGGAGTGATTGTGTGTGTGTGTGTGTGTGTGTGTGTTTGCTAAAGCATTTGGGGTTAAGCGACTTCAGGGTCACACATCTAGGAAGTGTTAAATGTCTGAGATAAAATTTGAACTCAAGTCCTCCTGATTTCAGGGCTGGTGCTTTACTCACTACATCGCCTAGCTGCCCCTTTGATGAATTATATTGCCTCTTCTATTGGAATGAGTACCTTGAAAGCTAGGATCCTGCATTTGCTTTTCCTTGTATCTCCGCACCTAGAATAGTATCCTGCACACTTGTTAGATGTCTAACTTTCTCAGCACCTGCTGTTACTTTCTCACTCTGTTTTTAAGTACCTGTTTTCTGCTAAATATATTAGGATGTAAAGGATTTAGGATACCAAGGTAAGATTATGCCTTTTAGGCATGGGAGTTGGTGGGTAGTGGTAAGAGGAACCATTTCAGGGGATGGAGACAGGAAGTGGAGTGCAGATTGTAAAGAATATTAGAAGGTCAGGTGACTGGACTGTGAAAGGGAGTGTCAAAAGTATAATAAACATGAAAATGTAGGTTGAAATGCCAATTTGATCCTAGAGGCAGTAGGAAGCCACTGCAGTTTAGATAAACCTGAATTTTAGGAACTCTCTTTGGCAGTTTTGTGGATGATCGATTACAGTAGTTGGAAACTTTAGGCAGGGAAACTTAATAGAAGACTGTTGTAGTAATAAGGATGAGGTAGTGAAGACCTGAACTGTATCAGGAATAATAATGACTTTAGCATTATATACTAATTTAAAGTTGCCAGATTATTTACATATGTTGTTTCATTTGATTCTCACAATAACACTTTGATGTAAGTGCTCTTATTATATCCATTTTACAGACGATGAAACTGAAACTGCAAGAGGTTAAAAGATCTCTCCAGGATCACAATTATGAAGTGTTTAGGGCAGTATTTTTTAAATTAATTTTATAATTATAATTTTTTTGGCAGTACATATGCATGGGTAAATTTTTTTTTTACATTATCCCTTGTATTCACTTTTCTAAATTTTCCCCTCCCTCCCTCCACTCCCTCCCCTAGATGACAGGCAATCCCATACATTTTACATGTGTTACAGTATAACCTAGATACAATATATGTGTGTAAATCCAATTTTCTTGTTGCACGTTAAGTATTAGATTCTGAAGGTATAAGTAATCTGGGTAGATAGACAGTAGTGCTAATATTTTACATTCACTTCCCAGTGTTCCTTCTCTGGGTGTAGTTGTTTCTGTCCATCAGTGATCAACTGGAAGTGAGTTGGATCTTCCTTATGTTGAAGATATCCACTTCCATCAGAATACATCCTCATACAGTATTGTTGTTGCAGTGTACAGTGATCTTCTGGTTCTGCTCATTTCACTCAGCATCAGTTGATGTAAGTCTCTCCAAGCCTCTCTGTATTCCTCCTGCTGGTCATTTCTTACAGAGCAATAATATTCCATAACCTTCATATACCATAATTTACCCAACCATTCTCCAGTTGATGGACATCCATTCATCTTCCAGTTTCTAGCCACTACGAAAAGAGCTGTCACAAACATTTTGGCACACACAAGTCTCTTTCCCCTCTTTAGTATTTCTTTGGGATATAAGCCCAATAGCAGCAATGCTGGATCAAAGGGTATGCACAGTTTGATAACTTTTTGGGCATAGTTCCAGATTGCTCTCCAGAATGGCTGGATTCTTTTACAGCTCCATCAACAATGTATCAGTGTCCCAGTTTTCCCACATTCCCTCCAACATTCATCATTATTTGTTCCTGTCATCTTAGCCAATCTGACAAGTGTGTAGTAGTATCTCAGAGTTGTCTTAATTTGCATTTCTCTGATCAGTAGTGATTTGGAACACTCTTTCATATGAGTGAATATAATTTCAATTTCATCATCTGAGAATTGTCTGTTCATATCCTTTGACCATTTATCAATTGGAGAATGGTTTGATTTCTTATAAATTAGGGTCAGTTCTCTATATATTTTGGAAATGAGACCTTTATTAGAACCTTTAACTGTAAAAATATTTTCCCAATTTGTTACTTCCCTTCTAATCTTGTTTGCATTAGTATTGTTTGTACAGAAACTTTTTAGTTTGATGTAATCAAAGTCTTCTATTTTGTGATCAATAATGATCTCTAGTTCTCCTCTGGTCATAAATTCCTTCCTCCTCCACAGGTCTGTGAGGTAGACTATTCTCTGTACCTCTAATCTATTTATGATCTCATTCTTTATGCCTAAATCATGGACCCATTTTGATCTTATCTTGGTATATGGTGTTAAGTGTGGATCCATATCTAATTTCTGCTATTTAGGGCAGTATTTAAACTCAAATATTCCTCATTCCAGATTTGGCACACTCACCACTGCAGTAACAAGAAGGTCATGGAGGGTGATTGATCAAGATTAGAGAAATAAATACATAAATGAAGGAGACTAGAAAGAAAAGGGCCTTATGAAATCTATTCCTTTGTTCTATTTTCATTATTTTAAAAATATTAGTCAACAACAGGATGATTTCAGAAAGGCCTGGAGAGACTTACATGAACTGATGTTGAGTGAAGTGAGCAGGACCAGGAGATCATTATATACTTCAACAATACTATATGATGATCAATTCTGATGGACGTGTCCATCTTCAACAACGAGATGATGAACCAAATCAGTTCCAATAGAGTAGTAAAGTACTGAACCAGTTACACCCAGCGATAGAGCTCTGGGAGATGACTATGAACCATTACATAGAATTCCCAATACCCTTATTTTTGTCTGCCTGCATTTTTGATTTCTTTCACAGGCTAACTGTACACTATTTCAAAGTCTCATTCTTTTTGTACAGCAAAACAACTATTTGGATATGTATACATATATTGTATTTAATTATACTTTAACATATTTAATATGTATTGGCCAACCTGCCATTGGGGGGGGGGGGATTGGAACAAAAGGCTTGGCAATTGTCAGTACTGTAAAATTACCCATGCATACACCTTGTAAATAAAAAGCTATAATAAAAAAAAAGTGTTGGTCAAGTGATTTTCGTGTAATTTTGTGATTCTAGCCTTTATTGACTTTTAAAATATCTTTAGCCAGAAATCTATCCATGTCTTTCTTGAAACCTTTACAATAAGTGTTTTGCATGTATTATTTGATAATCATAGTGGTTTGTGAAGTAGGTGCTATTATTTATTATTTCTTCATTTTAGAGATGAGGAAATTGAGCCTGAAAGAAGTTAAGTGATTTACTCAGAGTCACATAGCAAGTTAATGTCTGAGGCAGGATGCAAATTCATATCTTCCTATCTGCAAATCCACAGTTCTACTATGTCACCTGCATTTCTGTATCCAAAATGAAATTTGAATAGCCTAAGTAATAAAAATGATAAAGCCATTCTCCAGTTAGCCTTCTACTACAAATAAGAAATTAAGCTGACTGGAAAATGAGACCTACAAGTAAAGACTTGGGTGAAAAAAAGGCTAGATAAATGCTCTGTGCCACTCTCCTAGGAAAATTCAACCAAAGCCAGAGTATTATAGCACTAAGGAGGAGACATTTGTAAAATTGGGACTGGATCAACCTTCTTTTTCTTTTTGTATTTGAGGTTGAATATGTTAGATTACATTTGTAGTTAGAGATTAGGTATGGAACAATAGCAGTGATTTCAGTCAAATAGTGGCCTTAATTTAAAGGACTCCAAGATATGATGGTTGGAATGTGTTAATTATGATAAGAAGGTGAAACTATTCATCTCCTTTTTTCCCTCTGCCATCTTGAATAAACAGCATGGTTACTAGAAGGTTGAAACTTGATCTAAATAGTAAGATAGGAAAAGCTACCTAGCTGCCATTGATGAATTCGAGTCAGTAAGTCCAAATGAACTATGATTCCAGGGTGGTGAAAGAGTTGATAGGCATGAGTGGCAAGCTCATTTAATTATCTTTGGAAAAAAAGGTAGTGACTAATAGGGGATATACTCCTAAACTAAGAAATGAGCAAATTAAAAAAAGAAAGAAATACAAAACAAAATAAAAGAATGGAATCTGCAAAGCATAAGAATTTCATTTTGATCCCTAGAAGAATTCTAGATTGTGCAATTAAATGGGCAATTAATGAAAAACTAGAAGTCGATCTTGTCAGGATGGTTGCAAGAAAACCAGGTCTTATCAAAGTGAATCATTGATTGATTTCCTTTTTTGGACAGGATCAAGGGATACTATAAATATTATTTATTTCATTTTATCAAATAATTTGACAACGCTTTTTTGTTCAGGTCTTATGGAAAAGATCCATTTCCTAGAGGAACATATATTATTTGAAGGCAATGGCTTTGTTTTTATTTTTGTATCCCCAGTGCATTGCATATATAGTGGACATTTAATACAAAGTGATTAGATTTTGGTAGTTCTTAGTAAAATTAGTGTATTCAACACTGATTTGAATGACCAGATTCAAAGAATGATCATTAAGAGCGCTCTGTCACTTGGAAAGGAGATTTCTAATTGAGTTCTCCAAAGTTCTGTGCTTGGGCCTATGCTATTTGTATCTTTTCATCTTGACTTTATTTCAATAAATTTTAACCTTAAATACAAAATAAGAAAAAATGTCATATATAGAATATCATTGAGAAGATTCAAAATAAAGCAGCAAATTTCAAGAAAACCTGTATAATAAATACTACACATTGTATTTGGAGCTATCCATCTTTTCTTTTCTTGTAGGTTTTTTATTTTGTGCTGAACATTTTTTACTTTATTTTTTCCCCTTTCTTCCTCTTCATCCCTCCATTCCCCAAGCTACAATTAAGCATAGATATATGTATGTACACACACACACACACACATACATACATACATACATATATATATATATATACATATATATATGTATGTATGTGTGTGTGTGTGTGTAGGTGGGTGTATTTGCAAACATATGTATATACATACATAGATATATATGCACAGACATCTATAATCACATACACATATACATTCATATATATGTTAGACTGTACTATGTTTATTATCACTTATCCTGTTTCTCTGACAGTAGATAACATCTTTCTTCATAAAGTCCAAGTTTTTCCATATTTTTCTAAATTTACCAGCTCATCATATTCCAACCTTATACTGTCTAGTTATTTTTTTTAGTTATTTTTTCTATTTATACATGCCAATTAATTTTTAAAATACACATTTCTTTATGAATCATGTTAGGAGAAAAAAATCATACCAAAAGGGAAAACCACAAGGAAAAAAAAACAGAAGGAAAAAAAAAGTGAAATAGCATGTGTTGATTTACATTCAATCTCCATAGTTATCTCTCTGGATTCAGATGGATTTTCTATCTATCTATTTTTCTAAGTTTGTTGGGATTATATTGAATCACTGAACTTCTGAGAAGAACCAAATCTTTTATAGTTGATCATAACACAATCTTGCTGTTACCATGTACAATGTATTCCTGGTTCTTCTTGTTTCACTCAGCATCAATCAGTTCATGTAAATCTTTCCAAGCCTTTCTAAAATCGGTTTGTTCATCATTTTTATAGAGCAATAACAATCCATTATTTTCATATACCATAATTTATTCAGCCATTCTACAATTGATAGGCATGTACTCATTTTCCAATTCTTTACCACCACAAAAAGAGCTGAGTACAAACATTTTTGCACTTGTGGGTCCTTTTCCCTCCTTTATGATTTCCTTGGGATACAGACCCAGTAATGGCATTGCTGAGTCAAAGGATATGCATATTTTTATACCCTTTGGACATAATTCCAAATTGCTTTTCAGAATGGTTGGATCATTTCACAACTCCACCAACAATGTATTAGTGTTCCAGTTTTCCCACATCTTCTCCAACATTTATCATTATCTTTTCCTGTCATCTTAGCCAGTCTGAGAGGTATGAATGGTACCTCAGAGTTGAGATGAGGATGGTGGTACTTTTAACTATAATAGAAAAGTTGGAAAAGGGAAGCAGTAGTTGCAAAAACTTAGAAAGGAAAAAGCATACAAAAGAATAGGTTAAGTAACAGTATTAGAAAGAGATCAAGAAGAACAAGGGTGAGAACAGATCATTGGACTTGACAATTAAAAGTGATAACTTTGGAAAGAGAAGTTTCAGTTCAATGATGAATTTTTTTTGTAGTATATGAAGCACTAAGGACCTGATAATCCTGTGGAACTTTGCCTTAGTAAAATATCAACTTGATTATTATTTTCAGTGATAGTTGACATATTTTAGGAAGGACTTCAGTATGCTGGAAATTGTTTAAATGAGAATAATAAAGGGCCTTGAAATTATGCTTTATGATTGGTGCTTTAAGGCAGGGCTTCTTAACTTTTCCCATTCATTCACTCAAGAAATTTTTACATCTCACTCTGGGTATATAAGTATATAAATATGTATACAAATCAGACATTTTCTGATAATCATAATTTTGTGACATCCATATTAGTTATGAGATCCCATACGGTGTTGTGAAACAGTTTATAAAGAACTGTGGTTGTTGAATAAAGAAGAGAAGATTTTGGTGGCAACACAATGGATCTTTTCAGCTTAGATATGAGTGTTCCCCAAGGTTCTGGCCTAAGCCCTCTTTTCATTTCTTCTACCCTTTGTTCAGTAATCTTATCAGCTCACATGGATTTAGCTGTATTACAAATCTCTGTGCAGATTATATATGTAAGATACATGTATCCAAGTCTAGTAACTCTCCTGAACTTCATTTCTGAATCTCCATTTGATTAGGCATTTTAGCCTTAACTGTCCTAAGGATATCTGAAGTTCAGAATGTCCAAAACTGAATTTTTATATAACTTTCTCCTAAATGATTTTCTCTTCCAATTTCTGTACTATCACTCAGATATCTCAAATGTCTAACATACTGACTTGCCCATGTGCCTACAATGAATTCTCTTTTTATCCCTATTTAAAAATTCTTTTCTTAAGTCTGTGCTCAAGGCCTAGCTTCTTCATGAAGTCCTTCCTGATCCTCTCTATTGCTATCCACTATCTCCCAAATTACCTTGTACATTAATTACTTTATATATATTTATGTACAGTATAAGCTTCCCCTCCTCTCATACCCATTGAAATGTGGAAGATCCTTGTGAGGAAGAATTATTTCATTCTTAGTACTTCTCTCCACTGCCTACTAATGTTCCAGACATATTGGTGTTTAATAATTTCTTTTTAATTGATTGACTGAACTCTTACAAGGAATGTTATGTGAAAGAAGTATTAGACTTGTTCTGTTTCCAGAGTGTGGTTTAGACTTGATAATAGTACAGATTTCTTAACAGAGCTATCCAAAAGTAGAATGGGCTCCCTTAGAAAGTAACAACTGAAATAAATGCTGGATAGCTAGTTGTCAAGAATGTAGAAGATACTTTTCTTCACATTTGGCTTCATGTAAAAAGTCTTCAGATGTCCCTTCCAACTGTAAGATTTTTTTTGCTCAACAGGTACATTACTCCAGGTCTTCTGGAATGTGTGCTTGCATGCTTGTGCGCACGCGCGCGTGCGCGCGTGTGTGTGTGTGTGTGTGTGTGTGTGTGTGTATCACTAGTGTTTAGCATAGTAATTGCCTGAGAAGCTTATGGAAACTAACAATAGAGTTCTTTAGAATAGAGACTGGATAGCCACTTTTCAGGGAAGTTGTGCAAGTACAAAGCTCTCTTCCAGCTGTAGGATCCTTTCAAATTCTGTTTGTACTCATACCCATATCATTAGTGACAAATCAAACACATTGGATTCATGTTTATGGCTTGAGTCAGCTAGCTGGCCCTGTGGCAAGAGTGAATAAGTTTCGTTTAAGAGTTAAAATCCTGTTTGGCAAGTCACTCAGTCTCTCTCAGCCTGAGTTTTCTCATCTTTGAGGTGGAAAAAATAATAGTACTTAGCTTCACAGGGTTAATGTGAAGATCAAATGAAATAACATTTAAAGTACTTGTAATTTTTAAGTTATTAAAATATTATTATTCTATTTAATTACTATTATTATAGCTAATGTGATTGCTAATAATTCTGTATGAATGCTATTTTTCATTATCATGAAAGATATTTTGTTTATCTAAAAGTGATCCCAGAACTATATCTTTATAAGTATTTTTCTAGAAGCACTTGTAAACTTATGATTAATAAATCTAAATAATTTTTCCTAGAGATTTTAGATCAATAATTATATTTGGGATTATAAGAACAATTTAATAGGCATAGATAAACATAACACATAGACTTTTGTTATTGTGAAAATTATGAAGAAGAAGGTTGGATTTCCAATTGACTAAACTTTTGTCTAATATCTATTTGCTAGATACACGAACTCAGTTTAATTCTTTCTGTATCAAATCATATTAATGACTTAATGTGTTATAATCTCTTTCTAGATTGGAGCATATGATCAACAAATATGGGAAAAATCTGTAGAACAAAGAGAAATCAAGGTAGGAAAGTTATATTTTTTAATAATTTGAATTTCTACAAATTTAATGATGCAGTTTCAGTTTCTTTTTTAAAAAATATCCATCTAGGGGCAGCTAGGTGGAACAGTGGATAGAGCACTAACTCTGAAGTCAGGAGGACCTGAGTTCAAATGTGACCTCAGACTCTTAATACTTCCTAGCTGTGTGACCCTGGGCAAGTCACTTAACCCCAATTGCCTCAGCCAAAAAAAAAAATCCATCTAGTTATAATACAAATGAATATTTAACATTATAATATAAATTAAAAGGTAATATCTTTGGTAGCATTCTCACATATCTTTGTTCTTTTGAATTTTGCATTCTAGCATTTTTCTGTTTTTTTATTTATCTTTATGAATTCTAATCATTATCTTTTATCAGCTTTCCCCCTTTTCATTGTCACCTTATACTTCTAGTTTATTTTTTTCCTCCCATTTGATGCTGTCATTGCTCTATACAGTTGATTAGATTGGTAAGTATTTTAGGGTTTTTTACCTTTAAATGACCTTGTGCAAAGTATGTCTTCCATAATTGAAATCTTGCATTTTGGTGCTACTAACAGAATGCCATTGAGTCCAAAACAGTTTTGAAAAAGCTGACCAGTTATTTTAAAACTGAGTTTTTAGAAATTAGTTAAAAACATCTTTTATTATAGCTTGCTTCTCCTTGCATAGTTGTTGACTTTAATAAATATAAACCCTCATAGATTGTTGTTTGCAAGTCTTTGAGAAAATAGAAAATATCTTATTAACAATATGCACTGATTTTAAATAGTGAAATTTCTTTGAAATTATTTTTTCTTGAATATTACTAATTAAATTGGTGTCATGCATGAGCTAAGCAACTGTAAAAACTTCATATAGATTGATAATTTTGATATTGGGTTAAAAAGCAAACTTGTAATAATTTTAAAATCTGGCAAAATTTATTAAATCCGCATTGTATGTTTGCACAAAATAGTATTAAATTCTAGGTTCTTTGTCATTTTTAGAAATGTTGATTTTTATTTTAATTCATGGAGGTATAAAAATAGCAAATTTGCAAAGAAATAAAACGTTCATAAACTTTTCACATGTTTTTGGAAGGATGCTACCCATACTATTCTCTATTTTATAATTTCTCAGAATTAGGAAACATTTAATTGCTACAGAAGGGGGACTAAAATGGGATCATGACAGTCACTTATTCTTATAGGATCTGACAGGTCGGGAGACTTAAATATTATCTCTGACCTTTTAAAAAATGGTTTCAATTTAGAAGAAA
Organism: Sminthopsis crassicaudata; assembly: GCF_048593235.1. NCBI lineage: Eukaryota > Metazoa > Chordata > Mammalia > Dasyuromorphia > Dasyuridae > Sminthopsis > Sminthopsis crassicaudata. The sequence continues at coordinate 147,449,063 of NC_133621.1, forward strand.
CAGTGTAATATTTTGGATCACAAAATATACATCTAGAAGGGAACCTAAGAAATCATCTAATCCAACTCTTTTATTTTACTCATGAGGAACCTGAAATCTACAGAGGTTAAGTGACTTTCCTAATTTCTTATAGGGAATAAGCATCAGAATTTGATTTCAATAGAATTCTGCCACTTCCAAATTCAGTTTTTTTCTATACCATGCTCTCTGTAAGATACATAGATAGATATACACACTGAGAAAGATATTTCTGCTTTGAAGTATACATAGCAAGACAGAACAAAAATGATTCTACTCATTTACTGAAGTGATCCTGTGCCTCCTCTCCTTTAGCAAGGATTTAAGCTTTAATGCTTCTTTCAACAAGTTGGTCTGTTCATCTGTTAGTCATACTTATGTCAAGTGTGAGGGCTAGAATTTGAAACTTAGGCCCAAAGGACTATAAAATTGTGCACCCTTTTAAAATAAGCAGTACAACTACTAGATCTATATCTTAAAATAAATTTAAATAAGAGGGGGACTTATATGTACAAAAATATTCTACCAACTCTTTTTTGTGGTTGTAAAGAATTGAAAATTGAGAGGATGTCCATTATTTGGGGAGTGACTAAATAAGTTGTAGTGGCATAAGATTGTGATGGAAGTGTTGTGCTATATGAAATAATGATCAGAATGCTTTCAGAAAAACCTGGAAAGACTTAAATGAACTGATACAAGTGAAATGAGCAGAACCCAGGAGAACACTGTACACAGGTACAACAATATTGTACTGTGATCATTTATGAATAACTTAGCTGTTCTCAGCAATACAATAATCCTGAAAGACTGATAATGAAAAAAATGATATCAGCATCCAGAAAAAGAACTGATAGAATCAGAATGCAGATTGAAATATACTTTTAAAAATTTCTTTTTTTTTCTTTTTTCGTCTCTCTCTCTTTTTTTTTTTTTTTTGTCTGTGTTTTCTTTCACAACATGACTAATATGGAAATGTTTTGCATGACTGCTTATGTATAACCTATATCAAATTGCTTATCTTTTTGGTGAGAGGAGAAAGATGAGATATCACAGACTTGGAGCTCAAAAATTTTAAAAATGAATGTTGAAAACTGTCTTTATGTGCGATTGGAAAAAATTAAGTTATTAAAACAACAAAAGAGGGGGCTAGGTTGCCCTTGACCTTTGTCATTCAAAGGGGATCTGCTTACATGGAGTCTTGCTTCCCTCACTGTCAATTAGTCATCCAGCTAACTTTTATTAGGTTCTTACTATGTACAGTGTAATAAACATTGGGGATACATAAAAAGGCAAAAATAACCTCTACTCTCAATGGAAGAAACAATGTGTACAAAAGCAATAGGATAAATTAGGGGAAGCCTCACTAAGCTTGAAGGAGGACTGGGAAAAGCTTTTATAGGTAAGCTGACACTTAAAGGAAGTTAGGACAGCAAATTTTAAAAATTGCTGAAATAATTTTCTTGAAATCATATCATCCCCTCTTCAAAAACACTTAGTTCAGTTCTGTCCTTAGCATCCATGAATTTGCTTTTTAAAAAATACTTTAACTGTATTTCAGTGCATTTAAAAACATTCTAAGAAACAAATCAGCAGGTTCGATTATCCTGATAAAGGCATGTATCTCACACATACACACACACACACACACACACACTACACAACATACACAAAAGGTTAAGAACCTGTTTTAATATTTCCTTGTTGAATTCAGGATGAAATTCAGTCTAGTCCAATAAGCACTTATTAAGCACTATGTGCATTAGGTTCATGGAATAAATAGACTAACAAAAGGAAAACACATCCTGTCATAAAAGGTGTTAGATTATATTCAAGCTATACAGTGTTTAAGCAGAGAAGTATTTCCATAATAATATGAGAGAAAAGGAGAAAACACTAACAATTAAAGGAAACCAGGAAGGGCTTCTTATAGATGCCACATTAACTGAACCTTAAAGGAAGGTAGGGATTCTAAAAGATGATAGTGAAGAAGAAACATATTTTAGGCATTAAAGACAACTAGGCAAGGAGATGGAGTGCAAAGTTTGGGGAACCAAGTAGGCCAATTGAACTGCAATATATACAATAAATTTGAAAATCTATGTGGAAGGTGATTATAAAAGCAGCTAAGAGACATAGTGAATAGAACAGTGGACCTGAGTCAAGAACACCCAAGTTCAAATGCAACTAGCTGTGTGACCTTGGGAAGTCACTTAATCTAGCTCAGCTACTTCAATTGTAAAATAAGGATGATAATAACACTTACCTCTTAAGGTTTTTATGAGGATCAAATGAGACAATATTTAAAAATCACTTATTATAATGCCTGGCACATAATGAGTAGTATATAAATATTCGCTATTATTATAGCATCAGTCACTGAAAATTCTTGAGGGAAAGTAGTGACATGACAAGACTTGTATTTGAGGAAGATTGTTTTGGCAGACAGTTGGAAATGACATTTGATATTAGAAAGACTGGAAGTTTAAAATCCTGTGCTGTTGGAAGAGTTTAAACAGGAAGTGATGAGTGCTTCCTTCCGCCTTATTTCACATTTCTTTCATTTGATTCTCTTTCATGAATTGTAGTTTTAGCCATTCTTTCTTGCTGTTCTCTGAAATTGGCCCATCTCTATGACTGTTCATTCCAAGAATGGACTCCTTCCTCACCTCCCATTTTCTGGAATTGCTAGCTTTCTTTAAGACTCATGTAATATGTCACTTCCTACATGAAACTTTTCTTGATACTCCTTGTTATTAAGTTCTTTCTTAAGTTGTCTTGTATTAATTAATCCAATTACATGTATTTCCCCATAAACACTCTTGAGGGCTTTTTTTTCAATCTGTGTTTTGTATCCCAGGTGCATAGAACAGTGTCTTGCACATATAGTAAAATTTTTTTTCTTCTCCCTGAGGCTGGGGTTAAGTGACTTGCCCAGGGTCACACAGCTAGGAAGTGTTAAGTGTCTGAGACCAGATTTGAACTTGGGTCCTTCTGAATTCAGGGCTGGTGCTCTACCCACTGCGCCACGTAGCTGCCCCCATATAGTAAAATTTTAAAAAATCTGTTTAATTGCATTTTAAACAAAAAATGCTATTTGTTCTATATTGAGTTTCTATAGATTGTCATTAGAAATTTAGTGGAAAAATGCATAATTCTGCTATGTTGGATTTAGCTTTTTCATGTTTCTTATGTTTTATATTTTCATGTTTCTTATAATATGTTTAATAGGGGTTAAGGAATAAACCAAAGAAAACAGCACATGTGAAGCCTGACCTCATAGATGTTGACCTTGTAAGAGGTGAGTATTGGATATGAACTTTAAGTTTATTATAGCATTTGATTCATAAAAAATATTTTTAAATATAAAATTAGAATCTAAGAATTGAACCAGTTTTTTCTGTCCCAGATTTAAAAATCTTTAATAGCTATAGTTACCAGCCCATAAATGAATACCTTATTTTCTGATACTAAAATGCCATTATGAATTTGTCAAGAAAAGTGATATGTGATTCAGAACAGTCAATCTATAAATATTTGTTACTACATTCAAAGCCATTTTCAAAGTTTTGTGAGAAATAAAAATAAGGTAGATATATCTCTGCTTATAAGAATCTGGTTAGGGAGATAAAACAAAAATACATGAAATGTTAACAGTATAGACCAACATCTGATGTATAGAACATATGACAGTAATGAATGTCTTAGGAATTTAAAAAAAGAGAAATACAATTTTTGGCCATAATAGTCAGAGAAGATTTCATAGAGAAGTTAGGATTTGAGGTTGATTTTGACTAATAGGATTTTACAAAGAGATTTTAAGTGATAGGAAGCGACAAAGAAGTGAAAATGAGAATGAATGAAATATGTTTGAAAAAAAAATGAGTACATTATCCTGGAATAAATAAGAAAAATGCTAAGGCTCTCATTAATTTTTAACTCCTTCCCTGCTTCTTTAAGTAAATTAAATCCTAAATTCAGAGGATAAGCTCTGACAGATCTTACCAAATTGGGAAAGCCTAGTGAGGGACTGTTATCTTTGTAACTTAATCCTTGATAAATGCAGAGATCATTACTAGGGTAGCTTCAGAGTGATGAATTTTTCATCCATGAGGATCTCAAAGAAAATCTACTAAGCATTCATTTGTTGGAGGAGTTTCCCCCAAAGATGAAGTCATGTCTGTTTTACTAACATCTTTCTAACCTAAGCTGATTTTTCTCTTATTTTGTATTTAGTTTGATTTCAGATTTTACTTTTTTTCTTTATTTTATTTCTTCTATTTTTTTGTCTCTTCTCAATATCTTATATCATCTTGTTAAATTTTACTTTGACTCTTTTTATTTTATTTTAGTAAAGTACAGTAAACTCTCTGAGAATACTAGAAGTTTTGTGTGTGTGTGTGTGTGTGTGTGTGTGTGTGTGTGTGTGCATGTGCATGCATGTGTGTATATTTTAATCTTGTTTTTAGGTTATGATATATTTTCTACATTTGGTATAGTAGGTGTAGAAAATAAATATAAAGAAAGAAATTCAGAAAGCATTTACAGTGATAAATTTAGGAAAGTATAAGTTAAAAGTAGAACAACACATGTATAGAAAAGGGATTAAAATACACATATACATTCAGACATGTAAAGAATAAAAAAGGGAATAAATAAAAACATTTAGATGCAATTATTTTTTTCTGTCCCATGTTAACATTGTTTTAAGAAGTATTATAAGTACAGTACATAATTCCAAAATCCAGTTTTGTTTAACATAGCACAATAGTATTTATTTATATAAAGAATTTAAGTATTATTCCAGAAGGCAGGGAAATTTATAGATTTTCTTTTAATACTTGTAAAAGTGTAGGGGAAAATTTCTGTATTTCCAACTAAAATTACTTTAAATGTGTATGATCATTTGATTATATAATATGAAATAGTTCAAATATATCCAGAGGTCTATGCTTCTTTGGTGTGAATAATTTCATCACTGATTTAAATCACATTCCCTCTAAGTATACCAATGATTCAGGCATTTGATATAGTCAAAAAAATGTCTATCCATCTGTATGTCTTTCTATCTAATCATATTTTCTGCAATATCTTGTGAGGTGTTTCTATGAATTCACCTAAATTGATCTTCATGAAAAAGGCTCATTCCATCACTGAGCCCTATATTTTGATAGTTTGATAGAACCTGCCAAATTTGATATTGGGGAGGGGGAGAAGTCACATCTAAACTATAAAAATACATTTGAATACTATTTTAGTAATGGCATATATTTGAAGGGAAGTCTTAAATTGTTCTCTAAAACTTTAATTGCATTTTATTTATAAAATCAATAGATATATGTATTTTGTCTTTTTCTCTCTCCAGGATCTGCATTTGCTAAGGCAAAACCTGAGAGTCCTTGGACTTCTCTAACAAGAAAGGGAATTGTTCGAGTTGTGTTTTTCCCCTTTTTCTTCAGGTGGTGGTTACAAGTAACTTCAAAAGTTATCTTTTTTTGGCTACTTGTTCTTTACCTCCTTCAAGGTATGAACAAATGACAAGAATCATATTAGTTTTAAACATGGTTCTCAGGGAGTTTAAAAATACTATATCTTTTGTTTTATACATTTTATTATTAAAACATGTTTTTATTTATTCCAGCTACAAAACCAGTTTAATGCTGCCTATGAAAAGCAAGATCATTATTTTCAAATTACAATTTAATGAGATATTGAATATATTAACAGATGAGAGAAAATATACATGAGAAGAAATAGGAAATAAAGTAAAAAGAAGGTCTTTTTAGGATCATGCTCCATAATAATAATAATCTACTTTTATGGAATCCATACTTATCTCATTGGAATAAATTCTTGCCACCTTAGAAATTATTTATTCCCTTCTCTGTACATTGCTCCATAGATAGAATATTGTCTTGAACTGTTACTCCTATGTCATCCAATTTGAATTTCAGAAACTAGAAGTCTGTAAAGGCCTTACGGATTTCTTCAGTGTTGAAATATCTTTGTATCTGTAATATTTTACTGTTTTGTATATTCTCACTAGTATTTAAAATCTTTTGGTAAAATTTTATTTGACTAAATAGATTTTATTTCTACTCTTGAGTTTCTCTGTAAACATGTTGTAATAAAATTTTGAAGATTGCCTGATTATTAAATTATTATTCAACAGATTTGAGATATTTGAGATGTCAAGTTACTATTTCATTTCATCCTGCTGCCTAGTGTTTTTATTATAATCTCAGCAATAGGATATCTTTGTCTTCTCAATTCTCCTTGTTCATAAACATTAGTTTTATTACTATAATAAGTGAACTGCAAGCAGAAATAGGAGCCAGTGTAAGACTTATGAACCATCATTGTCCTTTTTTCAGTTGATATCTAGTCTCTATTTCTGACCATATATACTTATTTGATTCTTTAAGTTGCCCTTTATTATGCTAATTTTAGATCAGTTTGAAATATGACGTGGCCACATGCTTCTTCCTCTTTTTCCTCCCCACCTCCTCCATCTGACTATATATAATTTTTTCCTCAAAGGTTGAAAAATAAAATAAATATTTTATATTTATCAATTGGTTTCTAGAGCCAAAGTGAGTTGTTTGAACACTAATTTCAATGATTTGGCAGTGGGACTTGAAGGAAAATCTACTTTTAAATAAAAGTCATTTTTGTTCATGGTAGTATATGCATGAAATCAAGAAATGCAGTCTTAGCTTTGAGGTCACTTCTCAAGGGTAGCAGCCCTTTGGTAGGTTTATATGTATTAGTCATCTCAGCTTTCTTAATTTTTTTTCATTGTTGTTATGAAATGTTTTCTAAGTATATGCCACATTTTTATGTGTATATGAAAAACAATTTCTGTTAAAAGAAACATTCATTCTAATATGGGCAGAACAAAAATATTATGCTTGATTACTGTTTTGCATTTTGAATACCAAAATGCAATGCATTTTATTTATTCAAAAATTATAAATTTTAGAACTGCAAGGAATGTTAAAGATCATCTAGCCACAATTATTGAAAAAAATAAGTTGAAATAATGATCCAAAAAAGATCATGCAAACTTCCCAGCTGTATAACCTAGTTAGTAGAAGAGTCATTCTTACTTTTCAGTGTAGCACAGCTGTTTGAAATTATAGCTAAAATTGCATTCTTGAACAAGATGATATTCATCTAAAAAGCCTCTTGGGTTTTTGCTTAGAGAGTTCCCTATCATAAAAGCCCCAAAGAAATTCTCTCTGCATCTTGTCTCAATCAGAATTTAACAAAAAGAGGCACATTTCTGTACAAGATAACATTTATTAGCTCTAGGGCATGCTGCTTTTCAATAAATGGGCCAGTGGATTGCCTCCATTTATGCCAAAGACCCTGAATAAAAGGACAGTTCCATCATGTAGGTTTTTGGGGAGTACAAACAAAGAACAGAACAGGATAGACGACATCATGGGATTGGTTATAAAACTGAAGGCAACATGATTGGTTATAAATCCGAGGCTCAGAGAACAGCTTGATTAGTTGATAATGCAGTCTAGCAACAAATCCTCTTCTCTCTTAAGACTAAGAAATGCCTTATTTAAGTCTTTGTACAAAGTCAAAAGATAATAAATCAGCCTTTTTTTGGGCAGCAAACCAGACATCCTTGAAGGATAGTTTCATGGTGTAAAAATATCAGGCCCAACTCCCTTGCTTTCATACATATTCCACAAGGTCATTTAAATTCCATAAATATTTTTTGCAGAAGGGAATTTAAAATCATTTTCAATTTATCCACTGTACCTCTGAATGACAGCTTTAACAATAGGAAAATTTAGCCCTGAAAACATCCTTTCCCTTAGAAATAGATACTGTATCATTTAAGGTATATCTCAGGGACTTCTAGTAGCAAAGGATATTATTTGCAAAATAAGAGTTATTCGGAGGTATGATTTGTAAACTTAAAATGATTTTAAATTCCTTTCTGCAAAATGTTTATGTTATATGGGCTCCATATAACAGATTTCCCCCCTCACTCTTTAAAGGGCAGAATGTGTGCCATGATATGAAATTTTTGTTCAGTCATTTCAGTCATGTCTAACTCTTTCTGATACAATTTAGGGTTTTTTTTTTTTGGGGGGGAGGCAGATACAAGATTGGTTTGCCATTTTCTTCAGCTCATTTTTTATAGAGGAGGAAACTAAGGCAAATAGGGTTAAGTGACTTGCTTAGGGCCACACAGCTAGTAAGGGCCTGAGTCCAAATTTGAAATAAGTCTTTCTGACCCTAGGACTGGATGTTATTATGATATGCAATTACAGATTTTTAATTTGGAACTCAAAATTTTAAAATACTAATGTAAAAATTGTTCTTACATGTAATTGGAAAAATTAATTAAAAGTTTTCATTTGGGAAAAATAATTTGCAATTTTTGTTAGTGGCACAGTATTATTGTTTGTCATGAGAAAGTATGGCATACTTACTGAAGAGACAGGAAATTCCTACATGTGATTACACATGTGTAAGATGTTAACAGTTTAAGGAAACAACTGGTAAAACTTTTAGAACACTATAATTAATGGAAACCTCAGAGACAAGGAGGTTTTTTAAAGTCTATATGTCCAATTCAATTTATACATATCAGCACCTGTCTTAGAAAGAAAATTAAATTTCTTATGAAAAAAGCTATTAAGGGTGTCTTTCTGGGATACTAACTCTATTTCCAACCTTTTGTAGATGTATCTTTCCTCTAAAATAATTTTTGATGTGCTTATTTTCATTTAAACTTAAGATAAAGTATATGCAAGTTAAAAGTTAACTTGTATATAAAATGGTTGTACTAGAAAAATATCTACCTAAAAGGGGCTTTTTTGGTAGGCTTTTAAATTGTTTTTTAATATTGATTTGGAGGCTTTTTGTGAAAGAAGTATTTGTCTCTTTAAAACATGTTTTCTTATAATAAGAAAATAACACTATAATTATTTTGTGAATAGCCATATGGGATATATTAATATTTCTCCCCATAGTTGTAATTATCTTCTCTTATTGCTATATGTTTACCAATGTTCAGAAATCTTTATAATTAATTGAACAGATATTTACTAAATTCCCGTTATAGTGTTGTTCCTGTGAGATGTACTGGTGATATAAAGACAAACAAAATAATCTGTCTTCAAGTAGCTGTCATTCTTCGGGATATAAGTACTTGCTTCTACTAAGCAGCTGTCTTTTATGTTTCATTCCTTACTACTTTGAGCTAATTATAAATGCTTAGAATGCTTAGATTTTATGACATCAGGTTTTGCTACTTTTTGTTGTGTTGTAGTTAATAGAAATAAAGTTGATCCTTAATATACTGTGAAATGTGAAGGGCAAAGTACTGATTTAGAATTTGTTCCCCAGAGAAGTATCATCATTACTTGACTGTTCAAAACATTCATGGTTCCTAAAAGAAGAATATTTGGTTTTAATTAGAGTAGAGATCTTCTTTGATATGGCATCTTGGGACATAATTCAGAAATGTTGAGTTCAAATCCAAAGTCCACTTTTCTTAATTTTATGGCTTTTAGAATGTTAATTTGAGCTTGAATTTTTTCATCTCTAAAGAGTTTCCTTATCTATAAAAAGGAAGTAATATTTACATTACCTTCCTTTGTTATGAGGTAAAGTACTTTGTAAGACAGAAAGTACTATATTTTACTGTGATGATAGTTTAGAGGCAACAAGATGACCTATTCTGGTCCTATTATTACATATCTATTGTAACTTAAGAGTACATCCTATGATATGAAGAGTCTTAGAGAACATGGGAACTGAAGTAACCTATGATACAGATAATTCATCTTTCCAGGGCTCAAAAGAAATTTATTATATTTAATGCAAGAATTCCATTTTTTTCCTTTTGATGCCCAGTGACTATACATATTAGTGCTTAAAAATGTTTAATTTATTGGCCCAACACAGAAGTTCTCTCCCTAAGGAAACAAAAAACAATCTAGTTAAGCAAAAACAGCAATTACTTCTGATAGGTCATTTACTATTATAGTTTGTGTTTATTTTTATATTAAGGGAGGGATGACTAGAATGCTGAAGTCATATAAAATAGTTTTAAATAGAATAGAATATTAAAATTACTAATAAAGTAAAATTTTTCTTAAGTAAAATAAAGTGAATTATTGAAGAATTGGGTTACAGGTTAATAACAATAACAGCTAACATTTATGTAATGCTTACTATGTGTTAGGCACTGTGCTAAGCACTTTACAATTATTTAATTTGATCTTTACAACAATGCTGTTATCTTTATTATCCTAATTTTATAGATGAGGAAATTGAAAAAAAAAAAACAGGTTAGTTACTTGTAAGCCCAGGATCACACAGCTAATAAGTGATTTGAATTTGAATTCATGTTTTCCTGATACCAGACTTGCTTTATTCATTGAGCCACCTAGCTACCTCTATAGATTTCACCATCCACCTGTCCCAGCACAAAATACCCTTCCCAAGATACCACTTGATTGTGCTGTCTTTTCCTTTGGAACTTAAACTCCTTAGGGGATAGGAACAATTTTTTTTTTTATCTTCTCCAATAACTATAGCAATTACTTGTACTTTACATGTTAGCTCAGAAAGGAGCCTTTGCCAAAAAAAGGAATATTAACACTAAGCAGTCACATATTGATCTTCTGGTTCTATATTGTCACATTTTAAATGTGAAAATTTATCTGGATTGGAAGTATCCGAAATACTTAAGGAGGGAACAAACTTTTGGTTTACTCCCTTCAATGAAACTGGATAAATATAAGAAACCTGAAGTTCATAAGGAAACTAATATCTGACTTGAAATGCTTTATAGTTTAGAATCTGGGTAATTTCATGCTTTCATACATGTGGTAGTTTTACTGGAAAAAATTTAATTCAGAAAAGTTTAATTAGTAATTTTAATATGATAGAGCCAAAGAGATGTTTTTTTCTTTCTTTGTTTTTTTTTGTTTTTTTTCCCCCCTAAGACAATTGGAGTTAAGTGACTTGCCCAGGATCACACAGCTAGAAAGTGTTAACTGTCTGAGATCAGATTTGAACTCAGGTCCTCCTGACTTCAGGGCTGGTACTCTATCCACTGCATCACCTAGCTGCCCTGAGATTTTCTTTTCTAACTTTTCTTTAACTAACATCTATGTTCTTTCTTTAACTTTTCTTTAACATGTATGTTAGTATGAAAATATGACTTTCACAGAGCCCATGGATTTGAAACACAAAAGGATAATTATATTAGTCCCTTTCATTTTTTAAAATCTAAGTACAATTGTTTATAAATTTCAATGTACTTTTGAAATATTTATTAAATTGAGTATGGCATGGTCTTAAGTTCTGTGTTTAGTAAGTTCAACTTGCTGTTAATAATATAGATGTTTGACAGCTTTGCAAAAGTAATGTTTTTAACTTCTAATTTAGAATCTAAAAATTAGCAGGCACCATGCAATATTAATATTTTTTTAGAAAATAAAATTTTAGAAACAGCAATGGATATAGTTTTACATTTTCTTTCCTGTTTTTCAGTTGCCGCAATAGTATTATTCTGTTCAGCACCAGGCCCACATAGTATACCTCTGACTGAAGTAATTGGGCCAGTATGGCTAATGTTGCTACTAGGAACTGTACATTGCCAGATTGTTTCAACCAGAACTCCTAAGCCTATGCTTAGCAGTGGGGGCAAAAGAAGAAGGTACAGTATTCTAAAATGAGTATGTTGTTTATGAAACAAGAATTGTGTGTATGTAAACTGATTCTGCCTCTAGTACTAATAAGATATGGGGAAGGAATAGTGTAGTGTATCATAGGTCTCTTGATTATATACTTATTTTAATCTGCAAAAAGTAAAATGTGTTTTCTTCTTAAACTATTTTTTATATATAAAGAAAGCCCTTACCTTCAAGATTGATTTTCAAAAATCATATTCCTTATGTTAGAACTTGTAATTTTTTGAAATAGGTATGCTTATTTTTTCCCCTAAGAGAATTTCTAGTTACTAGAGAAGTTCTAGTAACTTTTGATAGTGAATAGCATTGTAGTATCTTTAACATTACCAGGATGTACTACTTAAGATCAATTTGGAGTTAAGGTAACAAGATATAGCATAAACATGGGTTAAATAAAGTTCTTTTAAATCCCATTTATTGAGTACTAATGAAATTTCGAAACAATTGAAAATTTCCTTTTTGCCTAAATAAGCATGTTAAGTCTCATTGACCAGTCAGCAACAGTGAACTTTTATTTTAAAGGGCAATTGAAGTGATTTCTCTTTTGATCATTGTTACCATGATTCTATTTTCACAAATTTTAAGTATTGAGGTTTTGAATTTTGAAATTCTTTCCTTTTTTTAAGAATAAAATATATTCATAGTATTTAAATGACATTAAAAATAATTTTTAGTTATTGACATTAAAAATAATAATTGTAATTAGCTCTAATCATTGTCTTCTTTCTTCATCTGCAGATAAGTGGCACATACATAGAAAAGATATTCTTTTGTAAACAGCAGTTTCAGTGTGATCCTGTCAACTAAATGTCCACTGATATGTTAATATGAGCATGGAACTAATATATTAGCACCAATAGAAATTGGTCTTTGAATGTACTTCATGCTGTTTAAATTAAATTTTAACATGTAAATCTGAATCTTACTTTATGTTAAAGTTCCTATATTTTATGTTTACATAAGTTGGTGAACACACTACACATCAAGTGGTTATTAACACTTATCAAGCTACCTTCCACTTTTAATCTCTTCTGATGAAGGAAATTAAGAAAAGCAGCACATTTGGAAGTACATAGGGAAGGAGATGGCTCTAGTACTACAGATAATACACAGGAAGGAACAGTGCAGAACCACGGTACCAGCACTTCTTACAGTATTGGCGCTGTCTTCAGAGAACTCTGGCATGCTGCTTTCTTTTTATCAGGGTTTGTATTTATTTAAGGCTATGTTTGTCTTAGAGATGCATTATCCCTTTTCTGAAAAAGTTGCGTGTGTATAATATATATCTACACACATATAAGCACATATGTATAAATACATACATTTCACACACATGTATATAACATACATGTTTGTACACATATGTGCATAAATTTAAAGTTCTAAATCCTTGCATATTTATTTGATCTTTATTTTGGAAAAAATTACTATAGACAGTGAAAATGAAAATCACAGATTTATTTAGAGATATATATAAATATAGACACTTCAGAAATAATGTAAAAGGCCATTGAGGTTTTTTTAAATAAGATTTTTTTTCTTAATTTCCTTAATAGTACTCTCATAATTCAATTAATTGGTAAAATTGAACTTTATTATAATTCTGGATATTGCTTAAGTTTTTTTTTGTATATAGTTGTGTGAAAATTATTGCCTTCAAGTCTTATATGATCCTAAACCATTTAAATTAAAACACATAGGAGTCTGTTGAGTCATCATAATTTATTGTGAGATATTTATAAAATTAATTTTTTAATTTTTTTAGCTTTCATTCCCATGTGAGATCAAGATAATTTTTTTTAAACTCTTCTTAAACATCTTAACTTTGTTGAATGTATAGGTGCAGTAGTTTTGAAAAATTAAAAAGAAAATATTGGTGAAAATATTGTCTATTATAGATGATGTAATTAATATAAACAAAGAAAAGGGATAATGTAAATAAATATGCACATTTTTCTTATATGTTAACTCCCATTACTAATTATTGTCTTTTTATATTTTTCTAATCATGCTCTTAATACTGATCAAGTTTATCATGTATTATTAAACTGTCCATTGGGGTAATCTTATTTGAACATGATTTTATTGATAATATTTTAAAATGTATTGCTGTGCAGAAATAGAATATGACTGGATTTGTTTCCAGATCAATTCCTTTTTTTTTTTTTTTTTTTTTGAAAGCTAAGAAGTATGGTTTTTTTTTACATAAGTCATTTTCTGGCCACATCTACTCCTTGCTTTATAATTTTCAATAAGCTAATAAGAAGACACTTTAGATCTTTAACATATATTGTCATAATATACTGCATTGTCATAACATATACAGTGTTTATGTATCCCACTATGGAATTATAGTAGTAAAATTAGACTGCTAAAAATTTAGTTAACTTTGACAACATTCACATTAATCATGAATAAAAATTATTTTTTCTCTCTCAGTTCTAAGTGAAGTAGAGGTTAAGTTGCTGAAGTAGAAAAATCACTGGATTAGGAATCAGAAAACTTAGGTTCTGGTCCCATTTCTGTCACTGTAACCATTATCATATAATATACAAATGAATCTCTTAATTTCACTGAGCTTCAGTTTCCTAGAAGTTTCATGGTTTCTATAAAGCTCAAAAGATACGATTAAAAAAAACACTTCATAGTCTGCAAAATACTATGTCAGTATAAGATATTCTCATTTACTTTTATTTGGTAGACAAATGATTAATGACAGCTTATTATAAAACTAGGTTTTATGTCATATCATTAAATATTTTAGCCATTACATTATTATATAACATATATAGGATTTCTTACTTTATCACTAGTCTGAAATATCCTTATTCCTAAAGGTTTTCTACCTTAGGAAGAAATATGGAAATTTGTTATTCTCTTCACATTTCGTGGTACTATCAAGAATAAGGCAATTCAGTTTAATGTACTATTTAAATTTATATATGAACTCTAGAATTTTTCTTTGTTAGAGTTAATATTTTGATTTATATTAATATATATTGGATGTTCCCTTACCTTTCCCATGGTTCTATACTTAGCCCATTATCTGCTGTTTAAATAGTAGACAGCAGCATCTTTTATTGCCAGTTGGCTAGAGAGATGATGAGAAAGAGACAGCTAGATGGATCAGTGAATGGAGCACTGGCCTTAGAGTCAGGAAGATCTGAGTTCAGATCTGGTATCAGACACTTAACACTTATAGTTGTTGTGACCCCATGGGTAAGTTAATTAACCCCATTTGCCTCAGCAAAAAAAAATGTGATGAGGAAGATTCAACTATTGATGTTTTCATCATAATAAAATAATATAAATTTGTCTTGCTTCCAGGATGGAAGGTTATATATGCTGGGCTTAATTCTACTATTGTAGAATTACTACTATGGTAGCTTTGACCTATTCCATTACTAGCTTGGATTGGTTTACTCTTGCTTGGACAGCCTGATGACCTCTTGCTCCCAAATATGCTTGCACCATATTTATATTGAATTTACTGCAGACCAATCCAATCCAGTAACCATTTATTAAATGCTCCCTGTGTGCCAGGTATTGTGCTAAACACTGAAGATATTAATAAAAAAGACAGTCCTTGCTCTCAAATTTACAATTTAGTGAATTAGAATTTGAAAAGGCATACCTCACTGCAGTTTAGAATTCCTGAACTCAAGAGATCCTGCAACTTCTAGTATCTGGGATTCCAGGTATGTGCAAGCACACCTGGTCGGAAATTTTCTTTAACCTTACATGAGAGAGGCATTCCATTATGGTGGATAGAAGACCATGTCTGTATTCAAGATGACCTGAGTTGAGATTCTACCTCTGATCATGCCATGATCCTAGGTAACCTAATTAACCTCACAGGTTTCTGTGCTGCATCAATATTGAGTTTCCATCTTGGAAGTTCCCATAGACAAATGAAATTGCAATTCTGGGCTACATCCCTCTCACCCCTCTATACAAAACAAAGAGTCTTGTCAAGTGAAGGAATATGATATGGTAGGTGGAGAGTAAGATCTCAAAGTGAGGAAAACATTGGGTTTTAAGTCCTACTCCTGATACATTTATGAAACTGGAATTGCCACTTACTGTCTTGTTTATCAGGCAGTTTTCTAAGATGATAAAATAGTGAAGTTGCTTGTATGCATCAATACAGGAGAGTTCTTCATTGTTCTATACCAGCAAAATAGCAAAATATGTAGGTCAGTTAATCAACAAGCACTTAATGTGCACTTCTTCTCTTTGGGCACTGCTGCTGGGATAAAAAACAAAAATGAAAACAATTCCCACTTTTAAGGCGCTTATAGGCTAAGTGTAGGTAGTATATTCAAAATAGATAAAAGGTGATTTTGGCAGAAAAGTGCTAGCAGCTGGGGGGCAGGGGCTATGAGGAGTTCTTGGAAGGAACTTAAGGATTTCAAGAGTCAGAGATAAGGTGGCAATGAGGATACCTAGGGCAAAGGCATGAAATTGGATTGGATTGCCAGATGTAAAAAATGGTAATACCAGTTTATATTAATGGTGCATGGAGAATGGGGTAAAAAACAACAACAACAACAAAAAAAAAAAAACTGGAAGGTTCTATTGGGACTCAATTGTAAAGATCTTTAAGTACTAAATATACATTTCATATTAATCCTGAAAGTAACAGGGAATTAAAGTAAAATTGTGACATGGTCAGGTTCATAAGTAGCAAAATTCATTTTGGAAGGGAGACTTTTTTAGGAGACATGCACAAAAGTCTAGACAACGGGACTCTTATTTGAGTCCCCAAAGATGAATAGTTGCAGTGTGAGTGGAGGAAAGGGGGCATATGTGAGAGATGTAGAGGGAGAAGAGTTAAGAACTGGGTAGATTTGTGGGAGTGATTGAGTTATTGAAGATATCTTTAAAGTTACTTGCCTGTGAGAATTAAAGAAGGTGATGTCCTTGAGAAATAGGGAAATTCAATAATAGGGGTGAAGCAGTGAAGGCAACTGTTTTGTTGTGAGAAGTGTAATGTTCTCTGATTGGATTTTCTTGAGGTCTCTGGGAGCAGCCTTCTTTTCAGTTCAGTAATCACCACAAGAACAGCCAGGGGTTAAACTCCAAATCCTTTATTATCTCCTTCCTGGGGCTGGGCAGCTTTCTGGAGGGATTTTCAGACTGGCCTTGGTCTCAGTGGAGAAATGCAGGAGGGAAGAGCCTGCCACCAGTGGCCTGACTAAAGATCGAATGAATGTCTGTCCTTGGTTCCGAAGGCTTAAGCTCCTGCCTGTCTTCTCTGCCCTCTGAAAACTTCTGACTGAGATTGTACAAGTTTATATGCTCTCTTATCATAGGTGTGAATCTTGGAGAACTATATTAAATACTAAGTACATGTACTGAACTAGAGAACTG
The DNA here is from genome assembly GCF_048593235.1 of Sminthopsis crassicaudata. Classification (NCBI taxonomy): domain Eukaryota; kingdom Metazoa; phylum Chordata; class Mammalia; order Dasyuromorphia; family Dasyuridae; genus Sminthopsis; species Sminthopsis crassicaudata. Next base: position 147,466,186 of record NC_133621.1, read on the forward strand.
TTAAGCACCATGCTAAACTAGATCACTATTGTCTTTATCAATTCCACTGACTTATTAGCACCTTGTAAGAATTCTTGTTTCAAGTTCTGGCCCATAACAGAAGTTCTAGAGAAAGGATAGATAAAGCACCATGGCTTTCAGATCCAGAGTAAAAACCTTAAACTTTACCGAATTCTTTGGCTGAAATAATGGGACCAGGATATAAAAGAACTTATAGGTGCATACAGTTTACAAGGAGAAAAGACCTGCATCTCATTGGGGGAAATCCCAAAGATAAAAAGGGAGTTTGATGAAGAATCTCAATTAGTGAGGATGTGGCAGTGTGTACTGTACAAAGGGGCAGATACTGAAATTGATGTTAGTAAATGTTGCTTTCTGTTTCTTTTATTTTTATAGTTATATATCATCATCATCTTAGTCTCTATTCCTCCTCCATTTCCCTCTCTTCTTCAACAGTCATCATAATTCCAAGTTTGTAGCAGTAGAACTAGCGTCAGCAACTTGATGCTATAATCAGAAATAAAAAGCATAAAATTCACTAATATATTTTTTTACTCCTGAGAGCTTGATCTTGCTGCTTTCTATGCTCTTTATACTTCTGTCACATTTACAAGCTACTGAATAAATGTTTTCAGCTTCTATTTTCCGCATGACAATACAGAGCATTGCTTGATTTAAATTGGCTGACTTAATGTTTTACTAGTGTTGTTTATTTTCTTGTTTTATGCAGATATGAACCAGCATGGAACTTATTATCTGACTGAGTTAAAACTTTGAGCATGAAAAATATGTTCACTGTCACGATTGCTGCATTCATTTATATCTGGGGATAGGATTGGATGAAAAGACCAAAAACATTAATCAGTTTAAGTGACTATATTTGTATCTTTTCCCAAAGGTCATTTCTTCTTAAGAGTACCTATGTTACATAAAAGCTGTTCTCCCTGAATAGAAAATTCACTTTTTAAAAGGACATTTCACCTTAAATATGCCAATTCATATCAATATAAAACTTGATTGTCATATGAGGTATAAAACTAGAAGCTTGGGCTTGTGATACTACACTTTAACTTTCTTTGAAAATAATATGATATATGAAACATAACGCAGAAAATATTGCTTCTGATTGGAACAAGTCAAACCAAACTCTATTTGTTCTGTACTCTTTCCCAGAGGTATTGTTATCCAAATACTTGTGGCTGGGTGTCTGAGTTGATTTGTAAATACTATTAATTCTGATTTAAGCCCATCTCTTCTGTTTGTGTGTAAATATCAAAAGGAGATAGCTTTGAAAAACTTTGAAAAAATGTTTTGTTTTATGTGTGGATAGGAAACATGAACTTGTTGCTTCTGAAATGGTACTTTTATTTCTCTCTCAAAATGAGGTTAGTGTATATTTTATAATTGAAATACTATTTAATCATTTAAAATTAGTTTTCCTTAATGTAGCTGCTACTTTTTAAAAAAGTATGAAAAATTATATTTATTTACATAATTATCTTCCGTGAGCATTCTAATATTATAATTACATTATAATTAGAGGGAGATGGGAGAGATTATTTAAATATCTAGATTTCTGATGTTTGTATATCTGTATATGTATTTACATACACATTTATATACACATATAAATAAAACATGCATATAGTGTATAAATGTACACATACCTAAGGGTAACAGATGAATATATATATATATATGTATGTATATATATGTATATAACATGTGTGACTGTACATGCAAATGTGTATGTATATATATGTGCATTTGTGCATAAAATATATATGTCTATATCTATACAGTATGAACATATCCATTAGCCAGATGTGTATGTGTGAAATTTTTTATATTTCCATATTCATTTATTAAAGAACAATAACATGCAAAGTTACATTAGAGTCAGTGATAAAGCTAATTGAAGTCAATTCCCAAATAATTTTCTTTAGAAATTCTTCTTTACATAAAACAGAAGAACATTTTTATTGGAACTACATGGTGGTTTATATTTGTGAGAAGAGTTAATTTTCAGAGTGGATTTCTTTTTCAAAAATATATGAAATAAGAGAATATGCCAAATGCACAGGGAAAAAATCATAGCCATTTCTACTGAAAAAAGGGTAATAGAGAAAATATCAATAATACTAAGATTTTAAAAAACACTAAATTATTGAAATCCATTGTTTATGATTGAATCAAGTTAACATAGTAAAATAATAATCCCAAGAATGAATTTACAGATTTAATGCAGTACTCATGAAGATGTTATAATTTTGTTAACTTAATTACATAATTATATAATTCTTTACATAATTAAGTTGATAAAGAAAAACAAAGAAGTAAAACTATGAAGGGACATACAGAAAGATAACTAGTATTGCACCTCTAGTCTTTAAAACACATTTACAAAACAATTTTCATAGATACTATTCTGCTCTAGGCAAAAAAAAAAAAAATTAGAGAAATGAATCAGTGGAATAGAATAGAGATATTAGAACCCAACCCAACTAAATATATGCAAAAGAATTGTTTCAAAAACCTATAGAAAATTTTCAAAAACTGAAAATGGAATTCATTATTTAATAAACATACTCAAGGAATCTGGCTAACAGTTTGACAAGTAATGGACTCTTTTGTCACACTCTATACCTAAATGAGTTTTGCCTAAAGGACAGACTTACACATAAAAATTATTTTAAAATGGAAAAAAAAACCAAATAGGGTTTTTTATCTATAGGTAAGAGTCGTGACTTTTTTCTTAAATAAATAAAAAGATTTATTAGGGATAATATAGTTGTATTCAATCTGTTCTAAAATATAAGCAAAAGAAAAATAATATATTTGGAAACAAATGGTAAATGAGAAGAAAAGTTGAAATCTGAAAAATATAAGGAATTGTTAAAATTTCATAAAAGTAACTCTCAGGCCACATGTCAAAGAATATAAACAGTTTGTTTAAAAAAAAAGGAAACAGATTTTTTCATAATTTTAAAATTCTCAATCTCATATGGCAAAATATTCGTAGAAATGCTTTTTGGGGGTAGAAATGTAACAATGTTGATGTGGCTATTCATAAATTAGAAAATGAACAAATTGTATTATGTAATGATAGTGGAGAATTATTGTATCTTAAACAAAAAAAAATGAGAAAGTCTGAGGAATTTGGAAAGTCTTATATGAACTGAGAGCAAAGAAAGCAGAACCAGCAGATTATTATGTACAATAATGTAAAAGAAAGCAATATTAAAAGTCAGAATTCATATAACATAATGAAGTAGTCTTACTTCTCAAAGCATTAATAGTAAAATATATCTGTTCCCCCTCTTAAGTGATTTTGCATATATTATCATGCACATCATATTGGGATATTGATTTATTTTGATTAAATTTGCTTTTGCTATGAGGAAGGCTCCTTTTGGGAAAAAAATAGTTAGGTGGGAGTAATAGTGATATTTAAAATAACAACAACAAAAAAAACCTTAATGAATCAAAGAAATGCACATTGAAACAACTTTTAGAGTATTACTTCAAATTCATTGAGCTGGCAGAAATAACTTAAAAACAATGAAATTTAATACCTACAACTTGTGGTAAAAACAGGTACACATTTATTTCTGGTGCTATTGAAGACATAAAATTTTTGGAATGTGATTTGACAATACTACAATAAAAGTTTCAAAAATGAATATCCCCTTTGAGCCAGTAATTTGAGTATAATCGGGAAGTGTAATAAAAGAAGAGAAAATACAAAAAGCTTGTTGTTTAAAGATTTTTGTAGTAGTGTTATATTTAATTGCAAAGAAAAGAGTAACTTGGAACAACTAGTTATTTGCTATGATAGTTTATTGGTTGAATGTAATTTATTTATATATAAATAGTTAATTACATAATTATATAATTCTTTACATAATTAAGTTGATAAAGAAAAAGAAAGAAGTAAAACTATGAAGGGACATACAGAAAGATAGCTAGTATTGCACCTCTAGTCTTTAAAACACATTTACAAAACAATTTTCATAGATACTATTCTTTGTTTACTGTTTACTGTTATTATTTTAAAATTTTTAAAGAAAAAGAAAGTAGCAGTTTCCAACCCATTTATTTATAATTTCATCTCTATAAAATATTCTAGTTACCTTAAGTTATAGAACTTTGCAGAGCCTTCTAAATTAGATCCGTAATCCTGGAATAGATTTTGATCTAATTATCTACCCAGAAAAAGCTAAGTAGATGAAAAATACCAATAATAAGACTGTGAAACACAGTTGGAAGGACAATCTATAGAGTTGACTTGGCAATATTATATGTGTATATTATTTTATTATATATATTTTATATGTATATTATGTGTGTATGTATGTCTTCAACAACCATAAAAGATACTCAATAAGCAGAAATCAGAATTAGAGAATAAGAACTCTTTATTAATTTGAGAAGCTGACCCTTGCTTTCAATGTTCCCAAGCTTCTCCTTAGAATAACAAAATTTTAAAAATCCACCAGTAGTTTTCCATTGATGCTGTATCACTACAAATCATGGAAATCCATGGTCAAAATAGTGGATCACCCAAAGAGAAAGCAGTGATGCTTGGTGAATATAAATAAAACCACGAGAAGCAATGTAAAAAGTTTTATTAAAGAGATTTTTGACCGGAAAAGAAATTAAACAAGAACATTACAGGATGAGAGACTAATAGATGATCTTTTGAAACTTCAGTTTACCAACATAATGTCAAGAGGTATAAAGCTGGAGAAATCAGAAGATGACATGTACAAGAGTCAAATAGAGTGATATAGCTTATGATTTGTATGGTGGGAGTATCCACATTATTGAGACCAGAGACTCATTTGAAATATCTATATGTATTCTTTTTAAAACTTGATAGATAACTGGGATTTATAGTTAGTTGGGACTTTCACATTTGGAGTTTTTAAGTACCTTTGGGTCAAGTATTTCTTGAACTTCTTGAAGATATTTCATTTGCTTTAATTTTCCTTTTTTGTAAAACTGATACTTCAAGTAAAATTTATTAAAACTTATTATTAAAGCATTTTGATGAACTGCTTTAATCATTAACTTGATCAGAGAAGAGCACATTTCAGTTTGGTCTTATATTTACACTTATTCCTGCTAACTTGTATAAGAGTAGTTTTTAATCTTTTATCCACTGTAGTTCTTAAGGCCAAAAGGGACTGAATTTCTGAAGCACTGCTAGTTTATCTGTCATTCTGTTGCATATACCAAATAATTATTATATTGTAGTATTAGGGTTTTTTTTTTGCTGTGATTTGGTTTATTTTGGAAAATAAAGCTTATTATAAGAAATATTCCCTCATAAAATAATTGATATATTAAAATTAGTGGGTGAAAATTAATGTTATTTTCTCCTTTTTTCCTTAAAATTTTCCAATTAGTTGTCACATTATTTAGAATTACAGAATATGAAATTGTTATGTTTGCTATTTAATCTGTCAGTTTACGAGTTAGTATGGCCATTAATATTTTTGGTGATAAATTTTATATATATATATACATATACACACACACACACATATATTAGTAACTAGAAATGAATCAGCCAATGCACATGATTGATAAAAAGGTATTTTTAAAAGATGTAAAAGTTTTAAGAGATGATGAATAATGCTTAATCTATATTTTCCACTTTAGGTCAAAGAAAACAAAAAATTCAATTGATAAATCAACAGAAACTGATAACGGTTATGTATCCCTTGAAGGGAAAAAGACGTTTAAAAGCAATGAGGATGGAATACAAAATCATGAACCTCACTGTGAAGTCATTAAGTCAGAAGAGACTGGCTGGAGCACAGGAACAGTCAGGAATACACCTAATAGTCAGCACAAAGTAAGTACGCTTTATTCAGTTTTATTGACAAATATTATTACAATTAATATACTGTGATTTATGGCTACTAGTAGGACCATGAATATAAGAAGGCTCCTTTTAATAACTTTGTGATCCTGTACAAACTACTTTTAGGGACTAACCTAAAATTGGAGAGTTCAGTCAAAGCAAGTTGGTTGCAGTTTATTTCCATTCTAGAAATATCTCATTTTCTTAGTACTCTAAGTTTTACTGAGTTCTTTTCTCAGAACAACATTGTGATGTAGATAGCCAAAGTTATTCTCATTTCAAGATAAGAAAACAGTCTCAGAGAAATGAAATGACTACTCTAATGAAAAGAGTATCCATTAGTTCTGCTTTTAAAGGACCTAGGGTACTTGTGTGACTTGGATAGAACATTTAAGCTCTATGGGCCTCATTTCCCATAACGAGGGGCTTCAGGCAGATGGCTTCTGCAGTCTCTTCTGCCTTCAGTTCTATGCTTTTTTTTTCATCCTCCAATTTCCTTTGAGAGCTTTTCCTTATTTTCAAGACTTCAGTTTTCACTTCTATGCAAATAACTTCCAAATCTATAAATGGCCTCAATCTTAATGGCCACCTTAATCAAACTTAATTTGTCATCTTCTCTCTGTTCTTTCTTCTGCCTTATGCCTATCCCTTCTTCTAAAATTTTCTATTTTTGTTGATGAAACAACTTTCTTGTGCTCACCTTGGCTTAAATCCACAGCGGTTTCTTTGAGTCTTTCTGTAATTTGTCAAAGGTGATCAATGGCCAAATTCTTTAGGTCTTTTTTCTCATACTAGAATTCAGGCTCCTTCAGAACAGGGATTATTTCACTTAGCATAGTGCCTAGTACATGGTAAGCACTGAATAAATGCTTCCTTATGAATTGTTGATTTAGCCTGAAATATATCTTCCATCTATGCCCTGTTCTCTGTTCCAGATTCCTACTACTTTAGATGATGTTCTGGACTATTGTAATAGCTTTCCAACTTGTCTGCCTTCCTTCACTTAGTCTCTTCTTTTCTCCAAGATATCCTTCACACAGTTGTTAAAGTAACATTATTAGAACGTGCAACTCTTCCCTGCTAGGAGTTTTTTCAACAATCTTTCACTTAAAGACTGAAATTCAAATCTCATAACCTGGTTTAAATGTCTCTATGATCTGATTGCCACCTACTTTGTCATCTTGTACACTGCAAAATGCAGTTCTGCACAATATTCTCTCATATTTTCAATTCATTTCTTATTTAGTACTCCTTGTTGAAATTCTTCCCTTGTGTCACCTTGGGGAAACCTTTTCTCATTCTCTGCCTTTCCCCTCCACCACTTTTCAAGCAACACTTCCCCTTTCATTTGCTCTTGTCACATTTTCCCTTGTATCATTCTTATTTCAGTGTATGCATTTTTCCCTTTTAGATTGTAACCTTCTTACATATAGGCTATGCCTTTGTATATCTCTCATTTAACCCAATGCCATGCACCAGACTAGCAAGTGTTTCTGAAGGAATGAATGAATGAATTTTGAATCATCTTTGCATTTTAGTATTAAATGCTTAAATGTTAATGAACCTCTATAGAGTCAGGTGAAAAACTAATCTAGCTAAACCAAGTATCATGCGCTAAATACTATTTTTTGGAATGCAGAAGCAATAGTAATAAATAGTCTTTAAAAATAAATACACAAACAACAATTTTTTTTATTCTAGTAATAGGAGAAATGACTATGTCATTAGGTTGTGGTGAGCAAAGGTAAACTTGAAGCACTAAGAACAAGTAATTATTGTTTTCTATGAAATAACTTCTTCCCTCTTTCCCTTCCCCTCCCACTTTTCTCCTTCCTCCCTTCTTTCCTTCTTTTCTTTTAGCTAATGGGAAATTTAGAGCAAAATTTGCTTCCCAACTTTAATAATTACCTTAACTCAGGTGTCTGATAACACCCACACTTTTTACCCTTTTTATAGAGTTCTATTTTTAATTCTTAAAAGTCTTATTTTTATGTTACTTAATTTTATAAGCAACCTTAACTCTTGGGAAGTAGGCAAGATATTAAATGTTAAATAGATAATTATGTAATACATATCTTGATGAAAGGCACATTGTATAACACTCAAGTGCGTGAGGAAGTTTATAAAAACATGCCATTATGCTATTTGATTTTTAAAGAACATTTTCCTACAAAGCAATTTATATGTACATTACTCAATCTTATGGGGAATAATATTATTTTGTAAAGTGTTTTTACATTTTCTGTCCTAAAATTTTTTTTTCAAAGCATTAAAAAAAATCAGTCAGAATGATATGTACTTTTTTATGGTATGTATTTTTAATAATGCTTTGTCTATTGATCAACCTAGGACAACCAAAGGATAATCACAAATGTCTCAGATGAAGTATCAAGTGAGGAAGGCCTGGAAACAGGATACCCATTGCGTCGCCATGTAGATAGAGCCTCTGAAAATATACTTCGAAATAGGAAGTCACATCATTATAAGAAACATTATTCTACAGAGGTATGTTTTGGCCTTTAAAAATTTTTTGTCTAATTTTTATTTTTAAGTTTGCTCGAATAGTATAGAAGAAATAACTTTCCATTTCAGTGGGTTTTTAATTACAAATCAATTATTTTGGATCTTGTTTCTTCATGATCATAATACCTTTTTAAAAAAAAATACATGCAAAAATAGTTTTCAGCATTCATCTTGGCAAGACCTTATGCTCCAATTTTTTCTCCTTCCTTTCTTCCTACCCTTTTCCCTTAGACAAAAAGTAATCGATATTAAACATGTGCAATTCTTCTATACATAGTTCCACATTTAAATGATTATAATTGTTCAAAACATTTTTTCCTAATTCAAAATAACACATATTTCCTTCCATTAGTCTCAGTATGAATCTCTTTGACTTTGTCAGATGCACATATGACAACAACAGTCTCCTTGGACATTTGTTTTGGCTTTTCTTTTTTTCCTTTTTTTTCCCTTTAAAATAATTAGATTTCTAGTTTTTCAGACTTTATCATGGGCTTAATATATTCAACTTGAGAATCTTGTTAATCCTATTGATTTTACATAGAATCTATCTAGAATTCTAAAGATGGCACTAACAAAGCTGTCAGTGTCCAAGAGTTTTTATAAGAAAAAGATGAATTTTTTGTCAAATGTATTGGATTGGTTATTCATCTCTGATGTCACTGGCGTAGAGACACCAAAGATTGACCACTAAAGCCCTTAGTCTCCATAAGTTTCTACTCTAGTGAGATTGTAGATATAAGAGATTTCAGACAAGGGTGGAATCAGGAAAATGTCTAGAACAGAGATACCCTGGCACAAAGATACTTTAATGTATTTCAGAGACCTTCCAAAACAGGTGTTTTTCTTTTTTTTCCCCTGGCCTACTCTAGTAGTAGTGTAGCATTTAAAATGCAGTGCATGATGAATTTTAGAAAAGATAGATTATTCTATCCATTATGTTAACTTCAAAGAACAGAAATAGTATCCAAGAATTGGGATTTATATTCCACAAATATTGTTACATACTTATTTAGTTCTTTTTATATGGCAATTAAAAAATGAAATTTGACAGTCCTTAATACAATCTAAATGGAAAAATTTTAAGCAAAAACTTCCATGAGTAATAAATGTTGGGCATATAAAAACAACTCAGGGAGAAATAAAGAGATCCTAAGTCATGTTTATAAGATGCTTTGCAGAACTTAAAACAGTATAAAGTCTTAGAATTTTTTCTACTCTTTTATTATTAGCCTTTAAAATTTAAAACTTTAAAATTGAAAACTAAAGTCTCAAGTGTGGGAAAGGAAATCAAAGTATACATTTATTTATTTATTTATTTATTTATTTATTTATTTTGTTGTATACAAAGTATACAAGTATACAAGTCAAAAGAAATAAATATATTTTTGACATCAAAGTATAATCTGTTGTTTTTCTTACTGATGTGATTTTACATTTTGTTCCATTTGAATGCCTTGAAGGACTTTGTGATTTCTCCTGTAAATATTGTATATCTTAATCTGACATGTTCCACTTATAATATGTATTTCATAGACATATCACAGAGATAATTTTGTTTGATCTTGTGATTATAAGGCATAAAATAGTTAAACATAGTTTTATAAAAGTTGATTGCCATTGTCATGGATGAGATATAGTATTATCTAAATAGAAGAGATGCATTAGTTTTCAAAGATAAACATTTCAGAGTCTCCTAAATGTTATCCAGTCACCCAAAAGTGTTTCATCGAGTAATTTGGATTAGGAAAAATAAAACTGATGAAGAATATGTAGTTGTGTGGAAAGCCCATAAAGATTAACCATTAGTAATATATCTTGGAAAAATGTACAGCAATGATTTAGACTTACGGTTAAATAGGATAAAAGCGGCAGGCATTTAGGAAATTGTTGAACATTTTCAAAGATCCCCCAAATTTTTTTTGAAGTAGAAACCTGTCTTTTTCACATTAGTATTTTTTTTCAATGATACCATATGGTTTCAAAACATAGAGTATCATAATTTTCAGGGAATCACATTTGCACAAAAAGCATAATCAGAGAGAATATGACCAGAAAAATGAGGTGTCCTCACCTATTGACAAGAGTTAGGGGCAGTTCCATGTTTCTTGGTACTTGAATCTCAGTAAGACTTCTTACTTATAATCTCACTAAGATCTAAGATTCTAGCATGTCGAGTAGTCCTTCTGTGGCACACTTATGGGGTGACATGAAAAAGAGTTGCATAGAATGAGAAGGCATGGATATGTTATTTTCTGGACTATTTTAAGGTGTGCTCACATCAATGAGATCAGCTCCATTGATATATTTTAGGTGTTATGTTACATACATTGATATATGTTACATATGATATATGATATAAAGTGCATTAACTATACTTTAACCAGAAGATTTCTGTGCAACAGTATACTTGGTGAATAATGCTTACATTGTTAGGAGTGTGTTAAGATCACAAAGAGTTGGATTTTTGTAGTACCAATTCAAGCTTATAGAATGCTTAGGTATTAATGAAACATCAGATAATTTTGAACTATATGAGGAAATGTGGATTTTTGGAATCCATATATTCTTATTTTTAAATATTTTCATATAGAAGGGTTAATTTTTTATAATACCCTTATTAGCTTTTTCTGCACTTAGTCTTTATAATTGAGTTCATTATGTCAAACTTACTTTTTATTTTAAATTTACTGTTAATTCACATTTTCTTCTCTAATAATGGCTGTTTTATTATTAGCTAAATGTTTTTTCATTTAATTTTCCCAGTTTTTACATATCAAATTCAGAAATCCAGACTTCAGATTTATAAAGAAACTAGTTAAAATCTTATTCAACTTTCTATTTCCATTCTTTTCTAAGTATAGTAGTTGAACTTATCTAGGATGGTGGAGGATGAGATAATCCATGTTAGTGAATTTTCTAGACCTCCTTTGGTATAAAACCTCCTTTGAAGTATCTATCAGGTGTGGCTACTTTCTCAAACAATACAGGTTACAATATTTTTATATATCATGGTGGATTAGACTGTCTTTATGAGTTGAAATTTGTCACCTTGTACAAAATCTTTAGCGATAAACATTTCTGAACTTAGTCAAAATTCATGAGTATGAATTTGAGTTAGCTTGAGTCAGGGAATTTCATGGAAAACATTTGCATTGTGAATCAGGCTTTACTGTGGTTTACTACCATCACCTGGTGGCAGCATAGTTAAACTTCAGGGAAAATCTCTAATGGACTTGAAACTCAGAAGGGCCGAAACAGACACCATGAATTAGAATATCATCTGTTAGTGATTATAGAGCAAGGATCAAGTTTCAATACTATAATTTTAGTAATGCATATCATTAATTTCATAGTCCTCTCTGATTTTGTAGTAGTTCCTCTGGTTCCCTGATTCATATTGTCTATTAAAATTGATAGTTTTTGGATTTTTTTTTTTTACTCTACAGTTTTCTTTATCAGTCTTTCCTCATTTCCTTTTTAGTCAAATGATTTTATATCTTTACTGCTATTTGTTTTAATATTTTGCTGAACTTAGATTATTCAGTTTATTTTGAATTTTATTTTGTTTCAATGTAAACAAAGCTAGCTATTTTAGTGTTATCTATAAACTGAATTGGCAACAATTGCCATCATCAATGAAACTATTAAATAATGTTGTTGGCAGGCTTACCATCTGTGGATGCCATTTAATAACTCCCACCAGCTTGTTGTTGAGCTATATCATCATCAGCTTGGATGCAACAATCCAATTAGTTATGTCTAAATGATATAGTTTAATATGTCTACCAATTGTTGATGTGTGTATATGTATGATACATATACACATGGTACATATATACACATTTATGTATGTGTGTGTCTTTGCACATACATATGCATACATATATATATATATATATATATATATATATATATATATATATATATACACACACACATATACCTATTCTTTCCCATGAATGACCTTTTTTCTGTTATTTTAAAAATTGATCTACTCGGATTTCTTTGTTTTTAAGAGGTGTATTGGTTCTCACTTAATACCTTTAGACTCTTGTAGCTAATTTTAGGGTTATTTTAAAATAATTTATTCAATGTTCATATTTGTGTCAGAAGTAAGCCAACAATCTTTGATTTATGTGTTCTCTTTTAACTCAGAATTTTCTAATTTATTTTGATTTTAGGTTTTAAATTTGAATTTCAATATTTCTGACATGTATGAGTTAAAGATTGTGTAGGTGTAATTTTTTTTTTCCCATTTCAGGAAACCATTGTTAGGCATTATATTTGTACAAAAGCACACTCATTAATTCCATTTGTAATATGTTTTATAGTGTAATGAGCTCAGAATCAAGTCAATTTTGGTTAAAATCTTGGTTCTGTCATTTACATAATGGAACATAATAAATGTTTATTGACTAAAATAGCTTTGTGATCTTGGACCAGTTTCAGTTTTCACAGATGTAAAATTAGTAATACTTGTATGTAAATGTGGTTATTTTGAGGATCAAATGAGATAATATATGTTATGATACATTTTACTGTAAAAGCACTATATAAGTGAAAGCTATTTTATTTATTGTGCTTTGGTGAAAGTATCTTTGTTTAGGCCTTTCCACAGATTCCTTTACCTTCAAAAGGTAACTTGATATAGTAGAAAGAGGGCAGAATTAAAATCTGAGCTGCATCCAGAGTTAAGTTTAGTGCTTATTAGTTGAATGACCTTGGGCAGTTCACTTAATTTTACTTTCCCATTTCGTCTTCTGTATAATGGGGATAATAAAATAACTTTGAGTCTCAAATAATTTATGTGCAAGTATTTTTTGAAATTGTCTAGTGTTCTATAAATTTTTTAGTCAGTCTGCACCATTAATTTTAGTAAATTTATGTACTTGACCATGCTATGAAAAGGAAAAGCTGCATGGAAATAAGAACTGGCTTTAGAAAGAACTTCATTATTTCAAGTCTTGCCTCTGACAAACCAGTTGTGTGTGCATGGGTAAATTAGTTAACCTGTTCCTGGCCACTTTTTACTTCAAATTGCACTTAATTTGCTGATCTGCATTGGTGGAAGGTGATAAGAGTACCCACAGGTCTGAAACAAAAGAGCCAAAAACAACAGTAATAACATGTTTAATACTTTTGGAGTTGTTTAATTTATTTGCTTTATTCTTTTTCTAAAATAGTAAGTTTCAAAGTTTTTAGAAGTGAAAATTCTCAAGCATATGAAATTTCTCACCTCAAAATAACTTTGCTTCACTATCCAATAGATATTGTTAAAAATCCAAGCCACTTAAAACCAAATTTTAAGTAAATGTGACTAATTTTGGGCTGCTTTTCCTCTTTTATAATATTATTTTCTATTTCAGAAATTTTGAGTCTGAAATATTGTTACTGTATAACTTTACTTTTTTTAGAATCAAAATAACTAAGTCTCTTTAGTATTTCAGACTTTTGTTCTCCTTTGATTTTTTTAAAAAAAAATTAACCAATAGGTTCCTTATCTTTCTTCTCCCCTTTTCATTTTTCTTCTTACTGCAGTATGGTGAGAGGGGATATTGTAACAAATACTCATAATCAAACAAAGCAAACTCCTACTTTGACTATGTCCAAAATTTCTTATTCTGCAAATTTAGTTCATCACTCTTCTGTCAAGAAAATGAGCAGCATTTTTCATCATTAGTCCTCTGGAATCATAGTCATTGTTTTGAACAGAGTTCTCAAGTCTTTTAGAATTGTCCACTTTTTGAGTGTTATTATAGTGTAAGTTTTTTTCTGGTAATTTTCACTTTATTCTTCTTTCATTTCTTTCTGTTCCTTATTCTCTCCATATTTACTTTTCTGAGACAGATTGGTGTTGTGTTATTCTTTCATAACAGACTTAGAAATTTCTAAAGCCTCAATCACTTACATATTTTATAAGCATATAAAATACAATGCATATAATGCATTTTAAGAAAAAGCAAAGAATAAGATTTATTCTTTATCCTCAATTAACTTGTCATCTATTTGAGGAGATAATACAGAAATACATCAACAGTTAAATAATTAAAAACATAAGATATATTAATAAATAATGTAATATTAATTTCCAAACGGGTGGTAGAAGTCATCAAGAAAGAAGGAAGAGGTCACTGCTTCTTAGTCAGAAAAACTTCTTAGGGAATGTGAGACTTGTTCTGAGACTTGAAGATTCAGACAAAGAGAAAAAAGTCAGCTAAGGAGTGATCAGGGTTTAATGTTGGAAAGGCCCAAGACAGGCTCATAGGATAATGATTAAGATCATGACAGATGTAGAGCTGTCAATGACCTCAGAGGCCATCTTGTTGTTTTATAGATGAGAAAACTTAAGGCCTGCAAAGATTAAGTGACTTGCCCAGGTCACACAGATAGTAAATATAAGAGGTAGAATTTAAATGTAGGCAGTCTTGTTTCTTGAACCATTGTGTTTTCCATTGCCTTGGATTTGGTTGGACTAGAAGATTCGTTTGGGGGATAAGGAAGAATGAGGCAAAGAAGGTTGACTTTGAAGCATGACGAAGACTCGAGGATGACCTTAAATGTTAGTGTAAGGGATTTAAGCATTATTTTCTAGGACAGGTAGTTGAGAACTACTTATTGAAATCTTTGAAGCCACAGAATTATGCAATTAAATTAGTGATTTAGGAACATTGTAGGGTTAAATTTTAATTGGAGAAGCTAAAGCAAAGCTTTAGTTAAGTTAGTGGGTGAATGAAAGTCTATATGAGTGCAGTGATAGGAACAGAAAGCAAGATATGAATGTAGGAAACTTCTTCAAGAAAAAAATCATTTGATTTGTTTACAAAGTAGTTATGAAGATTTAAAGAAAGGGGTAAAAACAAAGATGATGTTGGAAATTTTAAGACTAAGTACAAAGATACAGGTATATCAATATAATAATGTTAAACTTATCTTCTATATTTCAATCCTTGCTTGGTCTTTCCTTGGCAAATTTTTCTCATTAAAAAAAAAAAAAAACCCAGCAATTCAAAATTGTTGTTAATAGTTTAATAGAAAATTAAGACAAAATTTGTGTATTTTATATATATGGTTTATTTTACTGGATTCAAAAATCGAGTTGGTGTTTTAGATTTTTATTTTTTTCAAAATAATTATTTTAAGTTTTTTACTGGTTGAAGTTTTTATTGAAACTTAAAAAAAATAGGATTTCCATTTGAAAAGATATATAACTTCATATTTTTGATGCTAATAAAGGCTAAACTAAAACTACAGAAGAGGCAACTTATTATGCTTAATATGAATTATATAACCTGGTGAGTTTGATGCAGAATATAGAGTATAGAATTTTGTACCTAATTCATTCCAAGTCTGATTATGAAGTTCATATGAAGTTATGAGATAAAAAGCAAGTATAATAATCATTGTGTTAAATATTGAAAAGTATATGGTAGTATTAGGATGGAGCTGTGAAATTACATAAGCATTGTGGTGGCTGTGCTTTTTGTATCTAATATGAAATAATATGTAAGTATATAGTAAATATAGGAAAAAAGAGATGGTTACTTCTTTGGTTGTCTTATTCTTTGATAAACTTTTTAAAATAAAAAAAAAATCCACAAACCTGGCATCAGTGTAATTGAATGGTTTCTAGAAGACCTTTCAGTTAGAATATATAAATTGCATTAATGTCAAAGAATATCTTGCTTTCAGGATGCCCCTAAATCGGGTACTAGTTGCAGCTCTCGCTGTTCAAGTTCCAGACAAGATTCTGAGAGTACAAGGCCAGAATCAGAAACAGAAGATGTATTATGGGAAGACTTGTTACATTGTGCAGAATGCCGTTCATCTTGCACCAGTGAGACAGATGTGGAAAATCCTCAAGTTAATCCATTTATGAAAAAGGAATATAGAGACGACCCTTTTCATCAGGTTAGTTTACAGCAATTGGATTATATGGAGCTGCATGCTTCATTTAACTTGTGAGCTCTGAAAGATTTTAGAGAATAAAGAAAAAAAAAAAAAAACTTGCCTTGAACTAAAACAGTATTCCATTGATACACACACATTTTCCTATTTTGTATCTTTGTAGTCTATTAAGAAAAGGACATTGAGAATTTAGATTACAAGTTACTTTCCTTTACATAACACATTCTTGAAAAGCTCTGGATCAGATTGTTTTTCGTTTATCAGATAACAATTAAAATGTCCTAGGTGAATTCGGTATTTAAGGAACTTTGATTTGGATCCTTAAAATTAAGAAAAAAAAATCATAATTTTAATGTTTATCTCTCCCACTCCCTATCTTGGTCCTATTTTGTGATTTTTCACACATTTTTTTCTTCATATGAGAACATACCTCTATTGCATTCTATCTATATCTATGATTTAAAATATTTACGGCAGTGTCCAGCAGGAAAGAACACGAGATTTGACTTGAAATATCCATTGTGCTTTTATATCTGACTTTGGCTTTGTCACTTTAATCTCTCTGGGTCTCAATTGCTTCATTATGAAATAATAGTTTTGGACCTGTTGGATATGGTTCCTGCAGATCCATGATCCTGTGAAATTAAATGTAATTGTTTTGTATCATTTGTGATGGATAAAAAGCTTGAGAGACTAAAATTTTGGGTAATTAATAATTTTATTAATTTTGGTTAGCAGATAATAAAAAGAAGATTCCATCTCTCATAAATCAAAGATAGATCATAGCTGCCTCTTGAGGGTTATATGCCCTTGAAAGAGGAGGACTGGGTGTTCCTAATACTATTGAAATCTAATTGATCAAAAATGAGAAAATGAATATTATAAGGAGGGGTAAACCTATTCTAATGAAGGAATGGGAGATATGTCTTTGATTATGTTGCTCTTATACTCCCAGACCACCTCTTGTTTGCCAATCCAGATAAAGGATTTATCCTCCACCCAAGACTAAATAGAAATACAATGGGTTTCCGCAATTGGGTGCAGTTGAACAGGATTGAGGAGAATATAAAATCTTATTTATTACCAATCTCCTTCAGATGCTGACTGAATAACCTACAAAGGGCTGGGTTCTGAATGAGGTAATAGAAAGGCAAAAAATCCTAGATTTCCTTAATATTAATAATTGATTATTTAATGTAAGAGAGAAATAGTGAATTCTCTCACATTTAAAGTAAAAAGTTTTTAAAAGGTGGTTAAAGTTCTCAGAATGCAAAAAAAAAAAAAAAATCATTATATTTGCAAACTAGCCAATGGGCAGAGATTCAATAAATTTCAATGGAATAATGATTTAATCAGTGTAGATTTCAGTCCCTCTATAATTTCTCATCTTTTGTGATTCTTGACTATATTCTTCCATAAATCCTCCATAGAAACTCTGCCTAATTTACTAGACCTTCTTTGTGAGTCTCTTAATATTTTGTGGATACTAGTATAACATTTAGTCTGTCCATATTCTCCCTTGTTCTTATGTCCTAAGTGGTCTACTTTTTGATTATATATTTATATCACTTGTTGCATACTAACCATATGGGTAATATGCTGTAACTTACTTAAATTTAATAGCCATATTTTAGTAGCAACTTTGGCATGTGCTCATCACTCTATGATTCTACTCTGTTAAGCTTCCAGAAATCTTTTTCTTATGAAATGTTTCCCAAATGGACTTTGCCTCAGATAAAGTGACAGATGAAAGAAAGACACAGAGAGACAGAGGGGGGTGGGGTGGGGAGAGAGAGATAAAAAGACAGAGAAAGAGTGAGAATGAATGTGTTCAATCTTGTTTTGTCTGTTTCAGATAAGTATTGTTCCTTAGCATTTGAACTCCTTATTTCTGATTGCTTGCAGCATTTTTTCTTTGCCTGCATGTTCTAGATTTTTGGGATGACACTTTTGGGACTTCTCTTTTTAGTAATCACCTCAGGAGGTAAACAGTGGATTCTTTCTAGGTTTACTTTGTTCTCTTTTTTAATAGCTGTGAGGCAGTTTTTATTTTGTGAATTCTTGAAAAATAGTGTCCAAACTTTTAAATTGTAGTTTTCAGGGAAACCAATGATTCTGAAATCATGTCCCTTGGACCTACAGGTTATTTCTCTTTTGATAACATTTTTTCAGTCTCTTGATTTTGTTCTAGTATTTCTTACTGTCTCAATTACTATTTAGTTTTTTTTCTAGTTAGTAAATAATTTATTACTTAGGTAAGGTTTACTACTTTCTGTTTCAAATTATTTTCAATTCTTGAGTTTTATATCTCTTGCTTCCTTATTTTAGATTCTTGTAGAAAATACATTTTTCCCCCCTTTGAGTTATTTACATATTATTATGTAATCCCTATTTCTACCAGTTTTTTTTGTTTTTTTTTTTTTTGTTTTTTTTTTGCTAAGTCCAGTCCACCTGCTATGCTTTTGGGTGGATGGTCAACATCAACTTCATGTGGTTTTCGGTGATGACCTCCACTTCCCAGGATTGGAGTATTCCTTTGGTTATTGTTCTATCTGGAGTTATTTTTAGGTTTTTTTCTGGGAATTAAGTTTTCTGCCTCCATTCAAACAATCCTCTTGGTTGCAAGTCCTTGACCTTAGATATTAAAATTTTTTCACACTCTTCCTATATCTGATGACTTTGCTTAAGTGTAGGATAGTGATTAAATTCAACATTATGGTCATTCAGGGATTTCAGAGTTTTAAAAAAGAATGTATAGTTATTCTGTTGAATAACATTGAAACTGTTAGGAGAAATAAAATGGTTTTATAATGATACATTTACTAATTCATTGCAATTAGTGAGCTATGTAATTGAGGAAGAGAGAGGGATGAACTAAGTGAGGAAAAGGAAAAAACCCAGTAAAAGTAGCACTCTAAATATAAAAGCTTCCTAATATCCTTTGTCCAAAGAAAATGATTATGCTATGAAGGATGTTATGGCAACACAACCACTTTAAACAGTTTTCATTTAGATAGCTAATATATTGCCTTTGGCTTTTAGGACCTTTTGCCAAAAGTTTGGGAGTTTAGATTTACAATTTTCAATATTAGTATCTATCCTCTTTGGAGAGAATATTGCCATATAAAAATATGGTCACAATTACAAAATAGATATTATGAGGAAATAAGTTAACTTTTTTACTACTCAATCATTTTGAGAGGTTTAAAAAAGATAATTAATAAAGCATTTTAACTTTAATGTATAAAAGTGAGATTTTCCAAGAAATTTAAAAACAAAATATTACAAATTCCTCATATTAAAATAACTTTTTACTGAATGATAATTGAAAGCAAGTATCAATGAAATGAAATGTTTTTAAATGTAGCACACTCCTCTTTCAATCCTTAGGATAAAAGAATTCTCCACTTTTCTTATTTTTCTATGAAAAATTGGACCCAATGTATAAAGCTGTGCAACTGAGTGGCACAGTGGTTAGAGTGTGTGGTCTGTAGTCAGGAAAATCTGAGTTCAAGTAAATCCTGTTTCAGATACTTAATAGCTATGTGATCCTGTACAAGACCTATTAATCTTGTTTGATTTAGTTTCCTCATCTATAAAAAGAAAGAGATGGCAAACACTCAAGTATCTTTGCCAAGAAAACACCCCCAAGGGAAGGCAAACACAACTGAAATGACTGAATGTGTAAAGGAAAGTTTTCCCTCTTACCATAGAAGGCAAAGAAAGACACTGTGCTTAAGAAGGAAGGAAATATTTAAATAATGTGTTCAGACTTCTGTATCAAATTTCTAGGTTGCAATCTGTTCTTCATATTTTTCTTAAAAAGCACGAAAATAGCTGTGACATTAATCCACAAATAAACTTTGTACTTTTTCTTTTCCTCACATAACATAGATCTATAGTTGAACATTATATTGTTGCAATGGAAAAAAATCTTCTGTGTGTGGAATCTGATTTTGATGGCTATCATTCCTTCTTTTGTAATGCTAGTATAAGTTTTTGGTCACTATGGATTGTTTGTACTTTTTTATTATTACTTAGGTTTCAAAGATTTTTCATCATTTTTACATAAATAAAAAGTCCCAACTGTTGAGTATTTTGCTAAGAGAGAAGTCATTAAGAAAATTCCAAACTTTATTCTGAAAAAACTGTATAATGGAACAATTAAGACAATTATTAAAGAAACTCATTTGATCTACTGACATTTTCTTTGGCTTTTAGGAGAAAATAGTATTTGATATTTCTTTCTACATACTGGCATATGTATGGTTCAACAAGAATATTTTTATTATATGTAAGAAGCATTTATATGTAACCCTTTTAAAGAACAGGTCAGAACAACTGCTTAAAGTACTTGGAGGAAGGTTCCTGAAATGATGATAGTAAAAACAGGTCTTTTAGAAATATAATATAAACATCCTTGGCATTCAGAAAACTATTCAATTTGTTGCTTTGAACTTCAGAAGCAACTTCCTTGTATTGCTGGGATTCCCTATTGGATCTTTAAAAATTCTTAAGTACTCTATGAGTATCAGGTATTATGCTTCTAGGTTTTGAACCCCTTTCTATCTTCTTCCTTTTTTTCCCTCTAAAGAATAATAATAAAATAAAGAATCCTGTAGATTCACTGTGAAATATTGTTCCTACCATTTACATACTTATTTTAGTTGAATTGACTTATTTTCACTTCTTTAAAAAAATACTTACAATGGAACTTTCAAAATTCCAGGACTTTTTAGAAAGAAATTATTTCTGGAATAGGACTTTGCTGTTTTACTTGTCAACTAAATGATGAAACATAAGTTTTAGCAATAAATATGACATGATTTATTAAAATTATAAAAATGATTTTGTCTATACTTTCATATTTTTGTCATATATTTAGTTGATAGAAGTAGTAAGAGAAATCATGTTGATTTCCTGTCATTATTTTCTAAAGCTTAATTATTTTACATTTTCATTGAAAATACCATTGTAATTTTATTTCCCCAAGAGGCAAATAATAGATTCCTTGTCTTTGAAACCTTTGTTACAGTTCACTCAGGTCATGCACAATTCCTGAATAATATTTTAAATAGCATGTTGTAGTCCTCATAACAGTACTGAATGATTGCAATTTATGGTTTGAACTTAATTATATGAACTAATAGGACATGATAAAATTTGACTGCATTGTAATCAAGATATTGTAACGGCAATTCCTGTTTAGGAAATTGGTTGGACTAGATAACTTTTAAGTTTTTTCTTAAGTTTCTATGAGCTTTCTTTTCAAGGATGTTATAAATTCTATCATTTAGTTGTATAACATTAGATAACAAATATAAGTATTAAAGGTATGTGATACATATTCAAGGTATCTATAGATTAATATGATATGTATATTTTTGCAACCTCACTACTTTATTGTGCTCTTTGAAGAGGTAAGTAGTTTTCTTTTGTGGTTAGGACTTATAAATACCGATGAGTGGCTTGTTTTTAGGAGCAGCCAGGTGTTACAATGGGTAGAATACCATGTCAGGAAGACTCATTTTAGTGAATTCACATC
Source organism: Sminthopsis crassicaudata (assembly GCF_048593235.1). Classification (NCBI taxonomy): domain Eukaryota; kingdom Metazoa; phylum Chordata; class Mammalia; order Dasyuromorphia; family Dasyuridae; genus Sminthopsis; species Sminthopsis crassicaudata. The sequence goes on from NC_133621.1 coordinate 147,488,034, forward strand.
TGGCTTCAGACTCACATTAGCTTTTAATCTTGTTTGCTTCAGTTTCCTGATCTGAAAAATGAGGTAAAGAAGGAAATGATTTCAATATATTTGCTTTAAAAACTCCAAATGGAGTTATAAAGAGTTACATACAACTGAAATAGTCTATCAACAACATCTTGCTTTTATTAGTACTAAAACTTTCATTTAAGACTCTTTTTTCTTACTATCATAACTAATAAAATACCTTTTATTGGCAAGATTCTTCAAATTTTTTTTTTTTACTTTACTAGTTAGGTGATGCAGTAGTTCCAATGATTGGCCTAGAATCAAGAACACCTGAATTCAAAGATGGTCATAGACATTTACTTGCTTTGTGAGCCTGGGCAAGTAACTTGACCTCTGTTTTCTTTATTTTCTTCATGTGTAAAATGGGAATAATAATAGCACCTACTTCCCAGGATGTTGTGAAAGCCACATAAGAAAGTGATTATAAAGCATATAGCACAGTGTCTGGCACATATTACATGCTATATAAATGTTAGCTCTTTATTATAATGATAATTATAATGAAATATTTTTGAAGGTCCAGATGAGATCAATAATGTTTATTTCATTGTTACAAACTAGTTTGAACTCCCATATAAAGATGCAGATATAATGTTAGAGTTATAGTTTTAAGTATTTCTCAATGGTAAGTTTTACTATGCATTTGAGAGTAAATTTCATAATTTGAATATAGGAAAGTTTCTTAACTGTGTAGCTGATAAATTTTTGTGACTTTGTACTTATTTTTGATATTTTTTCATGTTATCTATCATAGATATGTCTGTTAACAAGTCTTAGCCATTTTTGCTCTGGAGTTAAGCTGTTGCATTTTTTATTTTTCAGAGTCATTTGCCTTGGCTCCATAGCTCCAACCCAGGATTAGAAAAAGTCAGTGCAATTGTATGGGAAGGTAATGACTGTAAGAAAGCTGAAATGTCAGTGCTTGAAATAAGTGGGATGATAATGAACCGAGTGAGTATTTTTTCATCTATTCTTATTTGAATGAAAATTAACAAGATAGCATTTATTAAGTGCTTGCTGTTTGCCAGCACTATGCCAATTTTGCAGCATTTATTTTAATGTATAAATTAATAACTATGATATACATATATATACATTTATACAGATATATATAAAGATAACTAGATATAAATTAATTGTATATAAATTTATCTGATAATTATAAATTAGAGATGTTATAGAAATAGATTAATATTAAATAGATATAAGAGAAGATAAAAGATAAACAATTAAGCATTTTTAATACTATGTTGGACATTTTCATTAGAAACTCACCCCATTTCTTCAGCCACAAATGCCTTTGGCAAACCTTTTCTGCTTATTTTACATTAGTCTATAATTTAAAGGGATTTGTAACAAAGCTACAGCTTTCTTAATGATTTAACTCAGCTGGGTTGCTGAAGGTTTCGGAAATCTAAAATTTTGCATGTAAAAGGCTTTAACGATCACCTTCTAGTTTCTGAAATTTTTATTTCCCAAATACTTAGAAATTATTACAGTGTTCTTTCTACTTACTGCACCTTGCTTTCTCCCATGAAAATCATCACAGAGAAAACTGATGGTGATTGGTGATCCAAGCTTTAGGATTGGCAGGGCATGAAGAGAACTAAGGAGGCAGTTTTTAGTTTAACTGGTCAACTGTACGGTAAGAATATCAAGTGAAAAAAGTGAGGCCATAGCAGGAGTGATAAGCTGAGAAAAAAAGTAAAGGAGTTTCTTGCATCTTCATAAAGATGGTACAGTGATGGGTAATGATAAGATCCCAAAGTATGACCTTACTATAGATTGCTGAGGAATATGAAGTGGATTTCAAGTAGAGGAAAGTTAGTGTAATTTATATAAGTTCTTAGAATAACTTGGAGGCCAAATTTTGTTGTTTTTCAGTGATTTTTCAGATATGTCTTTGACAAGTCATTCATGACTCCATTCAAGGTTTTCTTAGCAAATGTACTGGAATGGTTTAGTATTTCTTCTCTGTTTCATTTTACAAATGACAAAAATGAAACTGACAGGGTTAAATGACTTGCTCAGCTTTATACAACTAGGAATTATCTTTAGCTAGATCTGAATTTAGGAAGATGAATCTTCTCTGATCAAGCTTGACAATTTTTCCATTATGGAAAATAGCTGCCCCCAGTAGATTTCAACAAAGGAGACCAATTGATTACAACAAAGATCTAGACAGAGTAACACAGAAGGATGGAATGAGCCTTAGAAGGGAAGTGGTTACATTGACAAAGAAGCAAGGAGGGTGAATATATCTTGGCTTAGTGCAATAGCCTGCATGAGAGAAGTAGCCATTTGTACTCAGATGTGGCTAAGTATGTAGGCCTTTGAAGACTATTATATTTCCTTGAGTACTATGAAGTGGAAAACATATGAGAAAATGACTTTGAAATTTTAAAAATGAAATTTAAAATGACATGCTTATAACTTTAAAGTGCTATAGAAATACTAGCAACTCTTTTTTATTTTAGTCAATGGAACAAACCTGATTAAATTTCTCATAATGAACCTAATTAAAAAACTTAAAGATTGTCGCTTCTATCAGTGCTACAGTCTGATAAAATCTAAAATAATTTTGTATTGCTACAAATATTATTTATTTCTTTTCCCCCCCGTAGGTCAATAGCTACATACCAGGCATAGGATACCAGATTTTTGCAAATGTAATTTCCCTTGTCCTGGGTTTCACTCCATTTGTTTTCCGACTTTCCCAAGCTACAGACTTGGAACAGCTCACAGCATATTCTGCTTCAGAACTTTATATCATTGCATTTGGTTCTAATGAAGACATCTTGGTTCTTTCTATGGTTTTAATAAGTTTTGTGGTTCGTGTATCTCTTGTGTGGATTTTCTTCTTTTTACTTTGTGTAGCAGAAAGAACTTACAAACAGGTGAGTTTAATATAGGCTTCTCATTTAAGGAATAATGAACTTTTTAAGACATTTGATATATGAATATGCTTATAAAATTTATTTTCTTTTGGTCTAAATCTATAATTTTATTGATGTTGATTCTTTAATATGGAAATATCTTCTATTGATACTGATAGACAATTTATATGCAGCTAATAAGGAACTTAGTTAAATACTTGAGGAACACAAGAATATACATCATTGAGGGAGGGGAAGTAGGGAGATTGACTATCTAATTTTTTTCCCCTATATGTAGTTAAACTACAAGGTTAAATAATTTACCCATATTATAGCAGCTATCTGCTATATTCTGCAGAATTTAGCATTCTGAGATCAGCTATTAAATGAAGAACTGAATCTAGGCCTTTCCAATTTCAAGGCCAAGCTTCACCCTGCCATGCCTTATTGCTTGTAAAACATGGTTGTCGGTTTTATTACAATTAAAATTACTTTAAATATAATCTCATTTAAAAATACTATGGAGAAAGAGATGGAAAGTTACTATCATAAATATGGCCTCATAAAATAGCAAAAAGGTAGTGAAGATTTTTTAAAAAATACTTCAGAATGCTTGGTGTGAGACCCTACTAAACTAAGCTATTCATGTTGAGAACATTCATAGATAAAACTGATTGGATACCTTATAGACAAAATATGGAACATATTTTTAGCATTAATAATGGTGAAAACATATCTGGACTCTTAACACCTTTGTCCCCAGTGTGCCTTTTAAGTTAAGGAAGTAGGCCTTAAAGAAGACAGTTGGGAAAAAAAAGGAGTTGGATCATATCTGAGGGACAGAAAGTAGCAAAATAATGGATTGTATTATTGCTCTAAGGCAATCAAGAAAACACTAATACAGTGTTGATCCATATGCTTATTTTCTCCTTACAAAATCTCTGAAAATAATTTATGTATATCATTAAAGCATCCTTATTGAAATTGAGGGAAGAACAGATATCGTTTCACAAAAAAAGTTCTCTTTTAGACCACCATCATATAGTCACACTATTCAGTAAAGGTGCAAAAAAAACCAAAAAACACCAAAATACAAGAGTCAATTATAGTTATTGGTTGATTACAGAAATCATTTGACCCAATAGAGTTTCTTCTGTATGTGTTAAGTTAATGCAGAATTCCTTAATAATTGCAAACACATGGAAAACCCCAATGACTATCCTTGACTAATATTAAGTAAGATAAAAAACTAGGCATAATGTCACATACAAGTGATTCTACCCACCAAGAAGCTGAACCTGGTTGATTGGTAGAATTCAGGAATTTTGATCTGCAATGGATTAAGTTAATCCAGTGTTAACACTAAATTTGGCATTTATATGAAGAATCCCTATGTGAGTAGAAGTGGCTATAAAAAGGAATGAATTATGTAATCCTTGAACTTTTAGCCTAGGTAAGATAGGAACACTCAATATTTGAAAACAAAATACAAAACAAAAAAAAAACAACAGAGAGATTATGTCTGCCAAAGATATTCACACAAACCTTACCATCCTGGAAAATGTCATTTTCTTGTAGAGGATCCAAATGAAAGAGGGATTATTTATGAATGAGGAAGTCCTTCACAAATTCCTGTATAGATTGGTGTATTAGTTGCTTTAAGCTCTGGAACTGTTTCATAGCATTTTCACTGAATTCTATAAATACGCAAGAAAGATGAGATTTTACAGTCCATACAGAGAAAACCATTGGATTAAAAACTACTACTGCCTAGACTATACTATATTCAGTAGATACTGAGAATAGGGAGCTAGGACCAACATTGAATAGAAAAGATTACATTTGGAAAGCTGCTCAGGACTTTATTATAATAGTTTATAATCCATTTTTAAATCATAAGTATCTCCTTGTTATAATCTCTGATTGCCAAGTTTGGGAAATTACAATATATGAAAAAGCCATTTGACCATGGATGGACATGTAGTATTTGTAAAAAACTTTTTACAAATGTCCAGAAATGATCTGTCCTGAGGAAGTGTATATGTCTATATTACAAAAAATATGTCTGAAAAAGGAGTAAGAATGAAAGATAGCAAAGTATCAGACAGCTCAAATGTCATACTGGTTTTAATGAAAAGTAAAAGAATAATAATAGGGACTACAGCAAATTGAAAAGATTTTCTAGGGAGAATCTGTGGGATAACTTGAGGAGAAATTATTTTTATATTTCTGTTTTGTTGAATTATAGTACATAATCAGAGGAGATTATAGTGATAACCTATATTTTGATTATTATTTTTCCTTACAACATGATGGTGTTTTGTAGAGACTACTTTTTGCAAAACTCTTTGGACATTTAACATCTGCTAGGAGGGCTCGAAAATCAGAAGTTCCCCATTTCCGATTGAAGAAAGTACAGAATATAAAAATGTGGCTATCTCTTCGTTCCTATCTTAAGGTATAATGGCTGTGATGACATGACTTTTGCAAGCTGGCTATCTATGATTCTAATTCTCTTAATACATCTCAATCTAATATAAATCTTTCCAGCTATACTCACAAACCTTGCCATATGAGCATGCCACTAGTCATAATATGGTCTGTGTATTCTGTATCCAGAATAAGAGAAATCTGTTTCATGGATTGATTTTTCTAATAATATTTAGAATTTCAAACCTAGTTGAAAAACATAACATTATTTACATATATACTAAATATTACTATGCTAACATATTATATACTACAACAATGTATATTTATTTGATGTTTTAATTTTTTAAATTCTTTCACATATATTGACTTTTTTCAATGTCACCATACATGGAAAATAAAACTCTAAATAAAGATCTTAATTTTTTTTTTTTTTTTTTTAATGAATTGCTTAGATTACCAACAAGAAAAGAAAATCCATTTTTTCCCCATGCATATCTATCATAAGCCAGCAGAGGGAACCCACTCCTTTAAAAAGGCTCAAAAGCAATGTGTGACTACAAAATCATTTCACTATTTTAAGTAACTCACTACTTTAAAATCTCACTATTTTAAATAAGTAGGCAGTTTATTTGGCATACCTGAATCTTTTTTTGCGTGCTTTTTCTCCCTTTTAAGAGTTTTCTTCTAAATTACTCAAGTTCCTGAAAAAAAAAAAAAAAAAAAAAAGGACATCTGAATTACCCCTAACAAAATACTTATTCTAAGCGTATTGTTCTTATACATTAAGATAGCCATATTTTCTACTTCATAAAAATAGCATAGTGGATAGAAAGCTGTCCTGGAAGTCAGATCTATATTTAAGGTCCATCACCAACACTTTTATTGGCTTTGTAATTCTGGGTAAATCACTTAAAAAAAAATTGGGATCTCACTCAAATAGAAATGAGGCCTATTAAATATACCTAGATATCCTTGGGGCCTTTTAATTGATTTAATTATAAAATGTAATATTCTCTCTAATTTTAATTTATTTTGTTAAATATTTTCTAATTATATAATCTGATTCACCTCTGCTCTCTAGGCAGCTCTCTAAGGCTGTAAGTTACAGAGAAGAATTCACAGTGTTAGAGGAAAATTTCCTTATCTAGGAGTTTTCTATACCAATGAAATCACAAGTCCAGTCTTTATCTCTATGTTTATTTAAAATGTCCTTAAAAATTTTACTCAAAAGACTACCAGTATTTTTCTTAATAAAGGTGATCTGGTAAATAGAGGTCCTTAGAAACTCCTAGAATTCTTTTGCTTTATGAATTGTGGTCAAAGGAAACAGCATAAAAACATTGACTTTGTACTTATAATTCTCTCTCTTTACTGGACCTGTGATTTATTTATTTATTTTGATGTAGGATTTGCTGATGAAGAAACTTCCTTTTATCTCTTGCTGTAAGCAACAGTTATGTAGTTTACTACCCTCTTTTTTAATACCTTAATGATCTCATTTGAATTTGTTGGGGGATGCATACAAACTGAAGTTAAACTATTGGATGCTGCAAAGTCACTTCTATTTTGTGCTTGTCTGCTGTAGAAGCATAAGTTAATAACAAGGCCTCAGGCAGCTCTTCCCCCTTGTTCTTCCTAGTGCCCACTGTGCCAAGGTTAGATTATAAACCCATAATTTCCATCACTAAAACATTTTTGGGTTGTATTGTTAGTCAAGTGAATTTATTTTTATTTGTGAAAGTACTTAGGATTGATTACTCAGCATAATCACCTTTGTTCACTCACTTCAGTAAAAGTTTAAAAGGTATGCTAAGATTCCTGTACTATATAATTTCTACTTTTTGTTGATATTACATATGCCTAGGACATGATATCATTAAATAGTTGATGTTTATATTGCATTTGGGCAACACTGCAAACAATAATAAATAACTCATGTTAATGAGAATATGTATTTTTAAAATAACATTTTCTTTCCTTTCAGCGTCGGGGTCCTCAAAGATCAGTTGATGTAATAGTTTCATCTGCATTCTTGTTGACTATTTCAGTTGTGTTTATATGCTGTGCCCAGGTAAGTTAATTTGCTGAATCTAACTATAAGCAATCAAAATTCAATCTATTCTCTTTTAGAAAACAGTCTAAGTGAAATAGTACTTATGATGGAAAAATGAAAAATTCTAGCAGGTGTGCAGTATATATTTTAGGTAACATGAGTTAAGGTATCAGTGTGGGCCCCCTCTATCTCTTTCCTCCATTCTCTTTTTTTCCTGTATGTGTGGAGTAAGATATGGTGAAGAGCTTACAGATTAAGCACATATTGATCAGAGACTGCTAGCTAACGTAAACCAGGGCCACTAGGCCCCGGTCTGCATTCCATTGTCCAAATATGGCATGAAATGACCAAAGGTTGTAAATCACCTTGTCAGCTGCATTCCAGTGACCAAAATAGGAGAATGCAGATTTATATGACCAATCACAACACGTGGAGGGCAGGATTTTGGGGGTTCTTTGTCTGAAATGTATAAAAGTTGTGAACATTTTCAAGGGAGTGACTCTCTCCTGCTGTGAATTTGGCTCACAGACCAGGATAGGGTCCGCTTCTCGAGATTCTAATAAATAATTCTGCTTTTCTTTGAGTGATCTCTGAGTAGTCATTTTTGGATAGAATTTTCTATCCTTCACATGTACAAGTTATGTTTCTTAGAGGTCAGCTACATCTTCTAAATTCAAGGTGCATAAATTCTATGATAGATGTTATATTATTTTATTTGCTATTTAATATATTGCAACTGCCACCTCTTATTTACTGTTCATACTGTTCTATGCCTCTCTATATTATTTCTACCACTGATAGTAGTACAGGTATGTAAATAAAATCTATTCTGTTCATATTTTCATGGTGGTTTTTGTCAGTCACATAATATAGAAAAAGATGTAGTGAAATCCATTGGAGTTATCATTCATTTAAATTCTTCTGAAACTACAGAGGTATAATTCACCATCACTTATAAAATATTTTAAAAATAGCAAGTTGACAGAATACGGTAAAATTAGTATTTTAAAAAATATTCTGCAATATACATTAAAACTTCAGTTTAATGTTTAGCCTGAGAAATAAAACTAAAAACTATTTTAAGCTTTGTCCAAAAGGACTTCATTCTAAAATAGATAGCATTCTTTTTTATATAATTTAAAAGTATTTTATTACTCACATTCTTTTTTGCTTCAGAGATACTAAAAATAATGATATAAAATATTGAGAATAGAATTGGAAAATGTTGCTTGGTTTTCTAGAAATTTTTTTAAAATAGTTTTTGTTTACCAGATATTTGAATGGGTAATTTTACAACGTTGACAATTGCCAAACCTTTTGTTCCAATTTTTCCCCTCCTTCTCCCCCCCCCCCAGAAGGCAGGTCAACCAATACATGTTAAATATGTTAGAGTATAAATTAAATGCAATATATGTATACATGACCAAACAGTTGTTTTGCTGAACAAAAAGAATCGGACTTTGAAATAGTGTACATTTAGCCTGTGAAGGAAATCCAAAATGCAGGTGGACAAAATTAAAGGGATTGGAAATTCTATGTAGTGGTTCATAGTCATCTCCCAGAGTTCTTTCGCTGGGTGTAACTGGTTCAGTTCATTACTGCTATTGGAACTGATTTGGTTCATCTCATTGTTGGAGAGGGCCACGTCCATCAGAATTGATCATCATACAGTATTGTTGTTGAAGTATATAATCTCCTGGTCCTGCTCATTTCACTCAGCATCAGTTCATGTAAGTCTCTCCAGGCCTTTCTGAAATCATCCTGTTGGTCATTTCTTACAGAACAATAATCCATAATATGCATATACCACAATTTATTCAGCCAATCTTCAATTGATGGGCATCCACTCAGTTTCCATTTTCTGGCCACCACAAAGAGGGTTGCCACAAACATTCTTGCACATACAGGTCCCTTTCCTTCTTTAAGATCTCTTTGGGATACAAACCCAGTAGCAACGCTGCTAGGTCAAAGGGTATGCACAGTTTGATAACTTTTTGAGCACAGTTCCAAATTGCTCTCCAGAATGGCTGGATGTATTCACAGTTCCACCAACAATGTATCAGTGTCCCTGTTTTCCCACATCCCCTCCAACATTCTGCGTTACCTTTCCTATCATTCTAGCCAATCTGACAGGTGTGTAGTGGTATCTCAGAGTTGTCTTAATTTGCATTTCTCGGATTAATAATGATTTGGAGCATCTTTTCATATGACTAGAAATAGTTTCAATTTCTTTATCCGAGAATTGTCTGTTCATATCCATTGACCATTTATCAGTTGGAGATTGGCTTGATTTAAAATAGATAGCATTCTAATGAGATTTTCATGTATTTATTTGTACTCAGGAGAAAGTAAATTATTAATAAATGTTATGGTTCACCTTAGCCATTTTAAGTTATTTAAATCTTTCATACACAAAATGCCACAATTGATATTAAATTGTTAAAAAGTGTTAAATTTAGCAAGCATATTTTAAAAAATTTGTGTGTATGATGTACACAATTTTGTAATGTTCATAGCTCATGGGATTTAGAGCTGGATGAAGACCATAGAGATCATCTACTCCAACTCTCTTATTTTACAGATGAAGAAATTGTGGCCTAGAATAAGGGGGAAATTACTTATTCAAGATCATACAGAGTTGCAAAGCCAGAATTTGGACCCAGATCCCCTCAATCTAAATCTTTTCTTCAAGAAATGATTGGCAGCCAAACAATTGCAGCAAAGAGATTATAGGGACTATGTGTATATGTATGTTCATTTGGCTGCCAAAATATTATTTTCATTCTTATTAAACTAGAATTCATTATTTTCTTTACAGTAAAAGTATAAATGTAATTTGAATCATCATTGATTCTTCTTCTTTGTTTCCTTTATCTTTGGATTTTAGTTGCTTCATGTGCATGAGATCTTCCTTGATTGTCACTACAACTGGGAACTGGTAATCTGGTGTATCTCTTTAACACTTTTTCTTCTAAGATTTGTTACCCTTGGATCTGAAACAAGCAAAAAATATAGCAATACCTCAATATTACTTACTGAACAGGTGAGATTTCATGTTTAATATGCTAGAAATTAGTGTCTACAATTTATTAGTCACTTCAGATTTTTCAGAGGGCTTATAATAGGAAGGCTATATATTTATTTTCAAAGCAACTTTAATGCTATAATTGTTTCATTCTGATTGCTTATTCTACTTAGATTATATTATTTTTTCTTAGCCTTCTATTTGTTTAGAAAGGGATACATTTCATATTCATGATTTTAAGAAATTATCAGGGCACATGTTATTGAAGAGTATGACAAATATATTTTAGCAAACAAGAATTCTTATTAACAGAAACATTAAAACTTAAGCTTTTGATGGTTACATTTAATATTTATTAATCTTGTAAATTTTTGTCATTTTTTATGAGTGGTACAAAACTTGAAATTTGAAAGAAAATTTATCTTTAAAAGTTCATCCAAATATTATATCTACCATATATGAATGATACTTTACAAAGTTAATCAGATACTTTTCATGTGTAATATCTTATTTAATAATTATGGCAATTCTCTGAAGTAGATAGCACATTTTATATTAATTTTATAGTAAGAAACAAAAGCTCAGAATGGTTAAGCAATTTATCCAAAGTTACATGATTAGTATATGGCACAGGAGGTACCAAATTCATGGTCTTCTGATTGCTAATCTAGTGCTCATTCTACCATATTGTACCATCAAGAATGACTACTTTTGTGTGGTAGACTATTGAAAATATATTTCCTATCTACATTTATAGGATATATTTTTAAGTAAGAACACCCAAACTATTTTATTGACTTTGGTTCCAATAAAACTTTATTTATTCTTTCACCATACATGGTTCTATGATGAAAGTAGACTCACTGATTCATGATTTTACATTTTTTTTTTTTTTTTTTTTTGCTGAGGCAATTGAGATCAAGTAACCTGCTCAGGGTCACACAGCTAGGAAGTATTTTTAAAAAAGAAAAGTTATATAAAGTGGTTTTTAATTGATCCAAATAGATAAACCTGTACTTGAAAATGGAGAAGAAACCTAATAAAAAGGAAGAACTGACACTAGTGAATAATGTTTTAAAACTTGCTACTAAATTATTGAAGGTAAGATAAAATTAAAATTAGAATATAATATTGATTTGTATGTGGTACTCTGATTTTATATTTTGTATTCTCTAGTTTTCTTCCATTTCTTATTTTGAAAATTCTTCAAAATATTTGTAGTTTATTTTTGAGCATATTCATATAAGTTGTATGCCTTGTTAAAGTATTTCTAGTATTTCTTAATTTATCATTATTATAAATATAATTGCTAGGATTTGAACTTAAATGTTGAAAACAAAGAAAATTCTATATTGATAATTTGAAAAAATTTTGTTTCATAACATAGAGAGGAACTTAATTTCAGCTTCAAAGGATATATAGTTTTCACGATACATATACTAATGCAGTGCAATAACCTAGTTCTAACCTTATTTATGCCACTTTGCTCAAGGCCACTTAGGAGTTTGCAGATTACTTAACTTTCCTGAACTTCAAGTTTCATCATAGGTAGAAAAATGTCTTTGTAGAGAAATACTATTTATAATGATACAGTATATTAAATATTTGGATGTTAACTTAAAAGACATAGAGGAGAATTACATAAAGCCAGCTTCAAAATTAGTTTGACACAAGTAATTTAAGAACATTTTCTGCTTATAGTTAGGTCAAACAAATGTGGTAAAAAAAAATGGTAATTCTGTCTCAAACTAACTTTGATATTTAATACTGTTCAAAATGATTATGTCATAAAATTAGATTTAATTATGTCCATTTTTCTGTACAAATTTTAAGACTATCAGAAACTTTCAAGGAGATTTGTATTCTTGTTGGGTTTTGCTCCATTGATGCTGATTACAACCTATTTCAAATCCTCTTGATTTTTTTGTGGATGTTTTCCTATATAATTTCATATGTAATGTATTATAGCTATTTGATTATATCGTGTGTTCTTCCAGTTGCCCTTTGCATGATCTTCAACTTAATTTCTTTGGAGATAATAGTGTAGGATATAGGGATTCAAGAATTATAGGATGAAAAGAATAGAAAAATCGATCAAGGAAAGAAAATCAAGAACCCAATATTATTAAATAAGTGTTTGACAAACATACTAAGGAATAGAATTCATCCACTTTGATAATTATTGTGTAACTATTGCGTGCAAAGTACTGAGATACAAAGACTAAATGAAGTCTTCAAATATTACTCAGTAAATTTGAGAAAACTGGATAGCTATATAACTAAAAATGGGGTTTTTAGGTAGACATCATAATAAACTTTTAATCAGAGCAGAGATCTAAACTTGGGGAAAATAAATAATATATTTACTTCAACTACAGAAAGCGATTTTTTTTTTTTATCAAATTGGAAGAAATCATGACTTTGTACAACACTATATATCTAAATGAAAGGAAAAGAGACTTTGGAAAGAATGCTTTATTTGATAAAGTCAGTGTGGCTTAGGGAATAGAGAATTGGACATGGAGTCAGGAATTCCCAGTGAAATCATAGGTCCAACATAAAGAAATTTGTTTTGCATGATTTCATATGTATAATTCAAATCATAATGTTTGCCTTCTCAGTGAGTGAATGAGTGGGGAAAGAGGGAATTAGGAATTCAATTTAGAAAGAAAAAGAGCATTAAAATAAATAATTTTTTTAAGAAAATTTTTAAAAATGTTAATTGAATTGGAGGGAGAAATAATAAAATTGTGTTAGAAGAATTTTAATGAATTCCTTTTAGATCTTGACTAGTCTCACCAAAAGATGTGCATAAAGATGACAGATCTCTGGTGATTACTTAACAAGAATAAAAAGGAATTTACATTTCAGCTATATATGTCTTCCTTCACATCATTTACAAATCCGAATGCAAGTAAAATTATATTCAATAAAGGATTCTTAAAATTGTAAATTATTTTGAATCCAAATAATAGTTCTAAAGAACTGATGGTTCCAAGAAAAAAGATGTATTGGAAGTAATAGAAAATCTCATAAAAATAATGGTCAGACAATCATAAAACTTATGGGATGCAGCTAAACCACTTCTGAACGATAAATATTTATCTTTTAAATGCTTACATCAAAAAAAGAAAAACGTAAATTAGTTTAGGGATGCTATTTTTAAAACTTGAAAAAAACAAACTAGAAATCCTGAAAGTTAAAGAAGAAATTAGTAAAAAAAATTTTTTTTAAATGACCATTGAATTGATAAAGCATTAAAAATTAATTAAATAAAATCAGGTAATATTATTTTTTAAAGAGAAAGAAAAACAAAATTGTTAATAATAAAAACAAAACAATTGAGGAGGAAATAAAGAAAATTATCAAAAACTGGCAGAGAAAATAGATGAATTTTTACAAAAATATAAAACATAAAAGGAAATGTTTTTTTTTTAAATAAACATCTATCAGAAAAAGATACTGAACAAAAACTATAAATGAGCTACCAAAATGGGAAAATGTACCCCATGGATTCAAAAGTGACATATCAAACATTCAAAGAACAATTAGTTCACCATAAATTGTTTTATATAATAAAGGAACCCCTCTAACCACTTTTCTTTGTTGCAGATCATCTTGCAACTAAGCTAGGAAGAGACAAAAAAAGAAAATGAGACCAATATTTTCAATGACTATTGATGCAAAAAATTTAAATTAGGTATTATCGAGTATGTTGAAACAGCATATTAGAAAGACTATATGGTATGAAAGTTGGATTTATGCTAGAAGTGCAGGGATAGTTCAACATAAGGAAGACTATAAATATGATAGACAATGTTAATAATATAAATAATACTGACCACATGATTATATCAGTAGTTACTGATAAAGCCTTTGACTAAATCCAAAAACTATTTGTATTAAAAACAAAACACTAAGAATCATAGGAACAAATAGACTTTCTCTTAAGGTAGAACAATATCATATTAAATGGAGAAAAGTTAGAGGTTTTTTTCAGTAAGATCAGAGGTGAAACCAAAGATGTATCAGGCAAAAAGGAATATAAATGATCATTTTTTTTGTTAATAATTTAACAGCATATGTAGACTTAGTATTTTTATTAGGTTTTAGTTCATTCTCTACCTTTAGGAAAACTCTAGGACATAAAATAAATCACTCAAGTCATCAGTATTTCTATTTATACCCAATAAAACTCATCCAGATGAACTCAAAAGAAAAAATTTACTCAAAATAACTACAGTTGGGACAGCTAGTTGGTGTAGTGGATAGAGCCCAGCCCTGAAGTCAGGAAGACCTGAGTTCAAATATGGCCTCAGACACTTAATACTTCCTACCAGTGTGACGCTGGGCAATTCACTTAACCCCAATTGCGTCAGCAAAAACAAACAACCAAAACACTACCATAAATACTTTTTCCCAAGATTATAATCTCTTTATAAAAATAAAGTTGGATCTAAGTAATTGGGGAAACATTAATTACTCATAGGTAGGTTGAACTAATATATAAGGAAAATGACAATGCTATGTAAATTAAATAACATGCAATACTGTACAAGTCAGATTCTCGAAACAATGTTTTATATAGCTAGAAAAAAATAACACATAAGGAAAAAATAAAAAGTCAAGAATCTAATGGATAATAATGAAGAAAGAATTTGGAAACAATGTCTCAGAAATAGATCTTAAACTATTTTGTAAAAGCTGTTATAAAAGCTATCATTAAAACAATTTAGAACTGTTTTAAAAAAAAAAAAAATCACTGCAGTAGACTAGGTACCCAGGATACAGAAACATGTAAATATAAAGATCCTACAAAGTGGGAAGAAGTACTCATTATTTGACAAAAACTCTAGAGGAAACTGTATAACTATTGGACAGATACTGAATTTAGAATAATACTTCACAGCATATGCCAGGATACTCTCCAAATGGACAAGAATCAGATATAAAAAGTTACATTATGAACAAATTAAAGGAACAAGAAAGTTATCTTTCATATCTTTAGATAGGGAAAAAGATAATGAGTGATGAAGAGGTTTACTTAAGATAAAATTGGCAGTTTTGATTTTATATGAATAAAAAGATCTTGCGCAAACAAATTTAATGTAAAAATTAATAAGAACAAATAATTGTGGAGAAAAACTTTACAAAAAAATTTTTTTTGATAAAGACCTTATTTTCAAGACATAAAGAACTAAAAGACCAGAGCCATTCTGCAATAAATAAGTGACCAAAGACTATAAATAATTAGTTTTCAAAAGAAGAAATCCAAACCTTAAAAGAAGATTAAAAAAAAAGATAAAAAAATATAAAAGAAGAAGTTAGAGTCTCCAATATGTAAAGGTCCTGTTGTCTCTCAGTTGTAATCCTTCTCTGGGAAGAGGTTTCTTTTCTCTGTGAATCTTTTTCTCTGTCCTCTTTTTCCCCTCCAAAAGTATGGGATTGTTGGACTTGCGAATCCATGGGAAGTCTTCTCCTTGACCTAATCCAGAACTGACTTTCCAGACTCTAACTTCTTCTTTTATCCTCCCAGAAAATGGGTGTGGAATAACTCAGGGGCTTGTGGGAAAAATACTTCAACCAATGAACTTGCTCCTCTTAAACGTGTAAACTCCTCCCCAGAAGTCCAAAGGGGTAAACTCCCCTTAAAGGTCGGAACAAAAGGTGTGAACTAGAGAATTGTTATGTACCGACTTAGCACTTAGTAAGAACCTAACATCTCATTATCTCATTAGCAATAAGAACCTAACAATCAACTATTATATATGAAAGTTCTCTAAAATCATTGAGTTGCATATGTGGGGTGAGAGTGGGAAGTCAGAACATCTAGGTTGAGATGCTGGTTAAGTAGAACAATAGAGATACTGTCAATAGTAATAAAGTTTGAAGTTAAAAAAGGTTTTTGTAAACCTTTGATAAAAAATTGTTTTGGACATAATGAGTTTGAGATGCTTATGGAACATCTAGTTTAAAATATCCAAAAGGCAATAGATATTCTTTTAGAACAAAACTTCTAAAACTGTTTCTACTTTCAACTCCTTTTGGCCCAAGAAATTTTCATGCAGTCTTTGGTATGTAGATATAAAAATATAGTTATACAAATCAAACATTTACTGATAATAAATCCTAATTTTGCAATCCACGGTTTAAGAAGCTCTGTTTTAGAACATTCTGATTTTCTACTTTCTTGAGTCCTGTTGTCCTTAAAAGCTTTTCTATCAAATCTCTTTGCATTAACTAGCATAGTAAATATATTAAACTTTAACATTTGTCTTTAAATTGTTCCAAATAGGATTAAAAGCAATCAAATTTTGCTGTTCCCTTTCTATATCCTCTTTTTTTTCCTGTTCCTGTTTTAAGACTTTTTCTTTTCCTAAAACGAATGACAACTACATTTCCTTGTTATAAGATTAGCTTATTTTAATAATCTTTGTGTACATTACAGGTGTTCTTTTGAGCACTGATTTCTAAAAGTCTTTCAATGTCTTTTGCCTTGAAATTGTTCAACAGAGGCAGTATGCAAAGAGGTCTGGAGGACTAGGTTCAAGTCTAGGCTCTGCTATTTAATAACCATATAATCTCAGGCAAGCTATTTTGTAAATTGATGTACCTTAGTCTCTATCTGTAAAGTAAAGATGATTCTTTAAGCCTTTCTAATTGTAATGTAATACTGTTCTTTTACCATTCTTTTACCACCTAACATTTCTAAGCTTTGAAATTTTTCCTTTGTTATGATAATTTCATTTCTAATGATTATTCTTTTTCTCTATTACTAGGAATTGGACAGTCCCTTCAGATTATATGGACTTACAATGAATCCACTGCTTTACAATATTACCCAGGTTGTCATATTGTCTGCTGTTTCTGGTGTTATCAGTGACTTACTTGGATTTAATTTAAAGGTGAAAAATTGCTAAACATTCTTTTGTTCTAGAATAAGTTTTGTGACATTTATTTTGTTTTAGGCATTCTTTATAAATTATATTTACATTTACCTATCTATACACTCACACCAATGGAGGCATTTTTGTGCTCTTATATAAATGGAGATTTCTCTCATTGATATACATTATATATTTATAATCTATGGAACTAATGATTTGGAGAGTTTTTAAAGGAAAGATTTTTACAATTCTCCCTCCCTCACGAAAATTTTTTTTGGGGGGGAGGGAGGCTAAAACTATTTTACATTTTTAAATTAACCAGAATAATTGCAACCTTTTTAAGAGAGATTTTTCTTTTTTTTACATACTTGTGGTTTTACTGGTATAGGAACTTTAATAAGGAAACTTTCTCTCTAAATCCATCTCTAGAGCTGTTCTTTGAGGGTATCAAGACTTTGAAAGCTGTGTAAGGTTACTGTGTTAGTAGGTGTCAGAGATAGGATTTGAATGCAGGCCTAACGATGAATTCTTTGTCCTCTATGAATGGCACAGTGGATAGATCACTGGCCCTGGAGTCAGGAGAGGAGTGAGTTCAAATCCAACCTCAGACACTAGCTATATGACCACAGGCAAGTCACTTAACCCCAATTGCCCTTTCCCAAAAGGTCGTCTTCTCCCATGATGATTGTATGGCCTACCTTGAAAGAGAGGTGAGAATGAAGAATTTTAGAGAAGATTGTGATTGATAACTACTCTGTAAATCTGACTTAATAACTTGAATGTTCTCTGACACTGTATTGTTTCTTTTTAGCTCTGGAAGATCAAATCATGACAATGTAGAGAAAAAGCCTCATCCAGTTTTCTGAAACAAGAGTACTGACTATGCTGTCTCAAAGCAGTCACTGAATCTGAGCTTCAGAAGCTACTGTCTCCTTAAAGGATGTAGCTTAGAAATTTGAAGTGTTTACATCTGACTGTCTTGTGCAATTGTTATATTTATTTTTATCTTTTCACTGTTTTTACACTTAAGTCTTTATTTTTTATTTTCAAACATTGATATATCTAGTTATTGAAAGGGTGATAAAAACTGATATCCATGTACTTGAGATCCTGGTAATAGTTCATAGTCAGTTGCTAACATCCAGAATATAGAAGTCAGTGCTGAGAATTGTTTCCTCATAGGTAGAGTGAACTTGCCTTACATTAGAACAAAATTTTTTTACATTTAAATGATTTATAATGTTTCTGTAAGCATAAAACATAACATTCTGATTCATTCAGAATAGACAATTGTTGTGAGCAAGAATTGCAAGGTTGACAGAAATAGCTGAATGATTTATTTATTGTGTTAGAGCACTTTCTAGATCCAGTCAGTTTTCTCTGTATTTTACATTTGGAATGATGCCAGGATCTAACCTGATTAAGCTGCAGTTTAAGCACCCTTCAGTATTAATTAATATGGTATTATATAAAACAGGTCAACAAGTGCTCTTTGATGATAAAACTCTTAATAGAGCAATAATTGTAAATGGTTACAATGCCGTAAGGTATTTTGATAAAAATTAACTAGTAATAATTATATTTATTTGAAACACTGGGCTGTTTGCACAGCTCCAACTGTGCATGCTCAAAATGTGCACTTTTTAAAATTATTACTTTTAATGTGTATCTTTTATATGGAATATGTTATAGTGTACAGGGGAATGATATGGTATCCTTTTGAGTGAGGTATAATATACTCATCTCACAAGTGAAGTGCCTCTTGATTTTACTAAAGTACCTTATGTTTACTCAAGTAAAATAGATTTTTTTCCCATGATACACTATAGCATATGCCATTTATACCACACTCAAATGAACAATCTAAGGATAAATACTCATAAAAGATGTTATATATGTGTGTGTTTGTGTCTATACATACACATATAGATGCACACATATATATTCCTAGAACCATATAAAAATAAAAAAATACAGTTTTTACAAACTTTATCCTTTAAATTTCATATAAGATATACAACTCCCTTTTTCATTGATATAAGGGCTATTTAGAGATATAATTCTTTTAGAAAATTGATTTTTCCACAAGTGTCAAATCTAGTACTTTATCTTATTGTCATATTACACAGGTGGAGTTAACTTGGTGGTTGTCTTGTTGAAGCTTGATTTAAGGTTGTTGTATTTGTATAACAAATTATGACTAAATGAATTTTCTGAAAACTGCATATTTGCCCTAAACCAGGAATTGTTTGAAAGAAATAAAAATCTTGTTTTAGCCAAGCCCATCATGTTAAATATATTCAAACCTTTACAGTTTTTAGGAACTTTAACATTGTAATTTATAAATTATTCATTTGAGATTGATATATTTAGTTCAGTATTTACCCAAATCATAACTTCATTTCAAGCTGTGTTAAAGAGTAGAACCATGTAGACATGTTTTTGTTCTTATCATTCCATACAATTAGTAGGCTTGGGGGTAATTTAACCTCAAATTGTGTGGTATACACTACTTATAGTAAACAACAAGTAAGCATTTTTAAAAATTTGCCTGTGTACTAATAAGTTTAATAATGACCAAAGTGCATTCTGATTTTTTGAAGGAATGTATTACTGGAGCTTTAAGAACATATTTAGTTTCTCATGTGAAAAATTATGATATGTTTCTTCTGCCTCTGTTGTCTCTTGTTGGAATTGTTTTTAGGATTATATTTTATAAACAACTTTTCAAAAATAAGGTACAAACCTACACGGAACTTACATTTTGCACAGAATATATTTTGAGAAAAAAAAGTACAGCATGAGTTCTGTTGGAGGTAAAAGTGAGACTTATATCTCAAAAACAAAACCTTTAATTTCAGAGTTGAAGTATTTTTGAGAAACTTAAATGTTGAATATGCTGATTTAAGAAAGTCTGTTTTAGAATTGAAATTGGGAGATGAGTTATTAAGTTCAGTTCATTTCTGAACAATTTTTTATTCATCTGTTGGATTATGTCACTAACATTGGCAGCAAAAGGGCAATAATATAACAATTTGTCATTTCAAATAATTTTAGTCTGCCATTGGAAGGGGAAAATTTAAGTTGTTGCCATTAAATATATCATTAATATAAGAAAATTGTTACATATCCCATAACATAGGAAAAACAGGTTAAAAATAGAGGTAAGTGAAAATGTGGCAGATATTGTGTGTTAGCTATCTTTCTTTCTGTTTTCTTTTGTTTGTCAGGTTTTTTTTGCCACATATATTGTAACTGAAAGTTGGAGTAAGTTTAAAATAAAGAAATCTGTGGCTGATGGTATGAAAAAATGGTAGTAATTTTTAAAAACTCATTCTCAACCAGTTTTCTTTGACTGCATTGACGTTAGCTTGGTAATTGTCATTATTGGGACCAAAAGAAGCCCACTTAAGAGTGAGAAGATATTCTAAATTCTCATGAGGCCAGAAAAAAGAGAATTAAAAGCAACATTTCTATGAAATGGATGTTGTAAATAAAAATAATAGACCTATAACAGAAGTTGGGAAGGCTTAAAAATCAGTGAGCACCTGAAAAAGAAAGCAGAAATGAATTTAAAATTCAGTAATACAGAAGAAATATCAGTAAAGCCAAAAGAGAAGAAACACAGATAACTACTATAAAAGCAGTCTCATCAGGCTCTTAAAGCATGGTGAAACAACAACATAAAACCCCCTGCATACCATATTTTAAGAAAGCAAAATCGACCTGAATAGCAAAACTAAAAACTTTAGCTTGGCACTTGGCACTGTAAATATGATTTGTTGTCCCATGGAGTAACAAGTTGACATATTAGTATGCGAAATCCATCTCCTATAATTTTTTTTCTATTTGTGTTGTAAACAAAACTTGAAGAAAAAGGATGTTAATAGGTAAAACCTGGATAATTCCAGGTTCTTCTTGGAGAGGTAAACAAAGGAATTATAGTAATAATTTTTATGTACCCAAATGCAGTGAGAAATGTTTTCATAGGACATATTGGTTATAAAAAGTCTGGATTTGACATATTCTCATGAAAATTTTATATAAAATTCTAGAAATGGCCTCATGCTGTAGAGCTTTACATTGTTGCAGCTTAAGACATATTTATCAAAAATATATTTTATGATGCTAAATAAGTCACATGGATTCAAGGAATAACATTTTAAGAATGAATTCAACTATCAAATAAAAATATACATAATATTTCTATGTAGGCCATATTGTTTTTGATTACCAAATAGGAGCATTTAAATTTAGAGATCTAGCAAATTTCTAGTTAAACCTTTGGTATTAATTTCGATTTATCTGCACTTTTGGAATCTTAATATTTTGCTTCCATATAACCTCTATTATAGAGGTGGTGCTACTAAGGTAGCACCTGGGGAAAGGTATGGCCATTGCTCTCCTCTTCCCAGGAAGGGCTTCTCCCTTATTACCAAAAGTAGTAATGCCTCCTTAAGGCTCCTGTTCCCTCTTGACTATAATCTATCCACATCTATTATAGAGGATGAAGACACAGATAAAGTAATTCTATGAAGAACATGATAAAAATCTCAAAAAAGAAAAATCAGTACAAAAGAGCAAAGTAAGATAAACTATACAAATGAAATAATTTAATCCTACCCTATTCAAACAAGTTAGGAATAATGTAAATTTGTTAATGGATAGAATAATGAATATAAACTCTGACTATAATTTCACATCAACATTTAATTGATAGAGATTAGTTGTTGTAACAAGGAGATCAAAAAGTGCCTTAATCATTAAACACTTGATTGACAATGTAGGCCAAAAGCAGAAAAATACCAAAAACATTTGTATGAGATATAAAGTTGTTACCTAAAGATTCTAAGAAGAATAATTAAAGATTATGGATAATAACACCTAAAAGAGAGATGCAGTAAAATTACTTAAAAACTTAACATGTCATCTCAAAGGGCATCTAAAGATGGAAATGGAAGGGAAAACAACAAACAGAAAATAAAATTCATAATCAGAAGCAATAAAATTTGAATTCTTATAAATCTCACACATGCTTAGAAATAAAAATAAGATGGGGAAAATCTCAGCAAGATTATAGGAACATTAGAGTTTAAAGAGAACTTAAAATTAGCTTCTTCATTTTACAGATGCAGAAAGTAGGCTAGTGAGATTAGCCTTCTTAGGATCACAGAGTTAGTAAGAGTTTGAGACAAGATTCAAATCCAGATTTTCTCTATTTCAGGCTACTATCCAGTATACTACTAGACCAAATATACAAAGATATTTTGTGGAATGACTTTATATTTTTTTATTAATTTTATAATTATACATTTTTTGACAGTATATATACATGAGTAATTTTTTTTATAACATTATCCCTTGTATTCATTTTTCCAGATTTTCCCCTCCCTCCCTCAACTCCCTCCCCTACATGACAGGCAATCTCATACATTTCACATGTGTTACAGTATAATTTAGATATAATATATATGTGTAAATTTTCTTGTTGCACTCTAAGTATTGGAGAATCACTTTATATGAATGATATAAAGAAAGAAAAATGCCAAAGTGGGCAGAAGAAAGAATTCACACTATATTAGTTCCTTTTCCTTCCCCCCATATTAGTTCCTTTTCCTTCCCCCCTTTCCTCCCTGGCCCCTGAAAGTGGAAATTAACAGTTATCTCCTTTTTTCCATCCATGTTAGATATTTATGGAAATCCTCTATAAAAACATTGAAAGCATTTGTGATGAGGGTATAGGTAGAGAAAAATCAGGCTTCTGGAAACAAAATTACACAAGAGACTCCATCCATCATCACAAAATTGAATAAAAGAGTACAAGATCCCATTGTGCATGCTGCTTGCCAATGTAAAAAAACCTGATTAAGCAAAGCTAAAATATAATTTTAAAAACCTATCTTCCAACAAGGTATATATTATATCTCAAAATCATTCAAAATTCCTTGAAATATAGGGATGATAGTGCTAGTGGTGGGTGGCAGCATTTATATAGTGCTTTAAGTTTTGCAAAGTGCTTTACAAATATCTTGTTTTATCTTTACAGCAATCCTAGGAGATAAGTTTTATTATTATCATCATCTTCTACAAGTTATAAACCTGAGGCAGACAAAAGTCTTGCAAGACACAGGACTTCCCAGGCTCACAAATCTAGTAATTTTTTATTTTTATTTTTTTTTAATTTTTAATTTATTTTTTATTATTATTATTTTTTTTTTTTTGCTAAGGCAATTGGGATTAAGTGGCTTGCCCAGGGACACATCGCCAGGAAGTGTTAAGTGTCTGAGACCAGATTTGAACTCATGTCCTTCTGACTTCAGGGCTGTGTTCTATCCACTGAGTCACCTAGCTGCCCCCAAATCTAGTAATTTTTAAGTCTGAATTTGAATTCTTCTCACCCAAGAAAATTTGGGAGATCAGAAATAGAGTTGTGATATGAGAGTAGAGTCTTGTCCAGAACCTACATGGATGAAACACTGGCAACGGGTCTAGGTGGTAGTGACAGAAGAAGCAACAGCTTTGGGAACACTGAAGCCAGACAATGCAAGAGGGCATGGGAATTGGTCAGAGGGACATTACAAGGGCCCTTGTTCTGGTGGCTGGATGCAGCACTGGATGGAGGCTGGGCACTATCAACTCGATGCCTTCCCCCTTTCTGAGTCACAGTTTAGTGATGATGAGGAGTTCTTTTGGTCAAGAGGGAACAGGAGTTCTAAGGAGGCATTATTATTTTTGTTCATAAGAGAGAAATCCTTCCTAGGAAGAGGAGAGCAATGGCCACACCTTTCCCTAGGTGCTACCTTGGTAGCACCAAAAACTTCCATATCTCCAGAAGCAGTTTTGAAAACAGTGCAAAAACATCCAAAGCTTAATACACTGTCCATCCTCCTTCACCTCTCCTGAAGAAAATTACATCATACAAAATAATTGACAAAATGATTTCATGAGATATCAGGAAACAAAAAGACAAAGTCAAAAGAATGAAAAAGTAGGAAAAAATGTAAAATATCTCTTCATAAAAAGAACTGATCTGGAAAATTGATTAAGATTAGACTACTTGAAAAGCTATGATCAAATAAAGAGCATAGACATCATATTTCAAGAAGTTATCAAGACAAGTTGCTCTGAAATTCTAAAACCTAAAACCAAAGGATAAAATAGAAATTGAAAGAAGTTGGCCAATCATTTCCTGAAAGAGATTCCAAAATGAAATTTCCAGGAATACTATGGTCAAATAGCAGAGCTCTGAGATCAAAAAGGAAATAATTCAAACTGCCAGAAAGAACCATTCAAATGCCATGGAGCCGTAGTCAGCACTACACAAGATTTAGCAATTAAGAACTGGGATTACAAGTGAGAATAACCTACTTAGCAAAGAAAGTATAAACTTTCAAGGGAAAAAATGAATATTTAATTAAATAAAGGACTTTAAAGCATTTCTGATGAAAAGACTAGAATAAAAAATTTAACTTCAAATGCAAAACCTAAGAGAAGCATAAAAAAGTAAAACATGAAAGAAATCACAAGGGAATCAATAAGGTTAAATTGTTTTGTCTTTCTATATTGGAAGAAGATACATTGTAGATTCTAAGAAATTTTTTTCCCTTAGAGCAGTTAGAAGGATTCTGCAGTAGAAAGAGGGCATATAGATGAGTTGATTATATTAGGATAATGTAAAAAGAACATAGATAGACAAGAAAGAAGAATGCCCTGGGAGAAGGGGTAAGGAAGAGGAAGAGTGGAGAAAATTATCTTACTTAAATCATCTGTGCAAAGAAGAGCTTTTATAGTGGAGGAGAAAATGGTGAAGAGTTGGGGAACACTTAAATCTCAAGCATAAATTGGTTCAAAGGGAACATTGTATGTATTGGTGGAGGGGTCTTATAAAAGAGAAGGTAGATTTTTTTAAAAGGCAATGGTTAGAAGCAAAACATTTTAGATGAGAGACTAGATGAAAAGAAAAAAAAATAGGGTGGAAGGAAATGCAACTTAATAATCATAATTGTGAATGTGAAGAATTCACCCATGAAATGGAAATGGATGGCAGACTGGATTGAAAACTAGAATCCAACAATATATTATTTACAACAAAAATGGTTGAAAACATGTAATTGAAATAAGTGACTAGTTGAGAATCTGCTGTCAGCTAAAGTAAAAAAAAAAAGGGGGTAGTAATCACAAACTCAGGAAAAACAAAAGGAGACCTAAATAAAAGTGATAAGCAGGTAAACTCATCCTGCTAGGAGGCACCATAAACAATGAAGCAATATAAATAAATACTTAGCATCTGCAACAATTGACATGACATACAAATTTTTAAAGGAAAAATTGAAAGAATTATAGGAGAAAATAATAAAACTATGCTAGAGGGGACCTCAACTTTTTCTTCTCAAGGCTAAATAACAACTATAAAAATAAATGAGAAATTAAAGAGATGAACAAAATTTTAAAGAAGTTAGGTATGATAGATCTCTAGAGAAAACAGAATGGAACCTTTTTCTCAACTATACATGCCATTTTCACAAAAATTTACTGTATTACAGTATAAAAATCTCATTATGAAAAACGGAAAAGCAGAAATATTAAATGCACCCTTTTTCAGACCATAATGTAATAAAACCATTTTCAATGAAGACCTGAGAAAACATAGGGTAATAATTAATTGAAAACTAAGTAATCATCCTAAAAAGTGATCAAGAAAGACATCATAGGAACAATCAATTTCATTAAAGAAAATGACGAGACATTTTAAAAGTTGTGGAATGTGGCCAAAGCAGCATTTAGGGGAATTTTTGTATCTCTAAAACATAAGTAAAAGAAAAGACCAATGAATTGGACATGTACCTAAAATTAAAACAAAACAAAACAAAACTAGAAAAAGAACAAATTAACCCCCCCAATTAAATACCAAAGTAGAAATTTTGAAAATCAAAGGAGAGCTAAACAAAATTGAAAATAAAAACCTTTGAATTAACAGAGAAGAGCTGGCTTTATAAAAAGACCAATAAATAGATCATTGGTTAATTTGATTATAGAAAAAGACTAAAACCAAATTACTAATATCAAGAATGTAGGAGTGAATGTAATACCAATAACGATAAAAGTAAATGAAATGTATGAATATTTACAAAAATATAAAATGCCCAAATTTACAGAAGAAAAAGAAGAACCATATCTTTGGGAAAAAAAATGAGAACAAACCATTGATGAGCTCTCTAAAAATCCTCAGAACCAGATGAATAAATGAGTTGTTATTGTTCATCTTTCATTTTCCAAAAGGACAATGACATCACAGGGTGATGTCTTATCTTGTGCATGAATTGTATTTAAGTGAGGCTGAGTTATGCAAAATAGTCAGTCTCATTTTCTCTTTCAGAGTCAGTGAAGACCAATGGCAAAACAAGTCAAAACACCTGGTTTGTAGTGGATGAAACTGATGTTTTTGGTATATGACCAAGTTCTAAGCATTCCATAGCATTTGCTTCAGTCTATCTTCATGGCTATTCAAATTATTCTCATCTTCCTCTTTTGCCAGGGGAAAATCTGTACCTGCTTGGAGTAGACAGACATCTCCCCAACTCACTTACGACTTTGAACTCTGTAGATTCAGGATACCAATAACCTCCCAATCCCTGACTCACAACCTAAATGGGATGCCCAGCACTCAACACAGTGTCTGGCACATAGTAGACCCTTAATGTTTGTTGAATTGAATGATAATTAGTTGACAGACATCCTAATATAACAGGATTTCATTACTTGATAAATGATAAGAATTTCATTTTTAAAATTATAAATTACCTCTTTCCCTGTCGTTAAGCATTAATGTAAGAGATGCCAAAGTTCCTGAAAAGCTGGTTTAAGTTACTTCCTCATTTCTATCCAGTTTTTATTTCTCTGTCCTACAAAATCTTTCATCAGCTTCATAGCTTATGTATCTTAATAGCAAAAAACAAGCATAACTTTAGTTCTATTATAGGACCATAAATTTAGAACTAGAAAGGATCTTAAAGATCATTTAGAATAACCTCTCATTTTAGTCATAAGAAGTAACGTTTGGTACAGTAATTTGAACTTGGGTGCTTAAATGTTTATTGATTATACTTATATAAATTAATTTGCGATAGTTATTGGGTATATGTTTTATGTGTAGTAATGTATATACATATCTACACACACACACACTTGTTTTACTCAGCAGCACTTTATATAATTCTCATGTTTCTGAATTCCTCATTTGTTTTTCTAGTTCAATAAATAGTTACACATATGTGCTACAATTTGCTCATCTATTTCTTCCATTTTTGGGCAGACATAGACAGTTTAGGCCACTAT
This sequence comes from Sminthopsis crassicaudata, assembly GCF_048593235.1. Lineage (NCBI taxonomy): Eukaryota > Metazoa > Chordata > Mammalia > Dasyuromorphia > Dasyuridae > Sminthopsis > Sminthopsis crassicaudata. Next base: position 147,515,691 of record NC_133621.1, read on the forward strand.
TATAACGTAGTGCCCACTTTACAAACACTTTTATTCCAAAAGGTTATAGTTGGTAGTTTTGGAACTTTGGATTCAAGTTACCCTAGAAAAGTGTTTGTAGGAAAATTAAAAATATATATTGAGTGATTTTACATATGTAGTATATATGTGTACACATATACACCTAATAATAATAATGATAGCCCTCTGTAGGGGGCAGGGAGGGGAAAAGAGGAGAAGAGACATTTACATAATAATATTAAAGTAAGAGCAAATTATCTGGCAAGAAAACAACAAATGGGGTCAAAGAGTTCTAATATAATTGAAAATGACTAAACAACAAAACCAAATCTTTTACAACACAAATATGTTTTTGATACCTAAAATTGGGAGAACAACAACCACAAAAAAGTACAGACTGATTTCCTTAGCAAATATTGATGCAAAAAATTTAAATAAAACACTAGCAAGATTATAACAATTTATATAATACAAAGATCACACACTATGACCAGGTGCAGTTTATACTAGAAATGCAAGGTTAATTTAATATTAGGAAAACTATATATAATTAACATAATATAATAAGCAATTGCTTATGAGGAGGCTGATAATAAATTAATAAAAATTACCTTTCTACCTAATTTACTTATTTGGTGCTATACCAGACCACAAGAGATTTCTTTTACAGAGGTAGAAACCTTACTAAAGAGATCTGGGGGCGAAAAATAAAGGAAGGCAGCCTAGTAGTTCCAGATTTTAAACTAAGTTGTAATCATTAAAACAATCTGATGCTAGCTAAGAAATAATAATAGAGTAATAGATCAGTGGAAATAGATTTAAGTATATAATACGTAGTAATAAATAGCCATAGTAATCAGATGTGTGATAAATTCCACAAAATCCAAGGTTTAAAAGTTAAAAAGTCAATATTTGACAAAAATTGCTGAGAAAACTGGAAAGCAGTTTGGTAGAAATTGAGCATAAACCAACATCTCTCACTGTGTACCATTATAAAAATGGATAAATGATTTGGACATAAAGAATGATATAAGTAAATGAGGGTGGCATGGGGGAAAGTACCCATCACATCTATGGATAAAGGAATATTCTGTGACCAAACAAGAAATAGAAAAGATCATAGGAAGTAAAATAGATAATTTTGAACATATGCAATTAAAAGGCTTTTGCACAAACAATATTGATGCATCAAAAATTAAGGAAAACAGGAAACTAGGGAAAATCTTACAGCAAGTTTCTCTAATAAAAATCCTCATTTTTTATATATATGGAGAACATAATTTACAAAAACAAGAGATATTCATTCCTGTCAATAAATGGTCAGAGGTTATGAACAAACAGTTTTCAGAGGAAGAAATCAAAGTTGTCTATGCACATTGAAGATGCTCTAAAGCACTACCGGTTAGAGAAATGCCAATTAAAACAACTTTGTGATACCTCAGCACTTATCAGATGATTGACTAATGTGGCAGAAAAGAAAAATGACAAGTATTGAAGGGGATGTAAAAATTGGAACACTACTGCATTGTTAATAGTGTTGTGAACTATTTCAGCTATTCTGGAGAACAATTTGGAACTATGCCTAAAGAACTATAAAAGTATATATACTCTTTCTCTTAATATTATTACTACTACTAGGGTTGTATCTCAAAGAGATTAAAAAGGGGTAAACGACTTATTTGTATAAAAATATTTACAGTAACTCTTTTTTGTGGTGGGAAATTGGGGAAATCCCTTTAATTGGGAAATAACTGAATAAGTTGTATATAATTGTGATGGAATACTACTATCCTAAAGAAAATGAGGGGCAGAATGTTTTCAGAAGATTTTGGGAAGAGTTAAATGAATTCATGCAAAGTAAAGTGAGTAAAATCAGGAAAATCTTTTATGTAGTAACTGCAATGTTATAAGGATGATCAACTGTGAAAGGCTTACTTAATCCAACCAAGAAAATGATCCTAGACGATTCCAAAGAACCCATGATGAAAAAATGCTATCTCTACTTCCAACCAGAGAATTGATGACCTTAGTGCAGATTGAAATATATTTTTCTTTTATTCTCATTATTACATTTTTTGGGTCTGTTTTCTTTTGTAACATGGTTTACATGGAAAAATGTTCTGTATGAATGATATTGAATACATAATTGATTATCTTTCTGCTTTCTCAAGAAGCAATGTGCAATAAGAGAGAGGGAGAGATTTTCAAACTCAATTTTTTTACATGTACTTGCAAATTATTTAACAAAATAAAAAAAAAATTAGTGGTTGAACTCATTTTGTGACATTCAGTTACCATCTATTACATTCTTCTTCCAGTGAATGGATGGATGGATATATAAATATATGATAGATAGATTTACTTATTTATTTATCTGAGAATACAAAAGAGAACTAGATTGAGTTCAGAAATGAGATGGCGAGAGAGAGAGCTGAATTGCCTTTAGGAAATTATAAAGTTCCTTTGATGATCTAAACTTCTTCCAGAAACACAAGTCCATCTTTTTAATACCAGTATTTTGCCAGTAGTATATGCCTATGAGTCAAGGAACCCCATAGCCTCCAAAGAATTAGTACAGTTAAGGGGCATCTAGGTGGTGCAGTGCATAGAGCACCAGCCCTGAAGTCAGGAGGACCTGAGTTCAAATTTGACCTCGGTCACTTAACATGTCCTGGCTGTGTGATCCTGGGCAAGTTACTTAACTCTAATTGCCTCAGCAGAAACAAATACATAAATAAAACAGTTCTGTGGACAAGTTGATGGATGAGAGCTGGTGAAAATATAACAAAGACATTATAAAAACAATGAAGTAAGAGACAAGGAAATATAGAATCAAAAAAATTAGATCAGCTAATAACATGATGAGAGCAAAAGATAACAGGTAGATATCCCAGTTCCACTGGCAGGAAACACAAAGAAGAGAACATAACATGTTCAGCATGTAGAATAGACCCCATTATGGTAAAAATGTGGAGAAAAAACTAAATGGGATATGTAAACATGAATAGTTGGATGTAATATAAATTGGTATAGTGAATATTCAAACTGATAAGTTCACAGATCTATTTGAGTATTGTTAAATTTTATAAAGGAAAGTCAGTCATGATTTAGAAAGGATTACTTAAATAATTCTTTTTCCATTTTTGACAAGCTTCTATGTCTCTTTAATTCCCATATCGCCATCATGGTCTTGCAAAGGAAATGGCAGAACATGTATAGTAGGGCTCTCGAGTTTGACATTGCTTCCTTTTTCTTAATCTTTTTTCAAAATTCATCTAAAGAGCTAGGTGTATGGGAATTTAATTTCCAGAATCACTCTCTGCTACTAATTGCTTTGCATAAGTAGATCATATCTAGAAGGGGAGGGAAAATAAGAGAGAAGATGGGAATGAAAAAAGGCAGAAGTCATTTATTTTGAATATTAGAATTGGATGGGAACTTAAAAGTAATAGTCTAACCCTCTTATTTTACAAATTAGGAAACTGGGATTCTGAACAATTAAGTGAATTGCTCAGTCACATAATTTTACTACCAGCTCTTCTGCCTGCCACTCTAGTGTTCTTTTTGGTTTGGTTCTTGAAAGAGGAAGTCCCAAGTTCATGATAACTATATCATAGAAAAGCTAGTGGAGTGGAGTTGGGGGGAGAACTCAACACATATAGGAAATACTGCTAATAAAGTTATCTGTCAGGCTAATGATTGAAAATTGTGAAGGGAACAGTGGTGACTAGAACAAATTTAGTATCTATTTTTAGCAGCCTTTGTTTCATGTTTACATAATGTAAAGATGGTTTTTAGTTTCTTTTTTGGCAATAGTTATACACCCAGAGACCCTGTTGATCTTCGTTGTAAGCTGACAGTACACACAAATGACACTTCCTGCCCTACCGGTATAAAGAGAAATTATATAACCTGTCAGATGACTGGCATCTGTGAAATTTAACCCCTTTCTCTTCCCCTAAGTGTTCATCAGTAGAACACAGTTATAGCAGGCCTTGGAAGAAGAAATGAGTTTTAAGGGAGTGGTTTGGAGGAAGAGTAGTAATCTGGCATTCCTAACAACAATCTCCATCCCTCATATCCTCCATTTAAAAAAAAAAAAAAAGGAAAAAAAAAATCCTCCATTAAAAAAAAAAGGGGGGGGAAAGACTTCTGGCCAAGATGGCAGCGAGGAGGCGTACAGCTGCTTGAGCTCCCGTTTTCTCTCAGAACTTACTTCATGACAAGCTTCAGAATTAATGCTTGACTGGTAAAAAAAAACCCCACAAATAATCACCAACAGAAGACATCCTTGAAATTCGCCAGAAAAAGTCTGTGTTTGCTTGGAGGAGGGGACGAACAGACTGGGCGCAGACTGAGGGCAAGTAGCGAGAGCAAGGCAGGCAGCTCACACAGCTCAGACCTGGAGGGGAGAGGGGTGTGATCTCTGCCGTTTCTGTGAAATGACCTTTAACCCAGTGTGCATACTCCATCTTGGCAGCAAGCCAGGAGCAGCAGAGAAGGTGTAAACACTGGAGATAAAGAATAAAACCCAAGAAAGCCAGCGTCTCTCGGAGCCCAGCCACCCCCAACCCCCACCTGGACTGACTCAGTGCACTCTCAGAGCCCAGACTCAGTACAGTGAGTGAAGAAAATACATCATTAAAAATTAGACTTGAACTAGTAGAAATGAATAACTGGAAAACAGATCCAGGAGAGACAATTTGAGAATAATCGGACTCCCTGAAAGATGAGAGAAAAAAAAGAGCCTGGACACTATTTTCCAGGAAATTATCAAAGAGAACTACCCAGACATTCATCGATCACCTACTGAAAGGGACCCTAAAATCAAAACACCAAGAAATATAGTGGCCAAGTTCAAGAACCATCAGACAAAGGAAAAAATATTGGAAGATGCTAGAAAAAAAGCAATTCAGATATGGAGGATCCACAATAAGGATAACCCAGGATCTAGCAGCGTCCACATTAAAGGAACAAAGGGCCTGGAATATGATATTCCAAAAGGCTAAGGAACTTGGTATGTGGCCAAGAATAACTTACCCAGCAAAAATGAGCATCCTTTTCCAGGGAAGAAGATGGACATTTAATGAAATAAATGAATTCCATCTATTCTCGATGAAAAAACCAGATCTACACAAAACGTTTGATCTTCAAGTACAGAACTCAAGAGATTTTTAAAAAGGTAAAAAGAAATCTTGAGAACTATATTTCTGCCATAAAGATATGTAAAGAACACATGTACAATTTGTCCTAGAAACCAGAGGTGGAAAGGAAATTATGTCATAAAAAAGGATAAAGTGGTGGTACTACATCTCATGAAGAGGCAAAGGTAACCTATTATATCTGAGAGAAAGAAAGGAGGGGGATGAACATAGTGTGTATCAATAGACATATTCGATTTATGGAGAACCTTCTCCCACTTCATTGAAAAGTGAGAGGGAAGGAGTAAGCTAAGGGGAAGGGAATACAGAAATTGTGAGGAAAAGGGGTAAAATAAAGGGAGGAACTTTAAGGTGGGGGAGGGATACTAAAAAGGGAGGGCTGTGCTTACAAGTTTAATACTGGGGAGGAGGGGTGAGAGAGAAGGAAAGGAGAAAAGCATAAGCAGAGGTTAACAGGATGGCAAGCAATATAGAATTAGTCATTCTAACCATAAATGTGAATGGGGTAAACTCCCTCATAAAGAGGAAGCAGTTAGCAGACTGGATTAAAAGTCAGAATCCTACTATATGTTGTTTATAGGAAACACGCTTGAAACAGGGTGATATATTCAAACTAAAAGTAAAAGGGTGAAGCAGAATCTACTATGCCTCAGTTGAAGCCAAAAAAGCAGGAGTAGCCATCCTCATCTCAGATCAAGCAAAAACAAAAATTGATCTAATTAAAAGAGATATGGAAGGGCATTATATCTTGCTAAAGGGTAGCATAGATAATGAAGCAGCATCAATATTAAACATATACACACCAAGTAGTGCAGCATCTAAATTCTTAAAAGATTGACAAATAGTCAAAGGATATGAACAGACAATTTTCAGATGATGAAATTGAAACTATTTCCACTCATATGAAAGTGTTCCAAATCACTATTGATCAGAGAAATGCAAATTAAGACAACTCTGAGATACCATTACACACCTGTCAGATTGGCTAAGATGACAGGAACAAATAATGATGAATGTTGCAGGGGATGTGGGAAAACTGCGGCACTGATGCATTGTTGGTGGAGTTGTGAAAGAATCCAACCATTCTGGAGAGCAATCTGGAATTATGCCCAAAAAGTTATCAAAATGTGCATACCCTTTGATCCAGCAGTGCTACTACTGGGCTTATATCCCAAGGAAATACTAAAGAAGAGAAAGGGACCTGTATGTGCCAAAATGTTTGTGGCAGCCCTTTTCATAGTGGCTAGAAACTGGAAAATGAATGGATGCCCATCAATTGGAGAATGGTTGGGTAAATTATGGTATATGAATGTTATGGAATATTATTGTTCTGTAAGAAATGACCAACAGAATGAATACAGAGAGGCTTGGAGAGACAGCAACTGATGCTGAGTGAAACGAGCAGAACTAGGAGATCATTATACACTTCAACAACAATACTATATGATGATGTATTTTGATGGAAGTAGATATCTTCAACACAGAGAAGAGCTAATCCAATTCCAATTGATCAGTGATGGACAGAATCAGCTACACCCAGAGAAGGAACACTGGGAATGAGTGTAAACTGTTAGCATTTTTTTGTTTTTCTCCCCAGGTTACTTTTACCTTCCAAATCCAATTCTTCCTTTGCAATAACAACAACAACAAAATTCGCTTCTGCACATATATATATATATATATAGTACCTAGGATATACTATAACATATTTAATATATATGGGAATGCCCTCCATCTAGGGGAGGGGGTGGAGGGAAGGAGGGGAAAAATTCGGAACAGAAGGGAGTACAAGGGATAATGTAAAAAATTACCTATGCATATGAACTGTCAAAAAATGTTATAATTATAAAAAATTAATTTAAAAAAGGGAAAAGTTGTAAGAAGAACGAACACATGAGCCAGTGTTCAAGCCCTGCTTTTTAGCTTTCTTGTTATTGTAACTTAGGAGAATGGAAATCCCCTACCCTTCCTAATAAAAACTGCAACTTGCTCTTGGAGAAAGAAAGAACTACAGCAGCAGCTACTTGGCTAAAAAAAAAAAAAAAAAAAGGCTTCTGATACCCAGGCAAGTGAAATTAAATGCCCCCAATCTCCAAGAACACTGATTCAGTCATATGAATTGAAGTACAGTCCCCATGATCAAAATACCTTTTGGATCTAAATTCCCTGCAACCATAGCTCCAGAGTACATAGCAGTGTGTTTACTTTTAATAGCTAGCCAGAGAACAGAATTAGTCCAAAGCAAACGCCTGCAATTGCAGCCCTTGTCCTAAAGCCCTTTGCTATGGAACTCCCCTCACTTGTAGAAATAACTGACCTGTCCTGAGTAAGGAATGGGGTGGACTTGGAGGGGAAGAACATCAGTCTTCTTTGGATCTTATTAAGCTTTAAGTCATTTAGGACATTCTTAGTGTCTTCAAAAGAAATGGTGGAACAATTTCATTTCGGGTTGCTGGAAGAAAAGACTGAGAAGACAAGAGGAGCTGGTAATCTCCATTGTGTTTCTATCCCTAGTTTGATATCTTGGAGATGAAAGGGTGTTACCCCTAGAGTGAAATTAGAACTCTCTTGCTTGAGCTGAGTTATCTCACTCCTAATAGAAAAGCAGTTCCACCCTCTATTGTCTGAGATATATTTTTCTATGCATACCTTCTTTGATTCCTGTTTTGTTAGGATTTAGACAGATGGATTAATTTGCAGTTTGGCTCCATTCCTATTTCTATTGTGTGTTTATTATGGAATTGGTATTTGGTAGAAAAGGGATCAAGCCTTGGATATAGGACTTGGGGTCCTCTTTCCCAATATCAATGTAGCAATCAGAAATTAGATTGAAATCCATCATATCTCTTAGGAGGGAAATATGTAAGGGGACATTTAGATATTGTTTTAGGCCAGTCTCCTCTCTCTCTCTGAGGAGAGCAGAGTGGTCTCTGACCCTAAGTCCTTTCTCTGACTCTTGGCAGAAAATAGTCTCACAGTAAAGGGAAGGAGAGATGAGGTTAGAGATGGCTATTCTGCTTCCCTTTGATCTACATGGTAATACCCCACGTTACATGCAAGACTTTGCTCCATGAAGCCTTTCTTTAAATGACATGGGACCCCTTTCCTTTTATGAGGGGCTCTCTCTGTACAATGAAATATCTCCAAAGAAAGTTAGTATCAGAACTCCTTGCTCTGAAAAACCTTGAGCAGCCTTCAACCCTGGTCATCATCTTCTTCACATGAATACTCTCTCCTCTCTGGCTTCCTGACTCCTCTCTCCTGGTTCTCTTCATTCCTGAAGTTACCTCTCTTCAGTCTTCTTTTCTGTATCTTCGCTTGGCCCACACTGATAACAGGTATTATCGAAGTCCTGTGGGTCCTCCCACTAAAGCAGAGGATCTTAACTTGGAGTCCAACTCAGAAGGTCAATTGATTTGGATGAGAAAAAAATACAACTTTAGTATGTGAAATTTATTATTTCCTTCAATTATGAATTCAGGCAACAAACATTCTGGGAAGAGGGCATAGGTTTAACTGCCAAAGGAATACATGACAGGGGGAAAAAAACCCATTAAGAAGCCCTGCCTTATACTGTCTTGCTTTGTTAATCTCATCAACACCCATAGACTCAATTATCATCTCTCAGGATTGGTGGGGGAATGTTTGGAAAGGTATATACATGGGGACACTGCAACCATGGCACATTGTTGAGGGGTGCACACATAGGGAAACCAAGTCTAAAGCACACATTCAGGGGAGAAGAGAAACGGATGTGGCCAGATTGCACATGTGAAGGGATACATATGTGTGTGCTGACCACATGCATTTCGCCTCAATTTCCTCATTTGAAAATGAAGAAAGAAGTGGGAAACTACTCCAGTATCTTTAAGAAAACCCCAAATGAGGTTAGTAAGAGTATGTAACTGAAAAACGATTGAATAACAAAAAATTAATTCTAAGAGAACTCTGTCCTAAGCCCTGTTCCTCCATAGCAGTAGGCAAGCATATGCATGTGGTCTTATCGTATAGCTCACAAGGATGTCTGTCTTTTCCCTAGAAAACAATATGGGAATCTTTCCTTCCACCACAGTTGACATGAAGATATATTTACTGATGTCTTTTAAGCACTAAAATTGCTAGACTCATCCCAGCTCTAGTTTCATAATTTCTAAAGTGAGAAGACTGAATTAAATAATTACTAAGACCCCTTTCATTTCGTTTGCCTAGCTTTTGGGACCCTGGACAGTTCAATATATTAGCTCTCTGAAATTCATTTTCCTCAGCAATAAGAATTCTTTGTGAGAAATGTGACTTGTAAATTCTAAAGTGTTTTATTAAAATGCTAATCATAATTTAAGACTACAGAAATAAAGGCAATGTTGGTAATGCCATAATTTTTTAGAAGTTTAGTATTTCCATCCAAATTCCTAGATTGTACCAATTTTAGAAAGAATTGATCTTTTTTGTTGTATTTAGTATAATTTGTTTCTGGGAATTAAGTCTTTAATTTATACAAGGCTTTCTACTCAACAGTTTCAAGATACTGAATATTCTTTCCTCCAAATACAGATGCTGTATTTCAGGGTCAGTTCACAATTTTAAATGTTCTTATCTTTGCCAAATTTCATTGATCCTTTTTCTGAGTTTTTCTTTTCATTTGATATATGCAATAGAGGCATAAAGTAAAAGTTGGCATAAAGAGACCACAAATCAATTAATGGCTGAATTAGATAACCTCTGGATATGGAGTCTTTATCAGATTAAATTTTCAGTTGGGTTATAACTTTCAGATAACTTGGAAGTGATTAAAGTGAATAACTGGATGAAAAAGGATTATTCAATAAACTATAAATGCTTACCATGCAAAATCTTCTACTACTTTTTGGAAGAAGAGACCTTTCATGAAACCTCATTCTACCATTCTACCTCTAAAATCAATTCTTTGTTTAAAAAAATTCTTAAAGAAGGGGGCTGAACAAAACATTAAGAAATGGTTTTGGTTTCCATGAGAAATAAGTTCCATATTGTTATTCTATTTTTGATTTTAAAAAAAAAATCTATGTCAATGTCTACATATTATATATATATATATATATATATATATATATATATATATATATATATATATATATATAATTAAACGGAATTTTTAAACTGAAAAAAATTTCAGGTCTTTTTTCCAGACTTTTAGAGGAAAATATCTTACATTTGAGCAGCATTTCCAATGCATCATACTCTCAAACCACTAATAAAGATACATATATTTAAAAAAATTTATAACTATTTCCACATAGTTTTCTTTGTAATCTTTTGTATTTTATTGTGTACATTTAAAAGACAGTATTCCGATAAGTGAACCATTGATTTCACCAGACTGCCAAAGGGATCTATGTAACCAAAAAAAAAAAAAAAATAGTTAAGAATGCTTGTGGAAGGCTCTATTTCCACTAGCAAATCAATACTGAGCATAAGAAATTCTTGCACGATTATTCTCTGTATAGAATTAGCAAAATTTTGGTTAGTGGATTTAAGCCAACCTAAGCCTTAATCATTATGTTATAAGCACAACATTCTCAGTTATGCAGACCATGCTACTCTGATGACAGAAAGTAAAGATGAATTAAGAAGCCTCTTGATGAGGATGAAAGAAGAGAGTGTAAAAGCTGGCCTGAAACATATTAAAAAAAAAAAATTGTGACAATTGGTCCCATCACTTCTTGAAAAATACAGGGAGAAGAAATGGAAGCAGTATTAGATTTTATATTCTTAGGTTCAAAGATCATTGCAGATGATTATTGAAGCCACGAAATTAAAAGATGTTCTTTGAAAGGGAACTATGGCAAATCTTGACAGCATACTTGCTTGTTACCTTGCCACAAAAGGTTCATTTAGTTAAAATTATGTTTTTTCCAGTAACAATGGATAGCTATGAGAATTGGACTATAAGAAAAACTGAGCACCATAGAATCAATGCTTTTGAATTGTGGTATTAGAGAAGATTTTTGAGAGTATCTTGGACAGCAAGGAGACCAAATCAGTCAATAATTAAAGAATGTAAATCAAGCTATTCACTGGAAGGCCAAATACTGAAGCTGAAGCTTCAATACTTCGATCACATAATGAGAAAACAGGTCTCATTAGAAAAGGCTTCGATGTTGGGAAAGATTGAAAGCAAAAAGAAAAAGAAATGCAGAGGATGAGATGGAAGAATACTGTCATGAAAACAATGAACATGAAACCGGACAGAGCTTGAGAAATATTGAAGAATAGAAATAATTGAAAAAGTGAACAATGAACATGAAATTAGACAGACTTTGAGAAATGCTGAAGAATGCTATGGTTCATGAAGTCACAAAGAATTGGACTCAATTGAATGGCTGAACAGAAGGAATATTAAAAGAAATAACATTTGTAAAGTGTTTAGCATGGTGTCTAATAGATAGATTTAAATGCTTCTTCTTTTCCTTTTCTGCATTACTGGCAGAGTTGTCCTGAGGGCATCTAGAAGCTGTATGAAGTTGTAAGGTAGGAGGATGGGGGTTGGATGTTATTAAGAAGTTTGAGGAGATACAAAAATATTTGGAACAGCTACAGTTGAAAAGAGAGTGATTTTTATTTATTTATTTATTTATTTTTTGCTGAGACAATTGGGGCTAAGAGACTTGCCCAGGGTCACACAGCTAGGAAGTATTATCTAAAATCAGATTTGAACTCAGGTCCTCCTGACTTCAGGACTGGTGCATCTAGGTGCCTCTGGAAGAGTGATCATTTAAGGAGGAAGAGAATACTTGCATTGTGGTAGTGAGGGCCAAGTTAAGATTAGGATATATAAATCTGTAATAAGTACAGTGAGGCAGTAGGCTAGCTCGGTGGATAGTGCACTGGACCTGGAGTCAAGAAAACCTAAGTTCAATCCTTGCTCTGTGATCCAGAGCAAGTAAATTAACCTGTTTGCCTTAATTCCGTGGAGGAGGAAATAGCCAACCATCTTGGTATCTTTGTGGACATGAAAGTAGGGCATGACTGAAAATGACTGAACAACAACAATAGGCATAGTCTTTCATGACATTCTCCAGCTCTCAGCAGCACTAGTTGTTTGCCCTTTGTTCTTGAAGAGAACCTTGCCATCAGGGAAGTGGTGCCATGACATGCAAGTGAATTAGATTGAAGTGAAAGTAAACTAAAATCACCACTCTCACTTTCTCCTCTAGAGCCATCTGAGTCCATTGTCAAGATATAAAGCAGGATGACTGGGATTAATCTAAAATTAATCTAAAATATAGGAAGTAGGGGAGAAAGTGATTACTTCATCCTTGTGATGGAAAGAAATATATAGTTTAGCTTTCTCACTAAATCTATTCTTAAAAGATCTTGAAAATTCATTGAACTAAAATTTGATCTGGAAATCCAAGAAAATGTACATTGAGCAATTTTTTCAGCACAGGATAGCTTAGAGAGACAGAGATCTAGAGAGTCTGGTGCTAAGATTTGTCTAGGAACATAATGCAGGAATTATTGGCTTTGCCAAGAAAATCCCAAATGAGGTCACAAATAGTTGGATACAACTGAAATGACTAAGCAACAACAAGAATAAAAAATTATAGCTGATTGGATGGTCCCCTTCAAAAATTTCTAAGGTAAATTTGATCTCCTACAATGTGAAATAATTTTGGAAGTGGAAGCTTTGTCAAACATTACCTCACTGCCTGCCAAATTCTAGTATCTCGCATTAATCCATGGTTGTTCTAAGTGAATAACTGTAGAAATCATGTTATGTGACCAATCTGACTGATTTATCTGAATCTCTCAGTAAACTACACAAATATCTGACAAAGAGAACTCTTCTTAGCAAATCATAAAGTTTAACTGGCAAGTCCTTGTTTTTGAGTCTTGGCTCATAACATTGTGTTTACCAAGATATGGAGTGGGTATTTGTCAGTCTTGGACCAAGTGTTTTAGGAAGCTTGAGAAATATAGGAAGAGAAAGAAAAAAAGAGAACACTCTACCAACATCCGTCAAATTTTAACCAGGTTTTAACGAACTGCACTGTTTCCTTAAAGCCTTAGGGTGAGCTAGGGGGATGACTAGTTTGCATATCAGGGCTCCAACTCTGCCCATATCTTTCCTTGGATTAAGGCTAAAAACAACCTCTAAATATTCTGAACAATCAGAGTCCTTGGTTTTAATCTTGGCCTTGACTGTCTGACCTGAACCCCAGGAGATTTATCAGATTCTTATATCTAATTTGATCACATTCAATCTTGAGATGAATGTTCTCTTGGTTCTATACTCACTTCACTTAGCATCAGTTTATATATGTCTCTCCAGGTCTTTCTGAAATAATCCTGCTGATCATTTTTTAATAGAACAATAATATTCCATAACATTCATATACCATAATTTGTTCAGCCATTCCCCAACTGATAGGCATCCACTCAGTTTCCTCTTCCTTGCCATTGCAAAAAGGCTACAAACATTTTTACACATGTGGGTCCTTTTCCCTTTTTTAAGATCTATTTGGGATACAGGCCTAGTAGACACACTTCTAGATCAAAGGATACAAATAGTTTGATAGCCCTTTGGGCATAGTTCCAAATTGCTCTCCAGAATGGTTGGATCAGTTCATAACTCCACCAACAATGTTGGTGTCCCAATTTTCCCACATTTCCTGCAATATCCATCATTATCTTTTCCTGTAATCTTAGACAATCTGAGAAGTGTGGAGTGGTACCTCAGAGTTGTCTTAATTTGCATTTCTCTGACCAATAATGATTTAGAACATTTTTTTCATATGACTAGAAATAATTTTAATTTCTTCATCTTAGAAGTGTTTGTTCATATCTTTTGACTATTTATCAATTGGATAATAGCTTGTATTCTTATAAATTTGAGTCAATTCTCTATATATTTTAGAAATGATGTCTTTATCAGAACCTTTGGGTATAAATTTTTCTTTCTCCAGTTTACTGCTTCTTTCCTAAACTTGTCTGTGTTGTGGGATTTTTTTTTTTTTGGTACAAAAACTTTTTAATGTAATATATTCAAAATTATCCATTTTATGTTTTATAATGTACTCTAGTTCTTCTTTGGCTACAAATTCCTTACTTCTCCATAGATGTGAGAGGTAGACTATCCTTTGTTTTTCTAATTTGCTTATAGTTATCATGAACCCATTTTGACCTTAACTTGGTATAGTGTGCAAGAGTCTTTTATTTTTACAGAGTTAAAAATGATTAAAAAAAAAAAAAAAAAAATGTGAAAAATAGCGGGAAAATGGGGGGGGGGAGACCTATGCAAAAAGATATAAATTATGTATAATCAAAACTATCAGTTTCATCATCTGTGACCTATTCTATCCTTGGTTTGATCATATACTCTCCCCTTCTATCTATTGATCAGAAACATATTTTTTCCTTGTTCTTCTGATTTACTTGTATTGTGCGATCCTCAGGAAATCATTTTAGCACTGTTTGCCTTAGTTTCCTCATCTATAAAATGAGCTGGAGAAGGAGATGGAAAACCACTCCAATATTTTTGCCAAAAAAAAAAAAAAAATCTCTAGGGTCATGAAGAATTGAACACAACTGAAAATAATTGAAAAACAAATTTATATTTGAGTTTTGTATCCATTTTGAGTTGATCTTGGTATAATATAAGAATATAAGGACAGATTTTTGGTTGGACAGGTGGGAAAGAAATACCTTTTGTATAGCATTGATTATGTGCAAGGTATTATGCAAGTGTTTTAAAAATATTATCTCATTATAATCTTACTACAAGTTTGTAAGATACATATTTTTTACAATTTATTTTAACATAGTTTCCTTAAGGAAACCATGGCAGAAATTGAATGACTACTCCCAGGTCACAGAGCTAATGTGAGGCTGAAGTTAAAGTCAGATCTTTTGGAGAGCAGGCTCAGCATTCTATGCACTGTCCCACCTATCTGACTCAACATTCTAAAATGTAGGGTGTTGGTCTTTATCTACTTTCTACTTGAATGCTTTTCAGTTTTCCCAGCAGTTAAATACCGAGTCCTCATTCTTGTAAATAGAGTTTTGGGGTTTAATCAAATGCTATGCTATTGTGTTCATTTGCTTCTTTATATTGCATACCTAATCTGTTTCACTGATTGACTTGATTATTTTAACCAGTACAAATTGTTTTCAAAATTACTGTTTAATATTATGGTTTGTAATTGGGTACTGCTAGGTCTCCTTTCACATTTTTTTCATTGCTTCTTTTCAGATTCATCTTTTTTTTTTTTTTTTCTTCTACAGAGAGTTCAAATCTGGCCTCAGACACTTACTAGCTATGTGACCCTGTGCAAGGCTTGTTTTCCTCATATTGTGTCATTATTTGCTCTAGCTCTAGAAAATATTACTTTAATATTGTAGGGCACTGAATAAGTAAATTAATTTAGATAGTTTTGATATTTTAATTATATGAACTTCACATGCTTATGTTATTAATATTTCTCTAATTATTCAGATCTGCCTTTATTTTTATGGTGTTTTCAAATTAGATTCTTATAGTATTTGAAAGTGTGTTGGTTATAAAATCCTCATTATTTTATAGATTCTGTGGTTATTATGAATAGAATTTGTCTCTTAATTGGGCTTTGTAATAGATGGACATGCTGGTGATCACATTGGAAATGTATTTGTTTTTCTTCATTACATAAAATGTTTGCTCATAGTTTTAGATATATATTATTTGCCATATTAAGAAATCCATTTATTCCTATTTTTCGACTGTTTTTATAAAAAATGGTTGCTAGATTTTGACAAAAACCTTTTCAGTATCTATTGAAACTATCGTTTTCATTATTTTTGTTATTATTATGGTCTATTTTAATAGTTTTCTGAATTTATCTCACATCCCTGGCATAAATTCAACCAGAAATTCAACCTTTTTAAATATACTATTGTACTCTACTTGCATATATTTTATTTAAATTTCATTTTTTAATGTTCACTAGGGATACTGCTTTATAGTTTTATTTCTCTAATCTCACCGTGGTTTAAGTCTCAAGGCCATATTTCTATCAAATAAAGACTATTTTTACTTGGAACCAAGATGGCATATAAAGCCAGGACATTGCTTGAGATCTCCTCAACTTCCCTCAGAATCAGTGTTAGATCAATCCTCTAAATAGATTTTTGGAGTGACTGAACCCACAAACATTTGTAGTATAATAATTTTCTAACTTAAGACATCTTGGAAGGACTTCAGAGGTGGTCTGTTTCAATTGGGCAGTGGGGGAACAGGCACTGTGCAAGGTGGCCCAGCATAGGGAGGCACTATGGGAAAATCTAGTGAGAGGGTCTTAGCCAAAGTATAGCAGCACTGCCTACTGTGTGCTGGCTCAGAAGGCCAGTGGATCAGTAGTTCTGCTATGAGACTTCCAACATAACTATAAAAGGGAAATTCCTGGCATAACAGGCCATGGTCAGGCCAACCCAATGCAATGGGAAAGCCCCAGCATAATAGAAAGTCAGTGAGAGGTCCCCATCCCTCTGCAAAAGAAGCTTGGGATAATCTCCCCTGTGCCCTAGGAGCAGAGTCCAACTTTTAAAAATGAGCAAAAAAACAAAAAGAATTCTGACCAGAACTAATATGGAGACAGTGAAAATCAGAACACAAACGCAGAAGAAGACAGCAATGACAAATTGTTGTAGATGAAGCCTCAAAGAGGGATATGTACTGGTTTCTCTTAAAAGAGAAATGGGTGGGTGGAGCCAAGATGGTAGAACTAGACAGGACATTGCCTGACCTCTCTCCAGTTTTCCTCAAAATCAACTTTAGACTTTGAACAGATTTTGGAATGACAGAACCCACAAACATTTTGAGTATAATAATTTCCCAACTCAAGATAACTTGGAAGGACTTCAGGAAAGGTATGTCTCAGTTAGGCAGAGGAGAATGTGACCCAGCACAGGTGAGGGCAAATAGCCCTGGTATGGGGAATTTATAGGGAATTCTGATCTGAACACAAACCCAGAAGAGTTCAGCAAAGACAAAATGTCTTCAGGTGAAGCCTCAAAGGGAGATATAAACTGGTCTTAAGATCAAAAGAATCTCTTAGAAGAATTTAAAAAGAGTCTTAAAAGAGAAATAGAAAGAAAAATGGGGGAAAGAAATAAGAGCTATGCAGGAGAATTATGAAAGTTTTTTGGGGAAAGCCAACAGCTTGGAAAAGGAAGCATTGAAATTGACAGAGGAAAAAATTCCTTAAAAAATAAATTTGGCAAAAGGAAAAAAATATACTGAAGAAAACAACTTATTAAATTAAATTGGGGAAAATGGAAAAATATTTAAAAAATGACAATTCTACCTAAATTAATCCACTTAGTGAAATACTAATCAAACTGCCAGAAATTACTTTTCAGAGCTAGAAAAAATAATAACAAAGTTCATCTGGAAGAGCAAAAGGTCAAGAATTTCAAGGGAATTAATGAAAAAAAAATGCAAATGAGGAGCCTAGATATACCAGCCAAAGAATACTTAGGGGAAAATTTATATCTCTAGAAGCTTACATGAGTAAAATAGAGAAAGTTTAGAAGATCAATGAATTGGGTATGTAACTAAAAAAGACAGAACAAATTTTCTAAAAAAAAATCCAACAATACTAAATTAAAAATCCTGAAAATAAAAGGAGAGATTAATAAAATTAAAAGTAAAAATAGATAAACCTTGATTAATTTGATTAGAAAAAGGAAAGAAAAAACTAATTATGAGTATCAAAAATGAAAAGTGTGAATTTGCTAGCAATAAAGAGGAAATTAAAGCAATAATTAGGAGCTATATTGCCCAATTCAATGCCAAAAAATCTGACAATCTAGGTGAAATGGATAAAAACTTATAAAGACATAATTGCTGGACAGCTAGGTGGCACAATGGATAGAGTACCAGCCTTGAAGTCAGGAGGACATGAGTTCAAATGTGGTCTCAAACATTTAACACTTCCTAGCTGTGTGACCCTGGGCAAATCACTTAACCCCAATTGCCTCAGAAGAAAAAAAAAAAAAAAAAGAAAAAGAAAAAAGAAAGAAAAAGAAAAAGACATTGAATACCCAGATTAACAGAAGAGGAAATAAAATACTTAAGTAATGCTTTAAAAAAAAAGACTTAACAAGCCATTAATGAATTCCATAAGAAAAACATCTCCAGGGCCAGATGGATTTACCATAGTAAATCTAATGAATCTACCAAACATTTAAAGAACAATTAATTTCAATACTATGTAAACTATTTGGAAAAATAGGTAATTAGAAGTCCCATCAAATTCCTTTTATGACACAGATATGGTGCTGATACCTAAATTAGGAAAGGCTAAAACAGAGAAAGAAAATTATAGACTAATTTCCAAATGAATATTGATGCAAAACTTTAAAATAGAATATTGGGAAAAAAATTACATCAATGTAGAATTAGGATAATATACTCTGACAAAGTAGGATTTACACCAGGAATGCAGGGCTCATTCAATATTAGGAAAACTATCAGCATAATTGAATATATCAATAACAAATCTAATATATTATTTCAACATATGCAGACAAAGCATTTAACAAAATACAATACCCATTGCTAATAAAAACACTAAAGAGCATGAGAATAAATGAGGTTTTCCTTAAAATGATACATAACATCTTTCTAAAAATTATCAGCAAGTATTATATATAATGGGGATAAACCAGAAGCATTCCCAATAAGATCAGGGATGAAATAAGGTTGATAATATACTAGATATTGTACTAGAACTGTTTTAGCAATAAGAAAAAAAGAAATTGAAGGAACCAGAATAGATGAGAAAACAAAACTATCACTCTTTGTAGATGATATGATAGTATATTTAGAAAATTCTAGAGTATAACTTAAAAACTACTAGAAAAATTAACAACTTAAGCAAAGTTACAGGATATGAAGTAAACCTACATAAATCCTTGGCATTTCTTTACGTTACCAACAAAGCACAGCAGCAAGAGATAGACAGAAAAATCCCATATGAAATAACTGTAGATATAAAATATTTGGGAGTCTACCTACCAAGAAAAAAAAATCAGGAATTATATAAATATAATTACAAAACACTTCACACAAATAAAGTTAGATCTAAATAATTGGAAGAATATCAAGTGCTTATCTGTAGGCCAAGTTAATATATTAAAATGACAATTCTACCTAAATTAATGTATTTATTCATTGCTATACCAATAATACTGCAAGAAATTATAGAACTAGGAAAAATAACAACAAAATTCATCTAGAAGAACAAAAGGTCAATAATATCAAGGGAGTTAATGAAAAAATTGCAAAGAAAGGTGGCCTACTTATACACCAAAACTAAATATATATTATAAGTGGGAGTCAACAAAATCTTTTAGTACTGGCTAAGCAATAGAGTAGTGGATTAATGGAATAGGTTAGGTTCACAAGATACAATTATCAATGACTATAATAATCTAGTGTTTAATAAACCCAAAGACTTCAGCTTCTGGAATAATACCTCACTATTTGACAAAAATTGATCTGAAAATCGGAAAATTGTACTAACACTCTATACCAAGATAGGTTCAAAATGGGTTCATGATTTAGACATAAAGGGTGATACTATAAGCAAATTTGGAGAGCAAGGGACAGTCTGCTTGTCAGATCTGTGGAGAAGAGATGAATTTATGGCCAAAGAAGAGATAGAGATCATCGTGAAATACAAAATGGATAATTTTGATTATATCCAATTAAAAAGTTTTTGCCTAAACAAAACCATTACAGTCAAAATTAGAAGGAAGCACCAAGTTGGAGAAAATTTTTTTTTTACAGCCAATGTCTCTGATAAAGACTTCATTTCTAAAATACATAGAGAACTAACTCAAATTTATAAGAATACAAGTTATTCCTCAATTAATAAATCAAAAGAAACGAACAGATACTTTTCAGATGAAGAAATTAAAACCATTTCTACTCATATGAAAAAAATGCTGTAAATCACTATTGTTTAGAGAAATGCAAATTTAGGTAACTTTGAGGTTTCACCTCATACCTCTTAAATTGGCCAAGATGGCTGGAGAGGATAATGATAAATTTTGGAGGGATGGTGGAAAAACAGACACTAATGCATGGTTGATGGAGTTGTGAAATGATCCAACCATTCTGGAGTGCAATTTGGAATTATGCCCCGAAGGCTGATAAAACTGTGCATACCCTTTGATCCAGCAATTTCAGTCCTAGGTCTGTATCCCAAAGAGATAAGAAACAAGGAAAAAAGGACCCATGTGTGCAAAAATGTTTATAGAAGCTGTTTTTGTAGTGGCAAGGAACTTGAAATTGAGTAGGTGCTTATCATTTGGGGAATGGCTGAATAACTTGTGGCATATGAAGGCAATATAATATTATTGTTCTATAAAAAATGATGAGCAATAATTTCAGAAAAGTCTGGAAAGACCTATGTAAACTGATACTAAGTGAAGTGAGCAGAACCATTGTTTACTGTAACAACAGTCTTATGTGATGATCACCTGTGATGGATTTGTCTCTTCTCAATAATGTAGTGATTCAAAGCAAATCCAATAGTGTTGGGAAGGAAAATACTAATCACATCCAAAGAGAGAACTATGGAGACTAAATGTGGATTGAGCATAATATTTATACCTTTTTGTTTTCTTTCTTATTTTTTCCCTTTTGTTCTGATTTTTTTTTGTACAACATGACAAATATGTAAATATTTTTGCTTTCCTGGAGAAGGAGGAGGTAACGAAGGGAAGGACAAAAATTTAGAACACAAAAATGAATTTTGAAAACTATCTTTACATGTATTTGGAAAAATAAAATACTATTAAAAGAAAGATTATATGTCCTATTTTTATAAATAGTTTATGTAATATTGGAATTATCCTTTGAATGCTTGATAGATATCACTTATAATTTATTTGTTTCTGAAGTTCTTTTCTTTGAAAGTTCATTTATGGTTTGCTAATTCCTTTTCTGATATTGGGTTTCTTAAATAATTCTTTCTTTCCTTATGAATCTGGTATTTTATATATTTCAAAATAATTACCTATTTCCTCCAAATGTCAATTCTGTTAGCATATTTTTTGGTGTAGGAGACAGCTAGGCAGTGCTGTGGTTAGAATATTGGATGGATGTGAATTCAGGAAGACTCAGATTCAAATCTGATTTCAGACACTTATTAAGGGCAAGTCCCTTAACTCTTCTGGAGAATGAGCTGGAGAAGAAAATGGAAAATAATTACAGTATTTTTGCCACAAAAACTTCAAATGGGGTCATGAAGAATCATACACAACCAAACAAGATGGCCACAATTCCTATTTTTTGAGACAATCTGGCTCAATTGATTGATAGAGCACTGGATCTAGAATCAGATTCCAATTCAAATCTGATCTTAGTGACCTTGGGCAAGTAACTTAATCTCTGTCATTGAAGAATAAAATGGCAAGTTAGTCCAGTATCTTTGTCAAAAAAACTCTGTGAATAATAGAGTCCATAGGGTCACAAAGAATCAGATACAACTAAACAACAACTGCTAACTGCTATATAGTTGAAGAAATTCAACATAGTTTCTATAAATTTTCTTTTTTTCTCCCTAATTACACTGATCTTGCTTGTGCAAAACCATTTGGAATAATACCTTTTAAAAACATAACTGAGTATTGTTTTATTTTTTAAAAACCTATTGGATAACTACTGACATAATAATGATATAATATTGATATAATAATGTGTTTTTGTTATTAATAGAAATAATAGATGAAAATGCTTATATTTATTCTGACATTAAACCAATATTCATTGGAAGAAGTGGTTTCTTTCCCTGCTTCATTTCCTACTGATGTAGGTCTCATCACCTAAAGAGGTTTGGTAAAATGTCATCTTATCTAATTTTTAAAACAATTTGCACAAAATTTGAGGTAATTTTTTAAAAATAGTGTATAAAATTTATTTGAAAATCCAGTTAGATGGGGGCAGCTAGTTGGTGAAGTGGGTAGAACACCAGCCCTGAAGTCAGGAGGACCGAAGTTCAAATCTGTCCTCAGACATGAATACTTCCTGGCTGTATGACCCTAGGCAAGTCACTTAACCCCAATTGCCTTAGGGGAAAAAAAAGAAAGAAAATCCGATTAGTCTTGAGATTTTTTCCTTTGGGAATCTTTTTTAAACTTGATGAATTCTAGACATTTTGTGTTTTTGTAAGTTATACCCATTTCACTTGTCAGTTTTGTCAGAATAACATTGATTAATATGGTTTCTAATAATTTCCTCCATTCCCTCATCTCTTATGAATTTTCCTTCTTTTTATATAAATAATTTGTGCCTTATTTAAAAACACATTATCTATCTGCTTTTTAAATAAGAGGTTTTAATTTTATCAATGAGGTTTTTTTTTTTTTTTGCTTTCAGTTTTGTTCATTTCTTTGTTTTTCAGAATTTCCATTTTAAATATAATTATACTTTGTGATTTGTTGTTTTTCTAGCTTATTAGTTTCATATCTAATTAATTGATTTATTCTTTCTTTTTTTGATATGCTTTAATATACATTTTTTCCTCTAAGGATTTCTTTGAGGTCTTAAAAGTTCTAATATGTTGTAGCCTTAATTTTCTTTGATTAAATTATTTTTCTAGGATTGTTTTTCTTTTATCCACTGATTCTTTAGGATTACATTGTTTAGTCTTTATTTAAATCTGAATCATTGCCTAAAATAACTATTGATGGTAATTTTGATTGTTTAAGGTTACTAAAGGATGCGTTTAATAGTTCTGCTTTTCTACATTTATTTGGTTTTTATGCCCTAGTATGTGGCCAAATTTTGAAAAGATGTCATATATAGCTGAAAAACATTTACTCTTTTCTATTTTCAATCATTATATAAAGATCTAACATATTTAACTTTTCTAAAACTCTTTAGGTCCTTAATTTAATATCTATTTATCTATTTATCTAAGCCTAATAGAAGTATATTGAGGTTCCCCATTATAGTTTCGTATCTCTCTCTTTTTTTTTTTCCCCAAAATTAACTTTCCATTTAAGTATGTAATATATATCATGGTGCTTTTCAGCACATTATTTTTTCTATTTATTCAAATAGAATCTAAGTCATGATTCCTAATTTTTTTTTTTAAAGTGTCCTTAAAGCTTAATAAATTCTGCTCCCTTCTGGGATTAATAAATCCTGTTCTTTCTTTTGAAAAGAATTTGGCCTTGTAATACACCCTCCTCAACTGGGATCCTGAGGTATCAAGATCATTCTTCAGGTATTTCTTGCTCTCAGTCTTTCTATAAAAAGATCTTACATTGTCATTTCCCTCTGATAAGGGAAGAAATGGCAAGCAAATGGTAGAGGCTCATCCAAGGTCAGACAATGAGTCATTCACATAAGTTTTTCTAACTCTACCTTTGTTCCATCTGTGAGACCATTCTGATTTCCTGTGTATCTAATTAAATGCTATTTTAAAAGTCAAGTTTTCTCTAATCTCCATGTGGGTTATCCCTTCTCCAACAGAGACCTAGACAGCTCTGACAGTACATTAATTGCAGAAAAAGCAAAAGATGTGGGGGTTAAGAAATTGAGAGGAGGATCAAGGACAATAAAGTTCTATGCATTTCTAAAGCTGATAAGATTTTTGTTTTGACCCCTAAAAGTCACTAATTAATTGTATTAGGGTTAATCATTGTAATCTGGAAAACTTCTGTTTTTTTTTTTAATTTTTTTTTTTTAGGCTAATTCTTTTTCAGTTCAACAAGGTATCTATGTCCTATCAATGTTTCCTTCTCTTTGCCCACCATATGACTAAACTGTCCTTTTTCTTTTTCTACTTTCTTAAGGCAAAAATAAGAGATGAAGAATGTTTTTCTATTCTTTAAGGGAAGAGATAATTGAGCTAAAATTTGAGGAGAATTCTCGTCTGTTCCTTTTTTTGGACTTCTCTCTCATATCTGGAATTTTCTATTCCAAAGTACAAATATCCAATTTCCTGCTCATGAACTTGGGGTGGGGGGTGTGTGTGGAAACTTATCAGACTCACTTGATTAGATGGCCTTGGAAATCCTATCCTATCTCTAAGTCTATGATATTGGGAGCAAGGACATCTTCCCTTTCTTTGAAAATACTTGAATGTTCCACATCATAGACTTGTTCTAACCTAGAGCTACATTAAACTATTTTAAAGACAGCCCAATGAAGCACCAGGACCATCATGGACTCACCTCCTACCATGGCTTATCATCATGGCACCTATTGGCAAAATGATATCCCACAATAACATCCCTTTTTGTATCCCATCTCTGCACTTTCCAGTCTACTTTGGAATTCTTAGTCCTAGTCCCAGTGTATATATGTGTGTGTATGTTCCATATTTCCCTAATAATTTTCCCCAGCTTTCCTTGTCTCTCTTTCATCTGCTACCCCCTTTTTCTTCTTTAATTAAGACACATTGCCTTATCTGATGCTGATGAAAAGACTCCATTGCTTTTAGTATTGATTAGCTTGTCTGATTCTTATCCTCTACCAGCCCATGGGACAGATCCCTACACTTCTTCATCAGTCATACATGTGCAATTTAGTCATTTTTTTCAGACTTTCTAGAAGTTTTGCTGGTCTGAACTCAATTTAAAAACTGGAGTTCTTAACCTGAAGTCTGTGAATTTATTAAAAAATATTGGGGGGAGGGCAGCTAAGTAGCACAGTGGATAGAGCACCAGCCCTGAAGTTAGGAGGACCTGAGTTCAAATTTGGCCTCAGACACATAACACTTCCTGGCTGTGTGACCTTGGGCAAGTCACTTAGCCCCAATTGCCTCAGCAATATATATATATATATATATATATATATATATATATATATATATATATATATATATATATATATATATATATATTTATATTTGGATACCTTGAAATGTAGTTAATTTCCCTTTTAATCTTATGTCTATTAATAAATTATTATTTTATTTGGTTAAATTTTACTTAAAAGTGTTATTCTGAAAAAGGGTCATGAGCTTCACCAGACTGCCAAAGGAATTCAGAAGACAAAAAAGGTGAAACTTTTTAGAGGATGCTAGTCTAGGAGAGAAAGGAATATGGATTTTGGATAGTATATAATCAAAGGCAAGGAGAGAGTTTATTTTATGAGTTGTTTGGGCATATTACTTTGCAAGGATCACTAAGAATTTAAATAAACAAATTAATTGCCATAAAGATAATAGCAGATAATAAGTATCTAATGCAGATGATCAAGAGTAAAAAAAAAATTTGTGAATAACATAACAAGAATGTTCAGATCAAGACAATGTTTTGATTCAAAGTGCCTTAAATGCAAAGAGACAATACAAGGAAAGACATTAATGAAAGTGGCTAAGAGCTAAGATGATAGAGAGTAGACAGGACTTTGAGTTATTCATGGCTTCCCTCAGAATTACCACTAGATCAAGCCTTTGAATGGATTTTGCAGTGACAGAACCCACGGATATTTGAAGTGTAACTCATTTTCAGCATAAGATATGTATTTTTAATTATAGCTTTTTATGGACAGAACGTATGCATGGGTAATTTTTATAACATTGTTCCAATTTTTCCCTTCCCTCCCTCCACCCTCTCCCCTAGATGGCAGTCAGTCTTAGACATTTAAACATAGTAAAGTATATCTTAGATACAATAGATGTGTGCAGATCTGTACAGCTCTCTTGTTGAACAAGAAAAATTGGATTCAGAAAGTAAAAATAACCTGGGAAGAAAAACAAAAATGCAAGTAGTCCACATTCATTTGCCAGTGTTCCTTCTCTGAGGGTAGTTGATTCTGTCCATCATTGATCAATTGGAACTGAATTGGATCTTCTCTTTGTTGAAGATATCCACTTCCATCAGAATGCATCCTCATACAGTATCATTGTTGAAGTGTATGATGATCTCCTGGTTCTGCTCATTTCACTCAGCATCAGTTCATGTAAGTCTCTCCAAGCCTCTCTGTATTCATCCTGCTGGTCATTTCTTATAGAACAACAATATTCAATAATATTCATATACCACAATTTACCCAACCATTCTCCAATTGATGGGCATCCATTCAATTTCCAATTTCTAGCCACTACAAAAAGGGCTGCCACAAACATTTTGGGACATATGGGTCCCTTTCCCTTCTTTAGTATCTCTTTGGGATATAAGCCCAGCAGTAATACTGCTGGATCAAAGGGTATATAGCATAAGATATCTTGGAAGGGCTTCAGGAAAAGTTTGTTTTGATTAGGCAGGAGGGATGTGGACTAGTTCAGGAACAGTACAGGGAGACCCATAGTAGAGAGACCTTTCATCGCAAACCTAATGCGAAGCCTTAGTCAAAATATAGCAGCATTGGCTAGTCTGTCGAAGTTCAGAAGGCTAGTGGATCAGCAGACTAGCTGTGAGACATCCAATACAAGTACAGAAGGCAAATAGTGAGCTCCTGAACCCCAGTACTACAAGTGGGACTTGACCAGGTCCACCCAGAACAGGAGGAAGCCAGCAGCACCGGCTGCTAAGCAGGGTAAAGCCCTGTTGTTCTATAGAGAAAGCTTGGGGAGACAATCTCCTTTGTGTCTTAGAAGCAAACCTCAAGCTTTAAAAATTGTTAATAATAATTAAATAAGTTAGAAGAAAAATAGGGAAAGGAAAACACAGAAACTGAAGAAAAGAACTGATTAAAAAATAGAATTGGTGAAATGGAAAAAAATTCCAGTGAATAAAACAACTCCTTTAAAAGTACAATGCCAACAGCAAGATTACACAATGATCAATTCTGATGGTCATGGTTCTCATCAACAATTAGGTGATTCAGACTAGTTCCATTGATCTTGTTATGAAGAAAGCCAACTATACCTAGAGAGAGGACAACAGGAACTGAATGTAGATCACAACACAGTATTTTTGCTCTTTTTGTTTTCTTTCTCATTTTTTTCTTTTTTTATCTGATTTTTCTGGAGCAGCATGACATTTGTGGAACTTTGTCTAGAAGAACTGCACACATGTTCAACATATATTGAATCACTTGCCAACTGGAAGAAGGAATAGGGGAAGAGAGGGAAAAAATTAGAACACAGGATTTTTTAGGGATGAATAAAAAATTATCCATTTATATATTTTGAAAATAAAAGGCTTTACTTAAAAAAAAAGTAGAATGCCAAATGCAAAAGGAGGTAAAAAAATCTAACTAAAGAAAATAATTCACTAAAAATTAGAATTGGACAATTAGAAGTGAATGACTCAATAAAACATCAAGTATCAGTCAAACAAACCCCACCCCACCCCCGACCCCAAATGAAAGAAATAGAAGAAAATGTAAAATAATTCATTGGAAAAACAATTGATCTGGAAAATAGTCCAGAAGAGACAATTTAAGAATGATTAGACTATCTGAAAACCATGATGAAAAAAAGACCCTGGACAGCATCTTCCAAATAATCATTAAGGAAAATTGCTCTAAAATCTTAGAACCATAAGGTAAAATAGCCATTGAAAGAATCCACTAACAACCCCCTAAAAGAGATGTCAAAATGAAAACTGTGAGAAATGTTGTAGCTAAATCTCAGAATTATCAGATCAAGGAGAAAATACTGCAAGCAGGCAGAAAGAAACAATTCAAATATTGAGGAGCCCCAAACAGGATTACCTAGGACCTGGTAGCTTCTACTTTAAAACATCAAAGGGGGGAAGCTAGGTGATGCAGTGGATAGAGTCCTGAATTCAGGAGGACCTGAGTTCAAATTTGGCTACAGACACTTAACACTTGCTAGCTGTGTGACTCCACTTAACTCCAATTGCCTCAGGGAAAAAAAAAAAAATCAAAGGGCCTGGAATATGACATTGGACTGCAGCCAAGAATCAATTATCTGACAAAATTAAGTAATATCTTTCAGGGGAAAAGATAAAAATTCAATAAAATAGGGAATTTTCAATTATTTCTTATTAATCAGAGCTGAACAGAAAATTTGATCTTCAAAAAAAGAAACTCAAGAGAAGCATAAAATGGTGAAAAGGGAAGCAAATCTCCTCACTGTTTTTTTTTTCTTTTTAAAGGTTAAAATGTTTACATCCCTATATGAGAAGATGATATGCGTAACTCTTAAAAACTGGATCTTTGTCAGGGGTATACTTAGAAGGTGTAGGTATAAATTGACTTTAATGTGATGGTTTATAAACAAACCAGGCATGGAAAAGGAGTTGTACTGGAAGAAGAAAGGGGAGATAAAGGAGAGTAAAAATATGCCATCACATGAAGAGGTGCAAAAGACCTATTATAGTTGAGGGAGAGAAGGAAGGGATGACCATTGTTTGAACCTTAATCTCATTGAATTTAGCTCAAAGAAGGACTATCATACATACTTAGTTTGGTATAGAAACTTGTCCCCCCCTATAAGGAAGTAGGAGGGGAAAGGAAAGGAGGAGTCTAATAGAAAGGAGGACAGAAGTAGAAGGAGAAAGGGATAAGAAAGGAATGAGAACCTGAAAAAGGGAGAGCAGATTAAGGGAGCTAGCAGTCAGAAACAAAATATTGGTGAGGAGGGAAAAGGAGAGAGAAAGTATGACCTGAAAAAATATGATGGCAAGAAATACAGAGTTAGTCATTTTAACAGTGAATCTGAATGGGATGAACTCTCCCATAAAGCAGAAGTAGATAACAGAATGGAATTAAAGCTACAATATGCTGTTTACAAGAAACACATTTGAAGCAGAGAGATTAGTTAAAAGGCTGGAGCAGAATCTATTATGCTTCACTTGAAGTTTAAAAAAAAATGCAGAAGTAGCAATCCTGATCTCAGATCAAGCAAAAAGAAAAATAGATCTAATGAAAAGAGCTAAGGAAAAAAAAGTACATCTTCCTAAAGGGCAGTGTGGATAATGAAGTAATAGCAATACTAAACATATATGCACCAAGTTATATAGTATCCAAATTCCTAGAGGAGAAAAGAGAATTGCAAGAAGAAATAGACAGCAAAACTATGCTAGTGGGGGATTTCAACTGCCTTCTATTGCAACTAGATAAATTGAACCACAAAATAAACAAAAAAGAAGTTAAGGAGGTAAACAGAATTGTATAAAAGTTAGATGCAATAGACCTTTGGAGAAAATTGAATGGAATCAGAAAGAAATATACTTTTTTTTCTCAGTGGCACATGGAACCTATACAAAAATTGACTACGCATTATCGCAAAAAACCCTTCAACCAAATGCAGAAAGGTAGAAAAAGTAAATGCATCTTTTCAGATCATAACACAATAAAAATTCCGTGTAATAAAAGGCTATGGAAAAATAGACTAAAAATTAATTAGAAATTAAATAATCTAATGTTAAAATGAGTGAGTGAAGCAAGCCATAGATAATAATCAATAATTTCATCCAAGATATAAAATAATAAGACAGCATTCCAAAACTTATTGGATGCAGCCAAAGCAGTTCTTAGAGTGAAAATTTATCTCTCTTGATGCTTACATGAATAAGCAAAGAAAGAAAAGATCAATGACTTGGGAATACAACTAATAAAACCAGAAAAAGAATAAATTAAAAATCCCTACAATTGAACACCAAATTTGAAATTCTGAAAATAAAAGGAGAGATTAGCAAAATTGAAAGTAAGAAAACTATTGAACTAATAAAATAAGAGTTTTAATATAATCCAACAAAATAAACCTTTATTTAATTTGATTAGAGAAAGGAAGTAAAAAAATTAAATAATATTATCAAAAATCAAAAAATTAAAAAAAATTGGTGACTTTATCACCAATAAAGAGGAAATTAAAACAATAATTAGGAGCTATTTTTTCCAACTGTATACCAAATAAATCTGATAATCTAAGTGAAATGGATGAATACTAACAAAAATATAGATTGCCAGATTAACAGAAGAGGAAATAAAATACTTAAGTAGTCCCATTTTAGAAAAAGAAATTGAATGAGCTCTTAATGAACTCCCTAAAAAAAATCTTCAGGGCCAGATGGATTTACAAGTACATTCTACCAAACATTTAAAGAACAATTGATAATAATAATAAAATAAAAAAACTCTTTGGAAAGATAGGAGAGGAAGAGAAGAAAATTCCTTTGATAACATAGATATAGTGCTGATATCTAAACTAGGAAGGGCCAAAACAAAGAAAGTAAATCATAGACAAGTTTCTCTAATGAATATTGATGCAAAAATCTTAAATAAAATGTTATAATGAGATTACAGCAATTTATCACTAGGATAATATACCATGACCAAGTAGGATACCAGGAATATAGGGAGGTTCAATATCTGGAAAACTATAAACACAATTGAATATATCAATAACCAAAGTAACAGAAATCATATAATTATATCAATAGATGCAGAAAAAGCATTTAACAAAATACATTACCCACTAGACAACATAGAAATAAATGAAGTTTTCCTTTAAGTGGTAAGTAGCATCTATCTAAAATCATCAGCAATAGCATATATAATGGGGATAAACTAGAAGCATTCCCAGTAAGATCAGGGGTAAAAGTTGCCCATTATTGCCATTCCTATTTAATATTATATTAGAAATGCTAGCTTTAGCAATAAGAGAAGAAAAAAAAATTAAAGGAATTAGAGTAGGTAATGAGGAAACCAAATTATCACTTTTTGTAGATGATATGATGGTATATTTGGAAAATTCTAGAGATTCAACTAAAATATTACTAGAAATAATTAACAACTTAAGCAAAGTTGCAGGATACAAAATAAACCCATATAAATCATTGGCATTTCTACATATATTACTAACAAAAGTGTAGAGGGCTGAAACTCTAAAAAGGTGTACTTGAATCTGAGATGGCAGAGCACTTAAGACTAATTACCTATTCAATGTGAGATAATGGTTCTATATACATATATTTAGATGAGATGATGATGTGATGGCTCTCCTCACCATTGGTGCTTGCTGAATTGAGGTGGTAAGGTAATCATAGGCAAAGATTGGAGGACTGAGGGAGAGGTCAGGCTCACTCAACTGCAGGATGAGGAGGAAAGAGGCTTGAGGCTGCGGACTCCAGAGCCCAGGGTTCATCTTTGACAAGCCATGTAGAGCTGCCTGCCTCCTTAACTTCTCCCTCTAAAGACCAAGGACTTTGATGGATCCAAACTCTAACTGATCCTGTGGCCCTGCAGAGGGTTATGCCGGATAGCAGATGGAGATAGAAAGAGAAATTCTATTTAAAATAACTGTAAATAATATAGAATATTTGAGAATCTATCTGCCAAGACAAAGCCAGGAACTATATGAATGCAATTACAAAACACTTTTCATACAAATCAAGTTAGATTTAAACAATTGGAAGAATAACAAGTGTTCATGAGTAGGCTGAACTAATATAATAAAAATGACAATTCTACCTAAATTAATCTATTTATTCAGTGCCACACCAATCCAACGGCCAAGAAATTTCTTTAAAGAGCTAGAAAAAATAATTTAAAATACATCTAGAAGAAGAGGTCAAGAATTTCAAGAGAATTAATAAAAAAATGCAAATTAAATGGTCTAGCTGTACTAGATCTAAAAGGTTTTGTATAAAGAAAATCAATGTATTCAAGATTAGAAGGGGAACAGAAAACTGTGGAATATTTTTTACATCCAGGGTTTCTGATAAAGATTTCATTTCCTAAAAATAAAGAGAATTGACTCAAATTTATAAGAATGCAAGCCATTCCCCAATTGATAAACGGTCAAAAGATATGAACAGACAATTTTCAGATGAAGAAATTAAAGCCATTTCTAGTCTTATGAAAAAATGCTCTAATTCAATATTGATAAAAAATGCAAATTAAGGTAATTCTGAGGAGTCACTTCACATCTCTCAACTTGGCTAAAATGGCAGAAAAGATAATGATGAATATTGGAAAGTGTATGGCAAAACTGGAACACTAATATATTGTTGGAGTTGTGAGCTGGTCCAACCATTCTGGAGAACAATTTGGAACTATGTCCAAAGAACTATCAAACTGCATATCCTTTGACCTAGCAGTGTTTCTATTGGGCTTATATCCCAAAGAGATCTTAAAGGAAGGAAAGAGACTTGGAGAATGGCTGAATAAGTTATGAATGTATATGAATGTTTTGAAATATTATTGTCCTAAAAGAAACAATCCGCAAGATGATTTCAGAGAGGCCTGAAGAGACTTACATGAACTGATACTAAGTCAAGCAAGTAGAACCAAAAAAACACTGTACATAGCAATAGCAAGATTATATGATGATCAATTCTGATGGACTTGACTCTTCAACAATGAGGTGATTCAGGCCAGTTCCAATAGATTTGTGATGGAGAGAGCTACCTGCATCTAAAGAGAGAACTATAGTGACTGAATGTGGATCACAATATAGTATTTTCACCTTTGTTGTTGTTGTTTGCTTGCTTGTTGTTTTTTTTTTTTATTCTTTCCCATTTTTCCCCTTCTGATCTGATTTTTCTTGTGCAGCATGATAAGTGTAGAAATGTGTTTCATAAGATTTGTATATGTTTAATCTATATTGCATTACTTGTTATCTGGGGGAGGGGCTGTAGAGAGGAATGGAGAAAAATTTGGAACACAAAGTTTTGAAAGAGTGAATTTTAAAAACTATATTTGCATATTTTCTGAAAAACAAAAGGCTATTATATGAAAAAAGTGACTAATGGTTTCTAGACTATTGATAAATACTCATAAGACTTTTCCATGAAATATGAAACATGGTGAATACTGAACAATGTCACACAAATGAAATTATCTGTTTGTTGACATATAAGGACTATTACTAAAAGTTTTTTCCACAATTATCTTTCTTTACATGTATCATATGCCATATGAAAAATCAAAAGTATAATAGTACAAGAAACCACCTTCTCATTTCTGGATTTCCCTATCCTATTAACAATTGTTCACATTCTTTATCATGGGACTGGGTGAATTCAGGGATCTCTCTCCATCAAAAGATAGGGATTGGGTCAGACTGAGTCACTGCCAAGAAAAAAGGACAGAATCTATCAGACTCAAAACTTAAAATAGAAACCCATCCATGTTCATGGCAATAACATGGATGGGAGTGGAGGAATGATTCCTTTACTCAACTCTCCACTATGGAGGTTTTTCCTGTTTTTTTTTTCTTGCCTCAATTTTAATGATTATACATTTGGTACATTTCTTATTTGAGTTGGAGCTGGGTGGGAATTATACAAAGAATCATTTGTGCCATCTTATTTGTCATATGCCATAGTCTTCTGTAGCTTACATCAACAATCTGTAAATTCATCAGTATGAGTACTTTTTTCATCAATGCATATTATAAACTTTCTATTAGAAGTTCATTGTTTTGGAAACTTGTTGGAGACTAACAATTCATCACTGATGAACCTCTGTAGAAGTATGTAGGCTGTTCTTTGGACAGACATAATTTATCACTCACCTATAATCAAAGCCTTGCTGGCCTGCAGGACTGACCAAAGCTTATGCCTTACTTGTATCACCTTCAAGGTCCAAAGGTAACCACCTCCACACTAGGAACAGATGGGAGAAAAAGATTGTACCTGAATGACTTTGGGCAAGTAATAGAATGTTTCTGGGTCTAAGTTTTCTCATGAGTAAAATGAAATAGATTGGACTTAAAGGTCTCGTCTAGCTCCTAATCTATAATATTATGATCCTCTAACTCTAGCAGATTGGGATGCATAGTATCACCAAAAAAAGGTTTCAAAAATATGACTATTTTCGCAGTAAGTAATTTAGAATCATTGAAAGTGTTTCACAAATTTTCAGAGATGATGAAATTCCATTTCTTTCTTCTGTTTAATATTTTTGACATGTTCCCTTTCCATCTATAGCATCTGATGGGATTCTCCTCTTTTTTTTTTTTTTTCCCATTTGACCCTCATTTGACCAGATTCAAAGTTCAGGGGTTATTTATGGGCCTAATACTCTCACTGAAGCTTTGATCTTCTCTATTTATGAACTAGGCTGATTTTCTTTTCCTTAGGCAACCTAGCACGCACTATGTCATTTCTCCTAAGCCTTCATCACAATGCAGAATGACTACAATTCAAAAATCCCGAGTTCAAGATATTCATCAGTCCCAGATTCTGTGGTAGCTGGGATTATAGGCATGTAGCCACTATTCTCTATATTGATAGAAAAATAACCTGCAAAGTATGTCAAAAGTAATTTTATCCAACAAATATTTGATACTCTTTATATTAGTGCCATTTTGAGAGATATGACAGTCAAGGGTAACACCAGAGTATAAAACCAGATTGGAGTTGGAAAATTTTGTAATAAGATATCAGAAGCTCAATAGTTTTCTTTTTTAAATAAAGGAATCCTGCAAAAAATTAAATTTAAAAATAAAAAATTGAAGCACCCTCCAGATAGCTTAGAATTAGAATTAGAATCATTATTCGGAGGCCCTTTGCATGATAATAGAAATATGAAATGGAAAAATTATAGCTATATTTGAGATCTAACTTTTAATTATATGTATGTATTTTTATATATATGAAAACAATTTTTCTTGCAGTTGTTTTTAAAACTTTCTTTCCCTTCCTTCTCCTCCTACCTTCCCCTATTGAGAAGGCACATGTGAAGTTATGCAAAACATTTTTATGAAAGTCATGTTGCAAAAACCCCCATAGATTCCCACTCCGCAAAAAAACCTCTCAAAAAATAAAGTTTAAAAAAGTATGCTTCAATCTGTATTCAGACACATTCAATTCTTTCTCTTGTTATGGATAGCATTTTTCATCATCAGTTCTTCAGAATAATAGACATATGTAGCCATATGTGTGTATCTATATAGTTAATACTAGTATAAAGAGACATAAGAGTTCCCAAAAAACACCAGTACTCTGTAAAATTGTCCATAAAGAACTACAGAATATATGGAAAAAATGAAGTTAGGAGCAAAAAACTCAAAAACTTCATTAGTGTATATTATAGTCTTTTGGGCATAGTTATTATTTTTATTATATTTTAAAAATTATCTCTCCTGGATCTATTTTCCAGGTTAGTTGTTTTTCCAATGAGATATTTCACTTTTTTTTTTTCTATTTTTTCATTTTTTTTTTGGTTTTGCTTTATTGTATGTTGAATTCTCATAAAGTTATTAGCTTCCATTGCTTAATTCTATTTTTTAAAGAATTCTTTTCCTCAGTGAGCTTTTGTACCTCTTTTCCCAGCTGGTCAATTTTGCTTTTTAAGGAATCCTACTCATTAGTTTTATATTTCCTTTTGTACCTCTCTTAATTCGTTCCCTAATTTTTCCTCTTTCTCTCTTATTTGATTTTCAAATTCCCTTTTGAGCTCTTCCATGACCAATTCTTATTTTTCTTGGAGGTTTTGGATATAGGAGCTTTGACTTTATCATCATATATAGAGTGTGTGTTTTGATCTTCTTTGTCACCATAATAACTATCAATGATCAGAAACATTTTTGGTTTTCTGCTCATTTTCCTAACCTATTACTTGGCTTTTAAATGTTTATTAAAGTGGGGTTTCCAGGGTGGAGTGAGTGCTATCCCAAGCTTCAGGGGTTTTGTGCAGCTATTTTCAGCTAGGAATATGACCAAAAGCACTCTTTTAGGCCCTGGAGCTGTTAGGTGTGTCCTTCCCCAGTGAAGCTATAAGATCTAGTGTGCTGGCTGGGGCTGGAGTTCTACTAACTAGGATTGCACTGGGACTCCCATTCTGTTGCCAGAGACTCTCTCCACTGACCTTCCAAGTCCTCCTGGGCTGAGAGGTCCAGAAGGTTCAGCCTCCAAACTGTTGCTGTTTCAGAGGTTCTGCCTTGCTAACTCTGGGGTCTGGGCTGGAGCTGGGTTTGCACTGGGCTGACAGGTCCAGAAGCCTCCAGCACTGCGGCTGATTCAGAGGCTGAGCTGGGGTTGCAGCAGGGCTGGGTCTGGAGCTGTGCCCCATATCCTGTCATAGGACTCCCATCCTGCTGTCACAGACCATTTCTGCTGAGCATCTAAGTTGCCTTTGACTAGAAAATGTTCTACTCTGTCTTCTGGAGTGTTCTGATGCTCTAAAATTTCTTTAGAATCTTTATTTAAAGGAATTTGGAGCAGTTTGAGGGGGGGGGGAGGTTGGGCAAGTTCCTGCCTTTACTCTGTCATCTTGCCACCACCTTCAGATCTCAGTCATCTGAAGAGGACCAACAGCTAAATCTATTTCAGAGACCATCCTTATATCCTTTCCAGGATGATAAAAACTCCCAGAATTTGAGCTCCTATAAGTCCTTAAGAATCCAGTGTAGTCTCATTTGAATAGAACTGTGCTAGATTTAAAAATATTAACATCTCTTCATCTTCTATTTCTCTTAAGGTTATTCAAATTCTTGACAATAAAATTTTAAAGTAACAATTGAAAGTCCCAAATCTCCTGAGTGTAATTTTCCTGAGGTCTTATAAATTTTTTTTTTTTAATGGGAGTTAGCTCACATGCCTTTTTGATCATCAGGGCTCTTATTATATAATATAATTAGGTATATTTGGACCTCAAGGTGAGAACTGCCATTTGAAGTGCTTTATTAAATTTGTGTAGCTCTGGTCAGGTTTATTAATGGATATTATTATTAGGGCTCCAAGTCTGTGCTTCTCTTTTGGTGGGTACAGATTTTGAAATATTAGAACGCAGAGGGTCTGCTCTCTTCTGATAGCATTTGGATGCAAAATTTCACCCCCTAAGAAGTGGATAGGAATAGAAAACACACTTCTAAATGCCCAAATAATAAACTAAACAAGTTCATGTAGAAATGTAAGGATGTTGGGAGAAGAGAGTTAAAGAGTTGATCAGGAAAATTGTTGATCAATTTGATAAGTTCTCCATTTATGTCTTTGAAGTTATAAGACACAATCCTTTGTTTGGAATCCTCTCAGGGGTATCTCCTTATTGAACATAACCTTCTGTGTGGTCTGTAAAAATGACCTTAAAGGCTTGTATTTCCTTTTCATGTTTCTCTATGAAGGAGCCAACAGAGCTATGTTCAGCAGATCACAGTCCTGTGTGGGAGGGAAACATGCTCTTTAATCTTCTCCCCGAAGGACCTAAAAATAGCTGTGTTGAGAGAAAAGCATATGGAAGTTTTGAGGACTTAGGCCAGAGAGGTGGATCTTTCCAGCTCAAGAAATAATAGTAGCTAAGATTCAGCTTCCTGCAGAAGCACATGGGAGAAGCAAAAATGTACATCCTTTATGTCTGACAAGGATGTTTTAGCTTTGAGGGTCGCTACTAGAGTAACGTCAAGTGGCAAAATCTCAGAATTGAACCAGAAGGAAAAGGGAGATGAATGGTTCCTAATACCTTGGGAAAAGATCCCCAAATTAATTTCCTGAGTACTTCAAGAGCAAAGACATTGACTTAGCCAAGATGGATCTGATGGGAAAAAAGATAGCAGTCACAGTGTGATTGACTTGGGGCAGGGGATGAAGGAGAGAATTTCAAATCCAGAGTGAAGTCTGGAAGAATTCTATAGTAAGGCAAAAAAGCCACTGGAATGTCAAAAGGTAGCAATAGTAGAACCTCCAAGCTTTATTGTTGGGTGGAATGGTTTAAATGTTTTATGTATTCCTGTATCTATTTTGAACTTCTATGAGCTCTTTGCCACTTTGACATTTTAGATGGGGTGAGATAAATGTTGTTTTACCCATATTCATAGTCGCTTTTTGAACCCACATAGAAGCTAGGATCCTATTGCTTACACTTTAAAAAAAATTTATATCTGAAGTTATATTTGTGTTTTTTTTTTCCTGGTGCGACTTCTAGTAGGAGTTAGGGCCAAAGAGATGATGGCCATTTTGTGTTAGACTCAGGTCAATTTGGTTCACATGAGCCTAGACTTTGGGGGGATGTTGGGTCATATGTATATTTGTAAGAACCACCTGACTTTTTTGTTGGGCAAATATGCTCATATACAAAAATGGAATCAATAAAATTGGCAAAAGGGAAATAAAGTTAACTTTTCTACTTTGAGTTTAAGCACTTCATATAGTAGTGGGCTTGAATACAGAATAAATGGCACTTTTAGGTAAATAGTAATGCAAAAACCCTATTGTCAATAGTTACATCATAAGAACACTCTTGACAAGAATAATTTCACTCTACATTTGCAATGACTGTGCTTGCCAAGCTCTAACATATAGAAACAATTAAAATTTGTAGGTTTGATAACTAGATACCTTTTATGAACATACTGATTACTTTGACCAAATGATTGTAATGGTTATGATGGCTAGCAATGGTTTATGTTAATCAATTAGATGATGTCAATTTTACTTGAAGATTGGTACAAATCAGCCTTGGCTATCACTTCACTTAAAAAGCCCTCCAAAAACAAATTGGTCAAATTCTGCTTTAAAATGGGTCACACTGAATTCAGTCCTGACCATAGAGTGAATGAGTTGGTATGGTAGTGAATATTAAATCTAAGCTAAGTAAAGCAAAACTAATAAAGCTACTGTGTAAAGACTAAAGACTTGAAACCATATCATGAGCCCCTATTTTCCTAAAGTCCAGAGATGGCTAACTGCTTACACTTACACTAGAGATTCAACCAGGTAGGGTCTGAATGACCTCAGATATCATTATACATGTCAGCCTTTTTTATCTTTCTGGATCTACTCCCTAGTATCCTTCAGCTTTGGACCTCTGATTCCTCTATTGTTTTTATTGCCACCCTGAATATGATAGGGGTTGAGTAAAGACTGTTTGGGGTAGCTTGAATAGGATGTTAGATTAGGAATTGCCTATTATGTATTTTAGAGAGTTTAGGTGATTTCCACTTTGTGGCATGGGAATAGGAGTAAGAATTTTTCTTTCCTTGCTAAGTAATTGGGAAACATAAATTGAATAAAGTAACTATGAATGCATTCAAGAGTAATAGTAAATAAAATAATTTGATTTACTATTGCCATGAATATCTTGCTTTTACTTGGAGGGTACTTTATTTTGTCTGCTCTTCCACATAATGTTTTAACCTAAAAAATCAGTAAAATAACTCTAGGTAATTTCTACCAAAGCACTATGAATACTTACCATGATGATTTTGGACACCCAGGTAAAAAAGAAGCTGGTTCAGAACAGCTTCTCCCAGATGGCCATTGACTTTTATAAGAACCAATTCACTTGTTGAAGGTATGTTTAAAGGAAGTACTATTAATTTAAGTTGTCCATGTAGAAAACAAAAGAATCTTGCATCTGGAATGCATAGGCTTCTTGTCTTTGGAAGGAGCTTTGAAGAATAGGAGCAACATCCTAGGAGTGACTGACTACTTCATTATGGACAGACCAAACCAATACAGAATTCTGAAATTGCAATGATGGTAAAATTACAGCAAATGGACTTTGCAGAATATTTCTTCCTTGCTAGCATTTCATTCTGCTCAGGGCCAAATGGAATGGAATCAAACATATTACCTTTTTATTGTGTGCCAGGAACCATGCTAAGAGCTTTACAAATACTATCCCATTTTGGACTTTGAAAAAAAAATTAAATCTAATACTTTTCTGGCAGAAATTAAGAAGTATAGAATACATTTTATCAATCCCAAAGCAATCCTCAGCCAGAACTCTTTGATTTTATCATTAAATTCCCTGGAAACACCAAGACCAGAGTAGAATATTCAGTGGAACCAGCTAGCATGTGGCTTTTCTAATGTGTTCTTAAAATGCAACCAGAAATGGTGCCAAAATGTCCCTAATTTTTCTTCCTTGCTCCACGTATGTCAATTTTTGGTCTAGAACCCTGACTACATATTGACTTGTGCATAAGAAAAACAGAAAGTTTTTTAAATCCTGTAGGATGTTACATGACCCTAAAATCACTAGAAGATGCCAGTTCCTAGTTATGGCTTCAGCATAGAAGAGGAGAGAGATACAGTATTATAGTCATTGTCAAGAACCCCATTTGGATCAGCAGAGTCCTGTTATCTAATCTTTAAGTAGATAGAGTACCTGTCTTGAAGTGAGGGAAGACTCATACTTTTGAATTCAGACCTGACTTTAGACCCTTACCAGCTGTGTGATACTGGGCAAATAAATTAACTCTGTTTACCTCAGTTTCCTCATCCGTAAAATGAGTTAGAGAAAGAAATGACAAACCATTACAGAATTTTTGCTAAGAAACTCTAAATGAAGTCATGGAGAATCAGACATGACTGAAAAGCAATTCAACATCCAATCTTTATGATACTGAAAAACCAGGCAACTAAGAGCTACCTTATTTCAACTAATGAAGAGAGTAGAAAGTTTACTTCTCCATAAAATACCACGGAAAGTTATTGATGGTGTGGAATTGGTGTAGGGCTTTCTATTAGTCATAGAAGGACATAGTTCTATGTATATGCCAGCAAAAGCATAA
This sequence comes from Sminthopsis crassicaudata, assembly GCF_048593235.1. Lineage (NCBI taxonomy): Eukaryota > Metazoa > Chordata > Mammalia > Dasyuromorphia > Dasyuridae > Sminthopsis > Sminthopsis crassicaudata. The sequence goes on from NC_133621.1 coordinate 147,556,210, forward strand.
AACGGCACTAAATCAAATAATGGTCATGAAATACAAAAAATAGAAATACATCTTCATCCATTTGGGGACTGAGTAAAAAGATGACCAGAAGCCTTGGAAGAATACCAGAATTAGCATAAGTAAACAGGTCAGGGTTCTGATGGGGGAAGAATTGGGAGTGGAAGTTCTCTCCGGTTATGATCAAGATGATACACTATTTTAACACTTATAACCATTAACAGTCCCAGAATGACAAAACAAATTGATGTTTCACAGATTAGAGGACTTTAAATATTCCTAAGGAAAAGATAAGAACTTAGTAGAAATTTTGAAATATGAAAACAAAAGTTCAACAACAGTCGAAGTCTAGGAGAGGTAAAAAGAGGAAGGGCAGTGGAGTGGAAGCTTACTATTTGTATTACAGATTACCCTTATTTTTCTTAATAAAAGGAAAGGAACAAAAGAGGGAAATATGAAGATGTGATGGAAGGAAACATACAATTAGCAATCATAACTCACTCACAAATTTGAAGATAAGAAAATAAATTAGAAAACAGAACCCAACAATATGCTCTTGAAACTGAGATTCACACAGAATTAAAATGAAAGGCTTGAGCTGAAACTATGCCTTAGGAGCACTTAAAAAAAAAGCCAGGGAAGTGATCATGATTTAAGACAAGGGTAACAGTAAAAATAAACATAGTTAAAAGATATAAACAGTGAAAAGATATTATACTTATAGGCACCAGATATAAAATGTTAATATTTAATGCATGCTCATTGCATTGCATAACATAAACATTTCAATTAAAAAGTTAATAGAATTACAGAAAAAATAGAAAAATTGTAATAGTTGGAAACCTAAGTGTGCTGTTCCTTTCAGATGTGGCTATGTACATGAAAAAAAGTAAATAAGACAAAAAATTAATTACTTGAATAGGATGTTAGAAAGGTCTTTAGTGATAAATCTCTGGCAATTATTTAATAGAAATGGGAAAGAATATATTATTTTTTCAATTATATCTGGAATCATTACAAAAATTAGCTATTTGATAGGGTGTAAAAAACTTTTAGACAAATGCAAAAAAGTAGAAATAATAAACACATCCTTTACTGAACAAATGCAATTAAATTACAAATAATAAAGGAACTTTGAAAAAAGAACTCAAATTTAAATGAATAATAAATATCTTTATCTTAAAGAATTGATGGATCAAAGAACAAAACAGAAACTTCAAAAAGCACCACAAGAAGAATCATAACTTTGGGAATACAGTCAAAGCAGTTGCTAGAATTAAGTTCTTATTTCTAATATAGTTCTCAGCAAAAGAAATAAAGAATCAATAAATTGGGCATGTAAAACAATAACCAAACTTTAGCAAAATAAGTAAATGAAAAATCCTCAAACACAAAAATAGAAATTCTGGAAACCATAAAAGAGAAAAGCAAAATTAAATTAAAGAAATCCCATTGGGTTAATAAATGAAACTGGGATCTTAAAAAAAAAAATAATGATGAATTAATCTAATTAAAAAAGAAAAATTATCAACACCAAAAAATGAAAAAAGTAAAATCACAGCAAATGAAAAAAGAAATAGTGGAAATTATTAGAAACTATTTTGTCAAATTATATGCCAACAAAACTGACAAGTTATATAAAATTTATAAAAATTTATAAAAAATATAAAATATCTTAACAGAAGGAAAATGAATGAATTTAAATATTCGAATGTCAAAAAATATTGCATAAGTATGCATGGTTGTTCCAAGTAAAATGCCTAGGACAACACCACTTCACATATAATCACTTCTCAATGAGGAAAATTCACCCATCACATATATTGTATCAAGCCATCTTCTACTCAAGAACATATACTAATAAAATTCAGCAGAAAAAAATAAATTAAGCTCAAAATACCCACAACATGTATACACTTTTTAGCAGGCTACTTACCAAGACATACGAATGAATAAGTTGATTGTTTCCTTTAAAATCATTCTGGTTCATCTAACCTCTCTTATGAGAGATCTAATTTTACATTGACACTTCATTCCCTCTCAAAACTACAGATTTCTTCTCTTTTATAATTTTATCTTGTTTTAGTATTAATGTATTTAGAGACCCTAATACTATTTTTTTGTCTCTGAGTCCTCTTTTTTATTAGTTTTTTTTATCTACCCCTTCATGTCTCCCTCCTGTGTAAGGTTTTCCCTGTAAAACTCTTTATTTCCTCTTTCTTTTAATGTTGTTTTTTCTCATTGTGGTGTATGTATATAGTATATTCAGCTTTGTCCAACTCTGAGGTGCTTATTCAATTCTTTCCTGCCAAACCCCAAATGAGAGAGAGGGGAAGAGAGGAGGAAGAGAAGAAGAGACAGACAGAAAGAGAGAGAAAAGAGGCAAACGACAGAGACAGGAGAAAATAGAGAGAAAGGAGAGAGAGGAGGAAAGAAGTGGGAGGGTAAGGGAGAGAAAGTGAGACAGGAGAGGAAGGGAGAGAGGGAGAGAGGGAGAGAGAGAGAGAGAGAGAGAGAGAGAGAGAGAGAGAGAGAGAGAGAGAGAGAGAGAGAGAGAGAAAGAGGGAGGGAAGGAGAGAGAGAGAGAGAGAGAGAGAGAGAGAGAGAGAGAGAGAGAGAGAGAAATTCCTAGTCTACATCCACAAAGAAATCTTAATACCTAATTAGATCAGATTACACAACTTGTTATCTATCTCCTTGTATTTTTTCTTTGGCTATTTGAGGTCTTTTGTGCTTTACATTTGTCCGTCTCTATGAACTTTAACCGATTACTGTATTAAATCTCATAACTTCTTAACTGGGTCTGTTAAAATAATCTCACCTACCTACTTTTCTCTTCCCTAAACTAATAAACTAATTTTCCAAAATCGATTCTTAGCTACGTCCCTTAATCTTGTTTTTCCTTCTTTTGCTTCTAATTAACAATAGCATCTGAATTGAGTTGGCCACATATGTCAAGCCATCACCAGGTAGTTCTTATCTATCTGCTATGTGCCAGACACTGAGCTAGATGCTTTACATACAAAGACAAAAATGAAACAGTCCCTGTTCTCAAGACACTTAGACTCTATTGGGAGAAATAAAGAAAAGTAAAATGATGATAATTTTAAGGAGAGGCTTTAGTATCTAGGATTATCAGGAAAGAGCTCCTATACAGGTTGTACTTTAGCTTGATGTGAAAGGGGAGTATTTTTAGCTCGAAGTTTGTATAAAGGCTCACAAATAGAAAATGGAGCATTAGGATCAGGGAGGAGACCAATTTGACTGGACTAAATAGTACATAAAGAGTACTGTGTAATAAGGCTTGAAAGATTCATTTGTTAAATAAATATTTACTGAGCATTTTTATAAATGTGTTTCTCTGCTCTCAAGATAGACAGCTGTTTTGAATGGAATTTCTCTTTGTATCTTTTGCTGTTGCATTTTGTTGGTGATGTATAAAAATGCTGAGGATTTATGTGGATTTATTTTGTATCCGCAACTTTGCTAAAGTTGTGAATTATTTCTAATAACTTTTTATTAGAATCTCTGGGGTTCTCTAAGTACACCATCATATCATCTACAAAGAGTGATAGTTTGATTTCCTCATTACCTACTTTTATTCCTTTAATCTCTTTCTCCACTCTCATTGCCGAGGGTAGCATTTCTAATACAATATTGAATAATAATGGTGATAGTGGACAACCTTGTATCACTCCTGATCTTACTGGGATAGGTTCCAGTTTATCCCCATTACATATGATGCTTACTGATGGTTTTAAATATATGCTCCTGACTATTTTAAGGAATAGTCCATTTATTCCTATACTCTCAAGTGTTTTTTAGTAGGAATGGATATTGGATTTTATAAAATGCTTTTTCTGCATCTATTGAGATGATCATATGGTTTTTGTTAATTTGATTATTAATATGGTCAATTATACTAATAGTTTTCCTAATATGAAACCAGTCCTGCATTCTTGGTATAAATCCTACTTGATCATAGTGTTATTATCCTGGGGATGATTTTCTGTAGTCTTTTTGCTAATATCTTATTTAATATTTTAGCATCAATATTCATTAAGATTAGTCTATAGTTTTCTTTCTCAGTTTTCAACCTACCTGGTTTAGGTATCAGTACCATGTCTGTGATAAAAAGGAATTTGGTAGGACTCCTTCAATCCCTATTTTTTCAAATAGTTTACATAACATTGGAGCTAATTGCTCTTTAAATGTTTGGTAGAATTCACATGTAAATCCATCTGGTCCTGAGGATTTTTTCTTAGGGAGTTGATTAATAGCTTGTTCTATTTCTTTTTCTGAAATGGGACTATTTAAGCAATGTACTTCCTCCTCTGTTAATCTGGGAAGCCTATATTTTTGGAGGTAGTCATCCATTTCACTTAGGTTATCAAATTTATTGGCATAAAGTTGGGCAAAGTAATTCCTTATTATTTCTCTAATTTCCTCTTCATTAGTAGAAAGTTTCCCCTTTTCATTTTTAAGACTAACAATTTGATTTTCCTCTTTCCTTTTTCTGATCAGATTTACCAAAGGTTTACCTATTTTATTGGTTTTTTTCATAAAACCAACTCTTAGTTTTATTTATTAATTCAGTGTTTTTTTACTTTCAATATTATTAATTTCTCTTTTTAATTTTAGAATTTCAAGTTTAGTATTTGATTGGGGGTTTTTAATTTGGTCTTTTTGTAGCTTTTTAAGTTGTAAGCCCAATTCATTGATCTTCTCTTTCTCTATTTTATTCAAATAAGTCTCTAAAGATATAAAATTTCCCTTTATTATCGCTTTAGCTGCATCCCACAAATTTTGGTATGATGTCTCATTGTTGTCATTATTTGAGTGAAATTATTAATTATTTTTATAATTTGCTGTTTCACCCAATCATTCTTTAAGATGGGATTATTTTGTTTCTAATTACTTTTTGGTGTATTTATCCCTAACTTTTTGTCGATGTAGTTTTTATTGCATTGTGATCTGAAAAGAAAGCATTTACTATTTCTGCCTTCCTGCATTTAATTTTGAGATCTTTATGTCCTAATATATGGTCAATTTTTGTATAGGTTCCATGAACTGCTGAGAAAAAAGTATACTCCTTTCTATCACCATTCAGTTTTATCCAAAAATCTATCATACCTAATTTTTCTAGTATTTTATTTATCTCTTTAATTTCTTTCTTATTTGTTTTGTGATTTGATTTATCTAATTCTGAAAGTGCAAGGTTGAGATCTCCCACTATTATAGTTTTGCTGTCTATTTCTTCTTGCAACTCTCTTAACTTCTCCTTTAGGAAATTAGATTCTATACCCCTGGGTGCATATATGTTTAGTATTGATATTGCTTCATTGTCTATGCTACCCTTTAGCAAGATGTAGTTTCCTTTTTTATCTCTTTTAATTAGATCAATTTTTCCTTTTGCTTGAAGTGAGATAAGGATGGCTACCCCTGTTTTTTTTATTAATAGTTTTTATTTACCCCTGCTTTTTGACTTCACTTGAAGCATAATAGACTCTGCTGCAGCCTTTTACCTTTATTCTGTATGTATCTCCCTGCTTTAAATGTGTTTCTCGTAAACAACATATTGTAGGGTTCTGACGTTTGATCCAGTCTGCTATCCGCCTCCATTTAATGGGAGAGTTCATCCCAGTCACACTTACAGTTAAAATGACTAATTCTGTATTTCCTGCCATCATATTATCACCAGGTTATTATTTTTTCCCTTCCCCCGAACCCCTTCCCCAGTATTAAACTTATGGGCTCTTGTGTCATGCAGCCCTCCCTTTTTAGTATCCCTCCTCACTCCCTTTAAATCCCTTATCCTTTCTTGTACCCTTCCCTTATTAGTCCCTTCCTTTTCCCTTTTCATCTCCCCCTTTTTAATGAGGTAAGAAAGAATTCTCTGTAAAACAAATATGTCAATTATTTTCTCTTTGAGGCAATTCTGATGAGAGTACGATTCACACAATGTTCCTCCCCTTCTCTAAATTTCCTCATATATGATAGGTTTTCTTTGCCTCTTCCTGGGATGTAGTTTCCCTCTTTTTATCTTCCCTTTTTCTGTTTTCTGACACTATCCCCTTTCCATCTCTACTTCCTTTTTTTATGTTATATCAGTAAAATCAAATTATATATGTGGACTTTATTATATCCACAACAGAAATACAATTCTCAAGAGCTCCTTTTACCTTTTTCTGCTTCTCTTGAGTCCTGTGGTTGGAGATCAATTTTTTTTTTTAGATCTGTTTTTTTTCCTTAGAAACAAATGGAGTTCATCTGTTTCATTAGATGTCCATCTTCTTCCATGGAAGAAAATGCTCAACTTAGCTGGATAGTTTATTCTTAGCTGCATTCCAAGTTCTTTTGCCTTTCAGAATATCAGATTCCAGGCCCTTCTATCCTTTAATGTGGAGGCAGTCAGATTGTGAGTGACCCTTATTGTGGCACCTCGGTATTTGCATTTTTTTTTCCTAGCTGCTTGTAATATTTTTTCCTTAGTCTGATAATTCTGAAGTTTGGCCACAATGTTCCATGGAGTTTGTTTTTTTTTTTTTTTTAGGTTCTTTTTCAGAAGGTGTTCGATGAATTCTTTCAATGCTTATTTTACCTTCTGGTTCTATTACCTCTGGGCAGTTCTCTTTGATAATTTCCTGTAAAATAGAAATTAGGCTCTTTTTTTCATCATAATTTTTGGGAAGTCCAATAATCCTCAGATTATCTCTCCTGGAAAATAGATCTAGTCAATTTTCCAAGTAAATATTTGACGTTTTTCTCCAGCTTTTCATTTTTTTGGTTTTGCTTGACTGATTTTTGGTGTTTTAATGAATAATTCATTTCTATTTGTTCAGTTCTGATTTTTAATGAATTATTTACTTTATTAGCTTTTTTTTAAACTTCTTTTTGTATATGTCCAATTGAGTTTTTAAATAAGTTGTTTTTCTCTATGGAATTTTTTTTCCATTTCACTATTTTTTTTTTAAGTGATTTATTTTCTTTTTCCATTTGACAAATCCTACTTTCTTGGGAATTCTTTATCTTTTCCAATTCACAAATCCTACTTTCCAGGGATTTTTTAACCTTTTCCAACTTACAAATTCTGTTTCCCTGCACTTTCTGTGAATTCTTTATCTTTTCCATTTCAAATTTCAGGATGTTTTTACTCTCTTGCATAGCTTCTCTTTCCTTTCCTTATTTTTCTTCCTCATTTGAGGATTTTAATAGTCTCTTCTAGGAGAGAGTTATGTGATGGGGGCCAGGTAATATTCCACTTCAGGGTATTATCTGGAGACTGTCTGCTGTTAGTCTCCTCAGGGTTACAAACCTGCTCTCTTTCTGTATAGAAGCTATTAATCATCCTTTTAATTTTTTTACTCATTTTTAAAAACCTATAGGGCCTGCCTTCAGGGTAAGGAGATTACCAGTTTCCTCTGCAGAACAGGGATACGCATATGGACGGCAGCTGTCTTGTGAATGGGTTGCAAAGGTACGAGGGTGCTCTGGAAGAGAGAGTCCCCCCCCCCACTGCAAATGATTCAGAACTGGTTAGCAGGGGCTGGGCTGTAGAAGTGCCCAGTGAAGAACCCCTGCTGTGTGGCTTAGTGACTGCCCCTGAGACCAGAGGCTGAACAGTGAAAGTGTCACAACCCCAGGCCAAAGCCCACAGTGGGGCTTTGGATATTAGCAGCTGACCAGTGAATAGTTCCCTTCCCTCCCTCTCTCCTTCCCGTCTGTGCACAGACTGGAAGTGTCTCTCTCCCAGGAAACACAATTGCTGCTGTGGAAGTTTGGCTGTTGTAGAAGTTCCACTGCCTCAGGCCAAGCCCCCCACTTTGCAGATTAGAGGCTGCCTAGGACTGTGTCCTCCTGCATTGCAGGTTCTTAACTGCCCCAAGGAAAATCCCTGGACAGCAGAATGGGGCTGCACAGCTGTGCTGTGATCTGTGCTGAGTCACTTCCGGTTTGGGGTAGATATAGGCAGACTAAAGTTTCTGGTTTTTTTTTTAAAGTGGCTTTGATTTCTCTGATGATCTGCTGTTTTGCAAGCAGATAGAGCTCTCAGCCTATGCCAGGGTCATCTGTCTCTGTAGCTTTTCTAACCCCAGAGGCCTCCCCAGCCCAATCTGCACACAATATGCCAGCCTAGTTCTATCACTGTCCATGCCAGTCTTTTCCCGCCCCTCAGGACCTTTTCCAATGAAATTCCAGATTCTCTTCAGCTGGTAAGTTGTTGTACTTTTAATCTTCATGGGTTTTACCAGTCAAGCATTTTTGAGGCTGAATTAAATAGTTGGTAGTGAGGGCAAGAGAGAGCTTAGAAAGTGGCGTGTGGCTTCTCTGCCATCTTGGCTCCACCCCCAACTGTATTTCTAGAATAAAATAAAAAACCCTTTGTTTAGCCCTTGAAGTCTTCCATAAACTACCTCCTTACTACCTTGTTGATCTTCTTATATTTTTTTATCTCCTCCATATACTCAGTGATCCAAGACACCATTCTCCTAGTTGTTTTTCAAACAAGACACTCCATCCCCCAACTCATTTTCACTGGCTGGTTCTCATGTCTGAAATTAAGTCTCAAAAGGTCCACTTTCTGTAAGAAGCCTTTTTTAGATTCCCTTAGTACATTCTATCTGTTGATTATCTCCAATGACTGTAATACTCTATATATTTTCTTTGTACCAAATTGCATATTGTTTCCTTCATTATAAAAGTTTCTTGAAATGAAATTTTGTCTTTTTTGTCAAATCTTTTACCTTTTTTTTGTGTGTGTGTCTCCAGGGCTTAGGGGATGGCCTGAAAGACAGTGTCAAATTTTTTTTACCTTTTTTTTTATTTTTTATATGTCTCCAGGGCTTAGTGAAGTGGTTCATAAATGTTATTTGACTGACAGACAATGTGGAATGGTTTCAAGTTAGGTCCAGTTGAATGATAATAAACTTTTAAGGTACAGCTTAGAAAATTCAGAAAAGGTCATCAACAAAAGGTTGAATGAATTTTTCAGTCACAGAAATTAACAAAAACTGTCTCCTGAGGAACAAGTTACTCAAATCTGCCTTGTTGGAGGGAGTACCAATCCCAGATGAAATTAGATCTCTCACTATTATCACCTCTAAAACAAATTATGCTCCCCGAGGATGACATTAAGTACTCATGAACTGATATTGTGGGTGAGAGGCCAAGTATGATTGATATTAAAAAGTAGATTCCATATACATAAACATATCTGTGCTTAACTGTAATCTGCTTGCAGGAGGTGGGGGAGGGAAGTAGGAAAGGGAAAAATAAAGTAAAAAGTTTATTGTAAAGAACAAAAGAAAATCCACAGCAAGCAAAGAAAAGATGGCCAATTATGAATACAATGTCTTCCATTATTATATATAATTTTTTGAAATGGAAATTTGTTAACATTTTTAAAAATTCTCTCTGATGTTCTGCTGGGCACAAAACAATGCTTTTTTCCCTTTTTCTATTTTGTTTTTTTCTTATTTTGCATATAAATTTTAAGTAAATAAATACATTTTTTAAAAAGTTGATTCCATCACAGTTGAGAGTAACTCACTGCTAAGATCTACTACTTCACTTTGTATGAATGATAACGGCAGGACTTCAGTAGAAATTCTGGATAGATAGGTAAAAGTTTGTGAGTATTTAAAAGCATACTATGGTAAGAAAAAAATCCAGTTTCTTTTCTTTTTTTTAACTTTTTTCTCCTGCATTTTTTTTGCTCTACTCACATGTTCATTCTTTATAACCCAAATGTCAAACTTTTAGCACCCAGATTTTTCCTTCTCTTAAAGCAAATATGATTCTCAATTGTGATGCTTTTCCTTTTAGCAAAAGTAGGGGAAGAAGGACAAAGAAGAGAACCAATATATTCATATCATTTTAGCCCTAAAACTAAAACAGCATGTGAAATATCTGGAGATGAAACTCTAGGAAGAAATAGAGGTATAATAAAGACTAAAAAGAACACTGGTATTAGAAATCTGAATTTAATGTTTTGAGGCCTAAGCTTGAATCCCAGATCTGACATTTACTGTATGACTTTGAGTAAACCACTACACTTTTCTGAGCCTCAGTTTTTCCTTCTGCAAGATTACAATTGGACTAGATCATGGGTTCTTAACTTTTTTATGGGGGTATATCATAGATCCCTTTGGAAGTCTGGTAAAATCTATAGATGTTTTCTTATAATACTCTTTTTTCCTCCTGAGGCAATTGGGGTTAAATGACTTGCCCAGGAAGTCACCCAGTCACACAGCTAGGAAGTATTAAATTCTGAGGGTGAATTTGAATTCAGGTCCTCCTGACTTCAGGGCTGATACTCTATTCACTGCTCTATACACTGTATAATTAAATTTTTAATTTTTTTAAAATTAATGACAGAAGAAACTGCTAAGTTTCAGTTAAGGATTAGTAAAAAACAAGTAACTATTTTCCCATCCAAGTTCATAGCCCCCATAAAGATCTGTGGATCTTCTGTGGATAAACACTAAGATCCCTTCTTGTTCTAGGGTTATGATTCCATCATTCTATAAGTTTAACAAATACTGAAATAAATTAATAAAATCCTAATTTGGTAAGGCATCTATTTTACCTATATTCAGTCATCTAGATGGAATATTAATCAAAAAGTTGGCAGCTGTCAAGAAGGAAGTCTCTAAATTAGATATCTTGAGCATCAATTGCTAATGAAAAATAAATGGTTGAGAAAGAACGGAGAGAGGTAATAATTAAAAAGAGAATAATAGGGTACCTTGGCTTTGGGGTGTCCTTTGAATTAGAATGATAATATACTAAAGCTGTCTAGATAGAAGTTGTGAGCAGAAATAAAAGAGTCATAGACCTGAACTGAGAACCTTGAATGTTTAATGAGCACAGTTAGTGAAGCAATAATACCCTGTGATTAATTGAATCAAAAGTATCATTTAAATCAAGTAGGATCAGAGTGGACAAAAGGCCATTTAATTTAGCTACTTAAAGGTCATTTAAAACCCTTAATAGTGCAATGTCAGTGGGATGCCTATTCTAAATCCAGGCAGATAAAGGTCCATTAAGTTCCAGGAATTAAGATCTAAGCCAAACCAAGAAGATTAAGGTTCTTGGACACAGGAAAAGAAAAATAGACAATTCACAATAATGTGAAATTCTGTAGAGGTTTTTTTTTTTAATGCTCTCAATTAAGTTTTTCAAAAGGTTATATGAAAAAAAGATATTAATGAGGAAAAGAAGCAGATGCTCCAGGATCTGGAGTCAGAGGATCTGAGGTCGAATCTTGATTGATATTTACAACCTATGAAGTTATGTTACTCCTTTGGACATTTTTCCTCCTTTGTAAAATGAAAAGACTGGTCTAAATGACCTCTCAAATGTCTTACAGTTCTAAAGCCTATAATCCTATGGTTTATGATATTTTCTCTGTGCTTAATAGAGACATTAAAATTATAATCACCTAATTATATATGTATATGCTTTATATGTCTATTATATGTAACAATTATAATTGTTTATATATGTGTATGTATTATCTTTGTGCAATAAAATATTAGCCTGTTCATGTTAAATGGTAATCGGTGTTTTTACAATCTGAGAAAACACTCCTGGGGTTAAATGTGAGGAATGTATAACTAAGTAAAAGGTGCTTTGGGGTCCCTTCTGAAGACTCCTAGACTGGTGGTCTAGAGAGGCTGGATGATTTGTTAGTCATTGTTAATACTTCTATCAGTGCTCTTGCTTCTGAATTATGGGGGTTCACATAGGGTAGACACTGAGGTTCTGATGACTATTTTTAGCCTAAGCACAGGTAGTAAGAAGTGGTTGGAGTTGGGGTCATAAATGTTTCTTCCTTATCTCTCAGGCCAGGGATGGCTTTATAGCTTGTAAAAGTTGCTGCTGCTGCTGCTGACAACTGCCCATCTTGTGAGTAGATATTATAGTTTTATCATCTCTACTTTAGACATGAAGTTCTAATGTTTGGAAAAGTTAACTGATTTGTCCAAGATCATATAACTAGTGACAGAACTAGAATTTTGACCCATATCTTTTGAGTCAGTCTAATGTTTAGCTATTGTATGGAAAGGAAGAACTCTTGCCCCCAAATGTGCCCCCTTATCTCCCGATCCCTTTTGCAAGATTAAAGTTGCAATGGAAGGGGAGGGAGGCTAGAAGTGGGAAAAGAGGGGAGTGTTAGCATTCATTCTAATATTAGAGTGAATGCATTTGATCAAATTATTTTCTTCCTAGAGAAGACTGGAAAGTTCATCTTGAACAAAAAAGACAAAATTTTATCTTCAAATATTCTTAATGCTGTATAATTATGGACCAACCTCAAAGTCCCTTCTAGAACTGAGAACATTTTCTGAAATCTCAGCGATTGATTGGCTTAGGCTTTATTGGTTAAAGCCATCCCTTTGAATTGGAGCCTTAAAAGAGCTGAAAGAGCTACGTTTTTTACATAGAGATTGCTGAATTCAGACCAGAAAGTAGAGCCCTGAGAGTGGGTTGAGGGACCTCTGTTCAGCTCAGCAGTATCCCTATCAGGAACCACTGATGGCAACCATGGAGCACTAGAACATGTAACCTGTACCACATGACTAAATGATGGAAGTTCTTGGATTACAGATTTTTGTGGGAGATTCAAGGGTTCCTAGAACAAAAATTGAGCACTTGGTCTCTAAAATTGGAGAAGCAGTGTGGCAATGAGCCATAGTACTAACAAAGATCCGGACTTTGGCCTTTCTTACTAATTAGTTATTTAAATAGTACAGGTCAGATGGAAAAGGATTTGCTTATCCAGGGAAATGGAGTTTAACTAAAAAATTAACCCAAGTTATTCTATCTTGAACTTAAGAAATCATAGGTTCACTACAGTTTGCTGAGTAAAAACAATATAAAACAATATATATCTGCAAAAACTTCCTTATACCTCATATCCTGTTCTAAAAAATGTGAAGATATCTTGCAATTCCGGGACATTTTTTGTTATCTTGGCAGTCAAAATGTATTGCAATCACAAAAATAGTAGCCAATTAGAACAGACTAAGCATTTCTTTTAATGTCATGGTTTTTCCACATAAAGCAGCCTAATTTTAGAAAGATTAGCCTGATTGTATTCAGACAATTTCTGTGCATCTCTTTTGCTTGCAAGTAAAAAATCTGTTGATTTAGTGACTGCCTTTTAAGAGTTTTCCTCCAGAACCCACAACATTAGCAAAGGAACATTTGTTTCCTTCTGAATGGAAGTCTATATCCTTAGGCTATTAACATAAAGCCAAATGGCTTGGGAAGTAGGTAGGACTTATCCAGACGTGAGAAAGCTACCTTTCTAACAACCCTAAGTTCATTTATCTTTAGAGCAAAGCTTCTTAAACTGTGGATCATGTAACTAAATGTAAGGGTTGTGAAATCATGACTTATTATCAGCAGCGTTTTATTTATATATCTATTTTATATACCTATCTACCCAGGATCATGTAAAAATTTCTCAGGGGAAAAGGGATAATTAAGAAACCCCGTTTTAAGAGAAAAGTAAACAAATCACACTAGCAATAGGAGTTTGTAGAGCAGGATGGAGAGGGGAGGTAGAGATGATATATTCACAAGAAAGTTAGGAAAAATGTGTTAATTGCCTATAGGCCATGTGAATCTTTATGTTTCTTACCTTCTGTTTGGAGGGTGAAATAAGGATTGTCCTCTATCTGATAAACATTTTTACCTTCATTGCTTTCATTGAAGCTTGGGGACTTTATCAAATGCTTTGCTAAAATGTTGGGTGCTTTCACACGTGAACTCTATTTTGGAGTTTTTAGAAGAAAGTAGTGGTGGTAGTAAAGAGCAACAAAGCAAAAGCAAGAGCAAAAATTATCTGAACCTCAGTTTTCTTATCTATAAAATGAATGGGGAATAATATTAAAAAGAGGATGGCCAGGTATACTTGCCTTTGGGGTGTCCTTCGTATTAAAATAATAGATTATTTCGGAGATATGTGAAGTAAATATGTTGTTATATAGGACTTTCAGTCATGTTGGTCTCTTCAAGGTCCCATTTGGAGGTTTTTTGGTAAAGACACTAGAGTGGTTTGTCATTTCCTTTTCTAGCTCATTTACAGATAAGGATACTGAAGCAGAGAGGATATAGTGAGTTGTCCAGGGTCATACAGTTTAGCAAGTATCTGAAGGTGAATTTGAATTCAGAAGATGAGTCTTCCTGACTACAGGCCCAGAGCTCTATACATTATGGCATGTCTTAGCTACCAAATTATGTTATCTAATTTTGGTCCTCACCATAACCTTGTAAAGTAGTTATTAGTCCTCTTACTTTTGTTTTTACTTTAAAAATATTGTGTACTTAGTTTTTATATGTAAATGTTGCTTTCTCCAACAGCATATGGTTCATTAAGAACAGCATGAAACCTGAAAAGATCTTACTGGGGGGTTCTATGTGATCTTTTATTTTTTTTTAATTGAAAGAGCCAACCCTATGAGAATTCTAGAAATCAAGTTGTTTTGGATATTTCACCTATCTGTAATTAAAGATAATACCATTAAGTATCTGATTACAAAAACATTTTACTTTATATTTAGATATTTTAGTGCAATGGAAAGAGTACCAGATTTGGAGTTAAAGGACCTGGTTCAAATCTGACCTCTAATCAATATGATGTGTATGATTTTGATCAAGTCATTTAACTTGTATATATTTCAGTTTCCTCACCTGAATAATGAAGGGGGGGGGGTTGATTAGATAGCTCCTAAGGTCTCTTCCAATTCTGGATCTATAATTTTAATTCCCTAGAGCTATTATCAGAATAATGAATAAAAATTGGAAGATAGATTTCAGATTGATTGAAGATTTTGAAAATATAAACAAGCTCTTGGAACTTTTCTCCCAAGGGGTAGTCATAACTTCTCTAGGCTGTATGTACCCACCCAATGCCTAGATTTTTGCAAAGAATTTGAAGTCTTGAGGCATTATTGTGCAAAAGTGCATAAAAGAGATATGGGGTAAGGTGATAATGCAGTCTAATGAATTTGGAACTAGTAGAATGGTTGAATTCAAAGAGTAATTATTAATAGTCTGATGATCCCAGTGGGGTGCATTTATACTTGACTAATATAGTTTAACATTTAGAGCAATGACTTTGGTATAAGTATAAATGGAGGAGCAGCTAGGTGGAGCAGTAGATAGAGCACTGGCCCTGAAGTCAGGAGGATTTGAGTTCAGATCTGATTTCAGACACTTAAGGCTTCCTTAGCTGTTTAACCGTGGGGAAATCACTTAACTCCAATTGCCTCAGGAAAAAAAAAATATATAAATGGACAGGTATACATTCCAAGGAGGTCGAAGTTAGACAGAGAAGTACCACTTGCATATAAAATTTGTAGCAGCATGTATTATTGTTGTTGTTCAGTTATTTTAATCCTGTCTGAATCTTTGTGACCTTTTTTTAGGATTTCTTGGCAAAGTTACTGGAGTGGTTTGCCATGTCCTACTCCAGCTTATAAACTGAGGTAAACAGGGTTAAATTATTGTGCCACAGTTCCCTTTTATTGTCCTGCCTCAGTTTCCCTAATTGTTCTGCCTCAGTTTCCCTGGTGCAACCCTCCTTTTCTGCCCATTAGAACTGAGATAATTAGGGCTGTGGAGATCTGACATTCCAGAAGATAAGACTCCTGAAGTCCTATTTTAGATATCTAATTAGCATTGTTTATAACTCTAAGTTTCAGATTTCCTGGCTCTAAGCTGGACACCTCCTTAACTCCCAGTTTGTAAGAATTTATGGTCCTACCCCCCAACCTGTCAGAACTGGATTGATGGTCCCTCCCTGGAGATTCCCACTCACCAGAGTTTGGACTCCACCTCTTGCCTTTGTTTAACTACCTGAGTTAAGAGCTATAAATATGTCACTGAGAATTCACATTCACTGCTGGACATCATAGAGGTCCTTAAGTCAGGAACACTCATCGTCCTGAGTTCAAATCTGGTTTCAGACACTCACTAGCTATGTAATTCTAGGTATCATTTACTTTTTTTTTTTTTTTTTTTTTTGCTGAGGCAATTGAGGTTAAGTGACTTGCCCAGGATCAAGACAGTTAGGAAGTGTTAAGTGTCTGAGGTCACATTAGAACTCAGGTCCTCCTGATTTCAGGGCTGGTGCTCTATCCATTGCACCATCTAACTGCTGAGCAAGTCATTTTGTAATGCTGGAGAAAATGAGGCAAATTAGAGATTAGAGCGTTTTTAATATTTTATTTGTATTGTTGAGAGAGATTGTGCTGGGGGAATGATGCCTCATCACCGATGAGTGTTCCTGACTTAAGGACCTCTAGTCACTGAGCCACCTCTCTGCCCAGCTTGTATGGCAGCAGCAACTAACTAGAAAGGAAGTGGGTAGCTGCTAATGGAGAATGGTTGAACAAATTATGGTACGATGAATATACTGGAATAACATTGTATATGAGATATGTTGAGTATGAAGAATTCAGAAAAAACTTGCAAGATTTGTATAAACTTGTATAAACAAAATGAAAAGAGCAGAACCCAAACAATTTTTACATAAACTTTACAATATAATCAGTATTGTTTCGAAGTGTGATTTAGAGTGTGAATAATAGTGAGCTTGCTTCATGATTTTTAGCAGGGAGGCAGTGTATTGAGGTAGGCACTTGTAGAATTAGAGCAGCAGGATGGTGCAGTTGAGAGAGTGCTGGGCTTGCAGTCAGGGAAGCTCATCTTCCTGAGTTCAAATCTGACCTCAGATACTTCCTAGCTGTGACACCCTGGGAAAGTCACTTAACCCCGTTTACCTCAATTTCCTTATCTATAAAATGAGCTGGAGAAGGAAATGACAAACCATTTCAGTATCTTTGCAAAAAAAAAAAAAAAAAAAATCCCCAAAGGAATCACAAAGAATCAGATGTAACTGAAGAATGTCTAAACAACAACATTTGCAGACATAGCCAATGTGATTATTTTGTTTTTCTGTATTTATTTGTTACGGGGAGAATTTTGAGAGTGGAGGAAACCAAAGAAAGTCATTGAGAAAAGACAGAATTGTAAAGACAAGCATTAAAAAAAATTAAAGCACAGATGGTGTGCTTATCAAATTTCTATATATGGCTAAGCTAACTAACCCACTAGATGACAGAATCAAAATCCAAAAAATTCTTGACAAGCTATAACATTAGATCAAGCCAAAGCAAGTGAAATTTGGGACTGCTACTGGACTTGTGATTTTACTAATGCAAGGAACACTGGGATGAAGAAATCCCTTCTATTCATGATGATATGATGTAATCAAGTATTAGAAATTTACCTAGAGTAGTTATTTTAAGTGATGTTCCCAGGATTAGTCATTGCCCAGCAGTGGCAGAACCTGAACTCAGATCTTCCTAGTACTCTATCTCTATGAAACAACTATTTCTACATTTGAAACTTAATGTCATATAAATAAGGACTTAAATATTTATGCATTTGTGTGTGTGTAAGAATCAATTTCACAATAGAAAATGGGGAAGGCATGATCTGTTAACAATTTTTCTAAAAAGTATCTGAGGTTTAGCGTATTGCTAATCCAAATTGAGTTAACATGATAGAAAAGCAACGTAATCTTGGACTGCATTAGGAAAGACATAGCTTATATGTTAGGTTGGTATTTAACACTTCTCTAGCTCAGAGTTCACACCTTTAGTTCAAACAAGCAAGTTCATTGGTTGTAAGTAGTTCCCACAAGTGCAAAAGTGCATAAAAGAGAATAAAGGAAATTCATAAAGGGAATGATAATTAGTCTATACTCTGATCAGATCACATCTCAATCAGCACTTAGTAAGTTTCTCCTATGTGCCATACACCGTACTAAGAGGCTTGGATACAAAATAAAAGGCAGTACTTGATCCTCAAAGAATGTTTCAAAATAGGTTGGGGTCCTTCTTTTCATATCTATGGAGACCTAGAAGTGAATTATATCTTAATGTACATTAGTTTTGGGATATCATAATTTAAGAAGAACACCAATAAACTGGAGAATATTCATAAAAGAATAGAAATGATTATGAATGGGTTTGAGTCCATACTAAATGTGGAGAGGCTGTTTCTGTTTGGATAACGAGACTTGGATAAGGAGAATCAACTGTTTTTAAGTAGTGGAAAAGGCATTATACTTATTGTGGTGGGGTCAAAGAGCAGAGCTAGGTGCAATGGGTAGAACTGGGGAAGGAAACAGATTATATATTAGACTTGACACATAGAAAACCTTCAAAACAGTTGGAACTATTGCAAAATTACTTCCCTTTGGAAGTAATGGCTTTCCCCTCCTCAAGTAGAGCTTGGATAATTACATGTTGCAATGAAAATTGTTTTAAGGGGTATGGGTGGGACTAGACGGCCACACAAGTTCCTTTCATTTTTGGACATCAATTATGGGATCTCATGGGATTCTGCCACTTTTAAGGTCCTTGTAATGTCCAAACCATCTATTCTTTGAATTTTAACTGCATAATGGATATGATTTCCATGATTCCCTAGCATCTGGCTCCTTGCAATTTTCTGACTGATGTTTAAAACTTCCTTTCATGCATTAGCCATCTCGCAGGTTTCCACATGGTATAACCAGTAAAGATAATGAAAAATTACTGTAAAGTACTTTGCAAATATAGTGCGCTAATCAGTGAGCCCGGAATATCTATGTTGATGAAGTACCATTAAATTAAGGCATGAAATGCCACCTGCTGGTAAGCTAGTCTAATTTGCTTTTGTAAATGGCTTTCTGTAGCTTGCAAAGTGGAATGATCTCTGAGTTTGAAAAAAGAATGTAGGAGTATAAAATGAATTTCCATCGATTTGAATTTATGAATTTATTTGAGGCTATTTACACATTATATATATGAATGAAAACAAAAAATGTAATCCCTTTAAGTCTTTGTTTAGCATTGTAGAAAGGAGAATGAAGAGAGTGGTGGGAGGGAGGGGGAGAGAGTGAGAGCAAGAGAAGAATAAAAGGATGAGGAGGAGGGAGAGGAGAAGAAAGAGAAAGGGGAAGAGAGAAAAAGAGGAAAAGAGAGAATGGAAGAGGAAGAGAGTGACAGGAAGAAAGAGGGAGAGGAGGGAGAGTAAAGAAAAGAGAAAAAGAGGAAGAGAGAGAATGGAAGAGGAAGAGAGTGACAGGAAGAAAGAGAGAGAGGAGGGAGAGTAAAAAAGAGAGAAAAAGAGGAAGAGAGAGAATGGAAGAGGAAGAGAGTGACAGGAAGAAAGAGAGAGAGGAGGGAGAGTAAAGAAGAGAGAAAAAGAGGAAGAGAGTGAGAGTGTAGAAGAAAGCAAGAGAGAGGAAGAGAGAATCCACAGATGATGTATTCATTCATTACTTCAATGGCTGCTCACCATTCTGGACTTCTTGAAAGCAAAGTGAGAGAAAGAGACTGACCTGAATGACAGAAGCTAGCTCTAGGAAAATTGCAAAATCATTTATGAGTCTTGCATTTTCCTTCCCTTCCCTTTCCCATTCTTGTCCTTGTGCATTTATTTCCTTCATTTTATCTTCTAGCTGTAGTATTTTTCCAAAAGCAATCATTCCATTTCTAGCATTCTGTGTTTTAGAATATTTTCTTCAAAATTTAGTTTTTCTGTGACCCAACTTTGCAGTAGTTCTCATAGATTTAATATCATCCTCAAATTCACTCGTTTCATGTCTAATTCTGATAGGAATCCATGTTATAATATAAGAGGACATAAAACTGAACTGGATCTCAGAGACAATTTAGCTCAACCTTCTCATTTTTAAAAATAAGAATCAGAAGTCTAGAAATTTATTGTCTTAACTCTGCACAAGTTGTTTTTCACTTAGGAGAATGTACATTCTTTGGGACCAATAGCTCTGTCTTTTTTTCTCTTCAGTGCCAGCATAGTGCCTAAAATATAAAAAGCATTTAATATATACTTATTGAATGCTGAAATAAAGAAGCTTGCCTAAGGTCACATGGGTAGAGCTGGAACCCAGAGATGGACTAGTTGCTGTGGTGGAAATGAGGGAATTCCTTGGAGAAATGACTATTCCCTCTTAGACCCATTGTGAGAAAAGGAGAGGAAAATTAACTCTGACATGCACCTAAGGAAAGAAGTTTTAAAAGGCTGAAGAAGAGGAAGGATAAGTAGGAGGATTTCATGGACAAAAATTCCAGAGAAGGCAGCCTTAGTAGGATTTGAATCTCACTCAAATTGAAATTCTGAAGACATGAGAAACAATTGTAATGAGAAGGGAAAATGAGAGTATCTCAGAAAGGCTGCCAGAGAATTCACCAATCAATTTAGGCTTTAAAAAGATCTATGCACAAGACAGGTGTAAGTGCAGTATCAGAGGATCAAGAAAAAAGCATTCATGATTGCAGCTCAAAATGAGGCCAGTGTGCTGAGGAAAGCATGGTAGTTGGGCAGCTAAAAAGAAAGCAGTGATCACAAGGAGCCAGAATAGCTAAGTAAAATAGAGGTTATATCAGACAAGTTTTATTCCCTCATCTCTCTCTTTCTCTCTCTCTCTCTCTCTCTCTCTCTCTCTCTCTCTCTCTCTCTCTCTCTCTCTCTCTCTCTCTCTCTCTCTCTCTCTCTCTCTCTGTCTCTCTGTGTTTCTCTCTCTCTCTCTCTCTCTCTCTCTCTCTCTCTCTCTCTCTCTCTCTCTCTCTCTCTCTCTCTCTCTCTCCCTCTCTTTCCCTTCCTTTCCTCCTCTCTTTCTTCCTCCCCTTCTCTTCTATTTCTCTTCTCCTCCCTCTCTCCTTCCCTTCCTCCCTCATTTCTTCCCTCCCTTCTCCCTCCCTCCTTCCGATCCTTCCTTCCTCCCTCCCTCCCATCCCTCCCTCCCTTCTTCCTTCCTTCCTTCCTCCCTCCCTCCCTCTTCCTCTTCCTTCCTTCCTTCCTTCCTTCCTTCCTTCCTTCCTTCCTTCCTTCCTTCCTTCCTTCCTTCCTTCCTTCCTTCCTTCCTTCCTTCCTTCCTTCCTTCCTTCCTTCCTTCCTTCCTTCCTCCCTCTTTCTCTTCCTTTCTTTCTTCCTTCTTTCCTTCCTTCCTTTCTTTCTTCCTTCTCTCTTCCTTCTTTTCTCCCTTCTCTCTTCCTTCTTTCTTCCCTTCTTCTCTCCCTCCTTCCTTCCCTCCCCTTCTTCTTTCACTTCCCTTTCTTCCTCCTTCCCTTCTTTTCCTCCTTTCTATGGTTGGGTTCCTTCCCCTTTACCTGCTTATTTTTAAAAAATAAGCACTTCTTAGTCTAATCATCTATCCCTGGGAGGGTGGGTTTGGAGATGGTGCCTCTGGCTTCACTTAAGATCCTGCCTCTGACCTGAAACCCCAAACCAAAAACTGCCCCCTCCTGCAAATGTCCACAGGCAGCAGCATCTGCTTCTGCCCTCCCAAGTGTGCTGGTTCCTTCTCGTCCAAGACCATGTCTCTGCAGCACAGCTGGACCTGGCATTTCTAATCAGCTGAGGTTCTCACAGTGTTCCCAGACTCTAACTCCACCTCACTCCTCTCCTCCTTTCCCCCTCCCCCCAGTACTCCCATATTGGGAGGTGAAAATTCCTGTGGTTGAATTTGAGGCTACCTCTGAATCCAGCTAGCCCCAAGGGCTAGAGCTCTGCTTGCTTTTTGGCCAGAATTGTCTTTAAGGTCTTTGTCTTTCTTCTGATGTTCTTTGATCATCCCAGATTGTTTCACCATTCTATGTTCATCTTGTGGTATAATTTGTTTTGTTTGTGGGGGGAATCTGGAGAGCTTGGAATTTTCTGACCAATGCCATCTTCTCAGAATCCTCCCAAAAGATGGAATTTTAACAGGAATTTAGAGGAAACCAGGATGTCAGTAGTTGGAATGGCAAAGGAAAAACCTTTCTATGTTTGGGTGACAGCCAGAGAAAATGTCTGGAGCTGAGAGCTGGAATGCTTTGTTCTTGAAACATCCAGGTAGCCTGTATTACTGGATCAAAGAGGAAGATACAAGAAGAATGGGAAATTATTAGGAGACTAGATTATGAAATTCTTTGAATGCCAAATAGACCATTTTGATCCTAGAGGTAATGGGGAGCTACAGGGTTTTATTTGAAGACTCATGTTTTAGGAAAATTATGTTACTGGCCAAACAGAGCTTTGGTTTGGTGTGAGGAAACTTGTAGCAGGCAAATCAATAAGCAGGCTATTGTCTTATTTTATGGATCAAGTAATGAAAGCATATATTAAAAGTGATGAAACTATAAGAAGAGAGAAGACATTGTATACTAGATATGTTGCAAAAGTGCAATTTCTAGGTCTTGGCAACAGATTAGATCGAGGTGGGGTGAGAGATAGTGAAGAGTCTGATGTCTCCTAAGATCATAGCAAATGGTCCCATCACTTCTTGACAAACAGAAGGAGAAAAAATGGAGTCAATGTCAGATTTTATAATCATATTTTTAAAGATGATAATAAGCCATGAAATTAAATGGCTCCTTGAAAGGAATTTGGATAGTATACTAAAAAGCAGAGATATCACTTTCCTGATAAAGGTACATATAATAAAAAAATATGATTTTTTTCCAGTAGCAGTGTATGACTGTAAGAATTGGACTATAAGGAAAGCTAAGTACCACAGAATCTACACTTTCAAATCAGTCAATACTTAAAGAAATTACTTAGACTACTCATTAGAGGGATGCTGATGCTGAAGTTTAAATACTTTGGCCACAATGAGAAGACAGGACTCATTAGAAAAGTCCTTGATAGTGGGAAAGATTGAAGGCAAAAGGGACAATAGAGGATGGATAGATAAGATTATGGAAGCAAGAAATCTGAGTTTGGACAGACTTTGAGAAATAGTAGAGAATAAAAGGGCCTAACATGCTATGGTCATGAAGAATCATACATGACTGAATGAATGAACAATGTACTGCAAGCCTTTGGGACTGTTTGCTCTGGGTAGTAGGAGGGAAGTATAGGGGGATTTAGAGTTCTGTTTTGGACATATTGAATTTAAGATGTCTGTTGGACCTCTAATTTTAAATGTTCAAAAGACAATTATAGATGTAGGACAGGAGGTCATCAGAGATGCTGGAACAGGCTGGGTAGATTTTTCTTTTTTTCTTTTTTTAAAATTAATTTTATAATTATAAAAATTTTTGACAGTACATATGGATGAGTAATTTTTTTATAACATTATCCCTTGTATTCATTTTTCCAAATTTTCCCCTCCCTCTCTTCATTCCCTCCCCTAGATGACAGGCAACCCTATACATATTAAATGTGTTACAATACAATATATGTGTGTAAATCTAATTTTCTTGTTGCATGTTAAGAATTGGATTCCGAAGGTATAAGTAACCTGAGTAAAAAGACAGTAGTGCTAACAGTTTACATTCAATTCCCAGTGTTCCTTCTCTGGGTGCAGTTGTTTCTGTACATCATTGATCAGCTGGAAGTGAGTTGGCTCTTCTTTATGTTGAAGATATCCACTTCCATCAGAATACGTCCTCATACAGTATTGTTGTTGAAGTGTATAGTGATCTGGTTCTGCTCATTTCACTCACTGGGTAGATTTTTAGAATCATCAGTATAGAAATTGTAATTAAATCATGGGAACTGATGAGATGACCAAAGAAAGTAGTATAGAGGAAGAAGAGAGGAAGACTCATGAAAAGAACCTGGTTGAGCACCCAGAGTTAGAGGACACAATCTGGATGAGGATCCAGTTAAGGAGAATGAGAAAGAACAGTCTGTTAGGTAAGAGAACCAGGAAAGACTAATGTCCTGAAAACCAGGAAAGAAGAGAATAGCAAGAAAAGTTGTGTCAGAGTCAGGGAAGCTTTGTCAGGAAGCCACAAGTCCTACCACAGCCTCTTTGTAGAATTGGATAATGCTGACCATTCTTTCCTGAACTCCTTTCCCTGATTCTCCTCAGTCTCTACCTGATTCTCCACCTGATTCTCTTTAGTCTCTTCTGCTGGGTCATCATTTGGATGCCATTATCTAAGTATGTCTATACTTGCACTGGGTTCTCTTTTTTTCTTCACACATATTCTCTCTCTGGGTATTTTTATTCATCCCAATACTGCTTTAATGCCAGCAAGAGGGATGAGGGGATAGATGGTGAGGATGAATTATTGCTCACAGTGACTTTTTTTTTGTTTGGTTTTTTTGTCAAGGCAATTGGGGTTAAGTGACTTGCCCAGGGTCACACAGCCAGAAAGTGGCCAGATCTGAACTGAGGACCTCCTAACTTCAGGGCTAGTGCTCTATCCACTGTGCCACCTCACTGCCCCTGCCCACAGTGGCTTTGTGAGCATTTTTTCATTTCCCACCTGTTTTTTTTGAGATCTACAAACCTGGGACAGAAAACACTAGCTATATGCATTCTAACCTTGATAGAAATTCAAAATATTTCTGCCATTCTCATATTCACCTTCTTCCTTTAGATTAGGCAAATTTTTTTCTCACTGAAAGTACAGGTTGGCTTAACCACTGAGTGATAAGTGGATCCTGACCATATGGGAGAAGTATAAATGACCCTCTACAATAAAGTTGAGGGAGAAGGTAAGTAAAAATAGGAAAAAAGAGTTTGCCTAGTTGGTACTTCTATTCAACCCATGGTAAAAGTTGGGGTGTGGGCACTAGGATCCCAAAATAAATTTGGGGATTGTTGCATGCTGGGTTAAAAGCATGTTTTCACTCTTCTAGAATTCACTTTGCAAGTCAGACAACAAACGTTTATTAAGTGCCTTGTATGTGCCAGGCACTATGCTAAACACTGTGGTAAATGTCTCTGGGAAAGAGAAATGATAACCAGGGACCGGGAATTAAGAAATGAGTGGTAAAGAAGGGGAGAAGAGGACAGCATCTGAGTTGTAAGTAAGAAGATCATAAACTCTTTGATTCTATTTCTAGATATCTCATTGTACAAGTTTTCGAGCAGAGACACCCTTTAAGTGCTTTATGGTCAGTTACTGTGCTCCCAGTGTTTTGTTCAATTTGTCTCTGACTCAGGAATTCTGACTTGTTTACAATGTAGGAAACATCACAGCTATTCTGAATTTGAGAGGTGGTTTGTGCTTTTGGTTGTAGTTTAAAAAAAATTGTTTGGATGATGCTTTATGGTCTATTCTCTCATGGCATTCTATTTATTAGTTACCAAGAATTAAAGTCTGAGTCACATACTCTTAGGCAAAAAATGTGGTCTCAGCCCTGCCAGAGACTAAGGGAGGGGAAGTCATAGGTGTGAGTCATTCTAATTAGGTCTTGGCCACCAAGGAGCTAACTAAAGTGTATGGTATTAAGTGTTTTCAAGTGCAAGGGTAACCATTAGTCCAGGTTACCTGGAATGAAAATAAAGTAAATGAGTTAAGGTTCATTTTATGATTAATTCCATATAAGCCTATCTCAAAAAAGAGGTATAGCTCTTTGGACCTAATAAACTTTTGTATTCCCATGTGGACAACTGTGTGTATTCTAACAGGGCAGGACTTGGAAAGCTGAGCCTGAGTATAGCTGAAGGCTCATCTGTGTTTAGGACAAAGAAAATTAGGTTGGCATGGGATCCTTTGCCTGTTTCCTGCTCACATCCCACCAGAAGCACAAAGGTGTTATACCATTTTGTTAAACAAGAAATCAATGACCATCATCCTTTTGGTAAGATGGAAGACTATTAGGTTTTATCATCATTTCTGCCTCTGGGACCTAGAGATCATTAGGTCTTCTTATCTACTTCACAGTCTTCTAGACTTTGCTATTTGCTTTAAATCTACATTCTAAGAACATATGGACTTTGCCAGCCATCCTTCAGGTGAATTATTTGTGCTGTATCTTTTAATCAGAATGCTAGCTTCTTGAAAGCAAGATTTATGTTGCTTTTCTATTTGAATTCTCAGTATAGCACACAGGAACAGTGTTCAGCACATAGTAAAACCTCAATAAATATTTCCCCAATTAATTTAACAATTATAAGGAAAAGACCTTATATTTCATTGATTCAAGGATATCTGAGATAAGTAAACTCCCTTTTCCAATTTAGTTTGGCAGAAATGTCAAAAGTGTGGCCTAAGGTTCACAGCATTCTTTGAGGTAACCAGAACCAGATTAAAGTGTAATTGAGAAATATTTAACAAAATAAATAAAAATACATAATATTTACATTATCAATAATAATGAATATTTACATTATCAAACCAAGTCAATATGTGGCCCACAGAGATCCTTATCATAGGGTTTAGTGGCCTCTATTTTTACTTCAGTTTGATATTACAAGCTTAGAATACTGAGAAATGAGAGTTGCTTAAGGTCACATAGTCCTTATATGCCAGATATGAAACTTGAATTCAGTTCTTTGTGGCTCCAAGGAAAACTTGATAACCATGATGAAACATGGTTCCTTTATTTTAATAAAATTTTTTTTTTTAAATTATCTGCTTTGTTGATTCAATCTCTTGAGAACTTAACTTTACTCTTTGATCTAAAACATCCACCTAAAGATTAGCAAGTCTTACTGATAACTGAATTGGTCAAATTTTTCCCATTGCTTTATAACCTTTTTTAAACTTGCCTTCTTGACTATACTTTGGATTTTTGTTTACAAATAGTTAAGGTAACAGATTTTACCAATTACTCCCTTCTTGGATTTTGTCTCTCATGAACTTTTGGGGCATCTCAATTGCTATTCTTCCTTCAATATAGCTCCTCTTTATGTTATCTTGCTTTATACTCCCCCCTCCCCCAGACACATAGATTTCCAGGTTTTTTTTTTTTTTAATCTTTCCTTCCTCCTTTTTAGTTTAAAACACCTCTGACTAGATTTGCAATATTATATACTGGCCAACACATTCTAACTAGCCTATTATGAATACATTCCTTTTCTAGCCAAGATCCTGTCATCACAATATTTTAAAGTTATGAGCTAGAAATCTAAATCTCCTCTTAGATGTCACCTTTTTAGCTTTCTGTTCATGCCCCATGCTCTTCTATATCCTTTGCTTTAAATGGATAGTAGTGAGAAAATCACAACTTATTTTCCTAGAGTCTTCAATTTCCTGCCTTCAGTAACCTTCAGTAAAATCTATGTGTTCCTTTGGGCATTAATCATTGGTGCCTACATAAATCACTAACAGTGGTAATGTTGGTCGCATTTTATATCTCTTGAGAGTTATCTATTAAATCTCAGAAATATATTTTGTTAAGACAACAGGTGTTGTTTGGAGGTGGTGAAATGGATAGAGTGCTATATCTGAGATAGAAAGCCCTGAATTCAAATCCATGCATAGACACAACACCTGTGTAACTCTGGGTAAACTACTTAAACTCATTTTGCTGCTATCAAATGGGGACAACAGCACCTAGTTTGAGATATTTATAAAGTACTTAACACAGTGCATGACACATAGTAACTGTTATGTAAAAACATTTTCCCTTTTCAGCTTCCCCTTTCAACGTCTTTTTGATATAAAGTTAACAAATACCTGTTTCTAGTACCCTTGTGCCAGGGAATGACCAATCAATTATGGGTCTTCACTTCTTCCTCTGTCCTTTATTGGGCAAAATTTCTTGAAAACTTCCAGAGTTTTTCTATATCATTCTCTGAAAACTAAGGACCTATTTCATCATTGTCTTCTTCAAGAAGAGTTTGAAATTTGTTTTTTGGTTCCAAGTATATACTTGCTCTTTTTCTTCCCTTTTGGCAAATGAAATAAATCTTGTAAAGTGCCTAGCACAGTGCCTTGCACATAGTAGACACTTACTAAATGCATATTTCTTCTTCATCTATAACATTTTTTTTTTTTACTCTACAATCTACTGACAAGGGTAAATTTTCAAATGAACCAATTGAAGCTCTACTTCTCTTTGTGTGTGTGTTTTTTCAAAAGAACTTTCTTTGTTCTTGATAACCTAGAATTATAAATATGTTTTTTGAGTTTCTTCTCCGGCTATTAGGAGATTAGCCTAAATTTGGTGTGACAGAATGAGAAACTTAGCACACCCAATTCAAGATGCTTCATACTTGAGCTTGCTCTCCATAATTATCTTGAAATATTTAGCCTTTTTTTCTTTTGAAATACTTACGGATATTTATTCCCCATGCCTAAACATCTCCTTTGAGACTTTTACAGCATAATCCCATTCTAATAACTTGACAGTCACACCCAACTTCCTTTTTTTAGTTTCAACAACTTCACAACTTTATCTTTCTGTCCCTCCCTTAAATGAACCTCTTAGCTATTTCATTGATTTACTCCACCCAACAATTCATTACCCAACAATTTACTCCTCAGCTGGTTCTACTTATGTATTCTTAGTTTACCTTAAATTTTCAACTATCTTTTCTTGAAGTACTTCTCCTTGACTACTTCTTTTTTTCTTTATTCCTTGAAACTTTTAAGTTCTCCTTAAGTCCATCTAGTTCAACTTTTTTCATTTTATAGATGAGGAAACTGAGGCTCAGAGACATTAAAAGATAGAGCTAGAATGTGAACTAAAGTCTTCAGAGTCCAAATTCAGTGTTCCTTCTACCATGCTGTTGGATTCCAACCCGCTAAGAAGTTATCTTTGCTTTTTTTTTTTTTTTTTTTAACCTTTTCTTGCCAAGATCTCTTTGGCTTTCCCTAAGTACATATGAAACCATTTATTTCCTCTTAGATTTCTGGGTTCTAGAATTTGCAGGCATTTCCTTATTGTCAGACATGATATACTTTGAAAGGCTGATACCTTAAAGGAACGAATGTTGTGCATGACAAATATAGAAATATTTTTAAAAGGAGTGTACATTTTAACCTATATCAGAATTCTTGTTGTCTTGGGGAGAGGGAAGTAAATGAGGGAGGGGAAAAAATTTGGAACAGTCTTACAAAAATGAATGTTGAAAACTATCATTGTATGTATTTGGAAAAATAAAGTACTATTGAAAAAAAGAAAAAGAAAAGAACGATAATTAATGGAAAGAGTGAAACAATAATTTTTCACTC
Source organism: Sminthopsis crassicaudata (assembly GCF_048593235.1). Classification (NCBI taxonomy): domain Eukaryota; kingdom Metazoa; phylum Chordata; class Mammalia; order Dasyuromorphia; family Dasyuridae; genus Sminthopsis; species Sminthopsis crassicaudata. The sequence goes on from NC_133621.1 coordinate 147,585,141, forward strand.
CTTCCTTTATCTGTCCCGGGGAAATAAAGCACAGACAAATATATTTATTAAATAAAGAAGTGAGTGGAAATTTGGTGCATCTGATGGGGGCATTAGCACAGGCATTAGAGAGGGAATAGTTTAGGAATAGAGAGACTTTTCATTCAAGAGTTATATGAGGAGCTTGAGAATGCAAAAGTGACTAGACAGTCATATTTCCACTCTAATTCTTCAGGCTGAAATGGTTAAGAACTTGAAACTTAGGAAAAGCTATTTATTACTTCCTTGTGAGGCCCTTGTAGTTTCTCAAGCTATAGAACCAATCTATACTCACTTAAGGGTTATAGTCCCTCTGAAATGAATGCTTCAGAAATTTCTTTTTAGTGGAAGGTCTTCTTCAGAAAGGCAAGCTAGTATCCCTGGGATTCTTGATACTTTGTCTTTTTAGTTTCTATTTTTCTTAGTCCAAGTATACTAGGAAAAACTCTAAAGAGCTTATATGAGTTGTTAGAAGGCTTATGACTATACCATGCTGCTCCTTTCTTCTACTGGCCCTTTGTTCCCTCAAGATATCAGTCAACAGGCATTAATTGAGCTCCCACTAAATGCTAAATGAGGGGAATATGAAGAAAGGCACTTTTTATTACTTTGTTTATGTTTCATATTTATTTATCTATGTACCTTGAGAGGATGACAGGGTGTAAGGAGGAATTTTTTGGGATGAGTAGACTTGGTCATGACTGAATACGATAGAGAAAGAACTGGGAGACAATATTTGAGAGAAGGGATAATGGCAGGTTTAAGTTATTGGAGAAGATGGGAAGGGATGAGATAGAAGGTAGAATGATCGTTCTTAGCAAAGAGAACAATTGCTGAGAGACTGAAGGAATGAAGGGATGAATGTAAGAAGATGCCAAGGAGTTTTAAGATGGAGAGAAAGGAAGAGGGAGTTTATGTTAAAAATCCTCAGTGAAGTAACAGTTGGAAGTCTCTATCTGAGAGAGAGGAGGAAGGGGAACTGTGGAAGACTTGAGGTGAGTAGTTTTTGAAAAGTTTTTATGGGAAGTGAGATAGGGAATAAGGGAGTAATAAAAGGCTTTTATTACTTCAACAAGGGTCCAGTTGAAATTGCATAACATTAATTAAGTCTTCTTCTAGTTCACTTTAGCCAGCTCATAATGAGTGGGAGCATGGGTGACCCATGGCAGGAATAATACGAGGCTGAAAATTGGCAAGATATGAGCAGCAATATAAAAAGGTTAAAAAAAGAGTAGAAGGCAATGTACAGTTGAATTATATTGAATAGCAAAGGAAGAGGATGGATCTAAGAAAGTACTGGATTGAAATTAATGAGGGAATAAACTGTGTTTAGGAGGGATAAAAGGGATGAAACATAAGGAGGAATTGAATGATAGGATCAGATAAAGCAATGTTAGAGTTTTTAACTAAGAAAGTATAACATTTGAAGATAATGGTGAGATACGGTGTCTATTTCTATGTGTGGGTAATTTAAGAGACTAACAAACTGGAAGATTAAGGAATTTGAAATAGTACATATGTGAATTTTAATGCTAACTGGTATAAGGGCGGAAGTTGGGAAAGAAAGGAAGATGCTAGACTCTGAGAAAGAAAGGGAAAAGCTCTGGGGGCTGGTTTACAATAGTCATTGTAGTCTGAATTGGGCAGAAAAATTTGATAACTCTAACCTTCAAAGGAGGTGAGATTTCTAAGTTACAGTGGTAAAGAGAATCTGAAAGTGGTAGTAAGCAATAAAGAGTAACCTGTCTCCTCTAGGACCACTGTGTCAGACATGTGTGACTTTCACTTTCACCTGAGGGTGATGTGGGTTAAGATTCCTTTTGATTCCCAACCCCTATGACTCTCCCAGCCCCCATGGGATCTGAGCTGAGCCAACTTGGGCTGTCCCAGCCCCCATTCTAATGATCTGCTCAGGTTTCCCAACCCCCACCCCAAGCACAAACAGCTTCCTCCTTATCTAAAAACCCATTGAATTCTATTCAAATTCTAACCCTGGCTGAAGCCCAGGCCAGAGGCCAACCTGAGACTCCACCCATGATCCCCTTCAAGATTACCAAAAGCCCTCCATTATAAAAGGGGGAAACTGGAGTCCACTCTTTGCAGGAGTTCCAAATATGTCATCATTATGCCGGCCATGTCAAGGGTTTCTACCCACCAGTGCCAGCCCTGGCCTTTTCTACCTTTCAACCTTACTTCCAAACCCCAAATAAACCTCTTTTAACAATCTAGATTTTCGGGTCTGTAAATTCCTTTACAGGGGACCCCTGCGCCGCTACTAGATCTCATTTAACTTTGTATCCTTGCACCGAATCCAAAGGAGTTGCAGGGGAGCTCTATTTTGACTCTCTGTATCCTGCACCTGCCATTAGATCTCAATTAAACCTAATTTCATTTAGATACTCTTTATCTAATTCTCATCAAGGGGAAGGGGGGATGCTTACCCAGGTCCTTTTCAGTGAGGAAGTTGCTGAAAGTTGTAGTCTGCTGCTGCTCTTCTTCTGGGATGGTGAAGGGAGAAGGAGAGGTAGTACATAGGTTGTACTCATGATATTAGACTCCCTTCCCTCAAACCTTCCACCAAGGTGAGAAGGATCATCGTGGCCTTTACCTTGTAGGAATGCAATTTAATTCCAGTTTGCTGTTGCTTGGTTGTTTTTCTGTTGTATCCCACTCTTTGTAACCCCATTTGAGGTTTTTTTGACAAACCATTCATTTCCTTGTCCAACTCCTTAACAGTTAAGGAACTGAGGCAAAAAAGATCAAGTAATGTACCCACTCAGCTAATAAGTGTTTGAAGTTGAATTTGAATTTAGGTGCTCAATCCATGGTGCCTGTAGATTCCACTTTACCTCATTTCAAATCACCACCAAGGTCTTTGAGTTGATAGAATAAAGATTGAATAATCTGAGTAGCAAGAAGATAAACATCCTTTTTTTTTTTTTTTTTAAATGCAAGTTTTCCCCAGTCCCTCTTAATCTAGTGCCTTCCTTGTGTTAAATAATTCCTATTTATCCTGTGTATAGTTTGCTTTGTATGTATTCATTTATATGCTGTCCTCCCTTTAGCTTATACATTTTTTGAGGCAAGGATTATCTGTTGCCTGTTTGCGTATCTCCAGTTCTTAGCACACTGCTTGGCACTTAATAGTAAGCATTTAATAAATGCTAATAAATTGATTAATTAATGGAGATTATAGTGACAATTGTGAAGTCATCTAATATGAGAACCTGGTTAGTTTTTAATAACAATGGAAACAAACACTCCAATCTCAGCTTTCAGAGCTTTATTTACTGATAATTTTTTTTCCCCCACATGAAGTTCTCTGTTTGCTAAATGTTTGCCATCAAAAAGCTGCTCAAACCAAAAAGAATCCAAGGAAGGAAGTACCCCAAAAGAACAGAACCAAAGGTTTGCAGCAGATGCCTTTGGAATGTTCAGTAAATTGTTTTAATAACCTCATTTGGATTAGAAGAATAAATTGACTCATGTCTTTTCCAAAAAGCAGCTGGAATTTAAAAGCAATCACCTAAAACTGCCTTCATTCTATAAATTCTAGAGGGATGAACTTCCATTTCTTTTCAAGTGTAATTTCTGGACATGTGACAAATTTCCTTCTGATCCTTCCTACTAGAGGCAGCATGCATTGAGCCCAGAAGACCTGAATTTAAGTCTTGCTGCAGACATGTACTAGCGTGAGATCACAGGCAAATCACTTAATCTCTCTGGGATTAAATGCAACTTTAAAAGACTGTAAATTGCAGATGAGGCACTGATAGCAATACATGGAATTTCACACTAGGGGATATCACAAGTAAAGAACTATAAAATTCTCCATCAGTTGTCATACAATGACAGGTTGTTATTATTGCTGTTGTTCATGCTTTGCTTTTGAAGTGTGATTATATCATGAGCATAATATCTTGTCTTTATTAAAGGGTCAGAAATAGGGCTTCCCTCTTCCCCATGCCCTTTTGCCCTTCACACTAAAATCATCATGTGAAATCTTGAGGTTTGAGAATTGTTTTATTTTTGTTACCTTAGTACCAATGACTGGCCCAGAGTAAAGCCTTTTTGAATTGGATTTTATATGGCTACAGGAGTCAATAAGAGATTGGAATCTCTTGGTAGAATAACTTTTTGGAGAAAATACTACTATTAGAAAGTAAATCATTTAAGAGGAGGAGTTGGTTTTGTGTTTATACCCTTATATTTCATAAAAGAATTTTGAGAAATAGGAAACAAACTCATTCTCAGAAAAAATACTAATATATACAGGCAAATCAGACCCACTGAGAGAGACAGCAATATTACCTTTTCTCTAAATGCATTCCATTGATCTCAGAGGTGGCTTGCTTAAACTCTTAAGGGTGAATGCTAATAATTTTTCAGGAAGCTGTGCTATCAAATAAAAAGACTATCTTAAACTTTCAAAGAACATATAAAATAGTGGTACATTTCTGGATCTGGATCGTATCTAGGTGTTGGTGTGAGGTAGAAATCCAATGACCCTAATTTCTCTCTTTCTCTTTTTTTTTTTTTCTCCCAAGAACCCTGAAACATGAATAGACTGATTTAATATCAATTTGCTGGGCAAGAATCTTTAATTGGTGCCCCAAAGTACACAGGATAAGCTCAGGACTTGGGGACCATTTCATGATCAGAACTGATGACTTCAGGTCTCTGTTATCACAAATGTCATTCTGTTGCTGCTCATTTCTAATTTCTGGTACTCATGTTGTCCATTTTCTGAAAGGTGAACTAGCTTCTGCTGAAGGTTGAGTTTCCCAGAAGAGTTGTCTGACTCGATTTTCAACTTTTTAGAAGTTTTAACACTTTATTACATTTGTTTGATTTCAAAAAACTTGACCCCATTTTTCTCTCTCCATAAAGTGTTCTATGCTGTCAATATGTATGAAAATCTATGAATATTTAAAAATGAAAATGAATTAAAATGGGAATTTTAAGAGACCTCTCATGATGACTGAAGACACTGTGGGAAAGAATAGGGTTCATTTTCAGTATTGCTCAGAGGGAAGGATTCCTTTCTTGTATATAAATAATCTCCTCTTCCCCTCTCTTTTGGTCTCAGTTTCAGTTTCCTCATCTCTAAAATAAGAGAGTTAGAGTAGATGATCTCTAAGATCTCTTTTGGCTCTAAATCTATGTTCTAAGTTCCCAGGCAATGGAATATAGTTGATATAATAGAAAGCAACCAGATTTGAAGTCAGGAAGTGCTGATATCAAGTTCTGATCCCGACATGTCCTAACTACATGATCATGAATTGGCTTATCACTCTAGTTCTTGGTGCCCAAAAGAACTACCATACATTATAAATGAATTACAAATGCATGTGGAAAGAGTGAGATTACCTCCAGAGATGAGATTCTAGGACTGGACCCCAGGCCCTGCTTCTCCCCCCCCTGTTCATAGTATAGGACCATGAAGAGAATAATCATGTGAAAATTGCCAAAACACATGGCCATTAATTTTCATATATATTGGTGCTAAATGAGGGCAATGCTATAGTTAACTTCTATGTGATCATCTTGGGATGAGACCAGGTCAAAAAAAATTGAGAAATATATTGGTAAGTGATCAACGATAAAGTGAATTTCTAGGCACTAGCCACACGATGTCAGGCATGTAAAGCCTGTTCAGTTTGTTTAGACTTTTTAAAAAATGCCTATATTTCTTGATTTTATGTTGATGTATTTAGGTTCAAGTCTCTGATGAATTCTGTTTGGTGCATTGAGATTACATATTTTATATCCATAAACGCAGAGAGCTTATTTTTTAATAACCAAGCTTTCTAAATCAACACACAGCATATACAGTTGGGAAAAAGGATTTTGGATATATATTTTATTTGACAGTGTTTTAGAATATCATACAGTAAACAAGATTTCTGTAAAAGTTAATTTATCCATAGTGGTGCGTTTCATAAAAATAGTTGCTCACTTACAGCCTTTCTGTGACTATTAATACATGGAATTATATTTATAGAGATACAGCTGTACAGGGTAAATTCACAGCTAACACTACACAGAAATATTATTTGGAATGGGGTTTAGATGATGTGCTGTCTTCACAGGTTATCGATTACAGCCGCATAAAGCAATTGCTGCACAAGTAGTAGCTGTGAACTGTGCAAATTAGAGTTTATGCAAGCGTAATCTCAGGTTGTTTTTCATTTCTTTTAACACATGGAAAATAAAGGTCAGAGGATACAGTACTGGGACGTGCAGCTACACTACAGAAGCATTGTCCAAAACCAGATTCAATAAATTAATGGCAAACTATATTGGATTTCTAGTCCAGGGGAGAAAGACTAATTGAAATTAAACCAAAATTGTATAAACCACTACATGTGTTTGTGCTTTTGTTTATGATGAATGGAGTTTCTTTGTTTTTTATTTTTCTTTTTGAAAATTGGCTTGAAAGCTGCAAAATCCTTCATTTGAGACTTTCAACCACCATCTCTTTCCATCAAAGAATTCAACCCCATCTTAGATGAAAATTAAACTATGGTAGGGTGAGATAATGCAGCGCCTGAGACAGAGGAAGGGAGAAAAGGAGAGCAAGAAATAGAGAAAAGCAGGGAGAAAGAATGAAGGATGGAAAAGGAAAAAAAAAAAGTAGAACAGTCAAGAAGGGAGAAAAGAAGGGGAGAGAGAGAAGCAAAGATAGACACAAAGGGAGAAACATATAGTGAGAGAGAAACACATACAGTCATAGACAAAGAGACGGACAGACAGACACACAAAGGGACACATGCCAAAGAATCACTCAAGTGAGGCCATTTTCTTTTGACTCAGGTTGATGAAATCGATCTCCCTACATTACTTCTTTGATTTCAGATTTGTAGATGGCAAGGAAGGGTGGCTTATTTGCATCTGAATTTCTATAAAGCATGGCACTAGTGGAAAGGATCCTATTGAAGTAACTTACAATAGATTGAAGCCTCTTTTGAGCAGAGCACATTAAAGAGAAAGGGCTTTTTTGATGCTTTTAGAAGTCTCCATGTTGACTTCTCACACATATATTCACAAAGTGATTATCCATGGCAAATTTATCAGTGGTTACATTTTTTTAATTACAAAAAAAAAATCAAGGCAGAAAATGGTGTCTTAAGAATTTTGCTAGGGAATCAATCTTCCATGAAGAGTGATGCAAAGGTCTTAGACATGCATGAAAAAAATTTAGACTTGACTAAGGGTCTGAGACAGAAGTAGATTCAAGAGAAACAAAAGAAGGAGAAAAAGAAAGCTTAGAGGCAGAAAGGAATGACAAAATGTCTTTGAATGAAAACAAATTGGTCAAAATGATGGCTTTTTTTACTTGGAAGGCATTAAAACCCCAATAATATAAACTGGACAATTTCACAGACATCTGCTCTTTGAAAGTAAATGAGAAGAAATAGAAAGATGGCCCAACAGAAGGTAATAATAAAAAAGAGTGAACTATAGCACCGCTAGTAAGAAAGGTAACTGTCTTTGCTACTAAGAGAGGATAGGAAAGCCTTTTTGTGTAAGGAAACTGCAGCTTCTCCACTCTTGATAATCATTAGATTCTGTCCTGTGGGTGTAAAATTTACACTTCAGACAACAATCAGTTCTAATCTGTGAGCTAAGTCACCAAATTCTAACTTGTGGCAAATTGTTTTCCAGGACGTAATTTTCTGAAACCTGACTTGGTTCCCCTTCCGATCCTCTTCCCCTAAATGTACAGAAATAGGATTTGTTCACAAAATGGCAGTAAAAATGGCATCACACCAATTAATTGACTCAATTTCCTAAGTCATCCTGAAGCCCACAGTGAATGAGGCTGCTAGTACCAGGTGTGGACTGTCCCAAAGTGTGTGTACCATGGAAATATGTCATGGGTGCACAGTTCTGAATGTTTCAAAGAAACCCTTTAACCCCTGTTTAGATGCATTGAGAATAATTTATTTACAACACTTTAGCTCAGTTAAAAGATATAATCTTTTTCTCAGTTTCAGCTTGCTCCGTGCAGTTTGATTTTTAAGGCGATATTCCAGTTTGTGATTGCTTGTCCAGTTTCTTGATATAAAGTTTGCAATGACACCCAAATCCTTCATGCAGCGGGGGAAAAATACTAAAGCTACACTGCACTGCCTTTCTCCAATTGTACTTTAGGATATTTTGGTTCTTCCATAGCTGCCCGAGTCCCTAAAATGGAATGGGGGACTGTAGGATCAGTTTGTAATCTCTGCATTGCCTATAGACTGCTCAAATTTATTGGATGCTCTGCATATCCTCATGGAATATGGTTCTGCGTTGATGCTTCCAGGCCTTGACGTCTCATGGATATATGAGTGACAGTGAAAATAAATTAAAACATTGTGAGACAGAACCTAAGAAGAATGTTCTGTGTTAATGTGAAATGGAGGGCAACAGCTGCATCGCTTATCTGCTCATGGCTGAAGCGTCAGATTTCAGTACACTAGGCAACTTGTCAGAACCAGGGATTTTCCAAGGTCCCGGTGAGACAGTCGCCTTCCGAGTTGCGGTGGTGGCGTTGCGAACACTACTAGAATGGAAGTGTCCCTTCCTTGGGAACTCGCCGTGTTTCCCGTCAGGCTCCCGCCGGCTGTGGTCCATGTCACTTGAGTACGGGCTGCAGCTATTGCTACCGTATGCCTTAGTAGCACCGAGTGGTTCGAGCTGGCTGTGATCAGGAGCTGCTGCGGCCTTCTTTTCTGCTGGACCCAAAGCTCTGAGATCCTCTTTCCTCCCGAGAGATCCACCTCTGTTTGAATCCGCGGCCTTGGACCTCCCGCGTTGTTCGTCATTGGTCCCAGCGTACATCATCTCCCCTGCTCCCACTTCCGCGACAGTGAGCTGTCCCATCGCTTTACTCTCCGAGGGGGGCCTGCCGCCCTCGGTTTTCTTGGATTTGCACTCAGACGATCCTTTGTTTGATGTCTCTTCATGCTTTGACCTATCAACCTTCTTAGGACTAGCTGATCTTTCCCTTTGTTCCCCTAATCTTTTCTTCTTCTGGCCGTTAGCTGAAAGCTCCTTTGGTTTTCTAACGTCATGTTCCCTTTTGATATCCCATGTTGGGTCTGGGCTTATCTGGTGGGAAGGGTCAGAGGGTGGGGCTAGATGCGATGAAGATAATGGTGAGATTATGTCTTCAAGGGAAGTCACTACTTCCGGCAGACCTGTGGAGGCGGCAGAGGGAGAACCCCAGGAGTTTGGTTCGTCTGTCGTGACAACAAAAAAGAAAAACTGCATGAGAAACCGCACCAAAGGGCAAACATTTCCCCGCATTAAAACATTGCGCTCCTATCCTGTCAGTAATCAGCAGGCAGAGATTTTTAGAGAAACTCCTACGCTTTAGATAGGAACAAGTTCAGAGAAAAGCAACCTCAAGGTGTCTTCTCCCTGAAGTCCCCCGCTGCTACGCCCCCACCCCTCCCCCGACCCCATCCCTCCCCCTCGCTTCTTTGACAAAAGGGCGACAGTTCTGGTCTCAGAGTACCCCCTCTCCACTGTTTCTGAAGGGAGCTGGGAGTTCTGTATCGCCCCTCATCAAATTCTCTCTAGTTTCTGTGAAGCCTCAAATCTGATAATTTATTGGTAAAATCTTTTACTTTCATGCATTTCTTACATGCACATTGAACTAGGCAGTATCAATGTCCTCTTCAAAAAAGAGCAAAAATGCTATTCTAATATAGAGCGTTACCCAAAAACAATCCTTTAGTTATCTTTATTTCAACCCACACTGTAAATGAGAGACCGAGTTTTTAAAATGGACATAATTCTGCATTGTCCTTTAGCAATTAACCATCTCTCTTAAAAACCCGTCACATGTTATGGGAATTCTTGCTGTGTTGTCATTAAGCAATTAATCATCTTTCTTAAAAGTTGGTCTTATGTCAAGGAAATCCTTGGATCTACCATTCTGAGACAAGTAATTTTAGCTGTGGAACTTAGCTCTATATTTTAACCTCAGGGGCCTGGTATGGTATTTCTGGTACTGGAATAGAGGAAGAGAGAAAGGATTGAGGTGGGGCAGCTAGTTAGTTCAGTGAATAGAGCGCCGGCCTTGACGTCAGTGGGACCTGAGTTCAAATTTAGTCTCAGATACTTAACACTTCCTGGCTGTGCGACCCTGGCCAAGTCACTTAACCCCAATTGCCTCAGTAAAAATGAGGCAAAAAATGTAAAAAAAATGTAAAAAAGTAAAAACAAGTAAAAATGAAAAATGAAAAGAAAAAGAAAAAGGATAGAGCTGCTGGGGTGGGAAGATCCTAGTGAACTATTTGAAATCCATAATTCTGGTATCTCCAAATCACAAGCATGGGAAATTATCTCCTTTAAACTGAAGTTCTGGGGATTTCCCCCCAGTGTTTTCCTCTTACATTTTCTCTTGGTTACCATTTAAGCAAGAGGGTCATGTAAGGAAAATATCCTGGTTGTTAGTTTACCTGCTCACTCTCATGTTATTCCTACCTTGATTTTCTGACCGCTTTTATTATCATCATATATGCATTTTGAATTCCTTGAACCCAAGACTTCCTATGGGTAAGTTGGGCTCTTGGGAAAGCTATAGCTGCTAGCCCATTCAGAAGTATTGTGTAGTTTAGCATAAGAAATCTAGAAAAGTAATTTGGCATTTTGACTTTTTTATGAACAGGGTAGCCTTGGTTAGTTCAAGGACTATCAACCAAATTTATTTTAATTCACTTAAATAAAATAGGACTCTTGACATGGATAAGATGGTCCAGAGTCAAAAGTAAAAGAAAAAAAGTTTAGTGCAGCAGCTCTCAAAAGATTGGAAACAGTTGACTGTGGCTTTCAAAAGGGCCCAAACTAAGGGCATGAGAAAAGGGTAGGCACTGGCAGCATCTGGTTTGACTGTTGTAATCATTCAAATTTTTATAGGCTCTCTGTCTCCTATAACATCACAAATTGCATATTAAATTAGTTATTTTCAAATTATATTGGAGATATTGGGAGTAGTAGTAATTATTCGCTTCATTTACAGATGGAGGAATTAAAACACAGAGAAATTAAATGATTTGATCAGAATTACAGAGTGATTCATCCAAGAATAAAATCTGGTTTTCTTCATTCTTTTTACTTGCCAACAAAAATGTCCTATATCGTAGCTTATATCAGCCTTGCAGATAGGTTCAAAATATGTGGGATGTGAGGGCTCAGTAGGAGACTCTTGGCAAACAGAATGGGATTGAATGATTCTACAGATATATTTATCCATATAAAATCTATCAGCCCTTATTCCTCCCAGTTTTGTTTAATCAGATGACAAGAGGACACAAATCTTTAGCAAACGGTAAAAGCAGGCCTAATCATTCTACAAACTCAAATTTTCTTAAAAACATTTCCAAGCAATAATAGGGTGAACAAAGTTTTATTTCTTTTTCCTTAAAGTTCAAGTGTATTTTGGGACATGGTAACTGCCCAATATACACTTAAAAAAAAACAAAACCCAAAACCTTACCATTATGGTAACATCTCCATTAACAGAAGTTATATTTTTGACAGAAACTTCATAAACAGAAAAAAAAAAAAAAAGAATACATAGGATAACATTATAGAATGTCAAACAAGGGAGGGAAAGGTTATGGAAAGAAAGAAAACCATTAAATGATCTAAAGTATCACATATGCCTGAAGAGATAAAAATATTATCCTGAAAGACTTGGGATAGAGGTAGAAGAGGGCAGAAGCTGGGAAACAATTAAAGAAGATAGAAACAGAACCCAACTTGTTCTTGACAAAAGATGGAACCTAGGAAGGAAGGTAGGATACTGGACAATTAGAGAAAGAGGAACTGTTGGCAGTTTGCATGGAAGCAAATAATATATCAAATACGTAGGAGAGCTGCTTAATGTCAGAGATTCGAACAAAGCTTTACCTTAGCAATAAAAGGCTTAGAAATCAAAGACCATGTTGGGACCACAAATGAGTGGGTAGGAATTTCAGTTTAAGTACAATAGAAATAACCTCATTATCAGATGTTTCCCATGTTTGACAGGGTAAGGATTCCCTGAAGAAAAGGAGGGGATAAATCCTCTAGAAGTGAAGAGATCTGGGAACAGGAGGCAAGCTTCAGAGACTTCCCTGCTTTGATTATGGAGATAATTAGAACCTATGTGGAGAAGCATTTTTGTTCTGCCTCACTAACTGTTGGTCTGAGGAATTTTTTAAAAACCAAGATAAATTGGCATAATGAAGTCTTGTTTTTAAGGGAGTTCTTTCTGAAGTTTCTCTAACTCATTCACTTTCCAAAGGGATGAACAGGTGAGCTAAGTGATGTATCAAAACACCTTACTGAGGATGAAGATGAGACATGAGCCTTTGGTTCATCTCTTAAATTTTCAACATTCAGCTTTTATTGGTTTCCATTTCCAATACAAAAAGGGATCACAATTATTCAATGAGCTATTCTTCAATTTTAACTGACTCAGAAGGAGATAAAGAATCCATTAAATCATCATAGATGTCTATGATGGCATGAAATCACAGAATTTAGGAGTGGAGAGGGATCTTGGAGATCAGGTAGTCCAAATCCATCTCTGTCAAGGAATCCTTGTTTATAATATCCACTTGCAGTCACTAAGCCTGTGTTTGGAACCTTCATTATCTGCTATAGTAATCTATTTTGTTTTCAAACAGACCTCAAATCCAAATATCTCCTTTGTAACAACTATCCATCATTCCAAATTCTGCCTTCTGGAGTCATACAAAATGAGGTGAATCCTTCTTCTTCATGATAGCTCTTCCAATACTAGATGACTGTCATGTCTACCCAAAGTCTCCACTTTTCCAGAGCATCCCCAACTCCCTCAATTAATCATTCTCTGGCATGTTCTAGAGGACTCTCACTATCCTGCCTACTCTTGTTTTATTTAATTTATACCTAGAACCTTTCACTGTATTGCAGATACAACCTAGCCAGGTCAGAGTTTAGTGGTACTATTATATCCCATTCTCTACATACTTGGGCCTCTTAATGTTATCAAGGATGGCATTAGTTTTTCTTTTTCTTTTTTTTATTGGAGGGAGTAGGGAGACAGCTCTTATAATAGAGCACATATTGATTTAATAAATTATATTTTAAATCATCATGGGAGTAAACTATATATCAATATGTCAAATGCCTTTCCTTTCACATACCAGTGATAAAAGATGTAATTCAATTAAATTATATATTTAAGTTAAATTCATTTATAGGTAGCAAATGGGCAGCTATGGGGCATAGTAGATAGAATACTGGGACTGGAGTTAGGAACATTTATCTTTCTGAATTTAAATCTGGCATCAGACATTTCCTACCTGTGTGACTTTAGCCAAGTCACTTAAACCTCAGTTTCTTCATCTGTCAGATGGGCTCGCAAAGGAAATGGCAAACCACTCCAAGATCTTTGCCAAGAAAACTACAAAAAGGATCCCAGAAAGTTGGACATGACTGAAAAATGATTAAACAACTGGATAATAATACTGATTAATATTGAGACTTGTAATATTAATAAAAATTAATCATCCTAATGAGTACTCTTTTAATAGAATTCTTTAAATATTTAACTTCATTTAATGCCTATAATAACTGTCATATAGCTAATACAAATGTTCTTATTCCCATTTTACATATGAAGGAAACTGAGGCTCAGAAAATAAAATAAAATAGTTCAAGGTCACACCGCTAGTAAGTGACAGAGATAGGAATCATACTCATTCTCCTCACTCTGAGTTTACCATCCTTTCTGCTTTTCCAGCTTCAGTAAATAAATGGCTGTGCTCTTTATTTTTCTTGGGGGAAAAGTGACAGGAAAAATAAGAGTAGTTTAGGAAGAGTTGCTTTTCACCTGAGCTGAAACTTAAGGAATTATGATGATGAGAGCCATCTGAATGGAAAATCATTGCCTAGGATCCTACTTTATAATTTATCTACTTACTTCAACCCTTGAAGTTATGGCAGATGATAGCATCCTGTGAGATTAATAATGGTCTAGTGAATATCTAGTGTAGCATTTCCTTTAATAATGCTGGTTGGCACCTTCTCTGCAACTTAAAGCCTTGAACAGTGGTTCTTAAAGTGTGATCTGAGGTCCCTTGGAGATCCTGAAACCCTTTCAGGAGTTACAGAATTATATTATTTATACATGATTATATACGATTTTAAACAACATTTGATTAAGGAGAGCAAAATGTTACCATGAAGCTAGTATTCTTAATCTGAGTTCAGTGAACATGTTTTGTTTTTTATTATAAACATTTCAGTATAATTTGTTCCTCTTATAAATCTATTTTATTTCATGCATTTAAAAACACTGTTCTACTGCCCAAAAGAATTTATGACAAATGAAAGGTTGGGAAACCCTATCCTATCATCTCTTATCCATAAATGTGTCAGCCATGCAAATTTAAGTCATACAAAATTCCTTTAAGAAGCACAACAATGACTCTTTTATAAGATGAAGCATAAAACAAATGCTAAATGTGTTTGACACCATTATGGAGGATTTCTAGGATAAAGTACAAATGAAAGAGGACTACCCTAGAAATGGTGAGATCTTCCAGATACTGATTTCATTAAGTTCCACAATGTTTAGGAGCCTACTAGAAAAGATCCATAATTATTCCAAAGATTTTGGCCTAACTATCCACATAGGGAAAACTAAGGGGATAAGGAAAAACTAATATTCAGACCAGTAGTTTTCAAATTTTTAAATTCTTAAACAATGGGGATTTCCTCAGGAATTCTTTATAGCAGGTTGTAGTTATTAGTATTTGTCATATTAAACATTGAATTGTCTTTTTATTGTTATGAAAATAGTATCGATCCCACAAACCACCTGAAATGATCTCTAGAACAAAAAGGATCCTTTGACCATATTTTGAGGGCCAGACTGTGATATGCAGTTGTATGAGCAATTTATAAAGTTAGTCTATCAATCCAGGGATTATGGATAGATAATATAGCTGGAATCTGGATTTGAATGAGTTCAGAGTTGAACTGGAGCAAGAGAGTAGTTTAATGCGCTTTTGATAAATTGTAGAATGTTTTAAATGAGCCCAAGTGTTCCCCTGAAACAAATATCCATTTCTTTTAACACTGATATTCTTATGAGGATAGAATCTAGTTATAAATCTTTAAAATATTAGTATCTGAAGAAATGAAGTTGTTGTTTATTCAAAGGATAATGGGGAGTTATATAAGAGGCATTTAGAGGCTTTAATATAATTGTATAGGAGAAGCAGTATAACAGATGAATAAATAGAAAATGGGATGATCATATGTGAGGAATGATGAATGAACAATTTGAATACTTTACTGGAAGCACATTATATCAAGAGAACTAGAAACAGAAATTCTTAATTTGGGATCCATGAATTTTAAAAACAATATTTCAATCATTATATTTCAATATATATTTTGGTTTGTTATGTATTTAAAAACATGATTCTAAATTTCACCAGACTATCAAAGAGTATATGATACAAAAAGATGAAGAACCTCTAATCTTGAGGAAGACTTCTAACAGGCTGTGTAAAGTTCTAGTAGAGACAGGATTTATATGAAAATATAAGAATCATCCAGTATGAGAGAGAAAGTGGATGGCAGATCACAGATTAAGAAAGTAAGGAGGTGTCCAGCAAAGTGCTTAATAAGAGAGATCCTAAAATAAAGCAAAAACACTAGGAAGCAAAATCCACCTAGGTTTAAGCAAAGAATAAGTTCTGAGTAGGCTGGACAGATTTCAGGGTAGATTAAAAAAATATGACAATCAACATCTGTTTGGTATTGCCCCTTCTGGTAAGGAGGGGACAGTGAGGATTGTTGACCTAGTGTTCAGTTCAGAGACAAATAATTAATTTTTTTCCCAACAAGCTATTTGCTTAATAATTTAATAATGATGATGATGATGATAGCTAACATATGTGCCAGTGTTCTTTATAAGCACCATCCTTTCCAATTCCTTTGTGTTTGCTAATTAGAAAGAATACCCAGTGTTTATAAGGTTAAAAATCTCAGGTGGCCATATGGACTAGAGCTGTATCTGGCCCATATGTGGCACATGTTGCCTGGCTGTGTCTTAGCCATAGCTTCCCAGGATCACATTTAGGAGTAAATGGGACTTTCTAGGTGCCAATTCTGGTGCCAATATTCTTCTCTTTTCAGTTGAAGAAATTGAAGTCTACAAAAGAGAAGTCCCTTGTCCAAAGTCAGAGTTAATGGCAGATCTAAGACTAAAACCCAGGTCTCTTGGCTCATTGCTGAGTGCTTTCTGCTCTGTTTCTCATATAATGCTTCAGTTTCCTCAATTAGCAAATTAGAGGTTTGGACACTAGATGATCTCTAAGATCCTTTCCCACTTTAAAGAATGAGTGATAAACTCTTCATTGTGTTCTCTTTGGATGTATTGAATTTATTTGAGATAAAAAAAAAGGTTTTATTCACATTCAATTCACAAGTGAATTGAAATGGTACCTTTAAAAAAAAGTTGGATCCTAGTTGGGGTGGGGGTCAATATTTGTGGCAGGGAAGTCCTTATTACTGAAATAGAAGGCCAACTAAACAGGGAGAATATTGAAATAACATGAGATATCAAAAACTATTTCTACCATAAGTCAGCATGCTACAGGAAAATATCAAAATGATCAGGGTGGCTCAAAGGAGAATGATAGAAAATAATTTGCTGTTTTAAAAGAAAACTTGAAGAACTGTGTTCAAACCTGACAGGTTCATTTGTGCTTGTTCAACTGTTACTAAGATGATTGCTTTTTGTAATAAATATAAACATGAAAAATTCATAGTTTTATCTGTTATATCCAACACAACAAATGAAGGATTTCATCCTTCTTTGCTATTTTTTGGTGTGATGGTTACAGTGCAGAGGCATTGTTAATGGCCTTGAAATATTTATATATATATATTTTTTACCTTTCTATTATCTTGAAGATATAAACTAAGGGCATTATTTTTATTTTTATTAATACTGTATTGGCTCATTAGGGTCTCATTTTCAAGCATTTTTTCTTTTGCATAATTATAAGATCAGTCAACCTGCATGGAATCAAAGCTATAGAAGTATTACATGGATTGTAAAACTCAGGTTAATGAGAAGATACCATTGTAAATTACTAATAATGACCATACAAAATATTTTGCATCCATAGAATCTGTACAGCTATAAAGTGATTATGATTCATGATCTCATTTGGGCCTCACAACAATTCTGTAACATATATATATATATATATGTATGTATATATATATATATATATATATATATATATATATATATATATATATATATATATATATATTCATTTACAGATGAGGAAACTGAAGCCCAGAGAGTAAATGACTTGATTGATTACATTCAAGTTGGCAAGACTGGAATTCTGAACTCTGGTTTCCTAATTCAGTCAGGTTATAAAAATCACACTCATGGGAATAAAGATTAAAAGTCTAAAGACCTATATGAACTAATGAAAGTTCTGATTTATGTAACATTTGAAAAGAAAGGCAATAAAATCTTATTATTTGTTGAGAGCTTGTGTGATATGATTAGAGGGGATGTTTGAGAAACTGTCTTATTTTTAAAAATCTACTCCAGAAACCTGAAAAATCTATCATTAGATGCTCCATCCCTATGGAGTTAACCTAATGGGTTTAAGGTTTATAAAGAAGACTGTCCTGGATGCTACAAAGTCCTTCCATTTCTGATACATAGTGTCTCTGTAACCTGGGCAAGTTGTTTAATTGCTCAGGGAGTTAGGGATTTTCAGAAGATTGTAAATTGGGGATAAGCTGCCAATTTGCATTGGTGAAAGTAGTTTTCTCACTTGAGAATCTCCACTATAATATCTGTGATAAATGGTAAGTATCCTAGAATCTTCCTGAATGACTCTACTGAAGGGAAACCCTTTATGAGGCAGTCTGTTCCACTTTTGGACAGTTTTAATAGGAAACTTCTAGTAAGCCACAAGGAAGTATCTAGGTGGTATAGTGGATAGATCACTGGACTTGGAATCAATTGACTTGGAACCAGAAAGACTCATTTTCCTGAATTCAAATCTGACCTTAGACATTTACTAGCTGTATGACCCCAGGGCAAGTTACTTTTGCCTCAGTTTCCTCATCTGTAAAATAAGGTAGAGAAGGAAATAGCAAACCACTGTAGTATCTTTGCCAAGAAAACCCCAAATGGGGTCATGGAGAGTTGGACATAAAAGAAAAGCAATTTAACAACAGCAATGCTAGGCTGAATTTTGTATCTCTGATACCTCAATATACTATTTATTCTCAGGTCTAACTTCTTAATCTGAGGAGAAACCCTCTCTGACATGAAACCTTCAAATACTTGAAGATATATCTCCACTAAAATTTTCTTCTCAAGACTCCTTCCACCATTCTTTGTATGGCATGGCCTCCAAAATTCACCACCTTTTTTTTTTTTTGGACTCACACTCTCTCTCCAGTTCAGTTCTGGTCTCATTTTATTTTTCTACCTACATTGTCTATCTCAGGGATACCTATGAATGTGGTCATATAATGGACCAGCCTTCTAAATGCATACCACAATCTGACTAAAACTTAGTATTTCTTGTGTGGGTAGTTAAGCTGATTTCTTCTACATACTCATGGCTTTCTCTGAGGAAACTTTGTAAAACTCTGGGGTTTGAGCAACCAATAGAAAGAATTCGTTATCTATAAGGAATCCCTTTTCCTTTTAGCTTTCATCATAAAACATCCGCCATTGTTTATAATTTTATTTATAAAAATTTTAAGCATTCCAATTATACTTTAAGATGGAAATATACAGATAAGCCATTAATACAGAATGGCTAGGGGCAGCTAGGTGGCACAGTAGATAGAGCATCAGCCCTGAATTTAGGAGGACCAGAGTTCAAATCTGATCTCAGACATTTAACACTTCCTAGCTGTGTGACCCTGGGCAAGTCACTCAACCCCAGCCTCAGAAAAAAAACAAAAATAAAATAAAAATAAAAAATAATATGGAATGCTCAGTTTTGAAGACCTAACAAAAACTTTTAAAAAATTGATATATATTTTTTTGTCACCAAAAATTTTCCTGTATTCCTGTTCCTCCCCTTCAGAGAAAATTTTTTAAGAGAAAAAAAAAAAGCAAGAAAAAGTTGACATAAAAATGGACAACATATGCATTGTTCTCTACCTATGGTCCTCATTAACTGCCCCTGCTCCCAAACAAAGTAGTGAGCAGATAAGAACATTTAAGTTATAAAACAGAAATTAGATTTAGAAAAATTTTAAAAAGTCATTTAAAAGGAAGATGAGAAAAACTGATCATCATTATTTCCTTAAGATTTTTAAAAAATCCTTTTAATGTATTTTCTTTTCAATAGTACAAGAATAATATCTTTCATGTGAACAAAAACACCAGATTAACAAGGAAACAAACAAAGGGAGAATCATCAGGTAGCATCTGTCTCTTGCCTTGGGCCTGGGGGATGAAATTAGTGTCAAATTTGACGGCCTTTTGGGGAGCCTTGAGAAATTGTGCCTAGTGGGGATACTTAACTATTTAAGCTTACTTTATCCAAATGCAGTTTAATAGGTTAGATGGAGAAGCCATGATTTCAAAGCTTCAGTATCAGGTTGGAGAGCATATATTGGGGGAGGATCAGGATTAACAAACCTATCAACAAATAAATAGTTTGAAAACTAATTGTGTTGTGTATCAGTTAAATTTACTGAATCATATGCTTTCCCTCAGTGGCACCCTGAGGTGTAGTCTTAATACATATTTACTGAACAATAAAGCATTGAAGGGGTAGCAGTGCATAGATCACTAACTAAGCTTGGAATCAGGAACACTCATCTTCATAAGTTCAAATCTGACTTCAGATACTGCCTTTATGACTCTGGGCAAGTCTCAATTCCTCATCTGTAAAATCAGGTAGAAAAACAAATGGCAAACCATTTCATTATCTTTGCCAAGAAAACCCCAAAATGGGATCACAAAAAGGAGGGCACAATTAAAAGAATTAAACAATAATATAGCATTGTGATTGACACGCATTGGTCATTAATTCTAATTTCAATTAGTTTATCTGATTGTTTTCTATCATGGATAGCCAGCAGACAACAAAGCTTTGAGGAAATAAGAAGCTAAGTTTTTAAAGACAAAGCGTGCCCTTGACCTTTTGCAATGGATCACAGCCCTTAGAATTCAAATCATTAATATCCTCTTAATAAATACATAATAATGATAACAATAATAAACATAACTATCATTTATATATTACTAGATTAAGTAGTTTATAATTATTATTTCATTTTAACCTCATAATTACCCTGGGAGTTAGGTGTTATCATTATCCCCATTTTACAGATAAGGAAATTGAGGCAAATAGAGGTTCAATGACTTGTCCAGAGTCACACAGGTAGGAAGTAACTGAAGCTGGATTTGAACTGAAGTTTTCTTGACTCCAGGCCCTTGAGTCTATCAACTCACCAGCTAATTGCCTTTAATATTACATTAAATATGTTAATATACATATCTGTATATATTCAATTACTCTTAAGTAAAAGTAGTTCTCAAGGGATTAAAAAGCAGTTCCCCCCAAAATAAACATCCCTGGAGGGAGATTAAAAACAATGACAAAGATCTTTGAGAGTCGCAAGAACTCAAGTAACTTTTATATTTCCTTGCACAAAAGAATCACAGTGGAGCCCCAGATCAATTCAAGTTGGGGCAAAGTAACACAAAACTGTCCTACGTGTATCTCTTTCATAACTTTCTTGTTCACAACAGTCCTGGCTGGTTTTGAGGAAAACTTGGGGGGGGGTGGAATGTAACTTAAGTCTCTCCAGTTACACCAGTATTTTGCTACATACACACACATAAGCACACACACACACACACACACACACACGATTAGAAAAGATTGGAATTAAGAGCTAATGCAGAGAATTGGTAGAATTTCTTAGCAATATGATGCAAAGCAAGGCACTAGATGGCCAGCTTACAAAATGTGGGTGCAACATAGTCTAAGGGGGAGGAAGAATGGTGAAAGGAGAAATGGGAATGTAGAAAAGACAACCATTTGCCTAGTTTCAAGTATTTTCCAGAGTTGATTTTGTTTCCAGAATCACTAAGGATTAAAAGATTCTGACCAATTGGTTCTGATTAATTTATGGCATTTGCCTTCCTAAGAGATAAATTCTGGCACATGAATAGTTATTATGCAAAAGTAGTGCAATGACTTGAAAACAGATAATTTTCTTTAGGGGACTATACCTTCCCTTTGTTATCATGTTTCCATTTTTAATTGGCTCAGTAAACCTTTTTACACTAAAAAAAATAAAATTATTATGAATTCTAGGATCAAATCGATGCAGTTTTATTTTATTGGCAAGATTTTAAGGATAACATTACAACCCCAAACATTTTGCAGGGGTCTTTGGAGTTTTGGGAAAGAGAGAGGTGAGCTCCTTAGATTCTATGTGTGGTTTTCCATTCCTGAAATGTATTTGCCCTCTTTTATCCCTGAACCTGTGACTCCTTCAAAATTCAGACAGCCAGGCACCAAGTCCATCCTCCACCAGACTAAGGAGTCACCAGCAGTGATTCATACTGGATCCCCAGAGAGCTCCTTTTTTAGTATTAGTGAAGCCCCTACAAGTGATGTTACAGTGGCTATTCTGATTGATATATCCCCTGAGAACCCAAAGTCCATTATACCCAACTGTTTTAAGGCATGCAGCCAGAACTGCCTGCATTTGCAGACAAAAATACTTCAGTGCACGGCTTCCATTTGTGCACTGTTTGAACAGTACTAACCCCAGACCCACTTCTGAAGGCAAATTTAGTTTCTGTCCTTAGCTTCCTCATTCTGCTGCCTTTCCCACCACTCAATGACTACCCTGCCCTCTGCTGAAGGGCCAAATGTGTACAATGAATAGGAATGGTTGATGTTAGTTTTGGCTCAATTTCTATGCACCTGTTAGCATTACTGAGTTCTGACTATTGAAGAAATCTTAGGCAATCCAACGACAAAAAAGGAAATATTTGTTGCCTTTTATATAGAAAATATAAGCAGTGCTTATATGTACAGATTGTGATTTTCTAGCACGTTAGTTGTACACTAATTAGCCTTTAGTGACAATTGAGTCACATAGCTATAAATTTATATACTTTTAAAACATAATACTTATTTTGTTTTTCTTTTTTACTCTTTTCTCTTGCTATAGTTAACCTGACACTGCTTTCCTCATTTTCTATGGGAAAATACATGATTTTATCAATATTTTTAAAATTTCATGGAAGGATTTTCAGTTTAAGATTCCTTTCATTTGATTTCAGATTTATTATAATTTCACTCAATTTAAAATTGATAAAGCTTTGTAGGTTTGGTATGCTAGAAAGATAGGTAGACTTAAAGTCAGGATTTCCATTCTTGTTTCAGATAGTTAATTACATTGCAACTATGGGGGAAGAAGTTCAACCTCTCAGAGACTCATATAAAAATGGGTATAATGATATTTTAAATTAATTTTAATTATCTATCTATCCCACAGTTCTGATTTGGGGAAATCTGAAGACAGAGAGTTGCAAATCTTAAAGCACTATTTTAATGTGAGTTGTTATCGTTTGAACCTAGCTTTTCTCATAAATCTATAATTCCTTGTTATAATCTAAAAATAAAAATGGGGCAATAATCAGGGCTTATGTTTTATATTTAAGTCACAAAATATAGATTGTCTTAAAATATACAAAATAGAATAAGCCCATTTATCTTTTTAAAATGTCAAAGTAGTTTTAAAAGTTTTAGTATGAAGTCACATATGGTCTTTAAAAAAACCCTCAAAATTCTTGGGACAGCTCTCTCCCCAATTTTGGTTCCCAAGTGCCCCAGAAGCTCTTAAGTCACTAAAAGTAATAAAGCAGAAACAGAATTGAAACTTGTCTTTTATTAATGATTGCCTGAAACTCATTCACAATAATTTGTTACCTCAATCAGATTTTTACTTTTTACACTCTCCCCCCTTCCCATTGTGGAAGGAGAGGACTATTTCTCACCCCATCCCTGTACCCTAGAACTGAAAGATTCTAAGATATCTGCAAACCTGAGGCAATTTTTGGGAGGTGTGGGGAAGGCATTGATGATCCACTGAAATGAATTTTGCTTAGTTGGCCCTAGAAACAAATTAGATTTAGTCTTTTTTGGATTTATCAGAGGAGAAATACTATTTGATCTCTCCCTAACAGATATATATATATATATATATATATATATATATATATATATATATATATATATATATATATATATATATATATATTTAGATGTTCTGTCACAAGAGATTCATTTCAGCAAGGATTTAATAGTTCCTTAAAAAAACCAAAACAAAACAAAACAATATTCTTCCTTTTCTAAATCCCTAGATCTCCCATCTATTGTTCCCTCTAGTTATGGACTTTCTGAAAAGGAAATATGTCATTGGAATACATTTTTTCATTAATAGCAATTTTATCCACTCATCTAGTCTTATTTTACATGGTAATTATATTTTTAATTTGATTTGGCCCTCACTGCTGCTCAGCAGTCCCATTATCCATCATGTCCACACCCTCAGCATCTATTCCCCAAGCTTCTTTACACTACGCCTCTCTACTTTTCCCCAGCAGATAATAACAGTAGTTCATATTTATTTAATTTTTCAAGTATTTTCCTCATAACAACCTTATGAGCTCAGTAATAAAAAGCACTCAAAAATTTGTTGCTGAATTTGTAGAGAAAACTAACTCTCAGAGAAGAGGCACAGTCACCCAGATAGTCAGAGCAAGGAGTCAATCTTTGACTCACTTTCTACTAACACAGGGTGCCTCTCTTAAGATCTCTTACCTTTTACTTAGTAAGGCATTTAACATTTCCTAGTTGGTGAGTCTAGGCAAGTCACTTAACCCCAATGCCTCACCTTCAACCCCCCTCAAAACAAAACAAAACAAAACAAAACAAAACAAAACAAAAAAAAGAAAATTAAGGTCATTTATCTCTTAGCTTTTTAAACTGTGGGTCATGATCCCATATAAGGTCTCATAATTAAATGTTGGGTAATGAACTTATAATAAATTATCAATAAATGTTTGATTTATATACCTATTTTATATACCTGTATACCCAGGTTCATATAAAAATTTCTTGAGAGAAAAAAGATCACAA
This sequence comes from Sminthopsis crassicaudata, assembly GCF_048593235.1. Lineage (NCBI taxonomy): Eukaryota > Metazoa > Chordata > Mammalia > Dasyuromorphia > Dasyuridae > Sminthopsis > Sminthopsis crassicaudata. Next base: position 147,609,374 of record NC_133621.1, read on the forward strand.
GTAGAAAAAATTAAGAAGCTCTGATAGCTCAAATTCTACTACCTTTCCAACTTCTTTCTACTTTTGAATATCTCTTTTGTCTTACACTTACAACTTCTTTTTAATTCCCATTTTATGGAAAAAGGTATCCTCTCTTCTTTTCAAAGATTACTATTGCACTTATACTATTTTCTTTTTTAATAATAAACATTAATTTTTCTTGTATAAAACAGAAAGAAGATTGCATATAAGACTGTCTATATTATGTATCGCTTAAATTTTTTTAAAAGTCTATACATTTAACACGATAGCATTAACATTGTTCTGCTTCTGTTGGGATTACTGGGTGGGAACTCAGGTTGTCTGGACGGTGACAAGGTGGGAGTCCACACTCGGGTCCTCCTGAATTCAGGGCTGGTGCTCTATCCACTGCGCCACCTAGCTGCCCCTCTTTGTATCTCTTTCTGAATTTGCTTCAACTCTTTTTTGTGTATTTTGAAATATTTCATTGACAATTTTTTCTTCATTTTATCACTATCCCTCCACTTTTCCCATAAGTCTCCACAAATACTCTCTGCTTACATCTTCCCTTGTAACAAATTAGCCCAGTAACAAATTAACCAAGAAATCCACATGTTGGCCAAATCTAAAAATATACATCTTTTTATGCACCTCTAGCCTGTATACTTTTTGCCATTAGATAGGAAACCTTGATTTATCATCAGTCATCAATCAGTCCTGATTGGTAACTGTACTGATCAATGTTCTTAAGCCTTTCAGGAAATTTCCTTTGTAATATCGTAGTCACTGTATAGACTATTCTCTTAGTTTTGTTCATTTCACATATTCTGGAATCAATGCTTTTTCTTCTCTTTTGGGACCTTGTTTCATCAATTAACCTCTCTGTTCAGCTTCTTCTTTCCTTTCCTTTCCTCTGGATTCTTTTGTTCTCTCCTTAAGCATACATCATGAATTATTTTTTTTTCTTGACCTCATGCCTCCCTTTCTCCAAAGTCTTATTTTTTTCTTTTCTTTATTTTTTCAACTTCCTTGTACCTGTTATTTAATGTGAACAAAGGGTAAGGAACTTCCATTAGAGTATGATGTGAACAAAGGGTAAGGGGCTTCCATTAGGGTATGATGTGACCAAAGGGTAAGGGGCTTCCATTTGGGTATGCAGAGGCTGTGCTGCTACTTTATTTCTCCCTGTCACCATGCCATTGACTTTCCCTCCTTCCTCCTTTCCAATCCTAGACCCATAATTAAATTAAATCTCTCATTGCTTCTTGAAAGGATGTGAAATTCTGCTCTCTTAATGTTCCACTTACCATCCCTGTAACTTTCCAAGCTAAGATATTCTTCCCTGGTCATTAGTCTGCCACATGTATTGTCTCCTCCCACTAGAATGTAAGCTTCTTTAGGGTAGAGACTGTCTTCTCTTTTCAAATTTTATCTTCAGAATTTAGGACAATTCCTAGCACATAGCAAATGCTTAATTCATTCATTCTAATCTTATCCAGAGAAGGAGTAGTTGTACTTTACATCTAGTTTTTACCTTAAATTTTACAGCTTACATTATGTTGAACTCTGAAATTTCTCATCAGTCCTTCACTTAAAGGCTTTCCAATTGAAAATCTCAGCCTCAGGGATGCAGGGGATAGGGCCAACTTTGAAGTCAGAAGGACCTGAGTTCAAATCCAGCCTCAGATACTTAATACTTCTAGCTGTGTGATCCTGGGCAAATTACTTAACCCCAACTGCTTTGCCAAAAAAAAAAAAAAGAAGAAAAGAAAATTTCAGCTTTATTCCTCTCAATCTTATTTTTTATTCTGATTATGACCTCTGGTTTGTCCTCATTTTCCCCTGTCCCTTTAGTCCATCATGTCCTCCTTTAGGTTAACTTTTTTTCCCTTCACAGTCTTTGTTGTTTGTTGTTGAATCATTTAAGTCAAGTGGCTACTCTCTGCATCATAGCACATCAATGCTGGCAATGTTTTTTGTTTTTGGCAAAGATACTGGAATGGTTTGCCATTTCCTTCTCTGATGGATTAAGGCAAATAGAGCATGTCTGAGCCCTGATCTGAACTCAGATTTTCCTGTCTTCAGACTCAGTGTTTTATCCATTAAGCCAAGGAGAGAAATAATTCTTAATAACCAATGATTTGGGGAGATCCAAAGTTTCCCTTTTTTTCTATAGTTCAAAGTTCAGTATCTTGAAGGGCATTGAATTGATTCTCCTCAATCAGATCCCATTCAGCCTTACAACGAGTTTAATTTGGGTTTGGGTGGGAATAAATTTTTTGATTAGATTGGTCAAGGCTTGAGGTAATTTGGAAATAAATGATATAATTAAAAGTTCATTAAAATAGGTCCAGTCCCTCCTTGTAATATTCATTCTCTTATTACTTGTTAACATTACAGAATTGATTGCCACTCTCTGGATCACCCTTTTTTTTCAGGCTTACATAAGTACTAAACCCTCTGCCATGAAGGTCTTTGGCATTTGAGAGTGCCACTGAGGTCCTTTATTAAGATGCTGGCATTATTAATGAAATGATTAATTATCCAGAAATTGTATCTCTTTAATTTTTAAAATTATCACACTATCTAGGTATCCAATAGTTTTTACCCAATAGTTAACCAGTTAAAATAATTAATGTCAGCTTTTTGAATCACCTTCCTCATTGACCCACAACCATCCACTTCCTGACAATTTCCACTTCTTGTCACTCCCTGATAAAACTTTAGTTTAGGTCTCCAAGTTCTTTATCTGAACTACACAAAAAGTCCATACATTAGTTTTCCCTGATTTCAGTTGCTTTTCTTTCCAATGCACCCTTGACACAACTGATAAAATAATCCTAAGGATTCTGACCATGTCATTTTTCCCTGTAGGGAAAAAAAAACAACCCACCAAACAACCCCAAACCTTTAGTAGTTAATTATTGCTCCTTCTTTAAAATAGCAAGTCTTTGGCTTATTGAAAGCTCTGTACAGTTTAATTCCAATCTATCCACCTAACCTTATTTCATATTACTCACTTGCTTGAATTTTATGTTTCAGTTAAATTGAAGTACTGGCTGCTGTCCAAGCTTGCCAATGAATTTTCTTCCATGTATTTGAAAAAAAAAACACAAAAAACCCAAAACAAAACCTGGAATATAACCCCTCCTTATCTCTGCCTCTTAGAATCCTGATTTGTATTCAAAACTTATCTTGCTGCCACCCTGTCTTGGAAGTGTTCCATGGTCCCTTAATTGTTAGGGTTTACTCCTTTCTCAATTTATGTTGCATTCACTTATCTGACCTCTTAATAGATCCTTCCAGCGGAATATAGAGTCCTTGAGAACAAGGATTGATTCACTTTTGTCTTTGTATTCCTAATGCCTAGCACTGTGTCTTGTATGTAGTACATGCTTAATAAATGTTCGTAGACTTTCAATGAATTTGGCTTCTAGCCACAGCACTTTACTGAAACATTTTGTATCACTGATTTCACTGGTCTGTACTCAGTCTCATTCTGCTTAACTTCTGTGCTGTATTTTACACTATTTACTAACTTCTTGAAACTCTTTTCTCTTAGTTATTATGATTCACACTATTTTGTTTTTTTTCTAACCTTTCTTTTTTCATTTTCTTCAATGACTCCTTTTGTCTCTCTTTCCTTCCCCCTCTCCCATTCTATTCATCTCCTCTTTTCCTCTTCTTTCCTTCCTTCTCTTTTTTCTTCCTCTCTCTTTCTCCTCTCCCTCAGTTTCTCTCCCTTTCCTTGTCCTTAAAACTCTCCCTCCCTCTCCCTCCCTCCCTCCCTCTCTCTCTCTCTCTCTCTCTCTCTCTCTCTCTCTCTCTCTCTCTCTCTCTCTCTCTCTCTCTCTCTCTCTCTCTCTCTCTGCTAACTGCTAAGGATACAAAGAAAGGCGGAAAAAACCAAAAAGCCTCTTTAAGGAGATCTCATTTGCTGAAGGTGCTTGTAATCATTTGGAGGAAAATTTTAGTGTGCCAGTTCTAAGCATGGGGATGGATTTCAGGGGACATGAACTTGGATGGGGAAAATATATATTCTTATTTTCATTAGCTTTTGATTTCTTTTGTAATTCTTTTGTAATAGGTTTTATTTTATGTATTTAAAAGCCATAAAGTACATGTACATATTAGCTACTATGCAGAAGCTGGGCAATTTCCTTTCCTGCCATTTTGTAGACTAGATGGCCCCACAGGTCCCTTCCAATTTTAAAATTCTCAGAGTGCGGCTGAATGAAAGAACCCAGATAATCTGCCTCTGAGTAACCAGGCCTCTATCTTAAGCTAAGGTCTATGAAGGAAATCAGCATTGCCTCTGCATTTGCTTTCCTTCCGATTTGCAGCTCTACTGTGCCAAAAAATTGCCGGCACAGTGTCTAGCACTTGAGTGATGATGTGCCTCTCTTTAACTAAGGGTATCTGTGGGTTGTTGTCCTTCTGACTTCAGTTTGTGTGACAGGACCGATATTTTTTAGGACCTTCTCTTCTTCTGCTATCATGTAGCTTCCACGGTTGCTCAAAACTAAACCTTATTTTCCACTACACAACAGCTGATGTGCATGATGAAATCATTCCATCTCCTCCACATCTGACAAAAGAACATAAGACTAAGATTTAAAACTGCCTCAGAGCCAAGCCTGTGTTAATATACTAATATCCTGGGTGAGGTGAGTGGATGTGGGGAATTATGAGAATGCGAGACACTGAGAGAAAAAAAAATCTTGGAAACAGGCTGAAGCTAGTAGCTAGGTTATCTGAGAGCTGTGGTTGCCTGGCTTCAAATGGAGTTTGTTTGAGCTCAGAGGCAAGTTGCTGACTATATTTTTATTTTTGCCACTGTGTCACATCCCTGCCTGGAAACAAAGTGATTCATATTATTTTCTACGTGCTATAGGCCCTTCCCAGGGATCCATTTCATTTTATTTTTGTTGGAAAATAGATAAGTCTTCCTCAAAATCTGAAACGGACCAGGCCTAAATTCAGCTAACTATGGTTGTTTCCCTATTATTAGGAATGCTTATCTACTAGGTGGCTCTTACAGGTTTGTCCTGGGGGAATGATATTAGCAAACTCACAGAGACTGCAGAAAAAAGTTATTTTACTATTCCTGAGGCTAGGGCTACCTGCCTCTAAGTATGTGTTACTGGAAAAGAGATTGTAGGAAAAAAAGAGAGAGAGAGAGAGAAGAAAAAAAAAAAAGGAAGACAATTTGAGAAAATCAATGAGAAAATGGAAAAAAGGAGTCAGCAGAGGATTATGGGAAGGAGCATACTCAAGGAAAATTGAGAAAGGATGGTAATTTCACCTTAAATCATAATTTCTTCTTTAAACTTATCTTAAATTCTGTGATTATGATCCTTAATGGAGCTTCCTCATGAATGTTTCTTATAGTATAGGAGTACTGAAGAAGTAACCATGCTTATGACATTTAGTTTCTCTCTTTCCAAACTCTATTAACACTCCAAAAGATGTGGAATTTGTTGACACGGGTATTCCTACCAGCTATGGTAGAAAGAAACTTATTTCTTATTTACCATAGCATGGAGGAACATCTTAAATGTCACTGTGATATGATTGTTGATAGTTTAGTGCCCTGGGAAGGCTTTTAGTATGACCTCTTTCTGAGGAGTGACCCAGATAATTAGGAAGAAATTCAGAATAAATAGGAAATCACCAGACATAGGAATCTAAGGGTGAGAAAAGGAAGAGGGACAATGGTTAAAGTTAGTGTGAATGGGATAGGAGACTTTGGATATCTAGTTAGGTAAATTCTAACACATAGCATAAAGTGTTGCAAAATGGTAGGAATGGGGGCAGAGAGTAAAAAAGATGGCAGTTTTTAGACTATTTGTGATAATAATAATAATAAATAATAGTTTATTACACACACTAACAACTATTGATACTGTAAATTATGGCTCTTTATTTATGTGAAAACTACTGGAGAAACTGAATTTCCAAAGGGGTCAATTAAAAATTAGTTGTTTAGCAATTTTGACTTTGGCTTTTCAAAGCTTCTTTGAAATTTTGACTTTTGCTACTTAAAAAGAAACAAGCTCCCAATTGCCTATGATTCCTGAACTGCCCAATGGACAACCTTAAAGAAAGTGTGGGAAAGATAATCCAACTTGAAAAGCACTGATTAAGAACCATCTAGGTATAAGGTACTGGGATGAATAGAAACGCAGGTCTTGTTTTCAAGGAGCTTACATTCTATTGGGAGAGAAAACATTTAAAAAGTTCAATTAAAGACGATTTAAGAAGAGAGACAAAATTATAAAGGCTTATTATAAATACTAAAGAAAGTTAAAGATTCTAAGGGATGGAGATAAGAATGGAGTGCATACCTATCTTGATAGATAGCCTATACAGAGGTAGAGACTGGAAAAATAGAAATAAGCCAATTTGAACAGAACTGAGGAAATATAAGGTCTGCATCATCTTTAAATGTCAAGTTGAAGAGTTTGTAGCTTATTCTAGGCAGGATAAATAGAAAATCACCAAATATAGAAATCTAAGGGTGAAGAAAGAAGGAGGGACAATGGTTAAGGTTAGTGTAAATGGAATAGTAAACTTTGGAAATCTAGTTATATAAATTCTAACACATAGCACAAATGCTTTATAAAAAGTTTGCTAAATCCCAAGGATATAAATACAAGTAAACTATATAGAAGTTTATATACTAATGGAGGGAGGCAGCATAAAATGGCAGTTTATATTGAGCTGCATCAAGAAGTTTTTATTTTAATGGGTGAATACAGTATATATGTTGAAATCAAAGCCTGGATAAAATTTGGCTGTAGCAGGGAAGTGGAGTGTTGGTCTCACTACAACTAGGCAAAATTATCCTACTCACAAAGCTGGTTTTTCCTCTGATTTTGATGTAGACTAGTCATAAAGCTGAGGTAAATGGGAATTATAAAATATTCTTTAAGTGTACATGTTTCTTGGAGTCAGCTCATTTGCCTCCTCCCTCATCTATACTAGAATACAGGTCTACAGCCAACCTGGATCATTTATCCTCAAGGGTTCTTGGCAGAGGCCTTGCCTCTGAATATTTGTGGCCAAGCCACAAAAAAGAGCCTGATCTCAAAAAGCAAACAAAGTTGAGTCTGATTAATTCTCAGTGGTAGGCTAAAAAGAGAGCCAATCCAATGTGGAGGGTAGAAAGCCAGTTTCAGAATGAGGAATAAATGGGTTTTGAGATCCCCCTGACATATTCTGGCTATAAGACCCTGGAGAAATCACTTAACTTCTCAATGACCACGCCAACTTTCTAAGACTGTGATGAGGGCAGAACAGTTGTCAATCTTCATGGGTAGAGGAAATTTTTGCCTTTACCAATTTAACAGTTTTGCCACAAAGATTATTCTCACTTTAAATTTACTTCTGATTAAAATGAAAAGTTGGGTGATGGATCACATATTGTATAGTGCATTGAAATGGTAGGGAAAGACATATATATGGCCCTTTGAAAGACCTGAGCTTTAGCTACTTTGTATATTATATTATTATATTTGTATTTGTTAACTTTATATTTATGTTTCTTATAGTTTGACGTGTATTTGTTTTATCCATTAGAAGGGAGCTTCTTGAGAGTAGGGATTGTTTCATTGATTGTATTTGTAGCCCTAATGCCTGACACACAGAGGACCTAGTACATAAAAAGGTACAATAATTACTTGATAGATTAAGAATTTGAGGTTCTCCTTAAGGAAGCTGGGGGGCATCCTCATAAAGGCTGTGAGAAGTAATAAATGACTGAGGTTATGAAGAATTAATGAGAATAATAGCAAGAAAGAGACTATTTTTATGCTGAATTGTTAGTTTAGTTTTTTTTTTTTTTTTTTTTTTTTTTAAATCAGAGAGATGTTTGATCTCCTTAAGTTTATGAGGCTGCCATAAGGAAGCAAAAAATAATATAGTGTTGGTGAGTACAGATAACAATGCAAAGGCTATCAGAAAGAATTCTGTCAGGGGTCTGACAACTAGAATTTGGAAAGAAAGTGAACATTTCTTGACTGACAAGGATGAGATTAAAGTGAGAATATATCTTGGACCTAATAGTATTCCATAGATGCATATTCATTGCATTTTAAAAGATATGAGGTTTCTTGGTAAATGCATTCTACTTGGTGAGCTCAGCTCATCCTGAAAAAAAAAATATCATTGATTCAATTCTTATCAATTCACTCAGAATCCTGTTATCAATATTTTAAACTCTCTAGTACTGGAGAACCCTGCTTTAATTATGTGATCCTTATCATTATGAAAATCTTGATTCCATTACTCAAACTGATTAGGTTGTTTTTATTCTCAAAGCTCTAAAAGCAATAATAAATACTGTTTTAGATCCATAATCTGCTACCAAAGTGCTTAGCACTTTGGTGATAAATAGCCTATAAATCATAACAGAAATGGTTTCCTAGAGCATGATCTGCCAGAAGCCAGTTTAAAGAAATATTTTTTAGTAATGTTGATAAGCAGGGTAATTATCCCTCAACAATTTGGAGGTGTTTGAAATAAATGAACTTTAAAATTAATTTATAAAAATATAGGATTTCTTCCAGGACCTTCAATTGCCTTCAATTCTACCTCAGAGTTGAATTTGACATGCCCCTAACAGATGAGTAATTAAGAGGTTATTCTTTGTCCCTTTGTCTTGGTAGAGGAGTTCTGAACATAGATCTGGGGCCTGGGATTAACTTTCTTATAAAGTAATCACCGTTCTGAGAGATGAACATTATAGTAACCCACTAAGGTTATTTTCTAGGCTGAGTGATTAATTCCTATTATTAATGTGTGAATAAAGTCATTTATAGAGTCATTCCAAGTACACAAGTAACTGTTTTAATATAGATACTAGGCTTGTACACGAAAGTTATTATTAGTAATAATAATAGTTTGTACTTGGGGAATAGCCTTCAGCTGAAGTGCTCTGTAGACATTTTTTCATTTACCTTTTTTTTTAGTCACCCTCTCGGTGACTCTGTAGGTGGTGAGTATTTTTATACACATTCACCAAAGAAAGATATCAAGAAGAAAAGTGATTTCCCTAAGAGTAAAGTGTGGATTTGGATTTGATTCCTGACCTTTCCTTCATCCAGAAAGTACTGTTGGTTTTCTCTCTGAGCCTGTTAAAACATGACAGAAAAAGATGCTTATATTGGCAAGTGTGATTTCAGAAAAATGATAGAAAAGGCTTGTGACCCCTGAACATATGACATAAAGTATACTGACTCATTTGGTCAGGCACACTATCCTTTCCCCAATACTCCTTCTTGACTTCTTTATAGCTTCTGACCCTAAAGACTGCTCTGTCCTCCTGAATACTTTTTGCTCTGGGTTACATGATACTTCTCTCTCTTGCTTCTCTTCCTCCCTAATTACTTTTCAGTCTTCTCTGCAGAATCACTATTCATTTGCTCCCCAACTATGGGTGTCCCCCAAGGTGCTACTCTAGGTCCCTGTCTCTTTTGTCTTTATCCTCCTTCTCTTGGTAATCTCATCTGTTCTTATGGGTTGATATCTACAGAGATATCTATCTATCTATCTATCCATCTATCTATCTATCTATATCTATCTATCTATCTATCTATCTATCTATCTATCTATCTATCTATCTATCTATCTATATCTACATTTATATGTGTCCCTAGTCCCTTTTTTGAGTTCTAGTCCCATACTATTGAGGCAACACAAACTAAAAGCGAAAATGATTGCATTATCCCCAAATCCACCTCTTATCTGAATGACCACCTTTCTTTTGAGGGTACCACCATCTTTCCCATCATCAAATTTTCAATCATGGTGGTATCTTTCACTCCTTATTTTCCCTCATCCCACATATCCATCAGATGCCAAACCTTGCTGTTTCTACCTTTATATCTCTCACATCTATCCTTTCTTTTCATGTATGTAGTTGCCACCCTAGTTAAGTCAACTGTCATCTAGACTATTCTATATAGTTCTATAAACTATGCTTGTTTTCCTTTCCTCAAGTCTCTTCCTTCTCCATTCTATCCTCCATTCATCTGAATAACATCCTAGAGAGAATAACATCCCCAGAGTGATATCATCCCTGTATTCAATAAATCCAGTGTCTATTATATATAGAGGTAACCAGATAAATTACCTCTAGGAACAAGTTTAGACTCCTCCATTTGACATTTAAAGTTCTTCACAACTTTGTACCAATCAATCCCTTCAACCTTATCTTACAGTATTCTCCTGATTCTATGGTCCAGTCATACTTCTTATTGGTTGATCCTCAATAAGACATTTTTTTTGTCTTTTTGTTTGGGTACCAACTGTCATTCATAACCCTTCTTCCCTATCTTTTCTTCTTAGAATCCTGTTTTTGTTTCTTTCAAGATTCAGTTCAAATACCGCCTTCTATATGAAGACTTTCTTGATTCCCCAAATGTTAGTCATCTTCTAAAAACACAAACTACTATGTATTTATGTTGCAGGTTTTTGGAATACATCTAAATATGTCCAATTTTGTCTATTCCTATAGAATAGGAATATTCCTATCCCGAGGGCAGAACTGTTTTTGTGTTTGTATTTTAGCACAGTTCTTGGCACATAGTAAATGAATGCTTATTATTGAAACCAATTTAAAGTAAGTTCAAGATTCTTTATATGGAAAAATTACTTCATAGGAAACTGAAAAGAATTCACAGATGTAATAGGTACACTATTGTTGAAATTTTTGAAGAATTATAGAGATAGGGAAAAGTAGTAAAAGACTAAAAGTGGGTAAATTCCCTTATAATTTTCCACAAGGAAAAGTAGGTTGATTCTGAAAACTGTAGAAAAATGAGTTTGCAGTTGATTCTAGGGATTAATTGAAACCAATTCTAAATAAGTTATAGATTCCTGATATGTAAGAATTATTTCATAGGAAACTGAAAAGAATCCACGGATGTAATAGGTACACTATTGTTGGAAATTTTTGAAGAATTATAGAGATAAGGAAAAGTAGTAAAAGACTAAAAGTAGGTAAATTCCCTAATAATTTTCAACAAGGAGAAGTAAGTAGATTCTGAAAACTGTAGAAAAAGTAGTTTGTAGTTGATCCCAGGCATAAATCTAGAAAGGGTCATTAGAAGAGCATTCTATAAACTTGGGGAGGCAAAGAGTAATCACTACACCAATATGGACTCACTAAAATTGTCATGCTAAGCATATTTTCTTTTTTAACTGGCTAGACTATAGAGATAGCATATTTGGATTTCAGCAAGATATTTGACAAAGTTGTTTCAATATCTTTGTGAACAACCTTGAGCAATGTATATTAGATTTAGATGTATGGATCACAATGGCTGAATGTTCATATGCAAAGAGAAATGATTCATAGAGCCATATCAATTTGGAGGATGCTCTCTGGTTTACCACAGAGTAATGTTTTCTACCATTCTGTTTGATATTTTTATTAATGGTTCAGATGGAGACATAAATGTTCCTCTTAGCAAATTTTCAAATAGAGTGAAATTTGGATGCCTCAGAATTGTACAAGAACCTGATTTTTCATAAAAGCTAGAATGATGAACTATATAATAAACAATGATGAATTTTGAATCATCACACCTTACTTTAAATCCCATCTCTCCTATTTTCTATTAGAATGGCCTTCACTTTAAAGTCTGAGGATTCTTAATGGACTTTAAATTCAACATGAGTAAACTATGAGTGCCCAGAATGAAATGCCAAGTTCACTATAATTTGTACTATTAAGATGAATTCTTGAGTATTATGTTCAGTTATGGTCTCCCGTATTATAAGAAGGATATTGACAAGGTAAACAGTGCATAATAGAGACTGAATATGAGAGACAAACCACTCAAAACTCTATGCCAGGGCATTACTTAAAGGAACTGAGGAGGTTTATCTTGGAAGAAAGAAGTTTAAGGAGCAGAAGACACATTTTTAATTATTTGAAAGGTGAGAGATGATCTTTTGAGTAACTCAGAATGAAGATTAATGTAATATGGTATATAGTCAGTAGGAATCTGGAAAATCTGAATTCAAATTCCCACTCCTGACACTTAATAGCTATCTAATCATGGGCAGCCAGGTAACCCAGTAGATAGAGTGCTGAGACTGGAGTCAGGAAGATTCATCTAAGTTCAAATTTGGCCTCAGACACTAGATGTGTCATGCTGGGAAAATCATTTAACTCTGTCTCAGTCTCTGCATCTATAAAATGAGCTGGAAAAGGAAATGGAAAACTACCTCACAATTTTTGCCAAGAATCAGATACAAATTGTCATAAAGGATCAGGCACGACTAAAATGATTGAACAATCATGGGTCAGACATGACTTAAATGGCTGAATAATCAAGGGTAAGTCCCTTAACTTCTCTGAGTCTCAGTTTCCTTATCTATGAAATGGGGCTAATACTACCTATAGGTTACAGTGAGGCTCAAATGAGAAAATAGGTAAAATTGGAAATTTTAATGTGCCATATAAATGTCAGTGGCAGCTTTGGGCTCAGGAATTTTTTTCTGAGCAGTCTAAAAATAGAATATGTTGCCTCATCTCAGAGTGAGTTCACCTTCACTGGGAGTGTTTATGCAGAGGCCAGATGGTTATTGTCAGAGATGTCTTAAAAGGATTTTGTGTACTGAGTGGGAAATTGAAGCAAATCACATCCAAAAGCTACTCCCCCCTCAACACTCTATATGCTGTCTATTCCACTTTGGGTGGTGTTCCTGCTACATTTCTTTTCAATTCCTCATTGCCTTCCTACTTCTCACTGATTTCCCACCTCCCCACTGCCATACAGGGTTCTGTACCTCCTTCTGGGCTGCTGCAGTTCTCTACATCTATCCTGGTTGCTAAGAGGTGGTACTTTAAGTGCTCCCATTTGTCATCCTGTGGCACGCCTCTCGCCCCCTCTTGTGAGCATCTTCCCTCAGGCTGGCATGGCAACTGTAACTTTTATCTGGATGATCTGGAGTTGGGGTATGGAAGAATTTCCCTTCCCCTTCATTTTGCATGATGTATAATAGTACTATAAAAATCCTAGAAGGGTTGGAGAATAGCTATCACATTATACCACTGACCGGAGAAGGTTGGAACTTTGTAAACTGTTTTGGATCAGAAATGTCAGTTCCAAGGAATTCTCAGTGAGAAACTCGCCCTATCAAGACAGTTCATCACTTGCCCTATGGTTTGTTGACTTATATGATTGCCTAGGGGCCTTACAGCTTAAATAACTTGCTGGGAAATCACATAGCCAACCAGTATCAGAGGGAAAACTTAAATCCAGGCCATCCTAAATTGTGAAACTGACCCATTGCACCATGTTGGCTCTTCAACATCATACTTTTTTCTAACATTATCTGATTGATAATGGCTGAAGACAGTGAGATTCAGCTACATTCTAAGAAATGTTACTAACTAAATTAGTTAAATTGTTAAATGCATGAGTAACTCTTTGACTAGAGCAATCATTTTGTCACTATGGTAGTCATCTCCTCAATGGATCTGTGTTTCACCAGAATGAGTACTCTTCAGCAGTGTATATTGTAACTTATTCATGATATTCAGCCCTTAAAAATCTAGTTCCCCCCCGCCCCCCATGATCCAATGTGCTAGAAGGCTAGAAGGCCCTCTTTCTATCTGTTTACATTTACAGAGATGCCCTGGCTGTTAGTCCTCACACTCACAACATGACTAACCAATTTCTTTTTTCCCCCTAGTCACAATTTGCTTTTTGATAGATTCTGTAAAATTCTTCTAATAGTGTTTCATTGGTTTTTTCATTGTACAATGATCTTGGAGTTAGTGTGCTATCTGTGCTAGAGTAAAATTGCTAGGGCATCTAAAACTTGTAAAATCTTACATTATTTGATCCTATTACAGTAAAATTAATTATCTTTAAATATTTGAAGGGAATTAGATTACATCTATTCTGAGTGGATTCAGAAATAAAGACTCTTTATTGATTGCCCTTAGGGCAATCAGACATGGGGCCAAGGTGATTAAGTTCAAATCCTATGTTTGACACAACAACATTTTTCTGTTGCTCTATCTACTTATATGTGAAGAGGAAGGAGTATTGACAGTCATTTCCTAATGGACTATAAAAACAAGAACACTCACAGCAGTATGCTTTACTTACAGAGGGAACAGCTTAAACTTTAGACAGTTCCCCAGTTATCCATTGGTAATGTCCCATTTTATATATTTGCCGTTAACATAGAGCACACATGTGATTCAGAGGAAGAATACACACACACACACACACACACATACACACACACACACACACACACACAGATACACACTTACATATTCAGTTTAGGTTCACCTCAATTCTAATACCTTTCTTCTGTTTATACTTACACTTTATTCTGTATATAGCTTACTCGTAAATAATTACTTTCATATTTTTTTTCCATCATTTGACTGAGTTGGAACTGTCTTTGGGTCTTTCTTTATATCTTCAGTGCTTAGCAAAGGGTCAGGCACATAGACTGGTGTTTTATAAATGTTTATTGACCATTCTTTTTCTTCTGCCATATGATCTTCATGTAAAACTGGAACTCCTAGTAAGTAATTGGATTTTCTGGTCCTGGAAAATCACCATCAAATGTCCTTATGCCCCCAACAACAACAACAAAATAACTAAAAATACAAAACCAAAAAACAACCTCAAGACCAGACTACAAAAACCTGAGATCTACAAAGGGAATACTCTGGCCAGAAACTCATGAAATGCTTTATGTTTTGTTTGTTGCAACTAATGAATGTCGGGGCTCCCTAGAGTAGGGGCAATTGCATTAAACAGTCAAACAAAATAGAGGACCTTTTCTAAAAAGGCACTATTAGGTTCAGTTAAATGGAAAACCTAATGGGAAGTTGCCATAGCTACTAGAACTCCTGTGACCTCTTCTCAGCTTGATATAAAGTTCTCTTATTAAGGCTGATAACATCTTTGAATGTCAGCACACCTGGAATGTCAGGAGGCTGAGGTCAACATCCACCTGACAATGGTGCTGTTATCTCCCTGGATAGCTCATTTATTGTGACGTTTTTAAATATGTCACCCTGTCAAAAAATCTAAAGAAATGTTTTGAGAAAGATGAGCTAAGTTTAAGCATAGGTTCCTACAAGTGATTACAATTCTTGGCAAGTTACTTCATTTCTCTGAGCCTCAGTTTTATTATTATTATTATTATTATTATTATAATTTTTTTGTGTGAAATGGGTTTACATTAGCTCAAGTCACTTAATTTGTCAGCCTTAATCCCCTTATCTGTAAAATGGGGATAATAATGGGCTCTATGTCACAAGGATGTTATAAGACTCAAATTAGATGATACATGTAAAGTATCTTGAATACCTTAAAGCTCTGAAACTTTATAATTCATAATATAAATATAAATGCTAGCTATTATTATTATCTACATCTTAGGGCTATTGGAGCAATACACTAGATAAGACTGAAAATGCTAAATAATATGAGCAATTACTCTTGTCATTATACTAAAAGTTTTATGACCTTAACTATAATTATAAGAATAACAACTGCATTGATTTTATATATAATATATATATGATTATATATATATATATATATATATATATATATATATAATAGAGGCTGCAATAAGGGTAAAAGGAGAAGGAGCAAGAGGTTGAGATTCAACAACAGTAATAATCTCCTGTGGACAGAGGGACATGTGGAACTGGGTAGTTTTTGGAACTGAAAATTGAAGCATGTGCTGATTGTTCCCTTATTATGGAGTGAAGTTTTAACAGAGTGTTTGCATTTAGTGAGTGATAAATAAATGTTGGATGAATTAAACATAAAATACATATGTTACCATGAGTTTCCTCAATGAGAATTCCTTATATCAATGAAATCATATCTCGTTGAAAAAAATAATTTAATGATGGCAGAATTTCTGGATGAATAAAGACTATGGAAATCTTAAGCTGGAAATGGCTTCAGATCTAGTATCTTATTGTCTTACCTTTCTTTTATTTCCCTTATCTTCCCCTTTTCCCCTTCCTCCATTAATGCCAGGAGGAGATAGGAGATTTGTAGTTGTGTCAAAGTCTATATCTGTGTCTTTGTCTGTCAAAGGATTTCTGTTTTGTTTTTCATAGTCAGGGAGAAATAATTTGTCTTCTGAAAAAGTTTGCTCACTTTCTTAAATTACTGAAAAGCAATATAATTTGTAAAGAGGCATTTTGGTGTTTTTGGAATGCTGAAATAATGCATTGCTCATTTTCTTGGTTAATGTCATGACAAATGGTGGGTATTGAGTCAATGTATGTTTGCTAGTGCCAGTGGGCAAACATTAGACATGAGCTCTATAAGTTTTCTAAAATCTGAAGAACTGTTTTTGTATGATTTTTCAAGAAAGTCTGATCCCCTGGAGTGGACACAAACTAATTGGGTCTATTAAGAGCTCTCTGGAGGAACAGGATCTTTCGTTTGTTCTGGATTGGAGTGGATTACTTTAAAGTTCAGTTCATGTAAAGGAGTAGATCCCCAAGATGCCAAGTGTAAATAATTGATTCTACATTACCTGGAGGAGCTGTTCATAATTTTTGACTAGAATGAGACATTCTGCCATCTATAGCTCTTTCAAGGAGCCTGCTAGAGAACCATATCTTGGATTTGTTTTCAATTGAAGAAGATAACTCTAAGCTTGTATTTATTCATATCCTTAATACAAAAAAGTAGATGTTCTAAGATACCAAGTGCAATTAACTGGCTTCTATGATCTATGTGTTCATTTGTGTCAATCAGAATGGAACATCCTTTAATCTATTATAACACGCTATAATCTGGGATCCTTTGAAGTCAGAAAACACTTTGGAAACTGGCCTTCACTGTGTTTGTTTATGACCTAGAATGATTATACTTAAAAAAAAAGTCATGATGTACTTCTGTCTAAGATGGGTGACCTCTAAAATTTCTACATGTGGAACAAAGAGTGAGAAAGTACTTGTATAGGGAGTTTATACTTTTTAGCTATTGATTATCTCCAAAAGAACAGGCAAAACCTATCTGGAATATTAAATGGAGTTGGGATTCTATTTAAAATTATGACTGTTTTCCTGACATTTGGGGTGGGAAGGAATGGTTAAATTTTCTGTCCACATTCACCTGAAATAATTGACAAATTGCAAGACAGTCCTGAGTTCAGAAGTCCCCAAGGATGGATAGTCAGGAGCTTTCTTTTTAGCTTTTAGGCTGGAATGATTCCAGGCAATTTTAACAGATGTGTTGCCAATATCTTTACACTTAGTTTCCTATTACTGTTTGCTGAGGGAAGAATGATGGTTGAACAAACCTCAAAAACCCTTTTATTTTGGGAAATTCCTTTTTCCTTTGACATGGGAGGCCAGAGTCTGCTAGAAGGAAATAAATGTAAACCTCAGGAGGAAGTTCCAGTCTGGAAAAAAACCCCAAACTTCAAAACTGAGAACTCTGGGGATTTCAGAGTAATTCTAAAGTTTACCAAGTTTGCCATTTGCCAAGCCCTATTGAAGCAAATGCAAATAGAATGACTATGATGAAAGGGCTGGGTCAATTACTTTAGGTATAAATCTTATCTTCTTTCAAGCTCACCCCCTGTGTACTTGGTTCTTTCTACTCTTTTATCTTGTTGGCTGGCTAGCTTGATGAAAGGTAAATGGAAAGAAAAATGGCTAATTTGAGCTCTAACTTGTACCTTTATCTTGAAGAAGACTTATCTTTGTTCTATTCTTTTATGAGGAACATCCATTAAAATAATGTGACTCTCTTCCATAAAATTTATGACACTATTAATGCTCCCTTTTAAGGAGATAGGGTT
Source organism: Sminthopsis crassicaudata (assembly GCF_048593235.1). NCBI lineage: Eukaryota > Metazoa > Chordata > Mammalia > Dasyuromorphia > Dasyuridae > Sminthopsis > Sminthopsis crassicaudata. The sequence continues at coordinate 147,627,200 of NC_133621.1, forward strand.
ACCACGATTATCCTTTCTCTTGGTAACAAAGTCATTAAATTTTGTAAAAAGTTAGAAATATTGCTGCTTTGAATAAAATGAGAAGAACATTTCTATTTGAAGGAACAGAACAGAGGTGAGTTTGGATTTATGTGGTATCTATTCTCCTAAGAGAACATAGCCTTTTCACATATAGTATCTGATTCATCTTCCTAATATCCTTGTTAACTAGGCAAGTCAAATAGTATCATTCCCATTTTAAAGGTGGAATAACTGAAGTACTGCTTTGGGCATAAGTCTATCCATAGATTAGTGGATCTCTGAAAGTGTGGGGATAGAGAAATAGGTAGAGATTTTGAGAAGTAATGAATAATAATAATGCCTGACATTTACATAATGTTCTTTAATGTTTGTAAAGAACTTTGCATATTTTATCTTATTTGGTTCTTATAACTATCCTATAAAGGAAGTCCTATTATCAGTCCCATTTTACAGATTTGGAAACTAAGGCTGAGAGATTAAGTGATTTCCCCGGGGTCCCACAGCTAGTGACTGAATTATAGGATTCTAACTCAGGTTTTTTTGAAACCATATCCAGTCATCTATTCTCTGAGTCAAAATGAGGCCCCCCCTTTTTTTTTTTTTTTTTTCTGAGAGTAAAATTCAAGGCTACTATAATTTGAAATATGGTATACAGGTTATTAAATATTTACTTAAAAGTTAGGGAACACGTCAGAATTCCTGCCACAGAGGATTAGAATGTGCTAAGAAGCATGGGGAAATCTTTGTTTCATTTGCATAGTAAACATTTTAGGAATATACAGAGTTGTGGGGGCTGTCTTGGAATTTCTGTGAGGCTTTTCACATTTTCATTAACTGATGTTATGATTATTTGTATTTATTTCTATGCTTCAAAGTCTTGTTTTTTCTTCAGCAGTCAGTTCAAAGACAATTTACAAGCTGTATTACCTTGAGCAAGCCGCTTAATCTCCCTCAACCTCCATTTTTCCATCTGACCCAAAAGGACAGTGATCATATTTATATAACATAGCAGTTTTTCTTTTTAGGATTAAATGAGATAATGTATTCAAAGCACTTTATAAACTTTAAAGCACTATAAAAATATAAGATGTTATTAATCACAATATCAAGTCTTTATTTGCTTCTTATCTAACCAGAGTTTGCTTTACTGGATCCTCTTCCAGATCAAGTCCTCTAAACATAGGTGTCTCTCAGGGTTTTGTCTCAAGTCTTTTTCTTATCTCCTTTTGTACTACTTTACTTCATGATCTCATCAGCTCCCAAGTATTTATTTACCAACCCTGCTTGAAACTCTCTGCTGACCTCCCATCTTGCATCTCTAATTGCTTTTCAGATATCTACTGGATGTCCAGTAGACATCTTAAACTCAGTACATTCAAAACTGAACTCCATATCTCTCCCCCTACATCCTCTCTTCTTTTGCCTTTCCTATTATTGCCAAGGACAACAGGCATTGAATCTTGATGGACTTCTCAATCTCTATCACCCCCATGTTTAATTTGTTACCAGGACTTATCAATTTCATATGCCCTCTTTTCTTTTCTGACACTGCTATCACTCTGGTGCAGACCTTCATCACTTCATACCTGGATTACTGCAATAGTTTGCTCCTGGACCTCCTGCCTTAAGTCTTTCCCCATTCCTACTCCAATCCATTCTTCATTCAGTCACCAAAGTGATTGTCCTAAAGTTCTGCTTAACTAAGTTACCTCACTTTGTTCCCTCCACTCAATAAATTCCAGTGCCTTCCCATTGCCTCCAGCAGCAAATACAAAATGGTTTATTTAGCATTCAAAGCCCTACATGATAATATCCCAACTTTTCCAGTCTCTTCACACCTTACTCCACAACTTATCCCCCTCTGGATCAAAGTGAAACTGGCTTCCTGGCTGTTCTATCTCTTGGCTCTGGACATTTTCTCTTGTCCCAACTTCAGAGAATCCTCTCTCACCTCTGCTCTCAGTACTAATCTTCCTGTTTTCCTTTAAGTTCCCCCTAAAATCTCATCTTCTATAGAAAGCCTTCCCAAATCCTCTTTCAATTATCTCCTATTTTCCTGTATATAGCTTGTCTATATAGATTTGTTTGCTTGTTAGATTGTCAGCAGCTTCTTGATGGCAGAGATTATTTTATGTCTGTTTTTGTGTTCTCAGCACATAGTAGGCATTTAATAAATGTCTATTGATTGATTGCTGAAATGATTAATTACCTAATGATGGACTCTCTTGTGAAGAGCTTGTCCAAATGTAAACAGACTAATTATTTGAAAACACACATATTGGTTATCACATTGCACCTGAACTTGAAGGTTTTCTAGCTCCTTAAGACTCTCAAGGTCATATCACTGCTGAAAAATTAGAGCAAGGCCTTTTTGTAGACAATGATTCTTATGTACATACAGAATAAGCCTTTCACTTTCATCTTAAGAGGGAACATCCTTTTAATTAATACCTTTATTCCCCTTTAATTTACAATTATGTCTAGCACTTAGAGTAGGAAGCATGGATACAAATTAATTCAAAAATTAAGAAACAGGTTAGTTTAATTAGAAATTATTAAAGATCTAAAGTTTGCTTGACTTTTCTCACTTTGTAACTGGGCTTGGGTTATTTTACTCATGGTCCAGGCTATTTACTAATCTCTTTTATATCAAGTAGAAACTCAACTGGTAGATATAGGTCTTTACTTTTGTCTTTCAGTTTCCTATTAGTGTGGAAAGATGAAAATGTTGGTGGAAAATAGTTAAAAACATTTTATTAATATCAACTGGGTAATATTATACAGGTATTAGAAGAAGTTGGAATTTTTTTTCTTCCTTATAATTGACTTAGAAGCAGAACCTGATCAAGGTACAATCTCTGTAATGGAATCCAATCAAATCCAACCCAACAAGCATCTATTAAAAATCCATGATGTGGAACCACATAATATATTAAACAACTATGACTTCCTTCATGGCCTTGGAGGTACAACCAAACCTTGCTCTCAAATTACTTATATTGTCTTGGAGCTGGTACATATAATTAGAGAAGTAAAGATAGCATCAATTGAGGAGGCTGAGAACAATCATCCATAGCTTTATGTTTCTAAGTTGAAGATAACCTGGCTCTCCTTCCATAATATAAATTATGTCACACCTCAGTTAACCATGAAGGTTGAAGTGTTCTGGTTTGTATATGAGCAGATGATCTTCTGCCTATATTTCTATCAGTTTCTTAACCTCTTATTTTCAATTAATTAATATTTATAATGTAATCATCAAGTTAGGGTCCCTGCCCTCAAAGATCTTGTCACTTAGAAATAAAACATCAGTTTTCCTTTCCCTTTACTCCCATATAATCCTCTTTTTTTTTTTTTTTTTTTTTTTAACATTCTCAATATCTGGCATAAAGTCAGTTGCTCTTGGGTAACCCTTAGATGATAGTAACAAGAATGAGTGTTGCATGGGGAATGAACCTCAAGGAATTAAAAAAAAAATATGTGTATTCTGCTAGTTGGTTGTGGAATCAGATGCCTTCTTTTTTTAATGGTGAATGTGGCTCACTGTCTCTTACTAGTTATTTGATTTCAGTTACCCTACACTCTTTTTGGCTTTGGTCAAATAACTTTCCTTCTCTAGGGCTTGGTTTCTTTAATTGTAAAATAACATGGTTACTAACTAGTTGACTTCTAAGGTCTCTTCAAACTCTAAATATGTAGTCCCATGGCTAAAAAAAACCTCATTATGTTTAAACCTCAGTTTTATAAAATGTAAAATGTGGACTAAAAATATATATGTTCCTAATTATAACTAAGGTTGGATGAATGGGACTGTTTCAAAGCAAACATTGAAAGTTCAAAAATTTAATATTCTTTCTCTATTCATTAGTAAGATAAAGGTTTTTTTTAAGGTCTAATTTCTTTCATTTTTTCACACCATGAATTATGCAATTAGAGTATAAATTTCATTCTGCTTACCCAGGGTGTCAAAATTTCTAGTTACAGCTCTACTTTTGCTGCTTGAATAATATAGTTATTGTGAGGAAAGCACTTTATAAAGTCACTATTTAAAATGAGAATGATTATTATTACCACACTCACAGAGTTACTTCTATGTATTTATAATATCATTGATGTGGGTATTATCGACATTGGTATAGAATAAAACCCAGCACATATTATGAATCTCCAATATAGGCTATACATCTAACTGCACATCCCATTAGCTGAACAAGAAACATTCTTCATCTATTTGTTATCTCTTTTGTAAATAGTTATGGCGAACTTTTTAGAATGAACATTGCTTTCATTAAAGATGTACTGTTGCAATGTTCTAGCACTTGAATAAGATCAAGGAGAAGCAATTTCAGAGTTGCACCAACTATGCTGATATTCTAAGTTCTTAGCACAATGGTTGGTACATAATACGCTCTTAAGAAATTCTTCTTCCTCTTCCTCTTCCTCTTCCTCTTCCTCTTCCTCTTCCTCTTCCTCTTCCTCTTCTTCTTCTTCTTCTTCTTCTTCTTCTTCTTCTTCTTCTTCTTCTTCTTCTTCTTCTTCTTCTTCTTCTTCTTCTTCTTCTTTTTTTTTTTTTTTGCTGAGGCACTTGGGGTTAAGTGACTTGCCCAGGATCATACAGGTAGGAAATGTTAAGTGTCTGAGGTTAGATTTGAACTCAAGTCCTCCTGACTTCAGGACTGATGCTCTATCCACTGTGCCACTTAGCTACCCCAAGAAATTTTTGATAATTGATCTATGATCAATGCTTATTATATTTAGAATCTACAACAACGTCAAACAACTTTGACAAGTATACATCTCCTTGCTTCATGTCTTAATGAGAACAATCAGTAAGTCGTAGAATAGTTATATGTACAAATTGAATGATTTTAACACATGCCTAGAACTACTGTGAGATTAGCATGAGATGATAGATGTACAGTATTTTTAAGTGCCAAGTGTCATTATTATGAACTTTGATGCTCATTGACAAACCCCAATATGACTCTGTGCTATTTGGAATCTAACAACTTAGATACCATATAGAATATGATAAGTTTTAAGATATTTTTAGTAGTGAAGATTTCATAAAAATAGAAAAAGTTATCTATGGTAATTTTACAAAAAATATGTGACCAAGACATTGGCAACTAATGACCCATATACCTACCTTTTCATCTCTAAAAAAATCTATGTAAAAATGCACTCTGTACATATCAAAACATCTTTGATAAAATTATGAGAAGGAACAGGAAAGCTTTCATAAATGGTTTCCTATAGCAGATCACACATTTATCATGGTAGAGAGGTATAGCACATATAAAATGTAACTGCATCTTTTTTAATATTGAAAAAGCATTTGACTCTGAAGAAGAAAATGTGGCCATGAAAGCTCAAGTCAACTGATGTCTCCTATGCATTTTTTCACACTGTACAAGACTCTATGACAGACAGAAACAGAGATAGCTTTGTTCAAGGACCCAGTGGATGTTGACATCTATGTGCATGGTTTTTGCTAGTGTCACTGAAGATGGGCTCAGTTGGAACCAAACAAAAGGAGAATTTCTCATTAATAATAAGTTTCTGTAAGTATTCCTATTCATCCATGGCATTGCATTAATCACACTGAATCCAAGAACACTACACTAAGACTACAGAAAAATCTCTAGCAATGTGAGATTGGCTTAATCATTCAGAAAAGTAGAAAAGTACCACAAATTAAAGGATATTAAAGGATATAATTCACATTATGACACGTAGCTGGACTAGTAGCTTAATAAATCAGTCCACAGATATCACAATGCATTTGATTCTTACAACTCTGGGAGGCAAGTGCTACAATTATAGTCATTTTTCAGATGAATGAAGAAAAAAATTGAAACAAGTAATATAGTAAAGTACTCTGCAAACCTTGAAGTGTTATATAAAACGTTAGCTATTATGTATGTTTTGGGACAGGTTCTACTGATGGGTTGTGAACTGGGACCAGATTTGAGTAGGAGGAGGTGATTAGGGTAGATACAATTTGGGAAAGTGCCCAGTGCTTTTAATGATCTCAAACTGCTTACTACTGCAAAAGCATATCTTTTTTTTTTTTTTTTTTTTTAATCCCCTTCTCCTGGGAATACTTTAAGGCTGCAAATCATAGACCAGTACAATCGTGGAAGAATCCAATTGTAACTAAGGGAAAGGGTATTGAATGATACATGGTAAAAATGTGAATTGTAGCCATCATCAATTATAACTTATGTGCAAGAAACAGGATGAAAGGTTCCATACTCAACATGTTTGATTAGAGTCCATTCTTTTTCTCTGGATAATGTATGAAAAGTGGGCCTCCACAAAAGTGAGTTTGTAGAAGAACTAGAAGAAGGTTTCTAGCATATTGCATAGATCCTATGCAGAGGATTTATGGATAGATAAGAACTGGCTAGTAAAAGAAGGCAAGTAACTGTTTCAAATTATATCACTGAAGGGAATAGCCACCCATACAGATAAAGTCACAAACTCATTGAAATAGTTAAGTAAAGCACAGGTCCCATGATGGGGATATACTGTCTTTCCTACACAAAGAATCTCTTCCTAAATCCTTCTCTTCTTGTCCCTCATTTGAAATGTCTTTCCAATAACATTGATGGATTTATATGATTCCTTCTGTACTCTTTCATTTAGCTTCCCCTGGATTCAGAAACTCATAGTTCACAAATGTCTATGGTTCAAGAACAGAGTGAAACTAACTGGACCCTATAGAGTACAATGCTTTATCTTCTAGACCTTCTAGACATATTGCTTTAAACAATTGAACTATACAGCATATATACTGTGTATATATATACACAGTATATATGAGGGATAGACTCAGTATACAATTGGCAACAGCTCTGAGAAGTGAATGTTACTGGTGGTCACACTATAGATTAAAACCACTCCACTGCTTATTTGTAGAACTGGGAAGCCATGTCAAATGATAGAATTAAAAAAAGATAATGACTTTCAAATTAGTTTTTATTAAGAGAATTAAACCATATTAAGCCTTGAGATAGAGTTCATAAATATGCTAATAAAGTATTCTTCACTAATGAAAAACATACATAGATCAAATAATTTAAAAGTAATATATAGCTTTATAACATTAAATATTAACTATATTAATTGCTAATATAAACTAGCCTGAGGCCATTTTAAATTGGCAGCTAAATAATGAGGGAAATACTGACAGATCTTTAAATAAAAGGACTGTGAACCACAGGCAACTAATATGAAGATTGGAATACTGCATATCTAGAGCAGACACTGGTTGTGTATAATCAAAGGCGGCAAGATTTTACTGAAAGAATCAAAAGGTTATGGTGGGGGAGGCAGTAATTGCTGTTCTGTATATACTGATGGCAGAACCATGGAAACAAACTTCAATTGCAGAATTGTCTTTTTAGACCCCTTGCCTAACTTAATTTATCTGAAATGACCTAAAATAGGTGCAGGTTTATTGTGAGGGAAGAAAATCAGCTAGGTCACTTTCTAGTAGACCTGTAATTCTTTAGCCTGCATTCAACCATCTTATTTTCATTTAGGAGATATTCATGCTCAGTTGATTCACCCTCGATCTAATGCTTTGGAGGAGATGGGGCTTGCTTTGTTGGTTTCAGATGAAGATTTTAGGAAGCTAGCCGGTACTGAAACAGTGTGGAATTTGGAGTATAGAATATCTAGGTATCAATTCTGATCAGCACATACTGTGAGATCCTGAACAAGTCACTTAACCTTTCTAAGAACCTCAGTTTACTCATCAGCGAAGTAAGGGAGTTGGACTCTGATCTCTAGCTCATCTAGCTCTAATTCTATGATCCTTTAACTTTCAAATACTGAGACCAAAGATAAGTCTCTTACTGACTAGATTAATGCTAGATTTTTTTTCCTGAATAGCTAGAATAGAAAGATGAAATCTTTCCTCTGACCTCTTTAAAAACATCAAATTTTAAAAACTTGCATTAAATAAAAATGGGAATTGTTTTAGTTTTAAGAGAATTTTACTACACCCATCTCACTAGGGGGAGAATGAGGTATATTGTCCACTAGAAAAAAAAACACAACAGACCAAAAGATTATTAAAAAATCAGGGAAGTGATCCCTGAAGCTCAAACTGAGTTCAAATAGTTCAAAGTGAGGTCTAGAAAGGTAAATAATTTGCTCAGACATACAGTAAAGAGATGGGATTTGAACTCAGGTATCCTTTTCTTGATGTCAAGGGTTTTCCCATTATATCACACTGCTCCCTAATATTTTATGCGAGCAGATTGTTTCTGTCCCTTAGATGAGTTCTCTCAATTAGCCTACAATTGTGACTTGGGTAGAGAAGCTGTTTATTGGAGAAAGTGACTGAATGAAGAACTTCTTAATTAAAATTTTTGTTGAGGCTTTTAGCTTCACCTGGCAGAGAGATTATATTGTTAGAGTTTGGTTTGTGGAGTGGATGACTCAAAATAGTATAGTGAATATCCCAGTATCATGGGAGGTTCTGGGGAGCCCAAGACAAAATATGTTATGAGTCCCTAACTCCTCATGAAGGCAAAATAGATGAGGTTTCTCTTAACCATCCTTTTTTATCCTCAGTGCCCCTGATGTTAATTTTAATCTGATTTCAATAGCCTCAAATTTTGGGAGAATGTAGCTATACTGAGTGGTTCCTAAACTCTATCAAAGGAAGACTATTAGAACACCAGTTTCCTAGTTTTAAGGTATCCTAATCCATTAGTAGAGAAGTAGGTGTAGTAAAGTTCTCTTAAAACTAAAACAATTTCAATTTTTATTTATTGCAAGTTTTAAAATTTTGATATTTTTAAAGAGGTCAGAGGGAGGATGAAATCAAATGACTGAATATTCTAACTATTGAGGAAAAAAACAAAACAAAACCCTAGCATTAACCCGGTCAATAGGAAGCTAATTTTTGGTCTCAATATTGAAAGTTACAGGATTGTAGAATTAGAGCTAGAAAAGCTCAAGATTATCGAGTCCAACTCCTTTACTTTGCTGATGAGGAAACTGAGGCTCTCAGAAAGGCTGAGTGTTTTGCTCAGGATCTCACAGCAAGGGTGGAACAGAATTAATACCTACATTTTCTATACTCCAAGTTCCACACTCTGTCTTCCATACCACAAACTCAAAGAAAAAGAAAGGGTCCAGTATATTTAATTTCTCCCAGCCCTGGCTATGTGGGGACAGGGCTCATATCCTTTTATCTGAATTGAATTAGTGGCAAACTCTCTTTAAAATTGCTGGGCAATCCCAATTTGATCAAGTTAGCTTTGCATTTTTCTTTTAAAGTTCTTGTCAACCAAGCCAGAGTATTCTATAGTTATTGGGGAATCTGCCCTAGCCTTTTATAACAAATACATGCATATAGAACTCACTACATAATAGATGTAGTCGATAAAATACTCCTCTCTTACATAACTTTTTTTTTGTATCTCCATCGCAGAAGTCTTTGCATATGTGAGATTTCTGACCTTGATAAAATGGTTCCGAACATACAATTTGCCTTGACTATATCTAACAACATTCCCACACAATATACCTAGTATACTGACACCATAAACACTTTTTTTATTTCTTCTAAGCCATTAGGGACACATCTCTTTTTAAAAAAAAAAAATAATTCAGAGGGGAAAATGAGAATACCTCCATTCCAGGTCTCATAGTACCCCAATAGATTTCAGAATTTATGTCTGTAATTTTCCACATATTTTTATGCTCTTTGCCATGTGATATTCACTGAAAGATATTATGGCCTCTTGGCCTTTGAAATCTGTCATCATTTTTCTTTTTAAATAACATTTTATACTTTGGGATTGATAATGAACAGGGTAGTACCTATGTAAAAGGTCAATAAATCTTTCAAAATGGAAAAAAAAATTGTTGCTATATCACCAGACTAGATATGTTCACATTTTCCATATATTCTCTCAGAATTTCTGCAACTCTCTTTCCTAGCTCTTACATATTTATTAAGTGCTACAGATGTGTTTGTATAACACATTTTAATACTCAATTTTGCCCTTGAATAGTTTTTTACTCATATCTATAAACCTGTCTGAACCTTAGGGAATCTCATATTCATATTTTCTGATGGTTTTAGACCAATGCTAATAACTAGTATTTTGATTCATTTAGTTAGTCCCCCTTTTTCCACACTGTAGGCTCCTTAAATTAAGTCAATATTACTAAAAATAAGAGGATGGCTATTTAAAATGCAGCCTGGATGTAAATGAACATTCTCAGCTCCGTCAAGGTGGTCACACAAGACAAGGCAGGCGCTTTTTCTAAATATTATGATAGTGGATTTCTGCTTCACATCCTAACTGAATGACATAGGAAAAATTCCAAGGCCTTCATTCAATTCAACAGGGAATATTATCTAGTGATTAGAGAAGAGGATTGAGGAAGGGAAGTGTTCATTTTCCTCTAAGACTAAAGGCTTCAACAGTCAGAAAATACTTTTATACCTCAGACTCTCTGGATACACAATAGGGATAACTGAGGGTATATGCTAGTTTAATAATCTACTTTTTAGAGCAAATAAACAAATAATCCTGTATTTTGGGATACATTTTTCAATTAAATTTGCATTGTTAATAGTTTTATTTAAATAGAAAGTAAAATTACCTTCTGCAAATACATATATATTATTAGGTCATCTCCCTTAAAGAATCTTCATTTATTCCCCTCTCCCCCTGGTCTCTAAGTAAGATAAAATACAAATTTCTTAGGTTACAAGTTCAACTCACCACTTAACCAACCTTTCTAGACTCTTTTATACATTCTAGCCAAAATGGTGTATTTAAGGTTTTCAGAATATGACATTCAGTCTCCTGCCTTTATACTTTTACATAGTATCTCCTCCATGTCTGGAATACTTCTATCCACTTTACCTTCAATTCTTTTAATTTGCAATTTTCTTCAAGGCTCAGCACTATCATCTATTAAAAGGAACCTTTTTAATTTCTCAGTAGCTTGTATTCTCTGGCTCCTTTAAATTATTTTGCATTGTTTATGTTTTATTTATATTATATTTATATTTATTTATGTATTGTAAATCTGGTAAAAGATAAATTTCTGAATGCCAAAAACTTTTCCCATTTTTATCTTTGAATCCTTAATTTTCATCTTTGAATCCTTAATTTTCATCTTTGCGCCTGATGCTTTTTCATGTTGTTTTTCAGTCGAAGCTGACTTTGTGACTCCATTTGGGGTTTTCTTGGTAAAGATAGTTATTAGAGAGGTTCAGTTCATTTTAAAGATGAGGAATTGAGGCAAACAGGGTTGAGTGACTTACTTAGGGTCACACACTTGTAAATGTCTGAGGCCAGATTTGAACTTAGGAAGATAACTCTAGGCCCAGCACTCTATCCACCTAGCTTTCCCTTGCTCATGGTAGGTACCTTGTAAATACTTGTTGAATTGAATGAATTAATTCAATTAATATAACAAATATTTGAATATCTTATGCATGGCATGAGATGAGGAATGTAAAGATGAATGATTCAGTTCCTGCTTTCAAATTGCTTACAAAATAGCAAATATTTATATCCCACATTTCAGGTTTATGAAGTGCTTTTCTCACAACTTTTCAAGGTAGGATATTATCACCTCCATTTTACAGATGAGAAAACCATGTCTTAGAGAGAAGTGATTTCTTGACTATGAACATTGAGCTGGTAAGCTATAGGATCTGTGTTTCCAAACCCCAAATTCAGTAGATGTGCTACCGTAGGTTACACTGTCTCTCCTTTTTATAACACTCCAAATACCTGATAGAGCACTCTGGACTTACTTGGTAGAGAATGAAGAACTCTGATTTTACAATCAGAAGACAAATTCAAGTCACATATTACTAGCCATTTGACTGGGGCAAAGACTTACTTTTGCTTTAGTATCCTTATTGATAAAATAAACATGAAATAATCTTGCTAACCTCACTGATTAAACCAAATGATTATATAAATGTTGGTTGTTATTTGGTTATTATCAATGAATTACTTGTTAATGAATGTTAATGAACAATTAATGAATACTTTTTAATTAAGAATAATAATTGTTAATGATGAATCAGCTATGTAACAAACTAAGGAATCTTAATAAATATACCTAAAAGCCAAACTAATTAGTTTACTATGTCTTAGGAAGATTTTGAATATCACCTGCATGGGACTCTGAGGTTCTTTCTTGAATTAAATTGCCAAGCATCCAAACTCTATTGCAGACAACATGAATCTGATGGCTGGTCATATTGTCTGAATGCCAAATGTATATTTGTCCAAAAGATTTTTATGGAGAAATCACAAGTAGAAAATGATCACATGGAAGTTAGAAGAGGCAATATGTGAACACTTTCAGTATCTCTCTGAAAAATTCTGAAATCTGTTCTGTGATATAGGAGACACTGGCACTGTCCTGCCTACTTCAAAGAAGGCACTGTGCTTCAAAAGTGAAACAGAATTGCAGTAGATCAAAAGAAAAGTGAGATATGTAAATAGACAACTCCACTCCAAATGATCATATTTGTGCTCAATGTGCATGCAAACTTCCAAGCTGACATTGGTCTGATCAGCCATAGTTAGATATACTGCACATTGACACAAACAAAATGATGTCACTTTGGTCTTCTTTGAGAAGAAGAATAATTAACCATGTGACAGGTGCCATATTAAACACTGGGTATACAAAGACAGACAAAAGATGGCCCTTGACCTGAAAAAACTCACAATCTAATAGCAGAGACAAGATGCAAACAATTATATGCAAGCCAAATACACCAAATAAGATATATACAAGATAAATTGAAGTAATCAGCAAAGGAATTAACATTAATGGACATATGGAGAGGCTTCTTGGAAAAGATTGGATTTTATTTGGGACTTGAAGGAAGCCAAGAAAGTTATAGTGATATAGTGATATAATGATCACATGGTACATTTTGTGGCTCTTTATACACTTTTAAGGGCATTTTTACATATTCCATTTATAACTTCAGTGCTTTCTTTCTGTTATCCTCAAGATTTTATGAAGACAATTGATAGTTGGGCTGTTTTTTCCTTCTCTGTAAACAGATGCATTGGATACTAACTAGGATTGTTTTCTATTAGTGTGCATTTTCTTGACAACTTCCTATTAAAAGTACCTAGCAAGACAATTTATATACTCCTTAGCTAAGTCAAGGACTTTATTTCTTTTGTATTCACTAAAACTTATTCTTTGCATCTGATAGACTTGCCCCATACTAAGAATCAAGCAACAAAAATAAACGGAAGATGAACTGATCAATAACAAGCAGCTACCTGCAAAAAGTGTATATGTGTGTGTGTGTGTTTGTGAGTGATGTGTGCATTAAATCTCCTTTATGTAACTGTTGATTTTTATATCTAACCTTTTTTTTTTTTTTTTTTTTTTGTCAACTAAAGTCTGAACAAATTTTTGCTAGTGAGCTGTATTTTTGACCTGAAGGATAAAATCCAGGATAAAATGACAAGGAATTCATGTCCCAACAAAATCAACCATATTTTCCTCCTTTGATCCTGTTACAAAATGAATTCTCCCAGCTTTTCCCATTACCGATTTCTCTCATCAATGAACAGGGAATTAGTAATCAATCTGAGTTTAATGATGAGTCATATATTATATATCTTTTAATTTTATCTGGTGTTGCCTTTCACTCAGTATTTTATCAATCCTTTATCATAAAGTTATCATTATGAATTCTAATATTCTCCTTGCCTTCCTTGGCTCCTAAATTAATATTAGATATAATACTGGTAACTTTTAAAGATATCTGATGATTTAAAAATATTAATTTTTTATTGTTACATTTTTAGGAAATTATATTTTTAGGAAAAATAGTATAATTTAAAAAAAAGATGATAGAGCAGCAAATTACTTTTTTTTGCATTCACAAATAAGGTACTAACAAAGTATGATCTCCCCTGCATATTAAAGTGCTTAAAGCAAAAGGCTAAAAGTTATCTTTGGAATAGCAGTAATGCCACATACATGCTTACTGCCTTGAGCAAAATGTGTTGTAGAACTTTTGAGTATGGGAATAATTTCAAGGAATAGTTAATTATTTTTCAACTTTAAATCAGCCAATAGCATACTTATATATAACTAGAAGAAACTATGTATATGCGTGTGTGGATACACATATATACACACATACACACCCATGTATATCTATCAATATTTTTTTTCTTATAGTGTATCAGAAACTGTATCTGGAAAGCAGACCAATGATCACATTTGCCAGAAGTTATCCACAGGTAAGAAATTAAACTGTTCTAAAAGGGACAAGACATACATAATTCATTGAGAAGGGGTACTTTTCCTTTTCTGACATTTAGAATGGAGGAAAGTCAAATATCTCAAATTTAAGTACTGAGAAAACAGTTTTGTTTTCTAAATGATAGTTGCCTCTGTGCCAATTAATTTTTGTCATGATTTACTTCAACTTCCAAATCATCTTTCTCCTTCTCTCCCTTTTGAGGACACAATATGTTAAGGGGCCCATGGCAAAAAAAAAAAAAAAAAAAAAAAGGAGTTCCATATGGTGATATCAAAATATAATGGCTGTTTTCAGATATAAAGATTCTGAGAGGTAACAGTTCTTGGTTTTGGTAGACAGAGTTCTGGAAAAAAGGGAACTTTTTTTTTTTTTTTTTTTTTTCTGACTATCTTCTTTTTTCTGCCCCTTTAATTGAATCTTTAGTCTCATTATTTGTAAAAAGAAATGGTCATACTTACTCTTATCTAGCAGACAAAAATCTTTTTTTGGGGAAAAACTTTAAAGATTTCAATTGGTTGTAATTATTATTATAAGATCTTTGAGGGCAGAGATCGACATTCCTTTTTGCATCCCCAGCCATTCTTATTTCAGTACCTTATACTGCTAGCATACCATAAACATTTTTCAAGGCTTAGTTACTTCCATGTATACACATTTAACTTTAGATTAAATTTAATTTTCTTTAATTTAAATTTAATTCCCTTTAATTTCCTTTTCCCCCCTTCTATACTCTTTAAGTATACCTGAGCAGACTATTCACTCTCACCATATAAAGTATCTTCCCTCTGTTGATGACTTTCCAATCTATATCTCCAAACCTACTTTTCTCAAAGAGCCATCTCAGTTTCCAATGGACAGTTGGGATTTTCAACTTGGATATTACACCATTACTTCTTACTTTAGGTTTCTAAAAGTTAACTCATCTATTTTTCAGTTTCATTTCCAGAATCATATTATCTTAGAGATAGAAAGGCCATAGAGATTATTTATTAATATTATAGATGAAGAGGCTGAGATATAGATGAATAAGTGATTTGCTCAAAGTTTGTCAGTGCCTGAGTGTCTGAAACTTTTTATTTCTGTCAACAGCACCACAATACTTCTAAGAACCTATACTTTAATTTTCAAGTTCCTTTTTTTGATTTTCCCCTTTCCTTCTTGATCTATGTTCAATAGGTTGCCAAGCTGTGATGAATCTGCCTTCAAAATATCTCTTGTTTTTGCCACACCTTTTCTTTTTCCAATGCAACCACTCTTGTCCCAATTCTATTCATTTTGTCTCTGCATTATTGTAAGAATTTCAAGTCTCTTTCTCCTCCAATTAATTTTATATACCATTTAAAAGACTGTTACTATGCCATTCCCTTGTTCAAAAATGTTTTGGGTCACCCTCTTGTTTTGGGGATTAAAATAAAATGCTTTCACTCAAAAACTTCAGAGAATTGCAAATTAAAATAACTTTGCAGTACCATTTCATATACTTCAAACTGACAAAAATAATTAGGCAACTGATGCTAGCTAGATTATGGAGAAATAGGTATATTTAGTCACTGATAGTAAAACAGAAAATTTGCAATTTTATTTTGCTGGAGCATTACACAGTAAAAATGACAAAGATAATGAATCCTTTGACAAAGAGCATATTCTGTGATATAATTAAAATTTTTTCAAAGCTATATTGTAGATAATTGCAAATAACTGAAAGCAAATAGTGTCCTGTAATAAGGGAACAATTTGATACATTGTGGTTTATTCATATGAAGGAATACCACAATGTAATTAATCATGAGTAATATAAAGAAGTGAGAAAAGATTTTTATGAAATAATGCAAAGCAAAAACAAAACAAAACAAAATAACTAAAATCAGAACAATGAGGTACACATCTTAATCACATAAAAGGAGAAAATAAGAATGAGAATAAATGGATAAATTTATTTATTTTATTATTATTATATTTATTATATGCTATCTAAATAAATAAATATTTTGATGAAAACTTTGAAAGACTAAAAATTATTGTATTAAAAATTCAGCATATAAAGATATGCTGAAATTAACTCAAATGTAAATAGTTACTAATGAAATCTATTACAATGTTATTGAACATTGCTTTAATAAAGTATTAAATATGATCAAATAACTCACTTTCATATTTAAAATCTTGCATAAGATTATGCCATAATACTCATCTAACTTTACATCTTACAACTTGCACATAAAAAGCTTTCATTTTAGTCAACTCATGCATGACATAGTGATGAAAAGCTAACCTTAGTGTCAAGAGGATCTGTGTTCAAGTCAAGATGTGCTAGAGACAACTTTTACTGGCTTGAGAGAGCCATTTTTCCCATTGTTAAGCTATTCACAAGCACATTTCTCTTTTGTTCTCCACGTATTGGTAGAAATAAGCAGGGATTAGGTAGAAGACTCGGGGAATGAAGTAATCATCAGATTTAAGATCTGGTGACTATAGGCTAATCATAATAATGCAAGTAGCTGCCATTATACAGTTTTTAAAGATATGCAAAATATTTTCTCCATTATTTCAATAGAACCTTAAAATATCCTTCAGTTCAGATTCTGCCTCTAAGATATACTGTCCCTATAATCTTGGACAGGTAATTTAACTAATCCAGTTTTAGGCAAATCACTAAGATTATAAATGGCCCGAGGAGATATTGCCTTGCTTTGGTTGAAAGAATTTTCTACCCGAGGGTTCTTTGCACCAATAAAATCATATCCTTATCTTCCACAATACCATGGGGTCCAAAACAAGAGATAGTCAATAAATGCTTGTAGAATGGAAATTTGATAGTGTTAAGTCAAGCCACCTTGGGGCTCATTAGGGTCTGTCCCTCTATCATTTGGCAAGCATGTACACAGCCCTGCTCAGAAAGAGATAACTTCAGTTTACTCTTTCTGCTTCTCATTATTAAGTATCTAGGGAACACTATACCACTAATAGCATCTTTTGCAGCATATGAATCAGCTTGGCATCTTAAAGCAAAGTTTCCAGTGTTCTCAATAAAGATGAGTTTTTGTTTTTTTGTTGTTGTTTGGTCATTTTTCATCTGAGTCTGACTCTGCGACCTTATTTGAGTTTTCTTGGCAAAGACACTGAAATGGTTTGCCATTTCCTTCTCCAGCTCATTTGTACAGATGAGGAAACTTAAGTGACTTATCTATGGTAATACAGCTAGTAAGTGTCTGAGGCCAGATTGGAACGCATAGATATGAGTTTTCCTGACTCCAGGATTCATAGTCTATCCATTGCATCAACAAAATCACTTTTTACATGCAAGCAAAACAGATTTACTAGAATACAACATGTATTGAACTTTCACTTAACTAGAATCTCTTTCCCTATACTTTTTAAGAGAGGAAAACAAAGCACAAGAAAATATGCTAATATGTGGGATAAAATTTTCTAGATTGTGTTCTAGATATAGTTTTGTTCTAGCTAACCTGTATCTTGTAATTTGTACCTGTAACTAGAGAATTTTACAGTGAATAGGAATGTTCAGAATGATGACCTGGGGGCATTTTGGCATTTTCAGTCAAATAATAAATACGTAGAACTAAATTAACTTTCCTCAAATGCATAGTGCTGATTATGCTATTCATTTTATCAAAAACCTGGAATAGGTCCTGAAGAAAATATAAGCTTCTTAGTCTGGCATTCAGAATTTTCAACAATCTGATTCTATTCTACCTCTAACTTACTTTAAGCTAATTCCTTCCCGGTTCTTTATAACCCAACCAAACTGGACTATTTGCTATTCCTATATGTGCCTAGTGTTTTCCTGATCTTAGGTCTTGAATGCCTTCCTTGATACATTTTCCAGTTGAAATTGTATCTATATCCTTCAAGACTGCTCAATTGTTTTTTTCTCCATGAAGCTTTCTAGGATCACTGAGGTTAGAAATGGTCTATCTCTTAGACTTCATAACTTTGAACTTATTCATATATATAGCATTATATTCTATATTATGGTAATTTTGTGTATATGTTGTATCTATCTATATTTACCAAGACTAGGAATTCCACCTTACTTATTTTTGTATCATTACTAACCAGTATGTTTGATTGTGATCAGAGTTAGCCTGTCTTATTTGTAACCTGAGTATCAAGGACTCTGGGAATAAACAGGGGTGGTAGTTAGTGAACAGAGCTCATATCCAATAACCAGGAGTTGACCATTGTTGAAATTTTCTGAATATAAATCATAATATTAGCTGACATTTTAAAACTGATTTAAGTTTTGCAAACATGTTATCTATATTTTCTCATTTGAATATGGAAACAATTTTTTTTAATCAGCCTGCCCTTTGATATTCATACATGTGGATTACAAAGTTGTCAGTAGCATTGTCTAAAATGAGAGAAAACTAGACAAGATATATGTATTTTTGTGCATCTCTAATAAATGCTAATGAAATGGTTTTTATCAACTATTTATCTGACACTTAATTTTTCTATGCCAAGTGGTTTACAATTAATTATTCGTATTAACTATTTCTCACTATAGCCTTACTAGCCAAGGTTGAAATGTATTAGAATAATAATAATTATTGCAAAACACACAGCAAATATTAAATATTATAAAATGCTACAATAACAGCATCATTATGAATTGAGAATCTCAATTCCCTTAATCTATTTTGTCCTGACCACTGTGCTATATAAGGCCCAGATAGATAAAATCTTGCAAGAGGCATTAAGGAAGAACTGAGAAGAAAGTATATGTACAATAATTAGACATTATTACATTTATGTTTAATTTCTAAATAATTTCTAAAATACTTAATAATACATTGCAAGAAAAACAGATCTCCCAATACAATATAGATGTACCCTACTAAAAGAAAATTTAATATAAATAAAATAAGTTTTTTTTAAATACAAAGAAAGTCACATTAACAAAATAATGTCTTTATATCCCTTTAAATAGTGAGATGCAGGCATTAGTAAAATGAAAGTGTCATTCAACACATATCTCTAAATTAAGAGCAAAAAAAAAAAGATTTACCTAACTTCTTATACTTTTATATATTGAAGTATTTAATGTCTACAGAGTTCTACTTCTATCCTCTACTCCAATGGCTCATCTAAGTTTGGAGGTAACCTGAAAGATTTTGCCAACTAAGCACATCTTCTGCCAGACCTACCAAGTTTCAAGAACAAGCTCAAGGTGAGATGGTATTGCTGTTATGTGAAGACAAATCCAGGTACAGACAGTTTCATTATCAGACTGACAACCGGGCAAGGATTTTTTTGAATATATCTCACAGAACACTTATCAAGGGAGAAAGTAGTTCTTTGTGTTGGTGGATGGAATATCGACAAGATCATAGATTTAGAGCTCAAAAGAATCTTGGAGGCTAAGTCAGACTCCTAATTTTACAGATGAAGAAATTGTGGCACAGAAAGATGAACTGATTTGCCAAAAGGGCCTCAATCAGTGAATATTTGGAAAAGGGTTTAAACCCAAGTTTTCCTGACTCCAAATTCAGGATTACATGATGATGTTCCAATATGTTTGCAGACACATTGCAAAACTACAGATCCTTGAAGTATTAAATTTAGAATTCTGGCTTTGCTACTTAATTACCTGACTGGATTTGAGCAAATGATCTCACTTTTCTGGGTCTTAATGACCTTAACTTTAAAATAGGGAAGGAGAAATCTGAGAATCAGAGACCTAGAACTATCAGAGATCTTTGCAGCTAGTGAGCCCCATCAGGAGATGATTGTGACTTGCCCAGGACTACATGACTAATGTTTGAGGTGGGATTTTATCTCAAATTTCCCTGACTCCAAGTGTACTGCCCTATCTGCTTTATCACAATGCCTCTAAGAGGTAGATTTGATGATATCTAAGGTCCATTTCAGAGGTGATTTTGGTCAGCCTGATATGAAATAAGATGTGTGAAGCTGATGGGAGAAAAGGGTGTTGTATGGAACTGCAAAGTATATGTGTGGATTGGGGAGAGGTTGTCTCCTGTGTTTTTTTTTTTCCACAAATTGATTTATGAACTAATTTCTCATTACCTTCCATATTATTTTTGATCCACAAATATCTCTCAAGGATGGCACACAGTTGCTTTGTATTAGTGATTTGCACCAAAGTCAAGAAACTGAATTTTGTTTACAAAAATGGCAATCCCCTATGCAAGTATATTCCTTACTATATCAATGAATTTAATGTACCTATTTTAGATACAGTCTCCTACTTGTAAATTATATGTATTCCAGAAAGCCATTGATTTAGAACTTAGCCTAAACAATGTACCAAGAAGGATACATTCCCAAGCAAGGCTACAAAAGCCTTTTAAACTATAATCTACCTGAAAAATAACCATATTTGGGACTTGTAATGTAAGGGATTTAGAATGTTAGGAAAAAACCTCCTTTTTCTTTCCCCTTTCTCATATCATACTTGAAAAGACTGGGAAAATTGTGATTGGATCCTTCTACCTCAGAGCAGTAGCAACAATAATCACTGTGACTATAGAATAAGCTAGATTTCTCTTTCCTGCCTCTCTGATCTAAAATCTCTGCAGATTTTACCATCTGTCAAATTGAGAATTCTCTCTGCATCTTGGGAAATATCTCTTGCCTTGTGAGATCTCCATCATCCAGATAACATGGGGGATGTCTTATGAAAGGAGAAGCTCATTATTTTTGCCATATCATAAGCTGCTACATATTAGATGATGTTTACATGTTGATTGTGAAGCATGAATTATCTACCATATAAACTTCTAATACTGAAACTTTGTCACCTAGTATTTACTTTAGTGACCACTCCAAAGCTTTTTTTTTTTTTTTTTTTGTTTTGTTTTGTTAGAGATTTCAAAGTGTTTTGAAAGCTATTTGCAAATACTAGATTAACTAAACCCTTAGCTATTGCCATATGTAAGTACAGGATTCACTCCATTCTAAGCACTGAAAAACCAAGACTATATAGAATAGAACTATAGCCCTCTCCATTTATACAGCAATGGATGGGGGTGGGTGAGTTAGAAAATGGCTTGGTAACCCCTACCCATGACTCTGCCAAAACATTTATGTCAGGTGGCTATAGGGGAATATGAACAACAACAATAAAAAAAGGCCAAAGCTTTGGGCTAGTTTGAACCAGACAAATTATTAACTCCCCAGTACACCACTCCATTTTGGCTTCCTAACCTAATACAGAATTTTCTGGCCCTTAATCAATGCTAACTGGTTTTCCTGCTAATCTCAGCCACTTGGATTTTGGTGCTCCACAGATACCCTGGTAGCAATCCACTCTGGATTTGAGGTATATGCTTTTCTCCTACTCTAGCCCTTAGTATCTGTGTGAAACATGGTACTTAATAAATGTTTATTGATTAATTGATTGAAAAGTTGGATACCTCTTTGATCCCAGGCAGAGATCAAGTCTTTTTCTGCCCAGGAATTTGCTTCATCATTGATCCAGGCCTCAGGTGGAACAGAGTAGTTGAGAGTCTGGTTCTTAACCCCAAAACTAACATCATGGAATGTGGTGACTTTGAAACTATTTCTGTATTCACAGATAGGGCATTTCTTTGTACCTATGGGACACTACTTGAAGAAACAGTAATTCACAATTCCAAAGGCAAAGACTCTTGGGGTAGTTAATGAGCCCACACAGATTTCCCAATTCATTTAATCATTTCAGTGACTTAATAAAGGGTTTTCCCCCTTCCCCTTACATTAAGTTCCCACATATTCTTTATGAATCTCCCAGGATTATTTGAAATAAAGCCACATGGTAGGTCCAGAATTTTCTTTTCTTTGAGAAAAGAGAAATAGAATTTTTGCTCTGCTTTAAGCTGAGGTTTTTCTATTAGATTTCCCCAATGAATATTGTACAACTGTCTTAATAAAATCTGATTTTACTTTTTCACTAGAGTATTACTCTTAATAAATGGCCTGACTTTATTTTTTATTTCATAGATAGCTTTCTTCTGCACTATAACATATTTTGGAAGACAAGCACTTAAAAAGATATGAGAAAATGACAATTCCAATTTTTAGAAACATTGGCAGGAAATGATTGGGACAGGATATATTTGGCATCACCACTTGGTCTGGCAAAAGAAGCATTTAGCAGCATGAGTTGGCTAAATAATTCACTCTCCTAGAGACTAATCCTATTTTAGGGAGAATATTACATTTATGCGTATAACCAGGAAGGTCTTCAGTAATGGGGAAAGGCTTTTCAGAAAAAAGTCAGAGAAATTGCCTTGAAAAGAACTTTGCAGAAATTAAAAGTTGAAAATAATCTGCTTTGCAGAGGCCATGGGAAGAGAGGTACAATAAAATATTTACTATTAGTAAATCTATAAATTGATCCAACCACGATAGAAAACAATTTATAACTGTGCTAGAAAAGTGACTGAACTGTTCATACTTTTTGACTGGGGATATGAATAACTAGGCGTGGGTCCAAAATATAATAAAATATTTATAGCAACATTTTAATTTTCATTGAAGTAACAAGAAACTGGAAACAAATTAGGTACTGATTGGGAATACTAATGTGATAGAATGATACTAAGCTGTAAGATATCACAAATATGAGGAATTCTGAGAGATCAACCTTGATTCCAGGGGAGTTTTGATTAAATATACCTCTCTTCACCTGGTGGAGAGGTGAAAGACTATAGGTGAGGAATGGGACATCCATTGTAAGACATTGTCAATGTCTTAGAGAGTTGCCTTTTTTCATAAAAGAGGTTTCATAACCAGAAGTTCTTTATAATAATTTATAATTAAAAAAACACACAAATGAACAAGAAACCATGTTGGAGATGATAAAGAAGCTGGGTATTAGGATAAGAAGTAATGATAACATAATGAATAATAATAAGTAAGTAATCAATATAGAAAGAAGAGTCAGTATGAGTCACATCTATGAGGTATACAATGTTGTGGAGACACAGAAATAATGGTTTTCATTTTAAGATAATTCCTGAAAAATCAGTCTAGTACAAAAATGTCTCAAGGCATGAAACTGCAGTTGTATCTCTCTAGACAGTTCTGTAAATGCAGAAGTAAGTAGAAATGTGGTTGGTCCAATACATAAGCTAATGGGATGTAAAGTTAATTGAATCTTATCTGCAAGGCTATCATTTAATAATCCATTTTTCTTTATAAATAAAGTATTTTTTCCCCAAAATAACATACAGCTAAATGGTATGCTAAAAATTAGCTAACAGTTTTGAAATTTTTGAAGAAAATATGGCAAGTTGTTCATGGAGATATCTCAATGAAACAGATTGCTTTTAATTTATTATATTGTTGAGTAAGGGGCTGGGGTGGGAAATAAGATTCAGAATTGGATAACCTTCATAAAGCTTGATGGGCAACCTGCCATGAAGTCAGGCCATTTGGCAATATTTCTAGGGCCAGTGGTCTTACCTCCTCCATCCTACTGACTAACAAAAAACTATTCCAAAGACTGTCCTGCATAAATGCCTGATTGTCTTTTAAAGTAATCTAATCCAGGGCCCAGAGGGATTGAATGAAGTTACTAAATTGAAGTACTCTGGTCAGATTTTGTGCAAAGTTCAATGTACCATATCTCCTTTCCTTCCTCAAAGAAATTCTGATAATCTCTCTAGTCATAACAACACATCAAATAAGGTTTTCTATCTCCACTTTCCAATAACACCCACTCACAAATGACATCCTTACTAATTATATACTTTTAAATACTGAATATTGGGCAATATAAAAATATCCATTAAAATCTACTATGAGTGAGGGAGCATTAAACAGTTAAAAACATATGAAAACAAAGTTTATTAGAGAAGGATAATATTCATGCAGATTTTACAAACCGTGTCTTTAGGGTGGCCCAATAAGTAGAAATATGGGGACCCATGCTTGTCACTTTTCATGCACATGGAGAGACTGGAAGGTACCATTCCTAAAGGAAGGGGAGGAACAGCCTAGGACCAATCATTAGAATTAACAGAACCAGTGACAAAAGATATATTATTATGTTAGAACAAAGATTTCTTAGTATGTTTAGAATAGTTGAATAAAAAATACTTGATAGCAGAAATAAAGTCTTAAGTAAAGTTGATACTGATAGGCATGCAGTAAGTTAAATTAGCAAAAGACTGAAATATATGTATATGAGAAGTATATTTTATCAAAATATTGATAACATCTTTAAATGCTTTTAAGGAGCAGCAAATATTCAGATCATTTTTGAAATTCAAGCCTATAATAGAACATATAATGCTTTCACAGGACATCAACTCTGTCATTTGGATGGTGTGTCACAGTAATAATTTCATTTGGGAGACCCTGTGTATGTCTTTTATTATGATCTCTTATTTTGGCATTTCCCTTCCTTTATCCTGCCCTACTATCAATTTACTTATTTTACTTCAAATTCATTGTAGCCTTGGTTGTTGAATTTTTTTGGATAAAAAAATGAAAATAAACAAAAATAATGCAGCAACAGATTTCCTTGAGACTTCAGGATATAAATTCACTAAAGACTTTGTTTTATTCTAAAGTTTTAATGGCTACTTTGATCTGTGTTCAGCACATGAATTACAGGTCTTTAAGTATGTATCTGAAAAGATGCTTGAATTTCCTCTTTCAATAATCTTTCAATAATAGGCTGCTGAGGATATAAATGAAAGGTTGAATGTTGTGGATAGAGGGCCTAGTCTTGAAGTTTAAAAAGTTCTAGATAAACAACCTGCTTCTGATACATACAAGCTGCATCACCATGTACAAGGTGCCTAGCCTCTCAAGGCTACAGAAAATTTGACTATAAAGTAAAAATGAGTTTAGCTGTTCATTGGTGGAGACAGTTCTCATATCTGGGGGATACCTTAGTACATTTAGTTCTCTTATACAATGAAACAACAAATCACTCTTTGGCTATGAATTTATAGCACACTTTATGCCTTGAATGTTTACTATGTGAGAATTTAAAGTTTATTTGTTTTTGGATCAAATAATGCTTACATTTATATATTTTTTTCAATGACAAGAATTTGTATTTGTTTTTCCCTATATAAAATAGGTGTAAATCTGTTGATCTAATGAAAAATGTGAAAAGGAACATTTGTTTTTGTGTGAGCTGATGCTTAACATGGATTTTTGTTTTAAACCTAATGCCGGTCATTGTTTTTCATGGTAAACAATAAATGTTTGTTAAACTGAACTGCAAGAATATTGTGATAAGGAAGATATATATGTTTAATCATAAATGTCTGATCCCAAATTAAGTTTTAGAATTTAATAAGTTACCTGCTTTGCCTCATCAGAGTTCAAGTAATCTTGTTCAGAAGTGGTTGCCCTATTTTAAATGTCAACCAGAGAAACAATTCATTTAGTTTTTATAAGATTTTCATTATGCCTGAAAGGTGTGTGTCTTGGGAATGCCAAAGTATAGAAGGTCATATTAAAAAGCACAGCCTGTTTTTAGAAGAAATAGTAGGGAAACCTGGGTATTTTAGGGGGAGTAGATATCAAATATAAAACTAAAAATTTTCTTTTTTGTTTCCTATTACTTTTGCTTGGTAAAACATGCAAAGAAAATGAAGATGGGTCTATCCTAAAACCCAGTACATTTCATATTCACACTTAAAGTTGATGATCATAGTCACTATCTGAGATCTTATAGCTAAATCAAGAATCAAAACGAGTGGCCTTTCTCTCATGTCAAGGTTTGGCTCAAGAGTGTCTTTCTACATTAGGCCTTTTCTTATTCATCCAGATGTCATTATCTCTCTTCCAAAATTACCTAGTATTTATTTTGTATGTATTCTGTATATATTAATATACATTTCCACCTGCCATTTCAGTCACTTTCAGTCCCATCTAACTTTTTGGGACCCTATTTGAGATTTTCTTATTCAAAAAATTGGAATGTTTTAACATTTCCTTCTCCAGCTCATTTTATAGATGAAGAAACTGAGGAAACAAAGATTTAAGTGCTTTGCCCTGAGTCATACATTAGTAGGTGTCTGAGGCCGGATTTGAACTTGGAAAGGTGCAACTTCCTGACTCCATGTCTTGGTTCTCTATTCACTGTGCAGTTTAGCTACTCCATTCAAATGAAGTAATAATTATAAAGTTCTTAGCATAGTGCCGAACATATATTAAGTGTTTTATATATGTTTATTATTATTGTTGTTTCCCTTTTATTGGGAGCGCTGGCCAGATATTACATTCTATTCACATGTTTGAAGAACCCAGTCACATTAAGATAAATCATCTGAATAGAATTTTAGGCACTGATATTCTATCCACTGAGCCACCTAGCTGTTTCTATCTTTCTGTCTCTATCTCTGTTTCTGTTTCTCTCTGTCTCTCTGTCTCTCCCCATCTTCTTCCCTTTCTCCTTCTCTCTCTCTTTTCTCTCTCTCTCCTTCTCTCTTTCTTTCTCCCTCCCTCCTTCCTTCTCTCTCCTCTCCCTCAATCCCTCTCTTTCCTCTCTCCATCCCTTCCTTCTTCCCTCTCTTTTCCTCTCCCTCTCTCTTTCTCTCTCTTTCTTCCCTCTCTACCTCCCTTCCTCCCTCTTTCTCTCTTCCTCTTTTTCTCTCTCCCCCTGCCACACGAGTCAATTCTGTGACAGAAGGGGCTGTTTAATTTTTTTAAATTTCTCTTTCCTAGTTCAGAACATGGCTCATAGAAGATATTTAAATGCTTACTGATTTTTTACTACTTAATTATTAAACAAATGTTTTGGTTGCAGAAAGAAGAATCATAGTCTGGCAGAAGTAAACAAATAAAGATCAGCATTTTTGTTACTGGTGGATATGCTTAAGAAACAAGGAAACAAATTTCAAAATTTCATTTGGTCTTTTTGCTCTTGTCTTCATTTCATTTGCATGACAAGCAAATTGGATCTTGGGAGTGAGTGAGTAACCCAAGTTATTCACAGATTTTTGTTTTTTAATTTAAAATTTTTATTATTATTTTCAGCAGTCACTGTAATCAGATTTGGAGATGTAGAGTGATTGGGTTAAATAACAGTTTAAAAATTCTAAGTCATATAACTGAAGTGTGGAAACAAGAAAGCTCTTCTTGGTTCTTCGCTATACTCTCATAATGGTGGTTGTGCCTCTACATTTCAGGCTTATTTGGGGTTTGTTGTGGCCTTTATCACGTTTGTATTCCCTTCACTTAACATTGACCTTGTGAACAAAATCTCCTGGAGGCCCAGAAAGTTTTTGGGAGAAGCAACAGAGCCTGCTAGAAGATGACATATATAGCAGCAGCATTGGTAGCAGACTTGTGGAAAGAAAGGAAGGTCAATGGAAAAAAAAAATTGCTTTTTGGTATCTGATTGGTTTGATCATTGGAGGCCAAAAGCAGATTCACAAAGAAACTATTAGTGACCCAGAGAGTCTTGAATTGTACTAATAGTGTTCGATGCTGATTCTGTTCTAATCATTCTATAATTATTTATTTCTTGGCAACTCTCTTTCTGCGTGGGAATAAACTACCTCTCCAAATCTTATTTATACAATGCTTTTCTATTTTGTGTATGTTTGAGGGAACCACAGACTAGAATCAAAGGTGGATTTGTTCTTTAGGAATCTGAACTGAGGGTAGAATAAAGCACTGAGAGCCATATTATCTGAGAACTCAGACTATGCCATATCGATTAATCCAAAATAAGTTAAATTGAGAGGGAAAGTAAAAGATAGGGATTAGCTCAGACTGATAAACCATGTGGCCCTAGGCAGGAGGTACCTTAGCTAACCAGTATGTTAGATAAGACTTGCTTTTCCAGGAGTAAGGTGGTTGGTGGTTCATTTTGTAGGGATTATTATCCTGGCTGTAAAAATAAATTTTCTCTGAGTAGTGCTTTAAGTGGGAATACATGTGGTTCCACCTAAAGTAGAGGCTGAATCAGGTCAGGAGTTCCAAATCCTTAAATTAATCTTTTGTCTATAAACTTGACATTATAATAGTTACTCTGAAAGTGGAAGGGCCACTGAATATTTTGGAGAGGGGCAAATCAGCCTGAGTCAGGACCAAGGGAAAACTCCTATATCAATTAGAGTGAACCCAGAGTCATCTCCAATAGCTATTAGAGTAGAACTATATGGAGTGATATCTTTAAGAGTTTGGTTCAGATACACATACACACACACACACACACAAACACAATGGATAAAGAATGCTTATATTACATATCTAATAAAACTGTTCCATCAATAAATTTATGGTGGACAGACAGTATGTGGACAATTGGACTCAGAACTGAACAGGAAGATGAAAGTAGCTTTTATTATCTTTGGGAGATTTTGTAGTGTTTTTAGTGACTCCAAACTTCACCCAAAACCAAAAGGATTGCCTTTTATGGAAATAACATTCTTCTGAGAGGCATCAGGGATGGCTTTAGAATCTAGTAGATTTGAGGTTAAGCTCTTTTTTTTGATGCAGTGGCTACATAAGAGACTCTAGCCAAGTCATATAACCATGAAGCATCCCTGGGCAACTCTTAATATTAAAAGTTCCAAGCAGAGAGTTTTCACACTGTTGTGGGGGTATGGAGTTTCCTACACAAGTGAATCCATAGCTTTGAATCCCTTGCCTCTTCCTTTTGGATTTTCTGACTTCTTTCATATCTCAGAGAAAACTCTACCATCTATAAAAATACTTTCCTTGTTCTCTTTAATGTTGGTTATCTGAAATTATCTTTAGATTACTCCACATAGATCAAGTTTATACATAATTGTTTGCTCATCTCTCCTATTAACCTATAAGCCTTTTGCAATCAGGGATGGTTTTTACTTCTCTTTGAATCCCTAGCTTGTTGCACAATGTCTGGCACATAGTAGGATCCTAATGAATTTTTGTTGACTTTAAATGTTAGTCTACAAAGAACTGAAATTATAGGTCATCCAAAGGGCCTGGAGACATACGTAGTGAGTGAAAGTAGACTGCAGCACACTGACAATAGAACATAAGGATAATGAATGTTTAGTATGAGGATCTGGACTGACTCTGAGAGGTGACTCCCAGGTGACTTCCAGGACTTGAGCTATATAAATCATATAGTTCAGAGCAAAGGATAACTAAAGGTTAGCCCATGCACTTTACTGATATTCACATAATGTCAATAAATTTAGAGGTGATACCCTAGCAGGCTGGGTAACCCCCCCTCCCAAAGACTTATGGGATGCCATGGGCAGGAGTTGCAAAGGAAAATATAGTAATAGCTAGGTTTCAGTACATGTTACTGTAGGGAGACCTCACATCAATGAGATCATAGATTCACAGAAGTCACAATATTATAAAAAGCCTTAGGGTTACCTATACTCTCTCAAAAGCCAAATGCTCATTGAAGGTGATATAAAAGATATTTATCAGTGAAAAAGAATTTTCTCATACTCTAAGAAGAAATAAATTAAACAATGAGACTTTCCTAGGATTAAAGGCCTGATAGGTGGGAAATTAATTCTGGAGTTATGAGTTAGCATTTCATGACAGCCTTCAGCTTCTGCCTCTATGAAGCTACAACTTGGTGATCACTTATCAAGTTAAAGTGTCTCATGGGATGACCATAATACCACAAATGTCGGTCTAGGTATCTTTTTAGAAAAGAAAAAAAAAAACCAAAACCTTCTCTATGTGTGCAACAGGCAGGGATTCTGGAAGCCTCCTCTCCCACTGTCTCCTTCTCTTAACGGTTTATCATTTTTCCTTTCTAAGCCGAAGGTTTTCTTGAGTGATTTGTGGAACATATCATGGAAAAGGAAGATACATTTAACTATGGATGTCAAAAGCTGAAATTAAATCTCAGAATTTATTATTGTAGCAAGCTGCCTTTGCCCTATTAAAAATGCAGGTGAATTAGTACTAAGGCTATGAAGCCATTTAAAGACTCTCATAAACTTGGTCTCTGAGGAGGAGCTGAAGACAATGGAGAATCTTTCATTTTCTTTATGTAGATTTGGGCAATCTCAAAACAACTGTACAAACTCTGGGGTGCCAAGTGAGGTGGTTCCTGGTGTCTAGGTGAATGTAATGCAGCTGAAGACTAATTACTGGCAAGTGTCCATCATGGAGTGAGCAAATTACAAAAAGGAAACTCTTAGTTTATGACCCCTAGTATTCAAGTTATGGTAAAAAATAGGCAGTGAAATATTATTATCCCTAAGTTATGAAGATCAAAGGAAATAATGTATATAAAATATTTCATGAACTATAAAGCATTATATTAAATATAAGTAATCAGTTAAGCCCTCTTATTCAATGCCTAATGACAAATAATTCTCATTAATTCAAAAGAACAAAGCCTAAGTATAGGTGTTTCTATATGATAAAATTATGTTAGGTAAATAGGGATTTTTTTAAGTAGCTGAAATGAGTACAATTCCTTTTTTTGGAAACTTTATACTTCCAAGGATCTTTAATGTCATCTCATGTGCATACTCCATCCAAAGGGAGATATTGTGAATCATCTATGGCTTCACATCCCATGTAACTTCTGTCCCTACCTTCCCATAATCATAGAGATTTACTTAAAGCACTAGAGCTCTTCCTCTAGTTCTCTTAATGTTATGTAGACACCAGTGGAGCATACATTCATTTATTGTCTTGTATTCTTGCTACATTACCAGCCTATTTCCTTTTTAAGGTATATGTGACTTTGATGATCTCTTTAATGGTGCTTCTGGTGAGCTTCATTGGTAATATGCTACAACCTATTTCCCTCAAGGAAGATGATGTGATCTACAACTTTGATTTTTCAGTGACTATGTTATTTCAGATTCTAAGTTATATGGTTAAGAATGCTGATTTAAAAAATTAACCTTGGTTTTTAGGAAGATTTATAGGGTCATTACTCTGTAAGATTACTTTAAAAACTTCAAATACAATTTAGATCATTCTTTTCTTCTTTTTTTGAGTTTAGTTCATTGTGCATCTGTATAGTTTAGCCAAGAAATCCACATCCACTTTCACATATATCTATAACTGGACTCATTGGATGCAGATGGACTCATTGACAGTCTGCAACTTAACCAAGATATGTATACACTCAAATCCACATATGCTCTTATATGTGTAATGACATATACATATATCTCCATATCCATAAACATATACATATCCATACACACTGACTCAAAGACCAGTTCAATTCAATATATATTCAACTTCATAATCTGAGCAATAATCATTCTTCTTCATTCACTTGATTTTTTTTGGTGGATAGGTAGTTTAGGTGGATAGCCTGAAATCTTTTGAGCGATCATTAAACCTCATTCAGGAAGCTCCACAAGATTTTGAGACTTGATTTGATAAACTTAATGTCATCTGCAACAAAAGTGTTTGAAAAACAAAAAAAAGTTTATTTACTGGACAACTTCTATGAGAGTAGTAAAAAATCTTTGATGAGGATGTATCTTCCTGTTTTATGTTTTACCTGCTCTTAAGTAGTAGTCACTGAATAAAGTTATTTCTATTGTTATATATTTCAAAGAAATCTTATGTTAATTTAATATGTCTATGGGAGTCTTCTCATTGAGGAGGGCCTTTGGAAGTAGCATTTTCCTTTATTGAATAAAGTGCTTTTTACAGTCAATAGACAATAACTGCAATAAGGTATTATATTCAATTTAATGGTATAACTGTATGTTACTATAAAGATAGAGCCTCTGATGGAATATTTGTTGAAAACTTACTGATCCCTTTTCAAAGTTTTATCAAGAACATTCTTGTTACGGATATAGAATAATCTTAAAGGTTTTTTTTTTTTTTTAAAGGAGAAGGAGGTATGTGGTTTATACTTACTGACTTCTTTGTTCTCCTTTTTATGAATAGCAATGAAGTATGTGATTCTCCCTCCCTCCAATTATTAGGCAGAATTTTCTCTTTAGAATATCTTAAAAATCAATGTCTTCAAATGCCCTCAATATTCTCAAATATACTCAAATTGTTTCACCTATCGCATGGGTCTTCTTTGAATGTTAGGTATAGTCTAGCTTTTCTCCCCATTTTTGACTTCTTTAATCTCATTCTAGTTCTTCATGCTTGATTGTGATATTAGAGTCCACATGTGGTTTAATTTCTATGATTGACATGGTTTCTTGGTTCTACTGATTTCCTTATTGTGGCATTTGGTTTTTATTAGTTACAATTTCCTTGGGAATGTTGATAAAATATTTGTCTGTCCTTTTCTTTATTTCAAATTTGGGATAGTCAATGATTTCCTTAAATAGGTCAGGCTGGAAGTATTTAAACTGAACACTATATCTCATTTTCATTTTCTCTTCTGATTTAATGTTGATTTTGATCTATGTAACAAGTTAAATGTCTGACTATATTCAGACAGTGATTCCAAAGTGATTATCAAATTGGCAACCAGTCATTTTGCTCCAGGAGAGCAGGGACTATCTCATTTTTTTGTCTTTTTATTTCTATTGTCAAACACAGTATCTGGTATATAGTAGATGTTTAATGAAATAATTTTCATAATGTTATTTGTTTCTAGTCATGCCTGGTTCCTCTTAACTTTCTTCTGTTGATGATATAGAGTGGTAATGCTTTTATATTATTTAAACTACTTTGGTCTCTTTCATTTCTTAATAAAGAATAATATTTTCCAGCATACTTTTCACTCTTCTGCTATGTTTTCACTAAAATATTCAAATATTTAAAATGTTTTACACACATGTATATTTAAAATAAAAAAAATATTTTGGAGGATTTCATTAACTTCTTTCTGGAGTATATTTTTCCTTATTCTCTACTGTTTATTTTCTCTTATTCTTTACAACAGATAAAAGTAAATATGCTATAATTATCTTCTTAGTGGTCTCTTTGCAAATACTGTACACAAGCACTGCAATTTAACTATCCTCTGCTATGGTGTTTCTTGTTGCCAGGATAAAATGAATATCACCATTACCATAATTTACTCCTCCCAGGACATCCTTCCATTTACTTGCAACTTTCACTTGTCTTTTGGTTTAAAGGTTAAGACCGACATGATTCAGCTTCTATACTCCTGGTCACTACATAAGGATCTTATATTTAAAATAACCATTTTTAATTGAGTTTTCTTAAACCTATTAAGAAAGTGATTCTTAGCTCTCTCTGCCTCCTTTTTAATCAATGCTTCCTACTCTACATGGTAGGGAGTTGATTACCATTGAGTGTCAATTTGTATTTCATACATAGCCATGGACAAAGAAATCATCACTTCCTTTGTACTTTGCTAGGCTAGTCCTTATACTGCTCATGCAATCTATTGAGGGGGTGATACATGAATCTTTTCCAGTAACATCTTAGGCAAGTCCCTTAACCATTGTCTTCCTCAGTTTCTTCATCTATAAAATGGGGATAATTATAGCATCTGCCTTGCAGGATAGTTCTGAGAATCAAATGAGATTTTGTTATTGTTGCTGTTCAGTTGTTTTAAGTTCTGATTATTTGCGAACCCACTTGGGGTATTCTTGTCAAAGATACTGGAATGATTTGCCATTTCCTTCTCCAGCTCATTTTATAGATGAGGAAACTGAGGCAAATGGGATTAAGTGACTTGTATAATGTCTGAGGCTGGATTTGAATTCAGGTCTTCTCTCTTCACTAGGCCACCTTGCTGCCCCACTGAAATAAGAACACAGTGTTTAACACATTCTAAGTGTTATATAAATGCTAATTATTGTTGCTATTCATTGGCTGGTGATTTTACTCTACTGGGATGTTTCAAGAACCCATCCATGCTAGGATGAAGCATCTGAGAAGGGCTTTTGTTGAAACTTTATAACTATTCTTTAAGTTATTCATACTTTTTAATTAAGATCTCCTTTCTCTAATGCAGTTTGTTCTAATTTGTAAGGTTTTTATAGCACGTTTCTTTTATACTGCCTGTGACATTCCAACTATTTGATCCTAGATGAATTATAAAATCTCTCAATGTTGCTGGAAATTCTTTTAGTTAAACATTTCAAAAGAAGGTATTGACTGCACTGGTAGAGGAAGTTTCCCCATCCAGGAATTCTCGATAGCCATGAAATCACAGGCTTGGTTCTTATTCCTATCCTTGTTTTGGGAAAGACTTTTATTACAAAGATGAATTTTTTAAAAATTCAAACTGTCTGTCCTGATTTTATTATATTGTATGAAATATCTGATGAATAGGGACTTGCCAGAAGTTTAAGTACATTACCAAGTGAATAAGGCATTTTATAAGCAAATGAATACTGTCAAGAAGATAAGGAGAATGTTTTCCTATTTAATAGAACAGACTATTTCTAAAGGGTGTTAGAAATGATGTTTTTGTATAAATAATGACATTGCAATATAAGAGGGCAGCACAGATTAAACTGGTGTTTTAGTATAATCATTTAAAATCATTCTTACCTATTAGGCAATAATTCTATCCTACTTACAGTATTATGTATCCTTGAAAGTCATAAATTATGTTTCTTTAGCAACATTTGATAGTATGGGAGACAGATCTTTCTCCAAAATTAATCTAATCTAATGAAATTTGACTATACTTGAGCAGCTCAGTTTCATTTTTCCAAGGGCTGATAACTGAGATAGAAACAAATATTTATACAATTAACTTTGGGAATAAAAATATGACTAGAAAGGGAACATACTGATTTGCTTCTTTCTGTGGATGCTATTTTTACTTGTCATAGCTGTGTGGATAGAAATATTTAATCCTTAACCTAGTTTGACTTTGTTGCCTAAAGGGAGGTAGGTAGCTTTGTGCATAGAACTCTAATCTAGGAGTCAGGAAGAAATTAGTTCAAATTTGACCTCAGCTACTTGCTAATGGGCTACTTACTCACTTAACCTCTGTCTGCCTTAGTTTATTCATCTGTAAAATGGGGATAAAAGTAGCACCTATCTCATAGGTAGGATCAATTGAGATAATAATTATAAAATGGTTAGCATAATACCCAGCATATACTAAGTGTTAAATAATGTTAACTCTGATTATGATTATTATTTCTCTGATACTATTTTTGGTGTAGATTAACCTGCTTTTTAAAAGGTCAACAGTATTAACCCCAGTAGAAGAACCTATTTCTCTATTGCTTTATTTTGATGAAATATGAATAGCAGATTATTGTCCAAGTACACATCTTTAATGTTGGAGCTTATTCTATTCCTAGAAGACAAGTCTGGTTTCTTTATTTCAGATTTATAAAATAAGAGCACATTCATCCTTCTTTCCATGACTTGATAGAAAAACATACTTCAAAGCAGAGAGTTGTATAATTTATTTCTCTGCAGGAAGAGGTTAATGTTTTTGGGATAAATTGTCTGTCAATACCTCATTTCGGAAGGCATTTTTATAACCAGAACATAATTATGTCATTATTGTTAAGTATGGTGTATTTTTCCTCTTGGTTTAGTGGAGTGAGTGTTCTCTGTTAGTTTCATTCATTCCTTTGTCTGGCCTCAACACCAACAAACTTCTAGTCTAAGGTTTAGAGGAGAGAAGAAATATATCTATCTCCCGAGCTTCTCTTTCAAGTTCTGCCACTTCCAAGTCCTCTTATCATTTTTTGGCCCCCTCCATGGTTCTGACAGGTCCCTCTGTGTGACCACTGATTTCCTGGCTGAATTTGTGACTTTCTCCCTCTGAGTTGGCAGAAAAAGCTTTTGAATCCTGAAGGAATTTCTGTCCCAGTACGTATGACACATTTGCAGCACATTTTATTCCTTTTCGTAGCTCACTTGGAGTCACACAGATTTTTCTCAGTCAGTAATCTTTCAGGTGCTCTGGGTGTTTTTTCTCTCCTTTTGCCTCCGTGCTTATCTCTCTGTCACAGAACACCATAGGAGCTTGATGCTAGGTTCCTCCCTCCCATCTCTCTTGACCAAGCCCTGATTTTTCTTGACATTGCTCATAAATCCTGATAAAGGTCTTGCTTCAGAGATGTTTCCAGTTGTGTAGGTATCAGAGGGTTGGTTGATATCTTTTAAATCATTAACTAGACAAGAGTTCTACAGTCTGATAATCTTCAGAGTTTAGTCTTTCTCATGCTGCTTTAAGCCTGCAATTCCCTGGGAGGTTAAGGTAAATATCTCCCATGGGCTCCAATAATCCACAAAATAATCCTTTGAAGATGGAATTCAAACTAAGTTTAGATGTGAAATTTAAGAAGCTCAAAACAGCAAATTTCAGGATTAAATGTCACAAAAATTTAAATTTATTAAAATAAATAAAATCTTTTTTTGTGTGTGTGAATAAGATGACGTTAGACCCTAGAAACATAATAGTTTTCTTGGTTAACTATTAAAGATAAACTCTTCATTTGATGCTAGGAAAGAGATATCTCCTAACTTAGTTTGCTCACTCTTTTTTATATAAAGTACAACATACACATGTGTATGTATTGGTTTATACCACATTTCATCAACTTCTGTTAGAAGATTTATTTTGTGTTTTAGCCTTAGGTCCTCACTGCTACTTCAGGGTGGTTTGTGTCATCCTCTGATGTGGCTGCTTCTTTGAACTGCTTTTTCCTAATTAGCCCCTGAGAGGTTGCAGAAGCATCATTTAAAAAATTATTGTTACATTCTAAAAATTTTGCTGACCTGATCCTCAACCTTTCAAACTTCCTCTGAAGAACTTTCCATCCATTACATTT
Source organism: Sminthopsis crassicaudata (assembly GCF_048593235.1). NCBI lineage: Eukaryota > Metazoa > Chordata > Mammalia > Dasyuromorphia > Dasyuridae > Sminthopsis > Sminthopsis crassicaudata. The sequence goes on from NC_133621.1 coordinate 147,664,154, forward strand.
GTTTTGCTCAAGAGCAGTTGACTGGCTTCTAATGTACTGTCATTTTTCTTCAAAGTGAGTTTCTCTGTAAATTATTATACATTTATTCTACAGTCAAAATCTAGCTTAATGTTGAAATTAACTAAATAGATTTAATATTAATGATCAAGTCTGGGAATGTGGAATTTTGGAAAAATTAAGAGATACAATGTACCTATCACCAGTTTAATAGAATTAAAGACCAGTATGAAAATTCAAGTGCCTAGGTGATATGACTCTCAACTCAAGTGATAAACAAACTCTTCTTTTGCTCTGAAAGATTTAACTTTAGTTTGATTTTTTTTTAGATAAAGTTAAAATTGAGCTGACTAACTCTAAAATACCCAGAGACTATATTTCATCAGTCTGTTATAAATCTAATTTTTAACTCATAGGAATGAATTAATATTTATTTTTGTGATTTTTGTTGTTGATGTTTTGTGACCTGATTTGGGATTTCTTGATTTGCCATTTAGTCCTCAGCTCATTTTATAGAGGAGAAAATGAAGTTAACAGGGTTAAGTGACTTACCCAGTATCATATAGCTAGGAAATGGCTGATCCTAGATTTGAACTCAGATCTTCCTGACTGGGACTGGCATTCCATCTGCTTCACTACCTAACTGCACCACTTTGTATATTCAATTGCTTATATGGTTTCTAATTAGAAATCTTATATTAAGAGCATGGGAGCTGAGAACTCACTTCATACTGATCGAAATGGTAAGGCAAATGGGAATTATCAAGATAGCCTCAAGAAGAAGTAAATGATGATACATAATTTTGAGTATGTACATTATTTTTGAATATATATATATATAATATGTATATACACATAGGTATATATATTTTAATTTTTTGATCTGTTTGCATTTGCTAACATCTGATTTTTTTCTGGCATAGATAATATTTAGCCAGATCCTGACAAGTGAGTGAAATATATTTTCAATGTACATAGATGATTTTTAGAAAGGGTTAGAACTGATAGTTCATCTAATTTACAAAACACATAACACCAATACCTAACTGATTCCTGTAGCAAAATTTCACTTGTATTTAATATTCAAATTAATTCATAATAATTAGTATTATTAAAAACCACTAAAACAAGATTAGAATTGGTCCTTCCAATAAAATATTTCCTTATACTTTACTGGGCATAGATCCAATTCTAGGGGAATCTTTTGAGCTCTGAATTTAAAGGATTTTCTACTTGGTACTCTTTGCTTTCTCCTGAACTTTGAGATTCACTTTTTTTTACTATAGAATAAATTATTCAATTGAGCAATCATTTAATAAGTGCTTAGTATGTACTAGGAACTGTGCTAGGTTTTAGGGATATAAAGATAAAAATGTAATAGTGCCTGGCTTCAAGGAACTTACATTTTTAAAGCTATTTTAAAAGCTGAATTTGGATGATTCCACTGAGTTCAGAGCTGTATGTAGACAAGGAAGACGAAATGGAAATTGAAACAATTCTTAAACAATTTATGCGAAAACTGTGATTAGGATTTATTTTTTTGGTGGAGTAAGGAAGTAAAGGAGAGTCACAGCAAGTTGGAATGTTCAGATTAGCTATTCATTTTGATTGCATCATTGGATAATTGATCAACTCTTTCTGTCGGTTTTCTCAGCTTACACTGTTACATTTCATGTGCTAGACCCATGCTGTGATGCACTATAAAATAATGATTTTGATACATTCTAAAATGGCCATAGGGAAATAATCACTCAAAAGCCCTCTGAAGGCACAGATTTATAATCTCAAATGCATTTATACTAGTTGTTTGGGAAGGGCAGCAGGTAAATAATAAAAGAGTATTCATAAAAGGAAGAGGGAGATAAGGAAACCCAAATCTCAAAATGTAAAAGAAATACAACTTCTAGATATTTCTAAACCATAAAAATGCTGAAATAGATCTCTTTAAAAGGCTGACAGATAAATAAGGAGGACATGAGTATCTTTCAGTATTGCTAAAGAATCATAAATGACTGATTTAGAAAATTTTAGAAAATAATTTGTAATTACTGTGAACCCAAATGAACAGAAAAATCCTTGCAAAAGTGAAAAGGAAAATATATTTCAATAAATGAATATTTGCATAATCTCCTAGCACATTCACAGATGCCCTGGAAAACTCTAACATTATTTATATTTCAAATCAAAAAAATGTATATATACTGAGTTGTAACATATCTTTATTTGTTTAAATATGTATTTTAAAATATACTTAGGTAATGATAAGTAAATATATAGTTAGATAGAAATAAAGAACTGATATAGTTCTAAAAGGGGTAAGAATATTTTCAATACATAGAAGGAAACAAAGGTGAACTATGATGTGCAAACCCACCGTACTCTGGGACCTGTCCTGTCCCCCGTTTCAGCAGCAGTCTCACTCTCCTTCCTCCAGATTTGATCAGCTCTATTGCTCTGGCATGCGTCATGTCTCTTGTGCTTTCCCCATTGATTTCAATGATCTGATCTCCTACCTGCCACATAATAACACAAAAATGCAAAAAACAAAACAAAACAAAAACAAAAACAAAAGTTAACCAAGTAAGCCAAGTATGGTCATAAAATTAGAAAATTACTATGCTCAAAAAGTGGTCAAACTGTGCATACTCTTTGACCCAACAGTGTTGCTACTGGGCTTATATACCCAAGAGATTTTAAAGAAGGGAAAGGGACTTGTATGTTCAAGAATGTTTGTGGCAGCCCTCTTTGTAGTGGCCAGAAACTGGAAACTGTGTGGATGCCCATCAATTGGAGAATAGCTGAATAAATTCTGGTATATGAATATTATGGAATATTATTGTTCTGTAAAAAATGACCAGCAGGATGATTTCAGAAAGGCCTGGAGAGACTTACATGAACTGATGCTGAGTGAAATGAGCAAGACCAGGAGATCGTTGTATACTTCAACAACAATACTATATGATGATCAATTCTAATGGATGTGGCCCTTTTCAACAATGAGATGAACCAAATCAGTTCCAGCAGAACAGTAATGAACTGAACCAGCTACACCCAGCGAAAGAACTCAGGGAAATGACTATGAACCACTACATAGAATTTCCAATCCCTCTAATTTTGTCCGCCTGCATTTTTTATTTCCTTCACAGGCTAATTGTACTCTATTTCAAAATCCTATTCTTTTTGTACAGCAAAACAACTGTTTGGACATGTATATATATATATATATATATATATATTATATATATGTATAATATATATATATTGTATTTAATTTATACTTTAACATATTTAACATGTATTGGTCAATCTGCTATCTGGGGGTGGGGAAGGAGGGGAAAAATTAGAACAAAATGTTTTGCATTTGTCAATATTATAAAATTATCCATGCAAATATCTGGTAAATAAAAACTATTATAAAAAATAAAATTAGAAAATTATTGTCTCTAAAGGATTAGAAGGATCAAAAAGGTTATTGGATAACAGAGAAATATGGAAGAGTATTGGACTTGAACACAAAAGAAATGCGTTTGAATCCCACTTTTGTCATCAATTTCTGTATGACTGTCATAGATCTTCTAACCTTTTCTTTCTTTACTATCAAATGGGTCACTCACCTCATAGGATTATTGTGAAGCCCAATTGACACTACATACATAAATAACTTTATAAGCCTTAAAGTGATAGTAAATATCGGTTCCTTAGTAATGATAGTGATTGATGATGCTGCTGCTAATGGTAATAATGGTGATAATGAAGATTTATTAAGACACAAAATCATTTCAAGGAATGCATCCTGAATCTGGAATATATATCATTGCATACTCTTCTAATAATTAACTCAAGATAATTTCAAAACACCAAAAATAATATTATTAAGATATATTTCTTAGTTCAGGTCTTTTTTTGTGAAGAGTCATCTTCATACTCTAGGTCAAACGTAATCTCTTCCACTTGAAGTCTTTCTGAGTTTTAAGACCTCTCCCTGACCCCCATCATACTCATAAGCTGGGAGTTATCTCCCTCTCATCTGATATCAAAATACTTCATCATATTTATAATAAAATAATTATAATTTGTATTTTACTTATCTGTATTCATATCTTAATTCTTCAACTAAATGATTTCATAAATTTTCAGAGAATGTCCAACTTAACTTTATACCTCTTTCAGAATTGTTATATCACACAGTTAGTATTTAATAAATGCTTTTTGAAAAAAAAAAAGGATTAATTGAATGAAGACAACAGCTATCTTCTTTCTGTTTTTGTAATACCCACTGCCTAGAACATTGCCTTACACATAGTAGATACTTAATAGATATTTACTTGAATTGAATTGAATAAGATTTAAGTGGAAAGAGGGTTGAAGTTAGAGAGGGCTAGAGCTCAAAGCTTTGCTCTCTCAATTACTTCTTCTATCACTTTGCACAAGTCACAACTTCTCCTGGCCTTTATCACTTCGTTTATGAAATGAGGACATTGGACCAGATGTCACCCCAAATCCCTGCCAATTCTAATTCTAAAAGTTTATACTCTTTGTATTGAAATAGGACACACATTTCCTTCATGTATTATAGCAGCTTTGTATTTGCAGTAGCCATCTGAGTGGCTTTTTGGTGCATCCTTTTTGTGATTTTTTTTGTCTCCTATTATTTACATCATTTTTTGATTTATGGCTTCTTATGGTGTTACTGAGGCATTGCTTCTTCTCCTAAACAAAGCTTGGCAGAGTTTTAAGTTGTGGCAAATTTTTCATCACAATTATTTGAATCAAAAATGAATTTTCTGAAGCTTTTGATCAAATCCTGGCATGCTTATATTTGATGATTAACCAGTCTTCCTAAATTTTTATAAATATTTATGTTCTGTGATTTCCATTTGGCCTTTGTTAATAGATTTAAGGGCAGCTAGGTGAGGCAATAGATAGAATGCTTAGCCTGAAATCAGAAAGACTCAACTTCCTGAATTCAAATCTGACCTCAGACACTTAGTAGTGGTGTGACCCTGAGCAAGTTTTTTAATCTTGTTTGCCTCAGTTTCTTCATCATTCAGTTTTTCTTGGCAAAAATACTACAATGGTTTAACATTTTCTTCTCTAGCTCATTTTACAGATGAAATGAAACTGAAGTAAACAGTGTTAAGTGATTTGCCCAGTTTCTTTTAGCAAGATTCTTTTAAAGTTGGAAAGACATTAATGGATTATGCTCCATCCTTCCCAAAACAATTGGATTAAGTTGCTACAGACATTCAGTAGATTGAGTGGAGTATATAGGTTGCCATATCCTGGGGTAGGGCAGTGCCCAGAAGAATCCACTGTCACCTCTGAAAGGATAATCCAACTCAGAGCATTTGGGATGAGCCACCTGAAGAAGAGACCATTACCACAGAAGAGTTTCTATTTTTTTATTATTAATTTTATAATTATAACATTTTTGACAGTACATATGCATAGGTAATTTTTTACAACATTATCCCTTGTACTCCCTTCTGTTCCGAATTTTTCCCTCCTTCCCTCCACTCCCTCCCCTAGATGGCAGGCATTCCCATATATATTAAATATGTTATAGTATATCCTAGGTACCATATATATGTGCAGAACCGAATTTTGTTGTTGTTGTTGTTGCTGCTGCAAAGGAAGAATTGGATTCAGAAGGTAAAAATAGCCTGGGAAGAAAAACAGAAAATGCTAACAGTTTACACTCATTTCCCAGTGTTCCTTCTCTGGGTGTAGCTGATTCTGTCCATCATCGATCAATTGGAATTGGATTAGCTCTTCTCTATGTTGAAGATATCCACTTCCATCAGAATACATCCTTGTACAGTATCATTGTTGAAGTGTATAATGATCCCCTAGTTCTGCTCGTTTCACTCAGCATCAGTTGATGTAAGTCTCTCCAAGCCATCCTGCTGGTCATTTCTTATAGAACAATAATATTCCATAACATTCATATACCATAGTTTACCCAACCATTCTCCAATTGATGGGCATCCATTCATTTTCCAGTTTCTAGCCACTAGAAAAAGGGCTGCCACAAACATTCTTGCACATACAGGTCCCTTTCCCTTCTTTAGTATTTCCTTGTGATATAAGCCCAGTAGTAGCACTGCTGGATCAAAGGGTATGCACAGTTTGATAACTTTTTGGGCATAATTCCAAATTGCTCTCCAGAATGGCTGGATTCTTTCACAACTCCACCAACAATGTATCAGTGTCCCAGTTTTCCCACATCCCCTCCAACAATAATCATTATTTGTTCCTGTCATCTTAGCCAATCTGACAGGTGTGTAGTGGTATCTCATGTGGCAATATGAGGCCACTAATCAGGAACTTCCTCTCCTTCTGCTTCATTCTTTGTGTCTCCTCCTCTTTCCTTGTTTCCTCCACTTTCAGAAGAAGATGTTCTCTTTGCCAAAGAGTTCTCTGGTTATGTATACTATACATATTTATATAATACTGTATACTCATGTAACTAAAAATTATCTCCTCCAATCTCCAGTAATTTATTGATTAGATCATCATCTCTCTCTAAATCTTCCATCTGTCTTTATGTATTAGCTCCTTCTTTATTGCCTATACACATTCATTTCCCTTATCCTCCTCAAAAAAACCCTTCTTTTATCCTTTCCATAACTTTGAGCTATCATTTCTCCTCACTTTGGGAGAAATGAATGAAAAAGGTTTCTTTAGTTTAAAGATTGGGGAGAATATTTAGTGGGCCAGAAGCCCAATTTTCATTTTTTAAAAATAGTATGTATCAAAGATACTAACTTTAGTATATCAATATATTTTTGATATCTTTTGTATCACTAGTATTACAAATTATTGGCTAATATTCTAAAAACCACTCATTCCTTGTTGAAAGCAAATTAGCTGCCATTGATTGAGTGACCACTATGTATTTAATATTATTTTAGATACATAATAACCCCACAAAAGATGCATTTTTATCTCAGAGTGCTGAAATGCAGTGCAGGATAAATATGGTGACATTAACCATCAGACTATAGATTTAAATCTGAAAAAGATCTTATTGGCCAACAATTCCTCCCCTCATTGAAAAGATGAGATGAGTGATGTTGAGATAAGTTATCCCCAGGGTCATAAAACTAATAAATGTCAGAGGCAGGAGCGGAACCTAGGTGTTCCTCACTTGTCCAATATTCTGTCTACTTTGCCCATGTAGATGAAGCACAAGAATTAAAAGCATATAGGGGAAAATAAAGTCAACAAGCATTTAATAAGCATCTATTATATGCCACAGTCATGTCTTCATGACTGAATGACTGAGCAACAACATACTCACATATGACTACACATATAAATTTGGTTCTGTAGGTTCTTAGATGAACTGTTTTCATAGAATTAACAAAGGGGAAGGGAAGAGAACAAGCATTTATTAAGTGCCTATTATATGCCAGGCATTATACTAAGCAATTTATAAATATGATCTCTTTTGATCCTCGCAATAATCCTGTGACATAGGTGCTACTATGATCCACATTTTATAGTTGAGGAAAATAGTAAGTATCTGAGACTAGATTTGAACTCAGTTTGTCCTCATTCTGTGGCAGTGCTCTATCAACCATAAAACCCATATCTCTCTAAAAAGAAACTAAGAAATCACCCAATTCAAAACTTCTTATTCTTTGGGTCATGACTCCATATGGGGTTGTGTACAACTGAATGTGGGGGTCATGAAATTATGACTTATTTTCAGTAAATGTTTAATTTGTGTACCTATTTTATATACTTATATACCTGAGGATTTCTTAGACTAAAAGGGGCCATGAGTGGAAAAAGTTTAAGAACTAGTCGAATTCACAACTGAATAAGAATCCTCTCTACATAGCTGAAACTAGTCATTTAGTTTTTGCTTGAACACCTCTAGTGATGAGGAATCACTTTCTTCAAATTCAGCCTTTTTGCATTCTACTTTGGAATAGTTCTAATTGTCCAAGAGTAACTAGGTGACAAAATAGAAAGAACACTGAGTTTGAATTCAAGAAAAACTGAGTCCAAATCTAACCCTAGATACTTGCTAGCTGTTTGACCCTAGGCAAGTCACTTAACTCTGTTTGCCTCAGTTTACTCATCTGCAAATAAGCTGGAGGAGGATAGGCAAACCATTCCATACTATTGAGATGACTGAACAACAATAATTTTAAAATAAAGTTAAAACCTATAGATATTTATGAAAAGTTGGACATGATTGAACAACAAAGATTGTTTAAAAGATAATCCTCATTAAAAAAAAAAACAAAAACAAAAACCAAAACCAAAACCAAAAAACGGATTTCCACTAATTCCTATTAGTTCTACTTCCTAGGATCAAGAAGAATAAGTTAAATATCACTTCTGCATGATGGCCCTTAGAAATACTTCCATACTGTTATCCTCAGTTCATCCCAATGGTCTTTATGCCACATGATTTTGAAGTTCTTCACCAGACCTTTCCTTGATTTCTTTCCTAAAATATGACATTACCCAAATAGAAAGAGAATATCACATATATTCTAACCAGGTCAGAGGTTTCCTTAGCTCCTGATGCCATGTTTTACTTAACAGAGCTTGAGTTTTTTGCTATTGTTCAGCCATTTTCAGTCATTTTCAACTTTGTGCCTTCAGCTGGGAATTTCTTGGCAAATCTACTGGATGGTTTACCATTTTAGGTAGGTCATTTGACAAATGAGGAAACTGAGATCAACGGTGTTAAATGACTTATCCAGCTCACACAGTTCACAACTATCTGAGGCTAGATTTGAACTCAGGAAGATTCTGTCTCTTGGCCTGCCACTTTATCCACTGGCTGCTATCTAGTTGCTCTAGGATATTAATTTATTGTTTGACTATTATATCTTCCTAATGACTTATATTGTCTGCTTGTTATGCCAAAACCCTTTTAGACAAACTGCTGCCTAGCCCATCTTGTACTTGTGAAGCTAGTTATCCCAACCTAAATGTGAGACTGTATTTATGCATATTAAATGTAGTCTTATTTGATTCAGTTCAGCAATTTAGCTTAAGATCTTTTTGTATCTTGTCATCTAACATGTTAGCTGTTCCTTCTGCCTTTTCCTTACCTGCAAATTTGAAAAGCATGCCATCTATTGCCTTTATTCAACTTGTTAAGAAAAATGTTATGCAGTACAAGGTCAAGGACAAATCACTGGGCAGTTCAATTAAGGGCTCCTCAACTGAGTTGACACTAAACTGTTAAATGCGTTAAACTTTGGTGTCAGCTATTTAATTAGTTTCAAGTTGATCTATCTACCACACATTTATCCATCCCGTTCACAAAAATAACATCAGAAATGTTGTTAAATGTTTTGCCCAAATATGGGCAAATTATATATACAATCTAAAATCTAAATCTAAAAATTTGGTTGCCAATGAATTGCCAATCTATGTTAGTTATCTATCTTACTGGGAATTCTCAACACTTAACAAAATCATAGGAGTGCTTAAAAACCAAATAAACTAGTTTAGTAACTGTGTCCAAAAATAAAATTAAGCAATTCTTTCATGGGCTGAGCTCTTGATGAATTGAAGTTGACTGGCTCTTTGTGATCAGTGCTTCCTCTTGTAGATGTTTGCTCATTGTCTCTTTTGTGCTATCCATGAGAATTTTGCTGGGAAAAAAGGCTAAACTCATGGGCTTCATTGTTGCCACAAATTCAACTCTTTCCCCTTCTTTGAAAATCAGAATAACAGTTTTCCTTCTTCATTTCTATAAATTTTCTCTCATTTGTCTAAAACTTTTCAAAGATCAATGATAGTGGCTCAGAAAACATGACAGCTAATTCTTTCCACAACCAGAGATGTAGTTCATGAGGTTCTGGTAACAGAAACTTTCTGGCTTCTTCCCTATTCACCTCTATTAGCCATTTTTGTTTTGTTCTTTCCGGTCCAAATATTAATGTTATGCAGTTGTTGTTATTGTTCCTCCTCTTCATCCTCTTCCTTCTCATCTCACCAACTAAGAGTGGCAGTTTTAGCTCTTCTTTAATCCCTACCTCCCTAGTTATCACCTTTTTTTAGTGGTCTTTTGCTTTCCTCATAAACTCTAATTCATTCTAAATTTTTGTATGCCTGACACTATTCTTTATTGGACTTTGTCACATATATTTATTCATTCTCAATTATCTGCTCTTGCTTCCATCTTTCCTATTTATTTCATTTGAATCTGCATTGATTTATATGTAGCCACATCAGTGTCTTTAGACAATCTGTTCTTTATTATTTTTTTAAATAGGAATTGCTTCTTTTTATTCCTTTAGAATCCTGCTCTTCAGTATTTTTCTAGGCTGGCATCTTCTAAAAATAAAGTCCTTAGGATTCTATTTATCCCTTTTCCCCCCTAAACTCACTGAAATATGTTTCCTAAAAATAGGGTACATCTCAGATTATGTCCAACTTCCTCTCTTGGTATCACAAATTGTAGAATGAACTGAGTTGAAGTGAATTCCAGAATCTGCTTCACCTCTATCACAAATTATAAAATATATTGATTACTTCCAAAAAACATTCTCAATATTTCCACTCCAGAAACCAGTTCTTTCTTGTTTGTAAGTGTTAGATCTAGAATAACAGATCTTCTCATTGCTTCTTTCAACTTTTCAAGCATAAAATTATCATTAAAACAAGTCAAAAATCGTTAACTACTTTGCTTTGAGCAGGAGAGTTCAATAGAGGTCCAGATAATTGAATTTCCAAATCTCTATTACATTATGTATCAGCCCTCCAATCTGTTTCTTTTCTATTCAGGCCATCTATAGTAAGGTTCTAATAATACACTTTCTCCTTTTTTTGTCTTCATTTTTTTATCCATGCTTAACCATCTCTACTTCCTAGATTTCTTCTAATGAGTTATTTCCTTAATAAATATTCTTACATTTCTTCCTAGACTCTTTACTATAGCTGTGAACCTAGCTTATTCATCTCAAATAAGGCACAACAAGGGTGGGCTGAAACACTCCCATGGACCTGGGTCTGTGCTCAGAATCCTTGCTAAAAGACTTATTTAACAAACCAAGTTCTTAGTATACATGACAGGAACCTGTGTTGAAGATAATTGGTCACTGAGCTGTGAAAAGCCATTCCTTTTTAAGTTATGAGACTCATAAAAAAGCATTCTCTCCCCCCTTCCTCTTTTTTCTCACTCTCTCTCTTGCTCTCTCTTGCTATTGCTCTCTGTCTGTTTCTCTCTCAGATTTAAAAATCAAATAATTTTAATGATTATAATTTCAATGCTACAGACTTAAATTTCTTCTCTCTCTTCTTCATAAAAACATATGGATGGAAAATATTTTCTTGCATCTCCATAACAACCATGTGTACACATTTTGAATGTAACTTGCTATCAAGAAACCCTGGAAGAAGATCCTTTTTATATTGCTTACTATCTTGATCCATAAGATTTCAAGATGGCACAGTGGATAGAGTTCTGAACCTATAGTGAGGAAGACTTTAGTGAGTTCAAAACCAGCCTCAGGCCCTTAGTAGCTGTATGACTCTGGGCAAGTCACTCACTCCTGTTTGCCTCAGTTTGTTCATTTGTAAAATGAGCTGGAGAAGGAAATGGCAAACCACTCCAGAATCCTTACTAAGAAAATTACAAACAGGGTCACATGGAGTCAGACATGATTGGAATGATTGAACAATAGCAGATCTTGATACATAAAGTCAGAAAGAATGACAAGTCTATGAGGGAAAAAACACTTTCCCCTGCCTAGCATATTGAAGCATTTGATTTCATCTGAGAATCTGTGTAGGCAAGCTGCCCAGTTTCCTCTCACTTGATGAACTTGACTCTCCCATTTTACAAGTTAATCAAGCCTGGGAAAAGATTTGATGAAACCAACTGTAAATTAGCACCTTTCTCAAAGAGTAAGGGAGAAAATATACCTGTGAGATCCAGGTGTTGGTTCTTCCTCTTCCCTTCCATCTACCTAACCACTTCAGCTCCAAGCTTCTTTTATTTATTGCTCATTTATTAAAATAAAACTTTAAGTAACTTCTATTCCTTTTACAGATTACTTTAAAAAGTTAAAATGAGAATTAAAAAAAGTAAATGTTGAGTCAAATAGACTAAGTTATAGGTAAATAGCTCAAAGATATTTCTATATTGTTTGGGAATAGAAAGACATGCCAATTTAGGGATCTGAGGTTAAGGAAGGCAGATTATTAAGTGTCACAACAAGATTTGATTACCTTTTTTCTCTGTTATATAAATCAATTAATCCTTGGCACTCTGGGAAAAATCACAATCCTAATATCCTTTAGCGCCTTTAGTACAAGTACAACACAGAAGATAAGATTGATATCTTCTAGCATAAATTAGGAAGCTGGGAATTTTTACTGGGCTAATCTAGAGAGGCAATTTTTTTCTTTACAAAAGCATCACTTAATACTTGAATTCTTTTGGGGCTCTGAATTTAATGGTTTTTCTTGTCTTAGTGAAAGATGAAAAAAGTTATTGTATATGGGAGATGGATTTAGAGTTACATGCCTGCTACGTACTATTTGTGTGACACTGGATAAGTCATTTAACCTTATTGTGCTCCCATTTCCTCATCTGTAAAATGAGATATAATTGAATAACATCTAGGATTTCTTTCTCAGCTCTTAACCTACGATGCTTTGTGGATGAAGTTTGTGAATGCTTATTAATATCAGGAAACTCCAGAATTTCTCAGGATGATAACTGCTTCAAAGATAGGTAGAAAAAATGGTTTGGGGCTTATGTCCACTCTTGCAGTCAAATAGAGGGAAAAGGAAGGAAATAAGTATTTTTATAGGACCTACTACATGCTAGGCAATGTGTTAAATATTTTATCAACATTATCTCATTTGATTTTCAACTCAATAATTTAATCTAATAAACATTTATTAATCAGCTACCATGTTGCAGGCACTGTTCTAAGCTCTAGGGATATTCAAAAAAGCAAAAGACAAAAACTACTTCCTTCAAGGAACTTACAATTGAATGGGGGAGACAACATGTAAACAAATATTTACAAAGCAAGCTATATAAGGGTAAATAGGAAATAAACAAAAGTGGGAAAGCATTGGGCTGTGGTTGCTCTTATTTTTTCCTATTTTACAATTGAAGAAACTGAGGCAGATTGATGTTGAGTGACTTGCTCAAGATCACATAACTACTAAATGCCTGAGACTAAATTTGAATTCAGGTATTCTTGACTTAAGGTCCAGAATTTTCTTCATTGACTCTTTTAGTTGCCTATTAGTGTTAAATAAGTAACATAATTCAGTATATTCTTATTGCGGTTTAAATTATATTCAGAATTAAATTCTGTCTTGAAATATGGCAAATGAGTCTAGTTCAGAGCTGTCTGCTATACAGATAGCTTTGAAAAAATACTCATCTGTTTTTGTTAGTTTCCTACATAGTGAAAGATGACAAGGATCTAAAAGCTAGTACCTTTATTTTATTTTATTTACTTACATTGTTGGTAGAATGATAAGAACACTGGACTTTGAGTTGAGAAGCACTAAGTTTGAATCCTAGCTCAGATACTCATTAGCTGTGTCATCTGGGACAAATCACTTAAATTTTCTCAGCCACAATTTTTTCACCTATAAAGCATATATAATGACGTATCTTGCTGCTCTCAAGACTGGATGATCAAAGCATATAGGTACAGCACTTTGCAAACCTTAAAGCCTTATCTACTCAAAGGATGATGATGATGATGATGATGATGATGGTAATGATGATGATGATGTGAATGAGGCTGTAACAGATCATAATTCTTTAATAATAATAAATCTTTTGATATATTGGTCAATAAATCCCAGCTAAATCTCCTTTCCATGCAATGGACTTGAATGCAAACCGTTTCTGTTGCTAAGCCTTTGGGGTCAATAATAGCCTCTCCAACCACGGCACAATTCCTGTTAAGAGGTGTCAAGGTAGGCTAAGCTTTAGTGTACCTTAGCAGACCTTAAAGCCTTCTTGAAATACTGTCTTAAGCACTTCCAATGAAACCATAATGATTATAAAGAAAATTGTGTGAAATCAATGCTAAGGGAATAGTTGAAAATAGGGAGTTGGGAGAGCAGAATCCAAGCAGAGATCACCAGACCAAGAAATATTATTATAGTGATAGGTCTTTACTGTGGCATGCTAGTAGAGTCATTGAACAGATACTTGGAATCCTTAATATCTAAATTCTTTGAAAAAAAGTTTAGGGTTTTTTTTTTTTCTTTTTCTCCCCCATTTGATGGATCTAACCTTTAATATTAATGGTTATTTTCTGGGTCATCCTTTCATGGATACTATTTAATAAACATAACAATAATAAGTTATTCCCCCAGTGTGGTTTTTGGCTAATATTCCTAACCCTCATATTAATCAGAATGGTCAGTCAAGTATACAACAAGCATATATTAACTATGTTACATGTAGCAGGCATTGTACTAAGAGTAGGGCATAAAAGAAAGATAAAACTGGTTTCTAGCCTCAGGGAGCTCTTTTTTTTTTTTTTTTTTTTTTTTTTTTTTGTTGTTGTTGTTGTTGTTGTTTTTATTTACCAGATATTTGCATGGTTAATTTTACAACATTGACAATTACCAAACCATTTGTTCTAATTTTTCCCCTCCTTTCCCCCCCCACCCCAGATGGCAGTTCGACCAATACATGTTAAATATGTTAGAGTATAAATTGAATACAATATATGTATACATGACCAAACATTTGTTTTGCTGAACAAAAAGAATCGGACTTTGAAATAGTGTACAATTAGCCTGTGAAGGAAATCCAAAATGTAAGCGGACAAAAATAGAGGGATTGGGAATTCTATGTAGTGGTTCATAGTCATCTCCCAGAGTTCTTTCGCTGGGTGTAGCTGGTTCAGTTCATTACTGCTCTATTGGAACTGATTTGGTTTATCTCATTATTGAAGAGGGCCGTTTCCATCAGAATTGATCATCATATAGTATTGTTGTTGAAGTATACAATGATCTCCTGGTCCTGCTCATTTCACTCAGCATCAATTCATGTAAGTCTCAGAGAGCTCATGTTTTAATGAAAAAGAAAATGGCTCCTTCCCTACTGTCTATAAGCATCCATGTTTTGCCCATCCTGAAAAACTGCTCATTTGATGCTTCTATCCCCTCTATTGTCCCATATTTTTTATCCTTTGTGGCTAAATTCCTTGAAAAATCGGGGCCTACATTTTCTTTTCTCTCACTTTCTTCTTCATCCCTTACAAGTTTGACTTCTGATCTTATTATTTCATTGAAACTGTTCTATCCAAAGTAACCAGTGATCTTTTAGTAGCCAAATCCAATAGTCTTCTCTCAGTCCTCATTATCCTTTATCCCTCTGTATGCTTTTGATACTGTTAATCACCCTCTCTTCCTTGATACACTCTTCCCTAGATTTTTTGGAACATCACTCTCTTTTGGTTTTCCTCCTACCTATCAGACCACTATTTCTCAGTCATTTCTGCTGGGTCTTTGTACAGATCACCCTAACTGAAGGTATCCTACAAGGCTCTATGCTGGGGCCTCTTTTTTCTCCCTTCTCCTACTGAATCCAGGGCCATCTCCAGTCATAATGATCTATATCTTTACCACTGGAACTATATAGGTTTGTAGGAGAAAATAAGACTGGTGATCTTTCCAATTCACTTGCATCTCATGGTATCACTTCCCTGCTGTCATGGTAGTCTTTGAGAACAAATGACAAACAATAACAATCTCCCTCTATATTATTCCACTTGGTAATATCATCAGTTCCCATGTTAAATCTTTGTGTGGATGATTCTTAAATCTATCTATCTTGCCTACATTCTGGCGCTGATCTCATTCTTATGTTTCCAGATACTTTTCAGAAATCTCATATTGAATGCCTAGTTGATCTTTTCACCTTGACATAGCCAAACTCAAACTCATGATCTTTTTCCCTAAATGCCCTTATGTACCCCTCTCTTAATTTCCCATTTCTATTGAGGGCAATATCATCCTCCCACTCCCTCAGGCTCACAATCAAGCTGTCATCTCTTCCATCATCAATGACCTCTTTCCTGTCCTCCTCCTCCCCCCAAATCTGTCATCAAGGCTTGTAAATTTTGCCTTTCAAGTGCATCCCCTTTTTTCCTTTGGTGATATCATTATTCAAGTGTAGACTCTTATCACATCTCACTGGGATTATTGTAAAAGCCTACTGATGGGGCTCCCTACCTCAACTGTCTTCCCCCTCCAAACCACTCTTTATTCGGTCTCTGGTACCTTATAAGAATCTTCCTATGATAATTCAAATAGAAGCGATTCAGTTTCTTGGTATGGTATTAGTATATTGTTCAGGTCTCATAGATACACATCAATGAAGTCAGCCCAATGGTTCTGTAGATCTTCAGTTTGGTAGGCAGTTTAATACCTCTTCTCTCCCACATTTTCTTTTTCTTTTTTGTTAAATATATGTTAAATCCAATATATGTATGCATATTATTCAATTATCTTGCTACACCAGAAAAATCAGATCAAAAAAGGAAAAAATGAAAAAAAAATGCAAGCAAACAACAACAAAAACATCCCACATTTTCTTTTGGAGCCTTCCAAATAATGTGCTAGCTAAAGCTCATTATTAACCTCATCCTCTATGTGCCCATCCCTCGGAAATATACTATCAATATAAGTACATTTATCCACAGCATTCCGTATTTCTCCACTCTGGCACATTGATGATGAGAGTTTTTAGATTTTCATAAAATTTTTCTTTGATCTCATCAGGGTTTGTCATAGTGGGAGCAATTGCACTGATTATGGCATGGAACTTTCTTGTAAGTGGTGATTTTATTGCCATGAACTTGTTGTTTATTCAGTTGGGGAAGCATACAAACTTGTTGACTAGATTAGTTTTGATTGGGAAAACCTAAGCCAGCTTCAAGGCATTTCCCATCATTGCCACTACTCCAGAAAGATGTGTATTCGCTTCTAGTTTTGGCAAGAAGGACTTCATTTGACAGCCTTATTTCACTCAGGACTGCTATTTGAATGTGAGTTCTCTTGCAACAAGAGGTGTTCAGCTTTTAGATTAACTGGATTTTGTGTTGTTCATAAGCATGCTCACATTATTTGTACCAACATTTTTGTACATTTTCTTTGTGTTTCAACCACAAGGTGGATTTCCTATCAACCAAGGGAAACAAGCCAGGATTGAGTGAAATGGACAATTTTTAGGACACCTTTTCTAACCTCCTTTTCTTATCAGGAAAGTGAGCAGGATGGTTCTTTAGGAAGGTGCTAAAATATTCAGAGAGCTGCCAAATTCTACTGTTACTTCACTCCAATTACAAGATGAGCCTGAGTTGCCCATGTAGATGGTTGCTCACTGTATCTGTACCTGCTGCTTCATCACTTTGAGGTGATGATGGATGAATGAGGTGAAGTTGGAAAAAAAAGTTGGAAAAGTCACTCTCTCTTCCAGGACTATTAGAATCTAGTGGCAAAACAAAAGTCACGACCACTGATGATGTCTCTGGATCCAGTGGGTGACTTTAGCATCATCAGTATTGAAGAAAGCTTTAAGAGCTTGGTGCCTCCTGCTTTAAAGAGTTGCCTCTTGTCTACTGGAACAGATTATTCTCGTTTTCCCATTCTGCTAGGGGAGCTATTCACATGCTTGGGGTTGACACCCAACTAATTCACTGACAGGTTCTAGGCTCCTTGGTTAGCCTCAGACTGGTTTAGCCAGTCTGCCAAAAGTTTACTGGGGTGTAGCCAATGCACATGGTATAACTTCTTGGAGCCATGGATGTGAGTTGGGTGGCAGATAGACAGCAGAAGTGGAAGGAAGTCCTTATACTGGAAGTAATGGTCTTCCTTGAATAACCACTCTGATGTACAGTAGATATGGAGAAAGCTAGATGGGTCTGAATCAGGAAGACCTGAATTCAAATATGACCCCAGAAACTTACTAGTTATGTGACTCTGGGCAAGTCACTTAACCTGTATGCCTCAGAGTTCCCTCATCTGTAAAATAAACTGGAGAAGAGAATGGCAAACTACTCCAGTATCTTTGTCAAGAAAACCCCCAAGAGCTCACGAAGAGACAGATACGACTGACCAATAACAAGAACATAGGAGATAATCTGAGAAGGGAAGCTATCAGCAGTTGTGGGGAGCTAGGACAAGCTTTAAGAGGAGACAGAGCCTGTAAGAAATGACCAGCAGGAGGAATACAGAGAGGCTTGGAGAGACTTATATCAATTGATGCTGAGTGAAATGAACAGAACCAGAAGATCGCTGTACACTTCAATGCTGTATGAAGAGGTATTCTGATGGAAGTGGATATCTTCAACATAAAGAAGATCCAACTCACTTCCAGTTGATCAATGATGGACAGAAATAACTACACCCAGAGAAGGAACACTGGGTAGTGAATGTAAATTGTTAGCACTACTGTTTATCTACCCAGGTTACTTATACCTTTGGAATCTAATACTTAATGTGCAACAAGAAAATGGTATTTACACACATATATTGTATCTAGGTTATATTGTAATACATGTAAAATGTATGGGATTACCTGTCATCTAGGGGAGGGATTGGAGGGAGGGGGGATAATTTGGAAAAATGAATACAAGGGATAATATTATAAAAAAAAAGAGGAAACAGAGCCTAAACTTGTTTCCTTCCTTTGAAAATCAAAGTGAAATTTAATAGGAGCTTTGAAATCCTCATGTTACTTGGTTCGACTAGGAGGAAAAGATGTTAATTATAATATAAAATCAACAATTAGCATTTATAAAGCATTTTAAGGTTGTCAAAGTGCATTATACATTATTTTATTTGATGCTCATAGTGACCCTGTGAGATGGGTGCTAATATTAGTCCCATTTCAGAGATGAGGAAATAGGACGAGAGGAAAAAACTAACTTGCTCTCGGCCATGTAGCTGAATAAATATTTGAGGTAGGTAAGAACTCCAAGTACTACAGTCCATCCATTGCACAAAGCTGGCTGCTTGAAATCACTTTAAGAGCCTGAACTTTTCATTGTAAAAGTTGAGTTGCTTCTGATTACCTAAATTACAGACAATCTTACTTGCTGAGGCCTGACTGATTATAGAGCAATATTCCTACCAGTGAAGTCTCAAAGAGATAATCTTTCTCTTCAAGCAACATAAGCTGAAGAGAGAAAACCATGTATACCTCTATTTACACAGAAGTTGGTAAAGAAAACTGTATACATAAACACATGTCTGCAAGACGGTTTTAGATGAAGGAGTGATCAACATGTGAGGAATTTTATCTGAGAAGGTTTTAGGTAATAGTCACTTATAATTTTGTGAAGTAGAGTATTACTGTTCCGGTCATTTTTAGAGTAAAATAACTGAGGGACAGAAATGTTGAATAACATGAGGTCTGCAGCTCTCTGACTTATTCTAGAATGCTAATGGTATACTCCCAAGTACTGAAGGAGAAGACATAGAGTCTCCACATATCTACCTTAGTATGATCTGGAAACATGTGAAAATGAAAAAAAACATTTTCAATGATTTTGCTTTTTGTAGAACTGTTTCTCTTTTTGCTTCTCTTTTAGGCTAAGGATCCTTGGGACATAAAAGGGCTGCAAACAGGATGCCAAAAAACTGGTTGGGATCAGGAAAAGAAATAGGAAGTTATGTTAAGCCTGGAAATATTGGTAAGTTCTCTATATCACACAATTATATAGACTATTCTAAAATGAATTATCAATCTTATGAATATATGCTGGGAGTTTAATTCTTATTTTATATCTTTAGGTTTTCAGAGTCAATTTCTAAAAGGGATTTCTTTGCTCCTCAAAAAAATCGACTTTCCATCTGTTATAATTACATGTTTAACCCTCTTTCTTTCCTAAACATTCATCTTCTATGATACGTTTTATGATGGCTCTTGTGTAATTCATTGTTGGCAATATGTTTCAAATTATGTATGCCCATTATATATCTCCTCCTCATCTCCTGAGTTACCTACAATATTGATTCTTAGGAGATTGTGATACCTCAAAGTTCTTAGTCATAGAATCACTGGAACAATAGTGGTATTAAAAAAAGATAGATTCCGGTTCCAGGGAAAAGTTTGGAGTTGTTGAAATAGAAGCATAATTTTCTAAATATAACTTGCCCCATTTTTTACTCCTATTCTCATGAAGATCTGGGCCCAGAGTTAGGAAGGACTCAGTTCAAATCCAACTTCAGAACTTATTAGCTGTATTATCCTGGGCAAATTACTGAATTTCTTTTTGCCTCAGTTTCCTTAACTATAAAATGGGGATAATAACAGAAAATACCTTGCAGGATATTATAAGAATCAAATGAAATAATGTTGTGAAAAGCATTTATTACAATGCTGAGCAAATAGTAGATGATTATTTCTGTGACTTCCTTTCCTATTCAATTGTTGGTCCTGCTTATTGTCCCTCTGAAGTTTTCGTCCAAGATTTATTTATTGATGGACTAGATATACTGGTCATTCTTTATCCTTTCAGATTTTTTCTGGGTGATTTCTGGGTGTCTAGAAAACTAATCATTAATTGTTAGGACAAACCCTTTTGAAGGATATGGACCTTATTTATGTGGCTCTGAAATGCTCTAATTCCAGTATTGAACGCTTGTAACAGGATAGATGCTTAAAATACTTGCTAAATCATTGACTCCAAGTTTTAATGCAATCATTATCTTGAACTAATTCAAGATTCCTTGACAGATATAAGAACACAAATAATCTTGTTGAACAACACTGATCAGCCCCTCTGTGTTTTGGCAGAAACAAGGATCATTCTTTTTGGAAACAGAATTCTACCAGTGTTGTGTGGAGGTGACAAGCAGAATACAATAGAATCTTAAAAACTGAATATGAGGCACTCAAATGTGATTGGAGTCCAATGAAAATTTCAAAGAATACTATATATAAAGAATGCCATCAAGCAGATATGTGATAAAAAAAGAAGATAGATTAATCTTATGACAAAGATGAGGGATGACAGGTAGACAGTCTGGGTATGCACTTGTACCATTATAATACCATGGAAAAGTGAGGAAAACCTACCTCATGTACCAAATGTAGGTCATTGCATAGAATAACCAAGTTTGGTTGGGTTGTGATTAGCATTGTTGGAGGAAAGCTCCAAATTTATAACCTTACAAATACATTTGAGAACTCTACTCCCATAGCTTCAGTGACTCCTCCAATGATCCCAAATGTACATATTTAGTCCTGCTTTCTCCATTGAGCTTCAGTACCATATTTTTGGCTACCCTTGACTTTCCTGTGTTGCCAGCACTTCCAACTTAACACATGCCAAACTGAACTTACCATCTTCCCTACTAAGCATGTTTCTCTTCCCAACTTCCTTCTCTTGATGACATTGCCACTTTTCCATCACCCAAACTTGGAAGCTAGAAATCATCCTTGACTCTTCCTTCTTTCTTATTCCTGACATTTAACCAAGTAACCAAGTCTTGGAAATTATATCTCAACAGTGATTCTCACATCTGACACTTCTTCTCCATTCATATTACCATATTTGTAGTTTAGTCTCTTACCACCTTTTATATAGAATATTTGTGCAGTCTATTACTCAATCTTCTTTCTTCCACTTTCTCCCTCCCTTAATTCCATTTTCATACAGCTGCTAAAATAATTTCCTTAACGCACAATCACAACCAGATGTAACAAATTAAAGATGAAACCAGTTTAAATTATTTAATGGAAATATATAGGGAATTGTATCTTATGAAAATATCACTGACAAATATTAAAAAATAATTAAACTGCCTTTTAGGTATTCTGAAAGTCTCAGAAGAATTTTAATAATGTTTCTGACTCCCCAAACTGTCAACAAATATTTAAATGAAAATAAAATAGCACAGAATACTGTTTTTGCCGCCATGAGATGAGGTTACTTAACTTTCCTGGGCCCCAGATTTCTCCCAAATAAAATGAAGGAATCACCTACATGATGTTTAAAACACTTCATTTTGGCTCTGTGATCCTATGAATATCGGATAAATAATCTGAATTCAAAGCTAACAGAAAGGGTATAACTCCAAGTCTGATGATAAATATGAATGAATGGAGAGTGATTTCAAAGGATAACTAGTTGAAGTAAGATGTTTTGTTACAAGAAAAACAACAACAAACCAAATTTTTAATTCCCTTAAACTTTCTAATTTGGATATCTAATCCTGAAGAAAAGGTAGAAAAAGATCTAAATATCCTGTCTGAGCCAAGATTTAGAAATGACTGAAAAAACTTGATGATTTTAATGTACAAAGATGCAAATGTACAGAATTGGTTTGCTTTGCATCATATTTTCCTAGTTGATTGGAGATCAATTTTTTTTCCTCTGAATAAAATCTCAGGTGGTAATAGAAAGAGGAGGAGGGTGGCAATGCTGCCTCTTCTGAGCTGTCTCATTCCATTTTAGTTTGCATAAAGGATTCCTTACCCCAGGCATGGTAACTCAAGGATATGGGGAAAAAAAACTCTTTTAAGAGGTCACTAAAGCAATTTGCCTTGCTTCTAATGTTGAAGGTAAAAGGAAAAAATTGAATGATTATTATACAAACTTACCTACCCAGTTATTTTTGTAGACACAAGAACTTGGATTTTATTATTCTGGTATACTTCTGTATTGCTTTTCTTGTACTATCAGTCTTTGGCTTAGCTTGCCAGTATCAGATCTGGGATCAGATTGACATGGACTTCCATTTATCAGGTTTACCATTACCTACCAAGATTTGACTTATTTTTCCCCTTCCTTCTTTTTTTTTCTTTTCCCTGAAGATTATACAACTTCCTTTCAAGCATTTTGAATACTGACTCTAATGAATGGAGGGAATGCATATAGAATTAGGAGTAAGGGCAAGGATCAATCAAATTCAGTAACAGAATGAATTCCAAAATATAAGGGTTTTCTAATAGGTCAATATTACTCTCAAACACCAACATGATATTGGGCCCATTCTTTTTAGTTCCCTTCAGTATAACCTCCTATCCAGTCTTGATCTGGATGCTATTTGCTCAGTGGATGTGGATTTTGGGTCTCCAGGTTTGTTTCTTCATCCTCAGGTGAATATACATAAGTTTAGAGTCCGGCTAGTCCTCCCCTATAGAGTTAACCCATTCTGGCTCTTATAAGGGATTTCTTATTCTAAGAATCCTTAGAGAAGGGACTTGGAAAAAGCCTATAAGGGGATATCTAAGTAGTGCTCCCTGCTTCTTATCTTGAAAGCAACTGGGAAAAATGAAATATTATATCTATTTGCCTAATGAAAGAATTTTATTTTCTAAACAAAAAGGCTTGAAAATTTCTAGGAACTGGCATAAGATAACAGTCTCTTTCCCTTTAAACTAAGAATTTATATTATAATTTATGAGGAACATTTGATTTTGACTAAATTACCTTTATTTTTATAGTGTCGAATTAAAATGCGCCATATATATACATATATATATATATATATATATATATATATATATATATATATATATATATATATATATATATATATATATATATATACACATTTTTTGAAGAACATTTATTTTATAATCAGAAGACAGGAGTTTAAGTTCTGGCTTTAAGGCTAGATAACTATGTCATTAAACTTTAACAAGTCACTAAAACTCTTTGAGCCCCAGTTTTTTATCTGTAAAAGTGAAATTAGATGAACTGAGGTAAATGAGATGGTTACTAAAGAATACCTTCCAACTCTCATATTCTGTGATCTTTTCCTTTAGAATTTAGTCCTTTTTGGGACCTGTATGTGCCAAAATGTTTGTGGCAGACCTTTTCATAGTGGCTAGAAGCTGGAAGATGAATGGATATCCATCAATTGGAGAATGGTTGGGTAAATTATGGTATATGAAGGTAATGGAATATTATTGTTCTGTAAGAAATGACCAGCAGGAGGAATACAGGGAGGCTTGGAGAGACTTACATCAACTGATGCTAAGTGAAACGAGCAGAACCAGAAGATCACTGTACACTTCAACAATGATACTGTACGAGGATGTATTCTGATGGAAGTGGATATCTTCAACATAGAGAAGAGCTAATCCAATTCTAATTGATTAATGATGGACAGAATCAGCTACATCCAGAAAAGGAACACTGGGAAATGAGTGTAAACTGTTATTTTTACCTTCTGAATCCAATTTTTCCTGTGCAACAAGAAATTCGGTTCTACACACATATATTGTATCTAGAATATATTGTAATATATTTAACATGTATAAGACTGCCTGCCATCTAGGGGAGGGGGTTGGGGGATGAAGGGAAAAAATCTGAACAGAAGTAAGTGCAAGGTATAATGTTGTAAAAAATTACACATGCATATGTACTGTCAAAAAAAGGTATAATTATAAAATAAAATTAAAATTAAACAAACAAACAAACAAACAAAAAAGAATTTAGTCCTTTTTTGCATCTCTTATTTCACCCCCAGAAATCTGTACATTTTGTCTCTACTCTTACTCATGAAGCTTTGTTTCTGATCCTTCTCTCTTCTAATGAAAATTCTACTAATCAAGTCTTTTTGTAGCCTGTTCCACTTGGCCTTGCTGTTCTAACTTTCCATTTGCTTTTTTACAAAATATAGTATTTCTCTCCAGACTAAACCTCTCACTTTAAAGTTATACTCCGGGTAGTTTTGCACTTAACATCCTACTTAGCTGATAAGTTGTGTTGACAGATATACACTGGGGCCAATAAGCACTCTTTCCCAGTTTTTTTCATGTACTGTATCTCATGCTTAGTCATGTTCCAAATAGACTCCTTTTCTAGATAGATGCATTTCTACCATATGTGCAAAAATTACATGGCAGTCTAATGATTTTCTCATCTTCCAATAATTGGACAAGTTTTACATTGTCATGGAAATAAAAAGATAAGCTCACTTATTGCGTTCTCTGGCTGCAATGTTATTTACCCTCCTTGAATCTAATTGGGAGAAAATGAAAGATTATTGTTGTATGTATTTGTTGCACCAGATAGACTTATTTTCTAGACAGAAGGGCTTAGCTTTCTGCATGAATTGTTACAATTGCATAAGATAATGATCTCTTGTTTTCCTTAAACTAAGAGTTCTATAGATTGCGTTATTATTTAGGTATTATTGGAAATATGGCTCTTTAATGGAGCCTTAGAATCATAATATCATAGAATTTTAACAATGAAATAAGCCCTAGAGAAACCATCTAACCTAATCCTTCACTTCACAGAAGAGAGTCTGAGGCTGAGAAAGACTAACTGATTTAGCCAGGGTCATGCAAATTAGACTATGATTTGGTACAACAAATGGGGAAAAACTAATTTTCAAAGAACACATACATATAAGATGCATAAAGAATCAGCCTGAGAGTAGTAAATAAAATTCAGATAGGATTAAATGTCTCCTAAAAAATCATATTGCAGTTATTCTGTACCTCTTCCCAGAGCTCTTTTCCAGATTCTCCCTTTGATACTCATTTAAAAGCTTTATGTGAGTTCTTATTCTTGCATGATAGCTTTCATCTACTCCATTTCATTTCTTTAGTTATTTTCTTTTAAAAATTAAAAAAATTACATATAAATTATATAATAGTATTTTTCTAATTACATGTAAAGATAGTTTTCAGTATGCATTTTTGTAAGATTCTTGAGTTTTTTTCTCCTCTCCCCCCCCCCTTCCCCAAGAGAACAAGCAATGTGATATAGATTATACATATACAATCATGTTAAACATATTTTCATCATAGTTATGTTGTGAAAGAGAAATCAGAACAAAAGGGAAAATCCATGAGAAAGAAAAACAAAACAAAAAAGAGTGAAAATAGTATGCTTCAATCAGCATTCAGAGTCCATAGTTCTTTCTCCAAATGTGGATGACATTTTCTATGATTATTCTTTTGTAATTGTCTTGGATCATTTTATTGCTGAGAAGAACTTGTCTATCAAAGTTGATCATTGTACAATGTTGTTGTTACTGTGTATAGTGTTTTCCTAATCCTGCTCACTTCACTCAGCATCCAAGTTTTTCTGAAATTTATCTGTTCATCATTCTTTATAGAACAATAGTATTTCATTACATTCATATACTGCAACTTATTTAGTCATTCCCCAATTGATAAATATCCACTCAATTTCTACTTTGCCACCACAAAAAGCTGCTGTAAATATTTTTTGCACTTGTAGATCTTTTCCCCTTTTTAATGCTCTCTTTGTGAAAGTAGTATTGCTGTCTCAAAGGGTGCAGACAGTTTTATAACCCTTTGGTTGTACTTCTAAATCAGTCTCCAGAATAGTGGAATCAGTTCACATTTTTCCCACATCTTTTCCAATATTTATCATTTTCCTTTTCTGTCATACTAGCCAAACTAACTGATAGGTGTGAGGTGGTACCTCAGAGTTGTTTTGATTTGCATTTCTCTAATCAGTAATGATTTAGAACACTTTTTTCATATGAGTATAAATTGCTTTAATTTCTTCATCTGAAAACTGTTCATATTCTTTGACTACTTATTAATGGGGGAATAAATTGTATTCTTATACATTAGACTCAATTCTCTATATATCTGAGAAATGAGACCTTTTGCTAAAAGACTGGTCGTAAAATTGTTTCCCAACTTTCTGCTTTCCTTCTAATTTTGTCTTTATTGTTTTTAATTGTGCAAAATGTTTCTAATTTAATGTAATCAAAATTATCCATTTTGCATTTAATGATCTATATTTCTTGTTTGGTTATAAATTTTTCTCTTTTCCCTAGATATGAGATAAACTATTTTTTGCTCTTCTAATTTGTTTATGGTATCACCTTTTATATCTAAATTATGTATCCATTTTGACTTCATCATTATATAGGATGTGAGATGTTGATAAATGCTTACTTTCTGCCATACTATTTTTAAGTGTTCCTAGCAGTTTTTGTCAAATAGTGAATTATTATCCCACAAGATGGAATCTTTGGGTTTATTAAACAATAGATTACTATAATCATTTACTACCATGTTCTGCATACCTGATCTGTTTTATTGATCCACCTCTCTATTTCTTAGCCAGTACCAAATAATTTTGATTGTCACTTTATAATACAAAATTTTATAATATAGTTTTAGATCTGGCATGGTTAGGTTACTTTTCTTTGCATTTTTTAAAAATTAATTCCCTTGACATTCTTGACCTTTTGTTCTTTCAGATGAATTTTATTGTCACTTTTTCTAGCTCTATAAAATAATTTTTATTATCATACTAAAAAAGTTGGTAAATTTAGGTAGAATTGTCACTTTTATTACCTTAGCTTGGCCTACTCATGAACAATTGACATTTTCCAATTGCTTATATCTAACTTTATTTGTATGAAAGAGTATTTTGTAATTGTATTCATATAGTTCCTGGGTTTGACTTGGAAATTAATAAAACTGAATGTAAAAAAACCCCTAATTTTAGATTTTGCATGATCCTTTATTATATGTAATTTTTATTGCATCATGATCTGAAAAGGATTCATTTAATATTTCTGCCTTTCTGCATTTGATTGTGAGCTTTTTATGGCCTAATACATGGTCAATTTTTGGTGTAGATACAATATATCACTTAGAAAAATGTATATTCCTTTCTATCCCCATTTGATTTTCTCTAGAAGTTTAAGATTCTTCAGAAACTAACTTTTTCTAAAATTTTATTCACCTTTTATTTTCTTTCTTATTTATTTTATGGTTAAATTTATCTGGTTCTGAGAGGGGAGAGGTTGGGGTCCTCCACTACTATAGTTTTCCTGTCTACTTTTTTTCTGCAACTCACTTAATTTCTCCTCTAAGAATATGGATGCTATACTAGTTGGTACATATATACATATATATTGATATGCCTTTAATGATAATGGTGCCTTTTAGCAAAATGAAGTTTCCTTCTTTATCTCTTTTAATTAGATATATTTTTGCTTTTGCTTTGTCTAAGATCAGGATTGCTACCCCTGTCTTTTTTTTTTTAATTTCAGCTGAAGCATAATATATTCTGTTCTATCTAGCCTTTAACTTTTACTCTGTGTGCATCTCTCTGCTTTAAATGTATTCTTATAACAACATTTTGCAGGATTCTGTTTTTTAATCTACTCTGCTATTCACTTCCATTTTGTGGGATTTCATCCCATTCACATTCACATATAATCATAACTAACTGTGTATTTCTCTTTCTTATACTTCCCTTAATTTACACTTTTCTCTTTCATTTTGTCCTATCCCTCCTTACCAGTATTTTGCTTTTGAACACTGCCTACCTCAATCTGCCTTCCCTTTCATCAGCTCCCACCATTTCCTTTTCATTTCTCTTTCTACTTCTATTTCCCTATGGGGCCAGATTTCTACACCCAACTGAGTGTATGTTATTACTTCTTTGAGTCAGTCAATGAAAGTAAAGTTCAAACAATGCTCATCACCTCTCAGCTTCGTTCTCTCAACTATAGTTCCTTTACATCTCTTCATGTGATGTAACTTGCTCTATTCTGCCTACCACTTTCCTTTCCCCCAAGAACAATTCTTTTTTTTTTTTAACCCCTTAATTATTTTTATATTGTTAGATGAAAGTCAGCTTATACCCACACCCTTTGTCTAGGTACACTCCTTTCAATTGCCTGAATAGAGATACAGTTCTCTAGAATTACAAGTATTACCTTCCTGTGTAGGGTCATGAACAATTTAATCCTATTGATAAACATGTTTTTTTTCTTTCCTATTTACCTATTTATGCTTCTTTTGAAACTTGTATTTAAAGATAGAATTTTTTGTTTAGCTCTGGTCTTTTCATCAGGAAAGCCCTATTTCACGGAATTTTCATCTTTTCCTCTGAAAGCTTATGCTCAATTTTTCTGGGTAGTTGGTTCTTGGTTGTAATACAAGCTCCTTTGCCTTCTGGAATGTCATATTACATTTCCACCGCACCCCCATCCTTTAATGTAGAATCTGCTAAATCCTGTGTAATCCTGATTCTTTCTCCTTGACATTTGTATTATATCTAACTTCTTGAAATATTTTCTCCATGACTTGATAATTCTGGAATTTGGCTACAATATTTCTTGGGAGTTTTCATTTTTGGA
Source organism: Sminthopsis crassicaudata (assembly GCF_048593235.1). Lineage (NCBI taxonomy): Eukaryota > Metazoa > Chordata > Mammalia > Dasyuromorphia > Dasyuridae > Sminthopsis > Sminthopsis crassicaudata. The sequence continues at coordinate 147,693,236 of NC_133621.1, forward strand.
TCTCTTTCAGGAGGTGATTGACAGATTCTTTTAATACTTGTTTTACAATTTGGTTCTAGAATATTAGAGTAGTTTTTCCTTGATAATTTATTGAAAGATGTTTTCTAGGTTCCTTTTTTTTTTTTTTTTTGATCCTGGATTTCAGTAGTGCATTTATCTTTAATTATCTCTCCTGGGTCTATTTTCCAGGTCAGTTGTTTTCCCAATGAGATATTTTACATTTTCTTCTATTTTGTTCATTCTTTTGATTTTGTTTGTCTGATTCTTGATATCTCATAGATTCATGAACTTTCACTTGCCCAATTCTAATTTTTAAGGAATTGTTTTCTTCAGATAGCTTAGGTACCTTCTTTTCCATTTACAAATTTTATTTTCTTCAGTCAGTTTTTAATCCTTTCTTTTTCAAGCTTTTGCGTCTCACTTGCATAACTATTTCTTTAGCCATTTTTCTTCTACATCTCTTATCTGATTTTAAAAATACTTTTTGAGCACTTAAAGGAAGGTTTCTTGGGCTTGAAACAAATTAATATTCCCTTTGGAGGATTCACATATTTTAACATGTGAATAATTTAATTTCAAAATAATTTGACATTATTATCCTCGGTGTGTTTTCATTTTGGTCTTTCTTGTTGCCATAGTGTTTTTATATGATCAAAGTTCTTTTCTTTTTACTTTTTCTTTTTTTGCTCATTGTTTAGTCTATTTTGTGACCTTAAAGTTGAGATCTACTCTTGGGGCAGAAGGAACCCTGTTCAAGCTTCTTGCACTAGGGCTAGGGCCCTGGTCACTGGTTTTTCCCACTGGGTCCTCTGGGGCTCGGGCTTGCCCATTGCACTATGGTTGCTCGACCTAGTCAGACCTGTTGTTCTGGGATTCTGGAGCTGGGGGTGTTAGTCTTCTATGCTGGTCCTGGAGTCCTCACAGCTCTCCTGCTGTACCATGAGCCTGTGCTGTGCCTGAGAGTCTCCCACTAGTTTGCCCAGATGTCAGCTATATTGAGTTGTGCTTCCCTTTTACCCAAGCAAGACAAACTTTCCTGAAATCCTTTTTACTTGTCTTAATTAGAAAAATTGTTTCACTCCATCTTTTTGTGGGTTTTGTTGCTCAAGAAACTGATTAGAGGCTTGATCTAATATTATTTCCAAAGGAACTGGGGATAGCTCAGGCAAATTTCCGATTTCTCTCTCTACTATCTTGGTTTTGCCTCTATGGCAGTCCTTAGTTATTTTTCACTGAGAAAGCCTCTTGTGAATGAAATATCATGATGAGATACACAAGTAAAACAGGGCTCCTGGCCATGACACTCTTTGAATTCACATCTCATTAATGTTCTAAAGCTTTTATGCATTTTCCTATTTTGACTGATGGTACCAACTATTTTCAGGTTGAAGCCTTAGTGCTAGTCTTTTACTCCCTTTCTTCACTTTATACATATGAACCAATGGCCAGATCTCAGAAATATTACCTTCTTTCTATATTAGAGATACCTCTGACTTTATATATTCCCTTAGTCACTTGAATTTGGATTTTCAGCCTTTTTCATGAACTATTTTAATAATCTTTTAATTGTTCCTTTCAGATCTAGGCAGTCTTTACATTATTTTAAATATCATTTTCACATTCATCTTAAAAAAACACAGCTCTGATCATATCACTTATCTGCTTAAACAAACTTTATTGACTCCTTTTTGCTTATCCAATAAAGCCTAAACTGCTTAGATTGGCCTTCAGGCCCCTCCAAGAGCTGGTTCTATAACAACCTACTTCTTTAGCCTTTATTGCCCATCGAGCGCCTATCTATAACCCCTACTCTCCAATCCTTTACTCTTATCTAATCACATGCTAGGCTTCTTGCCTCTGCACTTGTACTTAGTTTTATATCTACTTCTGGGAATTCCATTCAATATAGCTCAGAAAACATTTATTAAGCACATATTATATGCAAATCACTGTAATAAGAGCTGGAAATGTAAAGAAAAATATATGAGGACCAGCCTTCAAAGTCTTTCCATTTTATAAGAAGAAAGTATGCACACAGGTAAAGTACAAGAAAATCTGAAGGGAGTGATGACTATAAAGAAATGGGGGATTTAGGGAAAAGCTTAGCCTAGAAAGTAGCACTTGAACTTCATTTTGAAGGACGATTAAATCTTCTAAGAGGTAGAACTGAAGAAGGAGTGCTTTTCAGTCATGGAGAAGAGTTTGGGAGATTGAATGCTGAGCTTAAGTAATAGCTTGTTTACCAGTATGATGAGAGGGTCAAAGAGAGTAACATAATACAAGGAAAATATCTGGAAAGCATGCCAGATTGTGGAAGGCATTAAATGTTAGATCAAAGATTTTGTGCTTTATCCCATAGAATATAAAGAATTCTTGAAGATTTTTGAACAGGATTAAGAAGGTGATAAATTGCTCGGATGCTCTGCTTTGATCTCACTACTTCTGGAATACTATGCAAGTCCAGTTCATTAAACACACACACACACACACACACACACACACACACACACACACACACACACACACACACACACACTGGATAAATTGTAGATTATCCAGAGTAAGTCAACCAGGACAGTGAAGGGCCTTTAAGTCAGAAGAGATTACATTTGCCTATTATAAAATTGTTTCTTATAATCACCCTCTAAGGAACTGAGTTGAAATTGAACTTCTTGAGTTGATCTTCCCAAGATTATTTGGAAAATCAAATGATAATAGCAGTGAATAATATAATGAAATAACACTTATATAATACTTCAGGGTTTGTAAAGAGTTTCATAAATATAATCTTCATTTCCTCAGCTTTAAAGTATTCATTGCAGAAGGGGATACTAGCTGGATCCTATTTGATGCACTTAAATCAACCTTATTAGCAATTTCCGAACACTACCCAGCTGTTCAAATCTGTAATGTAATAAGGCCGGTGGTTTACATGTTTTTCCAAATATCCTTCCCCCTTGAGAAAGATTTGTTTATTCATTCTCATTGTTGGAAAAAGTTGTTTCTCATTAAAATACTTGTATGTAGGCTTTTTCCTCTTCTAATGTATATGAGTTTCATCAGGGTCATCTCTAACCAAAACTGTGAGGGGGGCAAAATTTATTTTTAACAAGTTTCCTTTCGTATTTCTATATTGCCTACTCTTCCTGCAAGCCTCATGTCATCTTCTCCCATGATCCTCCTATGGCAGTGCCCTTTCCAGACATCTCTTTAGTTCCAACCTTTTGTTACTACACAGCAGGTTTATTTGGGAACTGTCACTGACTAGAGAATTGCAAAGTAGTTTTTGTTAAAGGAAGTCATCCTTTTGTGATATTCCATCTTTGTATCTGAATAGGCTGTCAGAGTGTTTAGAATGTCAGGCCTGGAATCAGAAAGACTCATCTTTTTGAGTTCAAATCTGGCTGCAGACACTGGCTGTGTGACCCTGGGAAAATTACTTAATCCTATTTGCCTCAGTTTCCTCATTTATAAAATGAGGGGGATAAGGAAATTGCAAATTGACAAGAAAACCCCAAATGGGATCATAAAGAGTTGGACATGACTGAGACAAGTGAACAGCACCACCACTAACAACAATAAGGGTCTTCCTGGAAAATATTCCTTAATACAGAAAAATAATAACTCATGTTTCTATAACATTTTGCAAGTTCATTTCTGCCTGGCAACTCTATAAGAAACATAAGGCAAGCATAAAGACTTCCATTTTGAACACAATGAAATTGAATAGCAGGAAGGGCATTAAACTTGAAACAACAGAAACAAAAATCTGAAATTTCTCATTCACTTCTTAGAACAACTGGTTTCCTTCATAGCTCTTCTTAAACACCAACATGGTGGTATATGAGGTGCTCCCTATAGCTGGCAGTTTTTTCCTCTGAAATATTACTATTTCTATATTTGTGTATAAACTTTGTTATCATTAAATTGTTTCTGTCATTTCTGACTCTCCATGACCCTTTTTGGAGTTTTCTTGGCAGAGATACTGGGGGTGATTTACCATTTCCTCAGGGTTAAGTAATCTGATCAGGGTCACACAGGTAGGAAGTATCTGAAGACACATTTGAACTCGTAGGTTCTCCGGATTCCTGACACACTATTCACTGTGTACCAGTACACTATACAGATGCTGTATATATTTATGTGTATACATATTACTGCTATTGGAATGTAATATCTCTGAAGGCATGGACTGTTTCATCTTTGTCTTTGGATCTCTAGTGCTTAAGAACCAACATTAAGAATTTTTAAATAAGTTTGTTAATTGGTCAATTGGGGATAACTTTTCCTAACACCTTCATACTTTGGTTCATAATTGATATAGACGAATTATTCTTTATTCTCACTGGGTCATGCATTAAATAAGAACACACTTTCCTCTATCTTTAGAACTTATGCTTCATCAACAGTGGGATATATGATCCTACACTACTTACTCTCCACTTAAATTAGCACTTAATTATACTTGTTCTCATGCAGAACACTAATTTTCTGTCTTGCTTTCCCAATAAAAGGCAGGACCCATGTCTAATAATAACAATAACATTTTTATAATACTTTAAGTACTTCAATATTTGCATGTATATCAAAGTAGATATATATGTATAAAAATACATCATCTCATTTGATTGTCCTAACAATCAGTAAGTACCATATGTTTATTATTATCCCCAGTTTTTTTTTCCTGAGGCAACTGGGGTTAAGTGACTTGCCCAGGATCACATAGTTAGGAAGTATTAAGTGTTTGAGGCCAGATTTGTACTCTAGTCCTCCTGACTTCAGGGCTGGTGCTCTATCTAGCTTTCCTCATTATCTCCATTTTTTAGATGAAGAAACTGGGACTAAGAGAGACTAAATGAATTGCTCATGGTCACAAAGTTATTAAGCTTAAATCTAAGCCTTCTTGGCTATAATACTCTATCTACAATGTTTTAAATTGCATTCCTTACAGAGCATAGCACAGTGTTATGAAGACAGTAAGTGTTCAATAAATACTAATTGATTGATTTATTTCTGTTCTTTTAGGAAGTACTATATAAGAAAGTGATGATGAATAACCAAAGCAGCTGCTAGTAATGTTGGGAGATTGTGGGCAATGAATAATAGTGGCTCCTTGCTCCATTTAGAAAGAGAGAGTTAAAATTCCCTACTGTACTGACAAGAAGTCATCTGAGTTTTTTATGGACTATTTTAAACTTCTGGGACATTAAAAAAATGCACATCATCACTACAGTCCCAAATAGCTCTGAAATCTAAGCCTATTCATAAGTATGAATGTGATGAGAAAACAAGGTCCATACAATGAGAGTTCTAACAATTTCTTTTCTTTCATTTTTTCTTCCTTTTCCTTTTTTTTACATGTCTGTAAAAACAGTCTAGTTAAGGTTTGATTACCTGTCTCAACTTTTATGCTCACTTTTCTAAGGATTCTTCTCCCAGAGTAGATTATTCACTGAGAGATGCGATCCAATGGTTCGACCATTCTACTGATATGACAATATTACATGTCAAAATTTAAGACAAGCAGAAGAATGTATGATTTGGGTCCCAGCTTCCAAATCTTAAATGTGCAGGGCAGGATGTGAAAGAAATCAAGTCGCTGGAGTCTAATCTCTTTGCTTGGAAAAGCTGAAAATGTAATCTTGGTTTCATGCATTTAACAGCTTCATTTGAAAACAGTTCTCTAGGGAACCTGTGCACATTGCCTAATATTCAGTGGCACTGGTATTGAATATGTAAAAGGTACAGTCATTTCTCTACCAACATGCTCGGAGAGAATAACTAGAAAGCAGCAGCACAACATTGCCACTTTTAAGAGTGCAGAATAAACATTATCCCCTCAGTTTTAGGTTGTATGTTAATTACCTATATTTAATTTTTAGGAATGTGTCTATGTTGGAGGGGGGCAGGGTTAAAAACAATTTTTGTTTCCATTTCATTTAATTCAGACTGTCCAGCCATGCATGAGAACAACTGAGCTATGAAATTGGGCCGCATGTTTTTCTGGCAATAATGAGAAGATAATAATCCTTGTGAGTATTTAAATGACATCACTATCGATAGGTTAATTGGAAATAAAAAATGTAAAGCTTTCTTAAATCATTAGGATAAAAAGCTTCTAGTTTATGAGGCTTCATGATGCATCTTTGGAGCTATCCCCATTTTAAGTTAATAAGTGATTAATATAATGAGCTGTTATGGGCTCACAGAATTCTATGTCCATACTATGCTAAACCAGGTTTCTGGAAAAGCGGAGGATTTTCAATATTCTTCTGCATATTGTAGTTCACAGTCACTCTGATTTTCATTCTTCTTATATCCTAGAGAAATGATTCTTATATTACTGGTCTATAAGAGGCAGAATTGTATAGTGGGTAGAGGACCAGTCTTGGGGTACAAATAGCTAGATTCGAATCCAGTATCTGACGGTTATATCATTTAAGCCTTTAGTGTCATAGGCAACTCTATACATTGAATTATCTGTCACTTGACAGCACTGGAAGGAATTTCCATAAAAGGAGTTGCTACAGTGCTTAAATAAGGGGATTGGACCCTAGACAAGCAAAACCTACAATATGGATCAGTTATTGGCATTGAGTTTGATGTGTATATTATATCTCTGAAATGTAGGAGGAAAATGAGGGAAGAGAATATTTATTAAGTTCCTACTATGTGCCAGACACCTTAGTAAATACTTTACAAATAGGCAGTCAGAAGTCTAGAACAACAGCTAAAGACTAGATTTACTGACCACTGTGTTAGATGGTGATTCAACCGCCTTGAACTGCTAATCTAGAATGAGTAAAATTTTTGTACCTTTGCTCATACTTTCTGGAATGTTTGAGAGATGGGTGTGCTCCTAACATTTCACATATAATCCTCATTTAGCATTAAGATAGACCCTCAGAGTCCCTGCCAGATAATGGATCTCAAAACTGAATTTTTTTTTTTGTTTTAAAAAGGAAGCTTAAAAAAAAGAAGCGTAAAACCAAAATATTATGAACTGTAAGAGAAGGAAGCACAGAGTAATAGAAATAACATTCGTTCTGGAATCAGAGGAGCTGAGTTCAAATCCTAATCTCTGATATTAACTATGACTTTGAATGAATCTCTTATTATTTCTGGGCTTCAGTTTCCAAGGTGAACTAAGTCTCTTCCATTTCTAAAATTATGATGCTTTGAACCAGAAACAAAATACAGACATCATCCCATATATTCCCATTTTATATTCAAATATAAATCCAGTGGATATGACCTCATCAATGGGTGTATTCTTTTTAATGATGGAGATAACAACTCATCCCTTCTTGCCTAACCTGTGTGACTCTTATATATAAACTTTCTCCAAAGCTGTTTTCTAAGAAACTAGGGACCTTCTTTGCAATATATTATCACCTCAGGGATACCAATAGGACACATGGTTACACACTCAATCTAGTTAATCTTTTTTCCCTCCTCACTCCAAACATTGCTTTACTGATATGTTTTTTATTGCATATGGGTATGCAGTAATATTTATGTGTATAATATTGCTGGTTCTTAGTTCCCTAAGAGCTAATCAATAACAATAACTTACATTTATTGATTATGACACCCTTTAAAGCAGTGTTTCAACTGATCCTTACAAAAGTACTGTTAAATATTGTGCTGGGGTAAAAAAACAACAACAACATTGTAACTCAATTGCCTTGAATGGTTACCCTAATTTGAGCAAAATCTTTGCATTTTTGCTTATGCTTTCTGGAATGTTTGGGAGATGAGTGTTCCCCCCAATTTCATGTGTAAACCTCATTTAACATTAAGATAAATCCTCAATTTTCCTCTACAAAGATTCCACTATGATGAAATGTTTTCTTAACAGCTTTTAGAGTTGGATGATAAATAGAAGGTAGCTAGGTAATAGTCAACAGAGTGAACACTTACTAGTTGTGTGACCTTGAGAAAGTCACTTAACCATATTTGCCTCAGTTTTCTCATCTCTAAAATCAGTTGGGAATGGAAATGGCAAACCACTCTAGTATTTTTGTTGAGAAAACCCCTAATGGGGTCACAAAGAGTCATAGACAACTGAAAATGACTGAATAACAATAAGTAATAGGGGAACTTGTAAAAGATAACTGCAAGTAGAATGATTTAATCTAAGTATATTTAAGGCTGAAAATTCAGGACAATAGTGTAGCCACATCTCTATATTAGGTGTGACTGAATAGAGAATATCCTAACCCAGCCCCCAAATAATGACCCTGCCAGTCTAAATAAATGATACTTATACGATACTTTAAACTTTTCTAAGCACTTTATGGACATTATCTCATTTAAGCCTCACAACAATCTCCATTTTGTAGAAAAGGTAACTGAGGCTAAAAGGTGAAGTTATTTGATTAGCAAAATGACTGAGGTAGCATATGGATCTAGTTCTTCCAAATTTAGGTCATAAACTAATTTTTGCTCTTAATTTGCACTGAATTCATACTGAAATTTCAGCACTGTTCTGTGCAGGGACTACTGTCTTGTCATTACTTCTCCATGCTGTCTTTCC